>NC_059381.1:35051660-35685297 GCF_019703515.2 Myxocyprinus asiaticus | reverse complement strand
TGCCCAGCAGGTTTTGAAAGCTACCTGTCCACCTGATTAGTATTTTGGGAAACAAGTGACTACCGTGAATAGGGCAGTTGGAGTCCAGGGAAGACTTGAGGACAGCTGGGAAAGGCTGGCTAACCTCAAGAAAACTCTGCACAGGGGTGGGCAGGCTAGTTACCTTACCCATAGGTCCTCATACAGGGGACACCCTAACCAAATAATAAAAAATAAAAAAACAGCCCAGTGGTCCTCCGAGAGGCAGGATGGAAGATGGACCAATTAGGATGGACTCTACTGACACGAATGGAATGACTAATGAGAAAAGGATTCTAAGGAAATGCAGTTGCATGTGGATGAGGGTAACGACCTGCGTATCCATCAAAAGATGAAATGTGGTGGAAATAGCCATCCACCGCAGCAACCACGCTCAACTCACCTAACCCTATGCGCCCCACCAAGAACAAACCACATTATAGTGACCACGAGGAGTTTACCCCATGTGACTCAAACCTCCCTAGCAACCGGGCCAATTTGGTTGCTTAGGAGACCTGGCTGGAGTCACTCAGCACGCCCTGGGATTTGAACTAGTGAGCTAGCAAACTCCAGGGGTGGTAGCCAGCGTATTTTACCACTAAGCTACCCAGGCCCCAGCCAGACACAACCTTGCACTGCGGCAGCAGGTCAGACAAGAAGGATACAGAGCTGGTTGAGCATCACAGCGCTACTGAATCCACTGTTGTAAAAGGGGCACCAAAAAGACCAGTGTCAGCAGGACAAGTCAAACCAGCGAGGTGAGGAGGATCCACAGGAGGGTACATCCTTCAATCAACAGACAAGTTAGAGAAGGCAATACAATGAGAAGGAACCAGGAAGGAGGAGGCTAGTCAAGTGGCCAAGTTCTAATGATAATGATGCATGGAGCGGACTAGATCAGGACCTCTGCTGCACTTTGAGGAGGGCAGAGAGAATCTGACAGCAGAGAAGGAAGGAGCATGAAAGTTAAGTCATTTTTATTTGTATAGTGCTTTTCACAACACACATCATTTCAAAGCAGCTTTACAGAAAATTATGCTTTAACAGAAAAAGCTGTAATATAGTAATGTCTTTGAGTCATAATAGTGCAGTTTAATTAAAAAAAAAAAACAAGATTGTAAATTGCGCCTTCAAATAAATAATAGAAAATTATTATAATTATATTTAGACCTCCAGTGAGCAAGCTTAATCTCTATGGCAAGGAACACAAAACTCCATAAGATGTTGGTTAATGGATAAAAATAACCTTGTGGGAAAGCAGGCTCACTGTGCATGCCCAGTTCAGCATGAATATTATGCCAATATTAGTTATTTATGTATAGGTCTGTGATGAGAGGGGGGAGGAAGTTAGTCTAGTGGCACCCTGGCCTGAATTGGGTGGGGGAGGAGTGTGACGAGGAGGAGGGCAAGACCAGACCGCGATGGTGCACGGCCGGCACTGAATCAGCTGATCAGCGGGAGAGCGAGAAAAAGGGGAAACAGAGGCGCCAGTTCGAGAGAGAGAGAGACGCACGCGGTCATGCTGCATTTGTGTTCGTCTTATGTTTTATGTTCTATGTTGTTTTAAGTTAATTTATACCATTAATCTTTACGTTGACTGTCCAGTCAGTTCCCGCTGCCTCCTTGCCCATCCCTTAACCCGTTACATTGGTGCCGAAACCCGGGAAGGAGGAGGGATGTGCTGTCGCGGAGTCCTCGCCACTGCCGTCTGGCAAAGGAGCAGCTGCGGCCATCTGCCAGGGCTCGGAGGGCTCGCTGCCATCCGCGGGGGGAGGAGAGAGCTGTTGTCCGCCAGAGGGCGGAGGAGCAGTTGAGGACCGGGCGACAGTGTGTCCGGGAACCAGCGAGCCAGTTTTCTCTCTCTCTCCTCTTTCTTTTTCCCTCTCCCCTTTCCCTCCCCTCTCCCAGGGCTCCAGAAAGGTGGGGAAGTCCTGCTGGCAGGCATGGCCGGAAGGGCAACACCCCCTCTCCAGGAAAGGAGGGGAGTGGGTCATGCCGGGGGTTTCCCCGACCTGAGTCGGGCGATGGAGGAGGGCGGGGCCGGGCCTTGAGGACACACGGCTGGCCCTGAATTGGGCTAATCTACCAGAGGGGGATAAAGACGAGCCGGAGGCACCAGTTCGAGAGAGAGAGAGAGATGCATACGGCCGCGTTGTGTGTGTCTGTGTGTCTTTATATAATTTATATCATTAAACATTATGTTGACTGTTCAGTCGGTTCCCACCTCCTCCTTGCCCATCCCTTACCTCGTTACAAGGTCAAGTCAAGATTTAAAATGAGTAAACTAAGTAAGTGTTACGGGCCAATGTTTAAACAAAAAGATTTTGTATTAATTGTAAGATTAATGACTTAAGTCTTAGAATTTACATTCTTATATAACTGCTGAAGCACAAACACATGCGTTGTCCTTTGTTATTTGGCTGATGAAGGCTGCAATTATTTTATTATTTATGTATTCCATTTTAAGAGTGTAGTCCATCTTTTGACCAAGGTGATGCAGGCAGAGGTCAGTAAGGTGCACTGCAGTTCGACTGTAAGCTTGTGGCAGATTAATTTCCAGTGGAGTCCATCTGAAGTCCAAGTTTCAGGCAGTGTCCAGTGAAGTATTCCATGTCTGACGGTTGGTGCTGGCATCAGTTCATCCTCTGTGAAGTCCGTCATAGTAGACTGAAGTGATATCTGGCTAGCACAAGCAGTTAGTCATCATCACTCAGCAACATGTAGTAGTGGGATTCAGACATCAGGCAGGACCGAAGTCGGACATACGTCAGGACCGGAGCTGGATCTTGGAAAGTTCTGGTAACCTCAGGATATGTATCCCCAGGTTAAGACAGAGAAACAAATAGAATAATATTAGCGCAGATGCCATTAACTTTAAAACAGTATTATAGAATATGAGAAGTGTTTCCGGTTCCGGCAGACCTAACTAATGCAGCATAACTATGAGTTGATACATAAATTAGGTGTATGCCTGGCTGAAAAGATACGTTAAGTCTAGATTTAAACTGAGAGTGTGTGTCTGAGGAAAAGTATCTACCTCCTTTTTTGGATTTTGGTATTCGAGGTATAATTAACAGGCCAGAATTTAGCAATTTTATTGAACGTGATGGAATATAGCATGATAGAAGGTCACTAGAGTTGACAGAGAGCATGTGTCATAACTTAAGAATATTTCTGAAATGGAAGAATGCTGTTCTACAAACATTTCTATTGGAAATGTGGTTTTCAAAGGACAGATTGCTATCAAATATAACATCTAAGTTCTTCACTGTAGAAGATGACTTGACAGTACATCCATCAAGAGTCAAATTATATTTTAGCATCTTATTTTTAAGAGTTTTTTGGTCCAATAACTCGTACCTCTGTTTCGTCAGAATTGAGTAGAAGGACATTTCTAGCCATCCAATCTTTGAAATCATTGATACACTCTGCTAACTTGGATAATTGTGAAATTTCTTTGGGTTTTGAGGAAATATAAAGTCAGCATAACAGTGAAAAGGAATTCCACGGTATGGTGTTAGTGGTTTTACTCAGTACAAGGGACAACACCGGTGTGAAATGTTATACTGGGTAAAAGGGGGAAACATTATGAATGGAACTTCCAATATCAATACAATAGCCTAACGAATAGAATACCCTTAAATAAAGAATGAAAAGTCTAATGAAAAGTTTGCGACCCATGATAAACGACAGAAGGTGTTTAATTGCAGGTAACGAATATAATGTGCATGGTGAGTAACAGTAAGACATATCCGATTCGGAATGACACAAGAAATGCTGTTAAGAAACACAGACACGCGCTTGAAGAAACACACTTTATTATATTTTTAAGAACAGATGACAGAAAAGCTGTCTATGCACATGTCTGATGCGCTGTTTGTTCGGAGGCGTGCAGTTTAGCAAGAATAGTATCGTCTGTGAGAATGCTGAAAATGACCTCAGACCATCTCAGCTCAGGAGGTGCTCTGAGTTCAGTTCGCTTTATTTCCACAGAGCAGTTCGTTGTGAGCGCAACTCTGCAGGGTCACTTTATATTGTATATAGCCTATACATCTGTGATTAAATCATAAAATAATAAAAAAAACACATTCACCTCAAACCATGATTTATATTTCAGTGATTATTATCATCATTATAATTATCATGTTTACATTTATTATTGTTTTTAGATCTTAATTTGCATTAGTAATTTTCCGCCTGTTGTCATAGAGGGATACTTGTGTGACGGTAAATGGAAAGGTGGTTATATATGATTTCTTTTTTTACAACTTTGTTATTTTAATTGCTTTTTCATTTCATTTGAGGAGCAATTAAGTTTTTTGTTTAATTTTCAATGCAAAATCACTAAAGCAAGAATATTCTCCAATCCCTCAGGTTGACGATGTAATTGGATATTCTGATATTTTTTTTTAAAATACAATTATCGTGAACATGTTTCTTGCATATCGCCCAGCCCTAGGAGGGAACAAAACAAATTTATTTACATACATTCAAAGTCATTACCCTTCTGAAGCAGCTAAACTGGATCCTGGGATGAATGGTAATAAAACATTAAACATGCAACAACCCACAATAAGTGTTGTATTTGCCCAGACAACGAAACACCCAACCGGTAGCCCATGATGGAGAGAATGCATGGATGAAGTAGGTGCGTTGCCATAAAGATGTTGCCCTTTACAACTGTTAAAAAGCCATCTTTCCATAAGTTGAACAACACACATTTTAATTGCACTTCATTTTTTTTCAGTTTCATTTGAATTCATTTCATGTGAAATAAAGTTCAAAGTTTGAAATCAAGCTGCCTTGCATTATTGTGTAGGCTATTGCTTAACGAACATTTCACCATAGTACCACTTAACGTCCAACCAGGGGTAATACCGGCGTTAGTCGGTTTGAATGTGAACACCGCACCAGTGTGAAAATTATGATATCGTGCTAAGTCTATTCCACAGTTCCTGATAATGTCTCCCAGGGGAAGCATATATAAGGAGAAAAGGAGAGGCAGTAAAACTGATCCCTGTGGCACTCCATACTTAACTTTAGTTTGATCTGACAATTTCTCGTTTACACAGACAAAGTGGTAGCGGTCAGATAAATAGGACCTAAACCAAGCTAATACCTGTCCACAAATTTATATTTATACAAATTTATATATATATATATATACAGGTGCATCTCAATAAATTAGAGTGTCGTGGAAAAGTTCATTTATTTCAGTAATTCAACTCAAATTGTGAAACTCGTGTATTAAATAAATTCAGTGCACACAGACTGAAGTAGTTTAAGTCTTTGGTTCTTTTAATTGTGATGATTTTGGCTCACATTTAACAAAAACCCACCAATTCACTATCTCAAAAAATTAGAATACATCATAAGACCAATAAAAAAAACATTTTTAGTGAATTGTTGGCCTTCTGGAAAGTATGTTCATTTACTGTATATGTACTCAATACTTGGTAGGGGCTCCTTTTGCTTTAATTACTGCCTCAATTCGGCGTGGCATGGAGGTGATCAGTTTGTGGCACTGCTGAGGTGGTATGGAAGCCCAGGTTTCTTTGACAGTGGCCTTCAGCTCATCTGCATTTTTTGGTCTCTTGTTTCTCATTTTCCTCTTGACAATACCCCATAGATTCTCTATGGGGTTCAGGTCTGGTGAGTTTGCTGGCCAGTCAAGCACACCAACACCATGGTCATTTAACCAACTTTTGGTGCTTTTGGCAGTGTGGGCAGGTGCCAAATCCTGCTGGAATATGAAATCAGCATCTTTAAAAAGCTGGTCAGCAGAAGGAAGCATGAAGTGCTCCAAAATTTCTTGGTAAACGGGTGCAGTGACTTTGGTTTTCAAAAAACACAATAGACCAACACCAGCAGATGACATTGCACCCCAAATCATCACAGACTGTGGAATCTTAACACTGGACTTCAAGCAACTTGGGCTATGAGCTTCTCCACCCTTCCTCCAGACTCTAGGACCTTGGTTTCCAAATGAAATACAAAACTTGCTCTCATCTGAAAAGAGGACTTTGGACCACTGGGCAACAGTCCAGTTCTTCTTCTCCTTAGCCCAGGTAAGACGCCTTTGACGTTGTCTGTGGTTCAGGAGTGGCTTAACAAGAGGAATACAACAACTGTAGCCAAATTCCTTGACATGTCTGTGTGTGGTGGCTCTTGATGCCTTGACCCCAGCCTCAGTCCATTTCTTGTGAAGTTCACCCAAATTCTTGAATCGATTTTGCTTGACAATCCTCATAAGGCTGCAGTTCTCTCGGTTGGTTGTGCATCTTTTTCTTCCACACTTTTTCCTTCCACTCAACTTTCTGTTAACATGCTTGGATACAGCACTCTGTGAACAGCCAGCTTCTTTGGCAATGAATGTTTGTGGCTTACCCTCCTTGTGAAGGGTGTCAATGATTGTCTTCTGGACAACTGTCAGATCAGCAGTCTTCCCCATGATTGTGTAGCCTAGTGAACCAAACTGAGAGACCATTTTGAAGGCTCAGGAAACTTTGCAGGTGTTTTGAGTTGATTAGCAGATTGGCATGTCACCATATTCTAATTTTTTGAGATAGTGAATTGGTGGGTTTTTGTTAAATGTGAGCCAAAATCATCACAATTAAAAGAACCAAAGACTTAAACTACTTCAGTCTGTGTGCATTGAATTTATTTAATACACGAGTTTCACAATTTGAGTTGAATTATTGAAATAAATGAACTTTTCCACGACATTCTAATTTATTGAGATGCACCTGTATATATATATATACATACACACACACACACACACACACACACACACACATATATTATATATATTATATATATATATATATATATATATATATATATATATATATATATATATATATATATACACACACACATACATATATATATACACGCATATATATACACACATACACGTTTCTTTTTTTTTTTTTTTTTGTAAAAAATTAACATTTGGGAGGACACTACCTTTTCTAGAATTTTTGACATACATGGGAGATTTGAGATCGGAGCCAACTCTCCAGGATCAAGCTGAGGTTTCTTGACAAGCTGTTTAATAATGTGAATGTTGAAGTCACCAACAATTAAAGCTCTATCTACAGTAACTACTAAATCGGACAGAAAATCTGCAAAAAATCGAAGGAAATCAGAATATGGCCCTGGTGGTGTTTATATTGTAGCAAGAACAAAATATGACAGAGATTTTTAATTTATATCTGATGATGTCACATTAAGCATTAATAGTTCAAAATAATTGAATTTATATCCTGATTTCTGAGTAACACCAAAAACATCACTATAAATTGTAGCAACATCCCCTCCTTGACCATTCAGGCGAGGCTCATGTTTATAAAAATAAAAAAGCCAGGTTTCAGTCAAACAGAACGAATCTAAATTATGATCTGTAATAATTTAATTTACAGTTAGTGCTTTGGATGAAAGCGATCTAATGTTTAGTAGCCCTTCCTTTATATGATGTTAATCTTAAATGTTTTGTTATTTTCAAGGTTGATTTCAATATTTTTTTTTATAAATGACTTAGTGAGGGTTTTGTGTTTGGTAGTACAAGGAACAGACACAATCTCTGTATGATATCTAGGTGATACAGTCTCTATGTGTTGTAGTTTATGTGACCTGTGTGACGTCACAAGGCAGCAAACAATATTACTATTAAGACTATGAGCCAAATTACTAGAGAGGAGAGCAGCACCTTCCCTGGAGGGATGGAGTCTCTCTTAGGAGGTCAGGTCTACCCCAAAAACTTGTCCAATTGTCTATAAATCCTATGCTATTTTGCAGACACCACTCATCACATTCAGCAACACTAATCTACTATAAACCTAATCACCACAACGAGTAGGGAGGGGACCAGAGCATATTATAGTGTCTGACATCATTTTTGGAAGTTCACAGACCTCTAACATTATCTTTAGTGATCTCTGACTGGCAAAGCCATACATCATTAGTGCTGACATGTATAACAATCTTAGAAAATCTACGTTTAGCATCAGCCAGCACTTGTAAATTTGATTTGATGCCAGATGCTCTGGCAAAAATGCACTTTACTACAGTGGTTGGAGTCTCTATTTTCACGTTCCTTACAATAGAATCACCTATAACCAAGGTGTTTCCAACAGGCTTCTCAGAGGGTGCATCACTGAGTGGGTAACAACTTTCTTAACAACTTACTATCAACCGACAGCCTGAATGTCAATACAGTACAATACAACCTACTGTACATTCTATATATACTATATATACTTTTTTTTTAATTGAATAATGTGTATCTATATTGTGTGTATTGTATAATGTACATTGTATGTTATTATTTGTATATTGTGTTGTGTGTAATTATGTGTATATTAGACTTTAAATTGTGCTATGTTAATTTGATGTTATTGTAAACTGGTATATGTCTCATCACTGTCACGACTGCTATGTTGATCGGAACTGCACCCAAGAGTTTCACACATCATTGCACTTGTGTATATGGCTCTGTGACAATAAAAGTGATTTGATTTTGATTTGATTTGATTTGGATAGAATCGGGAGAGTCGTATCGCTTTGCCCTGAGTATGTTGCTGAGATGTCACACAAACAACCTGCTGCAGGGGCTCTACAGCTGGAACCGAAGTGTGTGTGTTGCTCACTGTACTAACCGCATCCGAAACAATATCTACAGGCTTCTCTTTCTCACTGATCTCTACCAGTGTTCTGATGCTAATGTCTCTAACACATTAATCTTCTCTGTCAGCCTGACTAATTCCTTACATTTATCACATTTAAATCTCTCACCGCTGATGGATTAAGCTATCATAAACATGTGGCATGCAGTGCAAGTAGCAATAACGTGTGCTGATGCCATGACTTACTGCAATTGTTTGTTGTTGTGGTGCTTCTTGTGCTGCATGGGTTTGAGATCGATGTGAATCCTTCAAACAATTGTTTGTTGTTATGGTGGATCTTGATCAGTGGTGCTTTGAAATCGATGTGGTGCTTTGAGATCAATGCAAGAATCCGCGTAACAGAGGAGAAAGGGGTGTGCATGGTGAAATACATGCAGTTTAATCATGATAAAAATAGAAAGCAGATGTTCGTGGAAAAATGCATGCAGTTGAATCGCAATAAGATCATAATGTGGAAAAAAACAATGTGTACTAAAAAATGGCAGAGATTAAAATTTAAATGCTGAAAACAGAAAGATAAACAATGCTATAAAGGCTAGCAGGCTACAAACATAGACTTGAGCTAAGCACCAGCAGCAACAGGAAGTCACGTATTCCGCCAAGTCCCATCATTGGGCTTTCCCCACCAATGGGGGAAATGAAAGGGTGAAGTTCATCAAGGACTCTTTTAAGTTTGTCAGAAACCTACTTTAGGTGGCGTAGTGGACAAAAAGACCTGAACTGGTAAGCAGAAGGTTGTTGGTTCAATCCCCACAGCCACCACCATTGTGTCCTTGAGCAAGGCACTTAACTCCAGGTTGCTCCAGGGGGATTGTCCCTGTAATAAGGGCACTGTAAGTCGCTTTGGATAAAAGCGTCTGCCAAATGCATAAATGTAAATGTGAAAAGAGGAGTGGGAAGCTGGTAATGGCAGAGGAGGAACTAGAAGACCACATGAAACAGCAACTTTGTGATACCCATAAACACAGCCTGCTCAGCTCCCCCAGATATGTCCCATGGCCAGCAGAGCCAGTAGTGGAATTTGATGTGGCTCGCCTAAGTTGAGTGAGATCTGGCAGGTGGTAGAAAAAGCAAGGGCGACTTCAGTCCCAGACCTGATTGGGATACCATTTAGGCTGTTTAAGAAGTGCCCCACAGTTCTTAAACTGTTATGGAGACTTCTGAGAGTTGCTTGGAAGAAGCGGTGCATACCCTTTGAGTGGTGCAGAGCGCTGGCCATCTTTATTCCCAAGGAACAGGAATCTGCCACCATTAGTCAGTTGATGAGTATTTCTCTACAGAAAGTGGAGGGAAAGATTTTATTTTCGGTTGTAGCTAGGATGTCTGACTACCTCCTGAAGAATGTACACATAGATACAAGCTGCCAGAACACAGGTGTGTGGAGCATGCATCAAAAATATCAAAGCAGATCCAGTCTGCCAAAAGAGAGAAGACCTCCTTGTATTTTGGCTGGACCTGGCAAATGTCTATGGATTCGGTTCCACACCAGTTCGTCAGCTATGCACTGGAGTTTTACCATGTACCAGAGTGTATTAGGAGCTTGGTAGACAGTTAATATGGGGACCTAAATATATGTCACCCAATACAGGAGTACACAACTGGCTGGCAGCCACAGGAGAAAGGAATAGCCATGGGATATTTTCTCTCTCCCATCCTGTTCACAGCCACATTCAAGGTCATCCTAACTGGTGCAAGCCAGACAGTGCGAGGAATCCGTGCACAGTCTGGGGTGAGATTGCCAGCTCTGCACAGCTATATGGATGGTGTCACAAGCATCCTCCAGAATGCTGCATGTGCAAACCATCTCTTGAAAAGGCTGGAAGAGCTATTGGCATGGGCCAGGATGAGAATTAAGCCATCAGAAATTAGTAGCATTTGTATTCGATTAATAGTGCAAAACATCTATGATGGATGGCTCCCGGCTGATGACCCCACTGGACTGAAGGCACTGGTGGAGAAGTGGCAGGCAATAATGCCCAGCAGGTTTTGACAGCTACCTGTGCACCTGAATATTGATTATGATCATTTTTTATAGTGCTTTTCTAATTTTTTGACCTGCAACATGGGCATTCTGAAAACTACCTTGTATCTCATGGCAAACAAAACAATGAACAAATAAGCAATAAATAAATAAACCAATGAGTAAATGATGACAGAATTCTCAAATTATTTAATAATTTAGCATTGCTACGAAATTAGTTGAATATGCCATCAGAATGACATTTAAAATGCAGACAACAGATGACGCTTAAGTGGTGCAGGCAAAAAGTCCACAATAGTAGAGCAATAGTAATAGAAATGCTTGCCTTAGCAAACACTTGTTTAGCAAAGTGATAAAGAACTAAATAAAACAACTATGAAACCCACCACAAAATACAGAGATGTTCCTTGGATCCAATCTGTACATTTCCTGCAGTCGAACCAGGGCCATCACTACGCCTTCTACATCATCAGTACTGGGGAGAGACTGAGCTTTGGATTGCAGTTTTTCCAAAGTGACTGTGAAAAACAGTAGTGAGTAAAAGTTACTGTGAATGACCTAGATTGTACACTGATCAGCCACAACATTAAAACCACCTGCCTAATATTGTGTAGGTCCCCCTCATGCCACCAAAACAGCACCAATCCACATCTCAGAATAGCATTCTGAGATTACATTCTTCACACCACAATTGTACAGAGCAGTAACTCTGATAACTGCTCTGTACAACTTTGTCAGTTCAAACCAGTCTGACCATTCTTTGTTGACCTCTCTCATTAACAAGGCATTTCCATCCACATAACTGGCACTCACTCTTTTGTTTTTGGCACAATTTGGAGTAAATTCTAGAGACTGTTGTGTGTGAAAATCCCAGGAGATCAGCAGTTACAGAAATACTCAAACCAGCCCATCTGGCA
Organism: Myxocyprinus asiaticus; assembly: GCF_019703515.2. Taxonomy (NCBI): domain Eukaryota; kingdom Metazoa; phylum Chordata; class Actinopteri; order Cypriniformes; family Catostomidae; genus Myxocyprinus; species Myxocyprinus asiaticus. The sequence goes on along the minus strand of NC_059381.1, from coordinate 35,673,691 downwards.
CCAACAATCATGCCACGTTCCAAATCACTGAGATCACATTTTTCCCCCATTCTGATGGTTGATGTGAACATTAACTGAAGCTCCTGACCCATATCTGCATGATTTTATGCACTGCAGCCACATCTTATCACGGCTAATTAGATAATCGCATGGAAGATTGTTGGTGCCAAACGGGCTGGTTTGAGTATTTCTGTAACTGCTGATCTCCTGGGATTTTCACACACAACAGTCTTAGAATTTACTCCGAATGGTGCCAAAAACAAAAAACATCCAGTGAGTGGCAGTTCTCCAGATGGAAATGTCTAGTTGAAGAGAGAGATCAACAGAGAATGGCCAGACTGGTTCAAACTGACAAGATAACTCAGATAACCGCTCTGTAAAATTGTGGTGAGAAGAATATCATCTCAGAATGCTATTCTGTTTTGATGGCACGAGGGGGACCTACACAATATTAGGCAGGTGGTTTTAATGTTGTGGCTGATCAATGTATTTCACTTATCCTAGTTGTTCCATCAGTTGGTTGGCACATATTTTCCATATTAGTTTTATAGGTCTACCTGGAAATGGAGTTGTGTGAAGCCAGTATCAGTTTGAGACAATGAGCACTTTTGAGGCACTTTAAGCAAGTAAGCGAGATATCCATGAGCAGAACTGTATTTTGTTTCAGTTACAGTATATCTGAAATAATTGACAGACGGGAGTACACAACAGTACAATGAAGATGTGAACGCTTTTTACAAGTATGTAATTCTGACATGATGTGAACACAATTATATTTCAGCACTAATTGCTTCTGCTTAAAATAATTTGTGTGGCAAAACTATTTACTGAATTTGCAGCAGAATTTCTGATCACAAAGTCTCCTCATATTTTCCCCTATTTTATTTATTTTCAGACTTTTCTCTAGACTAATACAAGTAGTCTGGTTCCAGAAGTAAAAATCCCATTTACTGTCTTGATTTTTAACGATAAATCGTAAAACAGTGGCGGATTTAGACATGGGCAGTTGCCCAGGGCGTCATCTTGCCACCCCCCCGTCAACAACTTTGGGAGTGTTCTCATTTACAATCACCAACCCCCGCATGCACAACCCCCCCCCCCCCGGGGGCGTCTTGAAGAGGGTTTCGCCCAGGGCGCCATACAAGCTAGAACCGCTAATGTTGTAAATCTTTACATTTTTTGACCTGCAACGGGCATTTTGAAAACTCCCTTTGTGTCTCACAGCAAACTAACCAATTAACAAATAAACAATAAATAAATAAAGCAATGAGTAAATGATGACAGAATTCTCAAATTAGAGTGCAACAGACTGGTTCTGGAAGTAAAAATCACATTTATGTTCTCCATAGACTAACTGATTTTTAACAATAAACTGAAAATCATTAAAGACAGACCTACCATGAAAAATACTTCTGGAACCAAGATGCTTGAAAAAGTGGGTGGGCACTGTTGTCCTCTTATTGTGGCATAATTTAGTTCATATAAACAGATAATTTCAGATTAGAATGAAACGAACAGTGGTTGGTTGCTTTACATGTTGGCCAGTCACTTCTTGTCTAAGTGGGCAGTTCTTGGCCAGAATAAGCTGCAATGATTATCAGTCCCTTTGCTGCAAACCAAAAGACCAGCTTTGCAAGACTCCCATCTGACAACTGATGAAGCCCCTCAGATAAGTGAACGCATGTTTTCAACAGAAGGACAACCAAGTCTTGTTGTTCACCAATAGATTATACTAAAGATGTTCCATAACACCTATAAATGGTCATAACATTGTCATATGAGATGGCTCAGTTTCTACAATTTCTACATTTGTGCAGTTGTATGGTGTTTCTCCTCAAACCTTTTGTGTGTCTTCCTTCCAAAACGTCCTCTGTAGCTGCCCAGACTTGACTCAGCTTTCTCACGAGCTGGTATGCTGCTAGAGGGTTGCTGATGAAATTCTCGGCATATTTCAAGGTGGCATCAAAATGATTCTCGAGTGCATTAAGAGCCCTGGTGATTCAAATATAACACTATAACATGAAAATACAAAAAAAAAAAAAAAAAAAGTTGGGGTTCTGTAGGTAACACTAAATATAAATATTCATGTTTGTCTATTTAATTTTAGTGGAGTAGAATATATCAGGGTTATTCTCAGGAAACTGTGCCATTTGAGTGTTATTTGTGTCCCCACTACTTATAATTTTATTTTAATCACATTATTTCATTTAATGTGTGATGTGGTGGAGTTTAACCTGATTTTATTTGACTTTAATTATATATTCTTTAGATCGTATTTTTATATATACCTGTATATTACAATTCACCTGAAATACTATAAAATGAATGATGTCCGCAAAATATTTTTCATAAAAATGGTGGCTGTATGTTAACGTCTGATTTCCTGTCTAAGCAAAAGTTTTGGCAACCAGATCTAAATTCAGTTTCATTGCATCTATTTTTTTTCCCATTCAATAAAAGTGAATGGTGACAGACTAATAATCTGCCTAACAGCTCCTTTTGAGTTCCATGGCAGAAAGAAAGATTTACAGGTTTGGAATAACATGAGAGTGAGTAAATGATGACAGATGTAATCTTTTAGGTGAACCATCCCTTTAAAGTTATAATTAATGTTAACTCTTTATTTGTCAGTGTTTGCGTTACACAATGTTTTTATGTTATTGTAATTAATTCATTCATTAATAATGTGCAACTATTTTAGCAAAGCAGCTTGTACTGTAAGTAAGGCCTACAGTCCCTGCAAACACAAAACATTCTTATATGGTTCCCTGTATGGTTATTTTTGGGAACCAATTCCTAACATTCCCGGAACATTGCAGGGAGGTTTTTGTGTGATAACCTAATACAAAGTTACACAGAACGTTTTGCAGTGGTTGTTTTTAGGTTTTTTACAAGTGAATCTATGTTAGCCTAGTTAAGTTTAATTGAATGTTTATTTAATTTTAAACGTCTGTTCATTTTTATTTCACTTCTATAGTGGAATATTAAAGGAATGGTTCACCCAACAATGAGAATTCTCTCATCATTTACTCACCCTCATGCCATCCCAGAAGTGTACGAATGAAGATTTTTAGAAGAATATTTCAGCTCTGTAGATCCATACAATGCAAGTGAATGGTGACCAGAACTTTAATGCTCCAATAAGCACATAAAGGCAGCATAAAAGTAATCCATAAGAAGGGTGTCTTAAATAAAACTGGAATTTCTTGACTACAAAAAGCTAGTTTAAGATTTATAATTCTTCATAACAAAGTCCTGTTTTGATTTTGTAATTAAATACATTCATTACACAAAATCATCCCCATTAACAAAATGATTCCTACCTTTTCAAAAGATCTGCCTGTCTCTCCAGAACTTCTATATATTCATGAAGGCATTGAGCAAACTCTCGTTTGATGTCAATCAGTTGAGTCATTTGATCTGCAAACAGCACTTGATTTTAAAACAGGTCTTCAAAAGCACACAGTTCAATTCTGATTAAAGAGACAGTCTGTTGACACAGAATACTTCTGAAAGCACATCTCTGATCAATCAGACATGAGTTTCCTTTGCAAACCTTCACTAGGGTGAATTCAAGTAAAATGGGACACTTTCTGATCTGGTCTTCGAGATTGATCCAAATAGCTCCCAGCTAGCAACTTTATCTTTTTAAAAACATTGTGGTTGTGGGAACATTAAAATGTCCAGTTAGTAGAATGTTATTTAAGGTTAAAAATGTTTCATTAACGTTTTATTTACAACATTTGTTCCAAACCTTAAAGTAATGTTAGCCAAAGTTGTTGGAACGTTCCCTGTTAGGTGGATTAATCTTTCACTCAGTTCCAGTTTAAACAGCTAAAAATCTTCAGACTAGACTTTACCAGCGGTCCCACTTTACCTGTACTCACCCTACTTGTTATAAACATCATGGTCTGATTGCAAGACAGACTAACCTGTTGAAGAGTAGAACTCGTTTACAGCAGCACAGTAAGTCCAGTATGTAGATAAAAATAAAATGAACCACTTTGCCTTCATTTTTTAGCCTTTTTTGCTGAGCTGAACGTTCAATCTTCAAAGCACTTAAGCATACACAAGTCAAATGTAAAAAAAAATCACCCCTATGACAAACACAGGCATATGAAGTATTTTGCTGAAGGTGTCTACTGTATTTGGTCAGTTGAGTCACAACTGTAAAAGAAAACAGATTACAGCTAATTGCTTTATTGTCTAAGTGAGGTTTGTCTCCTGCAATGTGAGCAGCTTACAAATCGAGACAGGCCATAAATCCAGGTAATTACACCAAACAACATACCCAGACATTGCGGTTTTCAGATAACAGAGGTTGTAATAAGCATTTGTTTACATTGAGCACATTAACCCTACATTTCCAAATCTGATTGAGAAACAGGTTATTGCAGTGGTTGACTGTGGTTGTGGTGACTCAGTTCACATTCACAAAGTCTTGTTATTTCTGGTTTATTATCATTTCAATTCTACTGTATGGGGACTACAAGGCAACATGGATTAGAAAACTCTACGAAGCCCCTTATTCAAAAAAACCTCACTTGTGGGCCATTATTGGGGCAAGTTGTCACAAAAGGTCAACATGTGTGCAAATGTTGTGTTCATGTGTTTTATTTAGTCAAGGAATGTCTATATAGAAATATACTTTTAGAATTGAACCTACCCTGAGAAGTATTTACTGCCCCAAAGATTTTGGGCACACAATCTAGGGGGGCATTGTTACAGTATTCAGTAGAATATACAGTAGATTAGATTAGTAGATTCTGAAACTATTTCAACTTTTTGAATTTCAAATATTTTTCCTTTGCCCCACAATGGGCTAATGTGGTCTGGCTATTCTGAGCTATTTCAGATAAAGTTCCTTACAGTATAAAATGAAAACATAAAATTAGATTACTTATTTTTTTCACGCTTTACTTACAGTAGCAAGCAATATCCAACTGGGGGGCAAAAACTATGAAAATGTATGAAAAATAAAACCCTAAATTACCCTTTTTGGATAAGTGTCTGGATAAGTGGTAGCTTTTTGGCCCAAAACACAAAACGATATGTCTGCCGAATAGAACCTTTCTATTCAGCAGGGACTGGAGCACTTGTCTGGATAGAAGGGAAAATGGACAGTGCAAGATACAGAGATTCTTAAAGGGATAGTTCATCCATTCTCTCATGATTTACACACCCTCATGCCATCCCAGGTGTGTATGACTTTCTTCTCCTGAACATCAGAAAGATTTCTGCTCTGTAGGTCCATGCAATGCAAGTGAATTGTGACCAGATCTTTGAAGGTCCAAAAGGCACTTCAAGGCAGCAGCTGATATTCTTCTACAAATCTTTGTTTGTGTTCAGCAGAAGAAAGAAAATCATACACATCTCGGATGGCATGAGGGTGAGTAAATGATGAGATAATTTTCATTTTTGGGTGAACTATCCCTTTAAAACACAGAGATGTGCTAATATGTGTATTGTGTGGGTGACCAGTAGCACTCCAGTATGTATTGCTGAAATCTGTCTTTTGCTAAGTGATTAGAATTTCACAGTGGTGATCTTCTCTTTGATGGCTAAAAGATGCTGTGCTCAGACCAGGATGTGAAAGAGAACTCTGCATATAGATGTTGACTCTATATTCTACATTTTGTGATTTCCTCTACATTATACATTTTATTAGGACTGTTTAACAAATGCTTCTTTAATTGCACAGCAATGAAGTTGTTCCAGTTTTATTGACCATGAACATGAAGGGCACAATTATAGACTGGGCATGTGGGATCCAGTTAGACAGCAGGCTCACAAAATGTAGAAAAAAAGCAGACAAAGACGTTTAAATTCAAATGTACACATTTTTATTGCAAACCAAACATCAATATAAAATAAACACCAAAAACAGGACAATAATTTATGCATTACATAAAAACACAATAAGACTTCTGGTATGAAGTGATAGTCCAGTGCATTAGCACTTTGCATATTCATAATCTGCAAACAAACATGAAGACATTAAAACACTGAAAATAAAACAAATCCCTTACAGAAAGAACACTCCACAAACCCCAGTCTGCACAGGTCTGATAGCTAGTTAGTCCGGATGGGCGCTGCTGTAAATTCTTGGGGCGTCTGGAGTGTGTGTGTGTGTGTGTGTGTGTGTGTGTGTGTTTTTGCAGAGTCAAAGGCACTGCAGGTGGTGTTGAGTTTATCACTGATCTCACTATCAGTCCACTTCAGTCAGGCCACATGGTCGTCTGAACTCTTGACCTCTCTCATGAATCCATTTGTTTGAAACTGCCAAAGGACAGAGACAACATGAAACAGTGTATTTACCACAATGATAAGCCTTGAAAGATCCTAATAATGTTTTTCTTAATTATAATTTGTAAAAAAAAAAAAAAAAAAAAGCCTTTATCCTTTTCGACCAAATATCTGTGAATGGTGCTTAACCTTCAGAAAATGTTGTTTGTCAACCTCATTATGTAAAATGATATATTATATGAGCTGTTTTATTTTACAATGATTTTACAGTGGCAAGAAAAAGTATGTGAACCCTTTGAAATTAGCTGGTTTTCTGCATTAATTGGTCATAAAATGTGATCTCATCTTCATCAATGTCACAAGTATAGACAAACACAATGTAATTAAGATAACACAAACAGTTATAATCTTACATGTCTTTATTGAACACATCCCATTAAACATTCACAGTGTTGTGGAAAAAAGTAAGTGAACCCTCGGATTTAATAACTGGTCAATCCTCCTTTGGCAGCAATAACCTCAACCAAGTGTTTCCAGTAGCTGTGGATTAGACCTGCACAACGTTCAGAAGGAATTTTGGACCATTCTTCCTTACAGAACTGCTTCAGCTCAACCATATTCTTAGGATGTCTGGTGTGAACGGCTCTCTTGAGGTCATTCTACAGCATCTCTATAGGATTAAGGTCTGGGCTCTGACTGGGCCAGTCCAACAGGTGGATTTTCTTTTTTTTTGAAGCCATTCTGTAGTGGATTTACTTCGATGTTTATGGTAATTTTCCTGCTGCATCACCCAACTTCTACTGAGCTTCAACTGGTGCACAGGCACCCTGACATTATCCTGTAGGATATCTTGATAAACTTGGGAATTCATTTGTCCCTTGATGATGGCAAGCAGTCCAGGCCCCGAAGCAGCCCCAAATCAAGATGCTCCCTCCACCGTACTTCACCGTTGGGATGTTTTCATGTTGGTATGCAGTGTCTTTTTTACTCCATATGTAGTGCTCCGTGTTCTTCCCAAAAAATTCAACCTTAGTTCCATCAGTCCACAAAACATTTTCCCAATAGAACTTCAGGCACACAGCAATATTTTAGTTGGAAAGCAACGGCTTCCTTCATGGTGTCCTGTCATGGACACGATGCCTGTTTAATGTTTTCCATATAGTGGACTCATTAACAGACATGTTAACCAGTTCCAATGATTCCTTCAAGATTTTATCTGTCACTCTAGGGTTCTTTTTAACCTCATTGAGCATTTTGCGGTGTGCCCTTTGAGTCATCTTGGCTGGACGGCCACTTCTAGAGTAGAGCAGCCACAGTACTAAATCATCTCCATTTATAGACAGTTTGTAGAACAGTGGACAGATGAGTATCTAAGCTCTTCGAGATCATTTTGTAACCCTTTTTAGCTTTATGTAAAGCACCAATTCTTGATCGTAGGTCTTCCGAGATATCTTTTTTGTGAAAGAATGGTCCACATCAGCAGATGCTACTTGTGAATAACAAACTCAAAATGTTTGAGTGCTTTTTAGAAATCAAAGTAGCTCTAACCCACACCTCAAATCTGGTTTCATTAATTGGATGCCAGGTTTGCCAACTCCTAAATTTAATTAGATTTTGTTGATGTCATTAGCCTAGGGGTTCACATACTTTTTTCCAAGCTATACTGTGAATATTTGAATGATGTATTCAATATGTACAAGAACAATACAATAATTTGTGTGTTATTAGTTCAAACAGATAGTGTTTGTTCATTATTGTAACTTAAATGAAGATCAAACCAGATTTTAAGACAAATTTATACATAAATACAGGTAATTCCAAAGGGTTCACATACTTTTTCTTGCCACTGTATGATGTTTGCAATTTTTAAATGGAAAAATTTGAGACAAGTCTGAATAACTTTGTAAATTTTTTTGTTTGTTTGTTTTTTTGCAATAAACAAACATTTAATAAATAAAATGTAAAGAATAAAAACTATATTAAGCAATCAGTAAGTGCCAGCTACTGTAGTTTGTGACCAAATGTTTATTTGCAGTATTGGTAAACTATACTTTCCCATAAATTAATTTTTATTTGGTCATTCTTCTTACATTAACAGGGTTGAATCGTTGAGCTTAAGGAATGCAATAAACTCTAAACTATTTGTGTAATTGAATAAATGGAATGAAATTATTTAAAACTTGCCACTTTTAATGCTACATAGATATGTTAGATAATATTTTTAGGGGTCAAGGAGGTAACTTTTTTTTGTCCAGATCTATTTATGTTATTTAAATATGCATAAAAAATGCAATTCACAAAAAACAATAACTTGAATACACCTCTAGTATGATGAATATTTTTTAAAGTTAAAGTAAAAAATCGTGTTACTTTCAGGAGACTATAAATAACTAAATAAAATAAATGAAATTCTTTAAAAAAAGCAAAGAAATTTAGGTATTAGTAGTAGTTTGGATTTTCTTTAAAAAAAATTATTATTATTATTCCTTAAAGAAATAAGCACTGAATCCATTTTGCTTTTCAAATATAAATTTTTTAAAAACTTTTTCCCACCAAATCAAAGTCATGTAGAGTACCCAAAATGCAGCGGAGGCAACTAAGACTTGTCCTCTGCCACCCGGATTGAGGCGAGTAACCGCGCCACAACGAGGACCTACTAAGTAGTGGGAATTGGGCATTCCAAATCGGGGAGAAAAAAAAAAAAAAATGGAAATGGAAAATGCACACAGCATTTTACTCATGTCTCATGAAGTAAAAAAAATAAAAATGACTTATGTCCTCAATGACTATGTGAAGTTTTTACAATTTTTTATAAGAAGGCACATTTTGTTAAGGTCATATGGAGTAACCCTAAGTAATAATACATATGTATAATAAAATGTTTTTAAAAGATTTTTTAAAATATTTGCCATTTTTATCACCTCGGACAACCTTATTTGTTAATGACCCTTCAAATATATCCAATAGTTATCTCTCTACAGATAATGGGATTTGTGCCTTTATTGCTTTAACAAAAGTCATGAGAGACCAATTTGTAGTCTATTTGTGGAAAGTGGCAGCAGAATTGATCTGTCTGTCTTTTGTCAACTCACCCCATTTACTGCCTACTAGAACAGGACAGGCTGCGTGTCTCGTCCTGTAGTCTCCTTCTCCACTCTTAAAGAGGTTGTACCAGAATACTGCTGTTCCCTAAATATACAAGAGGATCATTTTATTATATATGACTGTAAATGACACATCCCTACAAAAACTAGACCATCAACTGAACACTCAAAGCTGATGTAAAACTTCACATTTATATAATGATGTAATCAAATTCTTAATTAGGTGTTTTAAATGACAAAATAAACTAACATGTCACCATTCACTTCAGAACACAGCTAACCATTTAATATTCAAACTGTACAGGGAAATACACTATTTACAATGTTCATTTCAATATGTTTCAAACATAACAGACAGTGATCATATCTGTCTTTCCAATACCTGTATCACTGATGTCATGATTTTATATATATATATATATATATTTAAAAATGTTGTTCGTACCTTTCTAGGCCAGATAGCAGCACCAAAATCTGGGAATACAGTAGCTCCACCAGCCTCCACATCACTCATCTGTAATTTACAGACATTACTATTAGGAACATACACTTCACCTTTAAGCTTAAAGCAATACAACACGCTCTCTCACCTGTACAGTATTTACATATTTTCGTCCATGAATTGGTCAGTACTCAACAATAAGGATGGCCCTATTTCAGATCAGTGCTGCAGTGTCACGACATCTTACAATCATTGATCTTGTGCATGTTTTTATGACTTGCAAACTAAAACGTGCCGTTTGGTGCAATGTTTTGAACATTGCCGTTGCAAATTCGGCTGATTTAAACGTATCGGGTTGACATTAAAAAGTATAATCAAATCTTTATGTTTTGGATCATGTGCAATCTTTTGAAACTAAAACTTAACATTTAATGAAAAATTGAAAAATATTTGATCACTTTTGTGGTGGGGCCAGTGAAAATAATGACATGGCAAGAGAAAATGAACTGGACCAGCAAAAAAAATTGTTACTATCTTTATTATTTTTTCTAGTCGAGTAACTGCCCAGAGAAGTAGCAAGTATAGTATCCTTAATCAGGACAATTGGTTGTACATGGGCACTGCTTTTAGTGTACTCTAAATCAGTGGTTCTCAAACCTGTACTGGAGGCCCCCCAACACTACACATTTTGGAGCCCTGGATGAAAATTATATATATATATATATATATATATATATATATATATATATATATATATATATATATATATAATGTATCTGCTAAATGACAAAGACCTCATATGTGATGAGAATATGACAATACGAATATAAAGAACTTGTGGAGCTCTTGCCATGTATTTTATTATCAAAGTCAACATGAAATCAAAATTGACCCCATATATGTTCTTAATAAACAATCCTGATTCTTGGTCTTATTGTGCATGATTCATAAAAAATAAAAAATAAAAAACATTTTGGTTTCGTAATCTTTCATAAAAATGTATTTAACACTTTAAAATAATGCTCCATTTTTAGGGGTTTATAAAGGGTTCATTAATTACTAATAATTCATTTACAAATCCATTATAAATCATTTATATACAGTTATAACAAGCATTAATGGCTGATATTAGTGCAATACCTGGCAAATAGTAAGCCATTTTACCTTATGTTTTAGATGCTTAATAACACTTATTTAACATGTATCTACAACATAAATATGTACCTTAAATGTAAAGTGGACAGCTGTTAAGCATTTATTAATGAGTTACCAACATTACAAACCTGTAATATAAAGATCAGTATGGTTTAATGGTCATCAGGCTTTATTATATGATGAATATAATAGTCCAAGTGTCCATGCTGTGAATGAGCACGGACACTTGGAAAGCATGCAGAGGACTTTAGGTAACTAGGACCAGGTAAGTTGGGACAGCACATGGAGTAGCACCATTCTTTTGACATCCACATGACAAGGAACACAAGTGAGTCAAGACATTACATTAATGAATATAAACACAAAGTAGACTGCAGCAAAATGACATACTCCCTCATTTTTTAATCTCACTATAAAAGTCTTTTGCTGCATTGACATAAATCATGAAATATGGCACCTGACACTTTTGATCTGAAGTGTGTTTCTTAAGTATTTACTGTATAACATGCAAGTTAAAAATGCTCACTATTTGGCAAATATTGCATGAAACGTCACCTTTTTATTCATGTTATAACTGCACATTAATGATTTATAATGCATTCGTAAATAAGTTATTAGTCAATAATAAACCCCTTTATAAACCCTTAACAAAGGAAAGATTAATGTACAGTGTAATAGCTTTCCTTTTCAGCTGACGTCACAAATCCCTGTTATTTTTCAAGCCACATTGAGACCACTTTTTTACAGCTGAATCAATACATTCCTTATTAAGGTTTCAGGCATGATCAATTGCGTTAATTTTTCAAATGCGTTATTTTTTATTTTATGCGTTATTTATAATCGCACTGAAATAACGTGTTTAATCAACAGCCCTACAATTTATACCATTGTATAACCATACATGTTGATGACAAAAGAAGACCTGATGCCTGACGTGGAACAAATCACATGAAACACACAAGAGTTCTGGAACCAGGCTCCGCAAGATACACATACTTACATAATTTAAAAAAGTAGCCACACGATTTCCAGTGCCTAATGATTTGAAAGCATCAGGTTCATCTTTCTATGAAGATAAAATTTGAGAGTAAAGACAAGCAGGGAACACACACATGTACTTACGTAGTTCAGATAGGTGGCAAGTCTATTTCCATCAACTTTGAGGTTGGTGTCAAAAGGACGCTGCAACAGATGTTTGCAACTTTTAAACCAGACTGAACTGCAGGAATGAGGATCTCCACCTCAGAAGGCACGCTAGTTTATACTTGACAACACAGACACTTTGCTGGTCAAATCAATTGAAAAAATTACAAATAATCCTCAGAGAACACTTTAACTATAATGGTTCAATTGAGAGTTAAAAATAACTAAAATTGGTCAATTGAAAAAAAAAAATTAAAGGGATAGTTCACCCAAAAATGAAAATTCTGTCATTACAGTATTTACTTTTATTCTGCGTAACATCTTTTTATGAACCCCTTAGGAGGACAAGAAGGGAATTTTTTCTGAAATAGTTTTTACGTGCCTTCGCAATAGGTTTTGTGTTCCTTTGCAACAAAGTAACCATGGTTTTACTACAGTAACCACATTTTATCCATGATATTCATAGTGAAACCATAGTAATAACACAGGAAAATGAAAACTATGTTAATTAAAATCATAATTTTGTGGTTACAATGGTTTTACTACAATACCACAGTTCAACTATAGTTATTATAGTATGGAAATTAACCATGGTATTACTACAGTAACCATAATTTCTGCTAAAAAACTATGGTTATTACAGTCTACAATATTTCTATAGTATAACCATTGTATCCACCAAAAAATCATGGTTACTAACAACAATATAACTAGTAAAACCATGGTTAATTTATTGCAAGGGCATGCAAAATGTTGGGAGGAATGCAAAACTATAGATGGGAACTTCAATACTGTTTAAAAAGCATCCCAGGGTGATACCTCAAGAAGTTGGTTGAGAAAATGTCAAGAGTGCATGTCTGCAAATTCTAGGCAAAGGGTGACTACTGTGAAGATGCTAAAATATAACACAGTTTTGATTTATTTTGGATTTTGTTTAGTCACAACATAATTCCCATAGTTCCATTTATGTTATTCCATAGTTTTAATGACTTTACTATTATTCTAAAATGTGAAAAATAATTATAATAAAGAATGATTAAGAGTTTCAAAACTTTTGACCGTTTAGAAAAATATTCTCTCCCTGTCCTTTAGGTGGCTCTGTACCTGTTGCGTTCCACAAAGAAAGACAGCCATTCTGTTTTGGAACAACAAGGGGATGAGTACATTTTAACAGACAGAATTTTCATTTTCAGGTGAAACTCTCTCTTTAAATGATCAGGAAAACTGATCTGGAAATAGTACCAGTAATAAAATATTAGTACAAGCTATAAAACAAATTTAAAACTTAAGTGATTTTAAAATGGACTGATTTGTTTTTCTTTTTTTAATATCATGTGACACACAATACCCTTTAAATAAAAGTTATAGTCAAATTAAAAAAACATGGATGATCATGAAAAAAGTGTTTTTCACTTTGCATTTGGGTACTGTGTGTCAACTGACAGTAAAAAAAACCCTCCACTTATGTTATAGTGATAATAACAGGTCATCTGATACAAATTGATACATCACAGACATTTAAGATGCTCTATATGACATTGCATTGCATTATATTTAAAGGGGGTCATGTCATGAAGATTAAATTTTCCTTGAAATTGTGACATATAAGAGGTCATTCTACTATAAAAACATACTGTTAATTTCAGAACTCAAAACTTAATCCCTAATGCAACAAAAGCATTTATTGAAACCCAGCTGCAAAAACGCCTCGTTCTCTACTTCTGAGTCAGTGAAAAAACGCCTACTTTAAGTCATCGCTTCCATGGCCTCGCCCATTGATGCTTCAGTACGTAAACTGAGGGAGAGCAGGACAGACAGGCCTAGTGTGGCCAAACTATTCCTGAACACCAATGGGGACACATCTGGACTATTTTGAATTATTTTTGTATATAAACATGCACTAGACAGATGACTCATGTATCAGGCACTGCTTTTAAAAGACGCGGTGTCAAGTTACAACTCTGAAGAGGAGATGAAATTCTTTGTCATTCAGCTGCTGCTTCTTGCTGTTTTGAGCACAAAAGCATCATGGATGCGTTCTTTCACTCATCTGTGATATTTTTAATTTTTGGTGTATGTAAAAGCACTAGATGGATATCTGACTGTTTTGATGCGTTTCCAGCGATGTGATACTGTATGTGGATGCATCTATTCACCAAGCTTTGGACTATGTATGTGCATTTTTTTCAGCTCATATCAGCATGGATTCTTTGTTAACCAGTCATAATACGATTCAAGCTTTGCAAAGGAAGTGTTATTGAAGGATGGGGTAATTACAAACACTTGGACCCGAACGAAGTAAACCATTTCATTCATAAATATTTCAAATGTCATGACTGTTTGAAAGTTTATGGTGCTGAGTGATAACAGTTGTGCTTGAGATGAACAGTGTAATAAATTCAGATGCAATGTGTAGGATGTGTGTTATGTGTAAACCCTGACATTTTGTTTTATAATGTTGTGGAGCTTGTTGATTCTCTTCTGATTGAGTTTCAAATATGGCTGAATTTGAGGGGCTGCACGATGTTAGCCAATCAAAACAGTGGGCATTTAAATGGAACTTTTAAGGCCAAAACCAAGTGTTTCATTCATAGGGCCAGAGACAAGGTGGAAAATGATCATACATTACTAAATTATGACTGTTTTGGTGCAGCAAAAACAAAAAACTTAACATTATCAGTAGACCTTAGGGAAGATAATAATAATATATATATATATATAAAAAGAGCATTTCATAAGCCCTTTAAAGGAAATCCTAGAAATGTCCTCATGCATCTGGTCTGAAGCTGTAAGATCTCATGGTAAATAACTGAATGAATCATGGAGCTTATGCATAATGTTCTTACCCTAGAGAAATCATAATGTGGTTCATATTGACCTCCAACGCCATAGTTAGCCACCTGAGACACAAGACAACAATTTAGATACAACAGAAATTATACACAATACGCTGGTGGTGTTTTATACACCCTAAACTTATTTTATTTAGCTTTCAAATAATAAGGGACATTTGAAGACACTGAATAAGAATTGAAATCATTTATAGCTGCATGCTGTGTATCATTCATTGTATTTTTTTATTATTATTAGGACAGTCAATTGGTTTAATTGTTTTTAAATCACAAATTAATTGCATGGTGTGCCAATTAATTAATCAATTGCTGAGAAAGGCCCTGAAATAAAATTTATTTAACCCTTGTGCATCAATAAAAAAAAAAGTTACTCAGAGGACCTTAGAGGACAAAAATGTCAGCGTCAAAAAACTGCCATAAAAATTTTATATATTAATATTATTTTCCCCCTTCACTGACTTCGATTTTTTTAACCAACATCAGTCCTGATCATAACTACCAAATATTCATTTATTTTCAGGATTTTAACCCTTTAAATGCCAGTTTGTTTACATAATGCCACAGCTGTTTTTACACACACACACACACACACACACACACACACACACACACACACTTCACAATATACACATACAAAACACACTCTGATATCCATACCAACACACCCACACAATTTTAGCTGCATCATTTATTCAATTGGCCTGCAGTGCTCTATAATACAGCAAACAGAAAATAGGTAAAAAGCATGCATTTGCTCCATAGGCAAAACATGAGAAAAATGGCACCATTATTATACACCATTATTAAAATGTTTAATTTTGAAGCCATGTCTCCGGAATGAAAGCATAATATCATAGAATTCATGATTTTATGCTTTAATGGCACTGGGATCAAATATTGCAGTTTAATGGGTTTCAATGGGGACATTTTTGTCCTGAAGGTCCAGAGTGTAACTATTTTGTGTACACAGTGTATTATAGATGTATTATAGGAACTGAGGTTGAAATATCAAAATTCCCCCAAAAATACACACCTTTGGCAAAATGTATGCCACTGGTATCAACACAGCCAAAATGATCAAAAACAAAAATGAAAAAGACAAAAATGTCCTATTAAAAAGTTAATATATTCACTCAGATAATTCAAGTGTATTATTATTATTATTATTGTGCCAGATGAGTAAATTGATTGATTACTAGGCAATACAAAAAGTGGCTTTAGAAGGCAATATATTGTTTGTTTTATTTCCATATAATTGAACATAAGCCTATTATTGGCCTGCTCTTGACAACAATCCATTTTTAATCGAGTTTGTGACACAGGTCATGTTCCATCTGCGCCATTTAAAATGTTTGTCTATGTAGTATGTAAACATCGCAGAGTGCCTCGCTTTGATGGCATTTAGCGTCTTGCCCCATAAATGTTCTGACTGGCTCCTGTTGACCGCAGAATGCAAATACAGCAAGGGTTATTGCAAATTTATGCATGGGTTAGGGGGCATGTGTCACAGTCTGGCCTGATTGTGCCTCCTCTGTCAGTTTGTCTAGTCTAAGTGTTTTCCTGTGTGTCTCTCTCTCTCTCTCTCTCTCGTTTTGCAGGTGCCAAATGGAGAACGCCAGCTCTGTTGCCTGGACAACAGCTCATTCTCCAATTGACTAATCATCGGCGGCACCTGTTACCCGTTAACCTCTCCCTAATTAAGCTCCCCTTGTGTTGAGTTCTGTGCTGAATTGTTCATGTTTGACTACTAGCCTTTGGCTTCGGTTGGTTCTTGTTTATTCTTAATAGTTCTGTCCCAGTTTGTTTTCTTCTCCCCTGAGAGAAGTTTTGGTTTGTATTTAGTTTGGTTTATTTAATAAAAGCTAAACTCATCATTGCCTCCCTGCGTTTGGGTCCTTCCCGGCTCTCATCATGTGACATCATGATTGTGTAAAAAAAATGTATGCATTATTTTATCCAATTAATCCTACTAAATTAACACGTTAAATTGACAGCCCTAATTATGCTTATCATACAAAAAAAAATTCTTTACTTGAAGTACCCACTGATATTTTGCATAATTTTAAACTTGTGAAATATAATTCATTTTTAGACCAATCTTTGCACTTAATTTTTCATGTTCATTATACATCTATTGTTCGTTTTAAAGTACTTATACATTTTATCTAATTTAATTCACTATTGGCATTTCTATCCCAAAAAAAAAAAAAAAAAGGTCTGTTTTTATCCGTCATTTCTGTTTTCATGTCCCTGATGATTTTATTAATGTATGTAATTCCATTTGTGAATGTATATTTGATATCTTGACAAAGCCAATATAACCTGAGGTGAAGGACATGTCCCCCTTACTTCTAGAAATATTTTTTGGAAAATGTACATTTACATTCTAGGAAATGAAAATATACATTATATCTTAAGATCGGCAGCAGGCCATCTAAAAAACACAGAAGGGGCTAACAGTACAGCCCAAGGATCACCTATTGCTTTTCAGGACTACAGGGCAAACAATGTCAGGCTAATGACTCTAAGATTACTTTTAAAACATTGCTGATAATGAAAGTAATTATGTTATGTCATAACTTTGTCAGGAGAGTAGCACGTAATTTACTTTTGCATTAAAAGTGCCATTTTCTTATCGTCAGTTGCAAGAGAGCGCACACTCTCTCGCTCTTGCACACACATATGCAGCACGTGCAGGGAAAGAGAGAGAGATAAGCCGCACTGACACAAGGATGGTTTCAAGAAAAATGTATGCACTTGGTTTAAGTTTTTTTTATTTGTCAAATGATGGACATTTGGAATTATCGGTCAAAGTTTTTAACATTCATTAAATGAAGGAAATTCACTCACACTTTTTACTGCCTCATTAACCCCTGTTTGGGAAACCCTGACATAAATGATCAAATACTGGTGTATATGCTGGATCTGGTGTCAGCCAATGCCTATGGATACTTTTATAAACATGATGGGATAAATGGGATGTTTCATTTCATGGGGTATTTTAGGTCACCTGAAGCAGTTCTGCAGTGTCCACAGTTAATCCAGTGATGTCCTCTATCCTCTGATTGACCCGCACTATCACTGGATCATCCTCTCCTTCCAACCACGCACTGCACACACAAGACATGTTTATGCTCTTATAAAAACAGGCAAAATACTGTTCAACAACTGTATCGCAGTTTAAGATAAGAACACTTATTTAAGTATTATCTAGGGGTGTGTGGTATGACAAATAATTTCATATCAACCTTGTGCTTTCCAAACTTAATAAAAGAGAGATTAAATGAGACTGATGGCAAGTACTGAAGCAAGAGCATTGCATCTACATATAGACTAGACAGAGCCTCTTCACAAAATTCTTCACAATTTTTTCCAGTCTCGTTGCATAAAAACTAGTGCCCGACCGCTATATCGGTCGGCCGATATGCGCCGATATGAAAACTTTTTTCAGAACATATTTTGTCCAGCAGAGTGCACTCCGACTCCATTGTATACTGAGCTGACTCTGAGCTGATGGTGGCTCTGCAGACAGGGCGGAGTTAAGCGGTGCGGAGTTCAGCTGTGTCTTCACGGTAAGCTGCTAACTAGTTTGTGAAATACATACTGGAAAGTTAATAAACAATGACCCCATCATTTTCCCTTTTCAATACAACTAATATAACGTTAACCCTGTCCCTGACAACCATGTCACTTATGTTGATCACACCTATTTGCTATGCTAGCCAGCTACAATTTGTCAGTGCAGTCAGTAATGTAACAGATTGAAAGGTAAACATCAGAGCATCTTTTTGCAGCTCAGCAGACAACGGTGCGGTGGTGGATTGTGTCTGTTGAGTGTTGATTTCACGCTACGTTGTTACCTAGTTGGTGAGACGCAATGCTGGTCCATCTTTTACTCTCCGTGACACCGAGCTTATAGCTAACTAGCTAACCACGTAGCTACTTTCATTGCTTGTCAGTTGAGTGGAAGCTAATGTATTCACCAAACTGTTTTGTTCAGGATTCACAGTTTGGAACCCCTTTCAACCGAACAATTCCTGTCACTGCATTTATAAAATTTAATATTTAAAAGTCTGGTTTTCCACCGTTGAAGGTTTCCCCTGAACTTGTATAGCAGAATACGGTGTAACACAGCTGCTGCTGTTTTCTCTTGACTCGGCAGGTGTAAATGCATTTGACTGATACTAAACAGTACTACTGATGTTTATTTAGCTATTTATTGTATTTTTATTTATTCTTTATTTTAATGGTCAGCAACTGACTGATACTAAACACACAGTACTGATGTTTATTTAGCTATTTATTTTATTTGAATTTATTCTTTATTTGAATGGTCAGCATCTGACTGATACTAAACATGCAGTACTGATGTTTATTTAGCTATTTATTGTATTTTTATTCTTTATTTTAATGGCCAGCAACTGACTGATACTAAACAGTACTGATGTTTATTTAGTTATTTATATATTTTTATTATTCTTTATTGTAATGGTCATCATATGACTGATACTAAACAGTACTGATGTTTATTTAGCTATTTATGTATTTTTATTTATTCTTTATTTTAATGGTCAGCATATGACTGATACTAAACAATACTGATGTTTATTTAGCTATTTATGTATTTTTATTTATTGTATTTTAATGGTCAGCAACTGACATACTAAACAGTACTGATGTTTATTTAGCTATTTATGTATTTTTATTTATTGTATTTTAATGGTCAGCAACTGACATACTAAACAGTACTGATGTTTATTTAGCTATTTATTGTATTTCTATTTATTCTTTATTTTAATGGTCAGCAACTGACTGATACTAAACAGTACTGATGTTTATTTAGTTATTTATTTTATTTTTATTTACTCTTTATTTAAATGGTCAGCAATTGACATACTAACATTACTGATGTTTATTAAGCTATTTATTGTATTTTTGTTTATTCTTTATCTTCTCAGTGTTCTTGTCTAGATTTTGACAATGTATAATAATAATGTCAAATATTCTTTGATAAAAATATTTAAGAAATCAGCCTTCCGAGTACCTCTGCATAGTCATATCGGTGCAAAATCTGTGAAAAATCCACATAGAAAAGGTCTGTTTTCATTCCAGCTCAAAAATTAACTATATCAGCCACCATATCAGTAATCGGTGAATTTTCCCCCTCTAAAATCGGTATCGGTCTCAAAAATCCCATATTGGTCGGGCTCTAATAAAAACACACATCGGTTGCTTTCGGTAGCGTGAACGACTACTTGACAGTTAATTCTAGTTGGAACTAAAAAATAATTTTCATCAGAACCAAACATTTTTTGTCATTTACAGAATTTCTAAAATGTCAACGGATAATTCAAAATGCCTTTTGTCGTTTCGACAGCTAGAAATATGATGTAGCCACAACATTAAAACCACCTGCCTAATATTGTGTAGGTCCCTCTTGTGCCGCCAAAACAACGCCAACCCACATCTCAGAATAGCATTCTGAGATTATATTCTTCTCACCAGAATTGTACAGAGCGGTTATCTGAGTTACCATAGACTTTGTCAGTTCAAACCAGTCTGGCCATTCTCTATTGACCTCTCTCATCAACAAGGCATTTCCATCTGCAGAACTGCCACTCACTGGATGTTTTTTGTTTTTGGCACCATTCTGAGTAAATTCTAGAGACTGTTGTGTGTGAAAATCCCAGGAGATCAGCAGTTACAGAAATACTCAAACCAGCCCATCTGGCACCAACAATCATGCCACTGTCGAAATCACTGAGATCAAATTTTTTCCCATTCTGATGGTTGATGTGAACATTAACTGAAGCTCCTGACCCATATCTGCCTGATTTTATGCACTGCACTGCTGCCACATGGTTGGCTTAGATAATCACATATATGATTGTTGGTGCCAGGTGGGCTGGTTTGAGTATTAGCAATCTCTAGAATTTACAAAAACAAAAAACATCCAGTGAGTGGCAGTTCTGCAGATGGAAATGCCTTGTTGAGGTCAACAGAGAGTGGCCAGACTGGTTCGAACTGACTACGGTAACTCAGATAACCACTCTGTACAATTGTGGTGAGAAGAATATCATCTCAGAATGCTATTATGTTTTGGTGGCATGAGGGGGACCTACACAATATTAGGTTTTAATGTTGTGGCTGATCGGTGTATATTGTATATTTCTCTACTTTTGAAACATAAAAAAGGATGTTAGGGATCATA
This sequence comes from Myxocyprinus asiaticus, assembly GCF_019703515.2. Classification (NCBI taxonomy): domain Eukaryota; kingdom Metazoa; phylum Chordata; class Actinopteri; order Cypriniformes; family Catostomidae; genus Myxocyprinus; species Myxocyprinus asiaticus. The sequence continues at coordinate 35,652,538 of NC_059381.1, read as the reverse complement.
AGTGAAGAAAAGGTGAGAGCATTTTTTTAATTTTCCCCCATGAAAAAAATAATGTGAAGATTTGGGGAGAGAAACGAGAGATGCCACGTGTTGTCCAGTGGTACAATTCATGGAATCATATTCATTAAATCAGGAGACAAGAGCACAAGAATAAAACCACAGTGCTTGGTATGAGCTCTTGGCACAGAGATTCTTGCATGTCACATTAAAAATACCAAGCGTTACAATATTTTACTGAACAAACTTCTAACTATTATTTTCTTTAAATCTAATGTTTTCTTGACTTGGGCGTAATTTCTTGACTGCAATGAGTTTCTCTGAACTCACGCTCGTCACTCATCCATGATTTTAGTTCTTTAAATCTTCTCTAGTGCTGTCAGTCGATTAAATCTCCAATCGCGATTAACTGCATAATTCTTCATTATTAATCACGATTAATCGCAGGTTTTGACATTTTACTCCATATATACTTCTGTCAAACTGCATTAATTTCCATCTTAGGAAAGAAAACGAAACAATATGTAATGATTTATTAACATTTTTCAAATAAAGCCTTCCACAGTATAAAGATAGAAATGCACTAAAATAGCACCAATTCAAATAACATCAAAGTCTAAGTGGGAGTTTGACAAACTAAAAGAACTAGTCCTCAAAGTTTGCGTATGCATTGCATTGCGTATTTAATCTCTTAAACCAGGGCTGGGCAACTATTTTGGTACAGGGGCCACATTGGGCTTTAAGTAGTGCATAGGGAGCCACACTGTACTCCTTTTGAGATGTTCTGCATTGATTTGTTTCTTGTATCTTTTAAGGCCAGAAATAGTTGTGTACTCTAATATGTGACTAATGGGACTATTCTGCAATTGCCTAAAGTATTGTAGTGCTCTACAAAGGTAGATATTTTCTATCAGGCATTAAAAACAACTGAACAAAAAGGCGCACTCCCATGAATGGTTGCCAGATTGCACTAAATAATTAAAACAACTCTACTTGTCTTTCCAGCCCAACGACACCACAGTGACTGCTTGAATCTCTGCCTGCCTGGCAGACATCTCAGCCTGGATGAAGGAACACCACCTGCAACTTAACCCAGCCAAGACTGAACTCCTTGTCTTTCCAGCCAACCCTGCTGTTGAACACAACATCACCGTGCAGCTGGGTGCAACTACAGTAACGCCTTCCAAATCGGTCAGAAATCTAGGGGTAACCATCGATAAACTAAATTTCACAGACCACATCTCAAAGACCGCAAGATCATGTAGATTTACACTCTACAATATCAGGAAGATAAGACCCTTCCTCTCTGAACATGCCACACAACTTCTTGTTCAGTCACATGTCATAACTAGACTGGACTACTGTAATGTTCTCATTGCAGGCCTCCCTGCATGTGCAATTAGACCCCTGCAAATGATCCAGAATGCAGCAGCACGTCTGGTCTTTAATGAAACGAAGAGAGCGCATGTTACACCACTCCTTGTCTCTCTTCACTGGCTGCCAGTTGATGCACGTATCAAGTTCAAGGCTCTGATGCTGGCATACAGAACAGTCACTGGGTCTGCTCCAGCATACCTAAATCATTTCTGCAGAGCTACGCACCAACTAGATGCCTGCGGTCGGCAAAGAACGTCGCCTTGCTGTACCAACACAAAGAGGCACCAAAACACTTTCCCGGACTTTCGGCTTTATCATACCACGTTGGTGGAACGACCTTCCCAACTCCATCCGTGAAGGTGACTCAATTTCCGTCTTCAAAAAATGGCTAAAAAACACATCTTTCTCAACAAAAATTTTTTTTTCCTTGTTGCACTTTAATCTCTTTTGAATACTATTATGATGCTAGTGAATCTTTGTAATATCGCACTTTTCGTACCACTGTCTCCTTAAGATGATTCACTTATGTTTTCCTCTCTTGTAAGTCGCTTTGGATAAAAGCATCTGCCAAATGAATAAATGTAAATGTAAACAATAGGCAGAATATTTCCAATTTGCGCAAGTATAAATCTCTAATTGGGGGATTTGCATCTCAAATCTAGCAACCCGTAGCATGTTAAACATTTGTGGAGGCATGTTAGTTCTCAGTGCAAGTTAACTGACATATCCAATGAAAAAACGCTTTCAGGATAAATGAGCCGTGAAACCATAGGGTGGGCCGTAAATTGCCCATGTCTGTCTTGAACTCTCATCCTCCACAATATTAATCAGCCAGCAGACTGTGGCTATCCACTTTGCTACAGCAACTGTGAAGCCACATTCACAAGACTGAAGTTAGGGCATCAACGCCATCATCAAGCGCCGCTTTGAACTCCACATGAAAAGTGCTGCAGACGTCTTGTTCTGCTTTTAGCGCTGGCACTGCCCACATAATGACACTTTATCTGATCTGAAGTATCTAAATTGCACCCTACAGAGGCGGCAAAGTACTTGATTTCTGTCGCAAGTCCCATCCGGGTTTCTTTTGTTCAACAAATAGCGTTAAGAGGTCCTTTTTCCCCCATCACTTGATCACTGATATGGAACCGCTGTTTGTTTGTGGTGTGTGTGTCAGCGTGATGTCCCCGTCGGACTCATAGAAAAGGTTCTGCCCTACCCCAACCACTGTTCAGAACTCACACGAAGTTAAATACAATTTCAAAATCAAATGTCGAATGTTCATGCATTAATCGCGTTATAGAAACATTTACATGTTAAACATTTTACATTAATTACATGCGTTAACGCGTTAATTTTGACATCTCTAATTTTCTCTGATGGAAAATCTACAACCCATTCCACCAAAATGACAGATAATTATTTGTATTGCAACCTCTAAAGGTGCAACAGTGACTCGGAATCTTTAGAGTCTTACAGCGAATAATAGTGTATTTATAAAAATGAAAAATGTACCATAAGGAATGAAGATTAGAAGAAATAACAGACAACCTCACGCAAGCCACTGATTTGGCCTGCGAGCCGCCAGTTGAATAGGCCCGGTATATACAGTCATACCAGATAGTTCCAACTCTAAAAATTCCCCTCCTCATCTGCTTATCAGGCAGACAGGAACTATAGTAAAAATTTATTTAAAAAAACATATTTGATTTGATGTTTGATTTGAGACTCATGTGCTCACCTTTTGGAAACTCTATAATGGGCGACTGTCAGGACACCTGTTTTTGGATCTCTCACTGTGGCCCTTGCAAGCTACAGAAAAGAACTCACAATTAGTTTTAGAAAGAACCAAAAAACAAAGAAAAAAACAAGAATTGAAACACTTAAGTTTGAATGAATGATCACTATGAAGTTATATTATGAAACTTAAAGAAATACTGTCATCACTTACTCACCCTCATATTGTTGACTTTCTCTCTTCTGTGGAACGCAAAAGGTGAATTTCTGAAGAATATCCAGGCCGCTATTTGGAATATAGTGAAAAAGAATGGGGACTGAGGCTGTCAAGTTCCAACAATTATAAAAAAGCATCATAAAAGTGTTATGAAATTATCCATATGACTAGTGTGCTATATTTCGTGTCTTCTAAATCCATACAATAAATTTACGTCTGTTTGTCACACAAAGCTAAATACTTATTCACTGAAATTCTGCCCCTCCAACACAGCATTAAAATATTCAGCAAGAGTCAAATAAACAACAAAACTGGCTCATAACCAAAAGCCTTTGGTTCTCGCATGTCTCGTGACCAAACGTATTTGACGTCAAAACCAACGCAGTGCGTCTAATGCTGCCAAATCTGATTTGAGAGCAACAACGAAAGGGAAATTTTTCAACGAATAACAACATAGTTTGATCCGTTCCTCACTCTGAGCTACCAAATGTTTTCACAAGACTTCAAATATAGAGCATGAGTCGAATGAACTACTTTCATAACACTTTTATGGTGCTTTTTTGTCATTTTGGAGCTTGACAGGCGCAGTCCCCTTTCACTGTCATTATATGGAAAAGACCGGCAAGTACATTTTTCAAACTCTCTCCTTTTGTGTTCCACATATGAAAGTAAGTCATATGGGTTTGGAATAACGTGAGGGTAAATGATGATTTTGCAGTTCTAAGTGAACCGTTTCTTTAAACTCATCCAAATGGCTTGCAAACATTGAGCTAATCAGACCTCCATACTGTCCATCTGGCCCCCACGAGTGTAGACTGACCTTGGGTTTGGCTAACTCTTTGATCTTCTCGATCTCTTCGTCAGACAAGGCCTCCAGGAAGCGGACGATATGAGGACTGTCCCACTCATCCTCCTCCTTCATCGGCTTGAGCAGCAGACGAGGGTTTCGGTTTCCATCCTGATAGCGGCAGAACAGTCGGCTCTGTCTCCGTGGAGTCTGTTGAAGATATTTTAAAATTATGATATTGTGATAAAACTCATATGGTTTCCGTCTTTGAAAAAAATGTGAGCTTAATTTTTTATCTAATATAATAAGACATTTTTAAGGTGCTGTCCATATAGGTTGTATTCAACCTTGAAAATTCCATATATACTGAATAAAAACCATTTTAAGCTACTTGACTAACTCGTTTTCTTGTTTCAGAAGTAATCATGAATACCAACTGTGTAGGAAGCATATTAGCAAACCTACACTGGAAAACAACATGTCTCTTTCATTAACCGTGCGTACTAGGGTTGCAAAGATATAACATTTTTGGCTGATATCGATTTTGACAAAACACTATAGGTCGATACCGATATTTTGCCACTTACCTTATTTTGTCATCAGATCAATGTTTTGCTTAGGAATTATGCTTTAAAACAAATCATTTACAATAATGATTGAGCACTTCTTAAACATTATAAACTCACATTTTACATATTATTACAAATTCATATTATGCATTTCGACATGCTTTACTTTTTTAGATTATACTTATTTTGGTAGGTATTTCCTTATATTACACAGAGAAAAAAAAAACATACATTTTATACTACACAACAAATTTACCTAATTAATTATAAATAAACCACTGGTTTTTCATATTGCCGTTTTCATGCTTATGACCGATATGCTGATGGTTTTAATTTGGTTAATAATTGGCCGATAAATATCATATCACCATCAATATCATATACTGGTGCATCGCTAGTGTGTACACCTGTATTCAGGCGTAATACCTCTCTGAATATCATGATTCATCAATAAGTTCACACTTACAATTTGTTCTAAATGAAGGATCAAATTTAGAACCACTTTACACCACACGTACGCAAAAAAAAAAAAAAATCACAGATCCCCAGGGTCATAAAAACATGTAAAAAGTTAAACTGAAATTTTTTTATACAGTATATATTAGGGCTGTCAACAGTGCTCAAAAACTACATTCAAAATGTTTACCTTAAATATTAACAAAATTCAAATTAAATTCAAATTTCAAAGACATTATTTAATGTAGGTGAAAAGGTAGCTGCAAGACATCTGATTTTTAAATTCGACATTGCTTTTTACATCCACAAGGCGCAATGAATCAACAACCAATCAGCACCTTGTCATAACTATTGTTTATACAAAAGAACATAGCTGGCTGTTATCAAAAATGCATAAAATTATAAAGACAAAAAAAAGATTTGGGGGGCCTGGGTAGCTCAGCGAGTAAAGACGCTGACTACCACCCCTGGAGTCGCGAGTTTGAATCCAGGGCGTGCTGAATGACTGCAGCCAGGTCTCCTAAGCAACCAAATTGGCCCGGTTGCTAGGGTGGGTAGAATCACACGGGGTAACCTCCTCGTGGTCGCTATAACGTGGTTCTCGCTCTCGGTGGGGCACGTGGTGAGTTTTGCGTGGATGCCGTGGAGATTAGCGTGAAGCCTCCACACCCGCTATGTCTTTGTGGTAACGCGCTCAACAAGCCATGTGATAAGATGCACAGATTGAAGGACTCAGACGCGGAGGCAACTGAGATTCGTCCTCCGCCACCCGGAGGCGAGTCACTATGCCACCACGGGGACTTGGAGTGCTTTGGGAATTGGGCATTCCAAATTGGGGAGAAAATGGGAGAAAATAAATAAATAAAACTAATAATAAATAAAGTCAAAAGATTTAGCCAGTTCATATTCTTAAATTTTAAGTAAAAAGTAAAACGAGAAATGAAACGCTTCAATAGATGATTCAATGCTAACTTGGTGTTGCACAATAGTGTACACCGGTGCCATGGTACTACCGTGGACTCATGCTTCATAACACCGGCGATACCACAGTGTTTTTTATAAAATACAGTTGTATGAACGTACCTAATGCTTATACAGCGAGACGCTGATAAGAGAGCAAGACACAACGGCCAAAGACCTCCACCCAAGGGGCCGTTCCCTCAGAAAACGTATGCTAGATGGAAGTCTTTGAACATTGCGCTACGACTCGCGTTTGTTTCAGCACTTTGTACAGGAACGCTGGGTTTTATTAGATGCTATGTCAATTTAAAAGGAAATTAAACCTTCTAAATGCGTCTGTAAACACACGCATTCAATTTGCACTATTATCTTAAAATCGATGAATATTCGAATTTAAATTTGACAGCCTTAGAATATACTATATATATTAGAGAAGAAACTGAAGTAGTAAGTGACCCAACAAGAAGTCTTACTTATTTCAGAGTTACAAAAATGAAGTGAGTTAAAGCTCAATCTGGGATAGGTTCAGCATAAAAATGCAGTAGTCTAGCCAAATATAAAAAGGTGTTTATTGTGTTTCAACTGGTTTTGACAATGGCACACTTGACTCAGAGATCTCGTCTCAGTTGATAGCGCTTCTTTAGAAAGCGAAAGCATATGCTTGGGAATGTTTTATGCAAATTATCAACCTCAGGCACACGTTCCCTCATTTAGAATAATCCGGATTGAGCAATATCAGAGCAAAAGGTAAGAACAAATGTATGTGCGTATATACCAATTCAGTGGGAATATTGCGTGCAAACATTTTCTGTGCACATTAATAATTTGTACGCAGTTATTAGTGAATGAGGCCCATTCTAAGTAACCTAACTTGGTCTTGTTCAAACTCATTGCATTATGTCAAATAAGTTTGAAGCACTACATACTGCAAAAGCTCATAAATTTGATTACATTATCTTTGCTTACGAAAACATAAACGTGAAGGAAAATAATTTAGCTGTCAAGTCACATTTCCCAACCTCTCGGTGTGCATTTGAGGTATGAAGAGTGTCCTCACCATTTTGACGCCCTCTCCCCTGCACAGGGCCTCATACACCTCTCTCTCAGGCAGGTAGTCTTTGGGTCGCTCATAAGTGTCCAGCTGAATTGGTCTCTCATCCGCTAGCTCCTGTTGGCTCTGACCCATGTCCCTCAGCTCTTTAGTAAGCAAACGCTCAAAGTAGCGCAGGTTCCCTCCTGCCCTCTGGTGGCTGGGATCTGCAAATGCACAAAATGATTATACACTGCAGCCAAGAAATACATTCAAAAACTGTACCAGACAATATCAATATTTCCAACATAATTTGCCAAGGATCATTTTGTGGATTGTCCTCATAATGGGAGTTCTCCTATATTTCTAATATAATATATACTGCAGCATCTTTGCCTAAACATATTCTGTTTTCATTTCAAGCACTTTTTCTTTTAGGTCACATAAGATTCTATTCCATAAAATTACTTACAGGAATTTTCTAGGTTCAATACACGTGATTTAAGTATCATAAAATTGCATACTAACCTTATCTCTGTAAAGTTATGTCCAATAATTGGATTACATGGTTGTCATGACAATGAAGTTGTATTATTGGATACAACTTTACACAGATACGGTAAGCGATTTTATCACACTAAAATTATGTTAACACTAATAATGTCTATATCTTGTGGATATACTTTTGAAACGGTGATTATTTTAATGTTTATGGACTGGCCCCATTCACTTCCATTGTACTTGCCTCACTGTAACTGCGATTTTTGCTTTTTTTTAATTAACTAGGGGAGAGTCAAAATTATTTTTGTTGGTTATCAACATTATGCCACAAATGCTGTTAAATCAGCTAAACTTGGATTGAACATTCCTTTATTGCATAAGATATCATGAACTACCAATGTAGAATAATGTTTTACAGCATTTATTAATCTTAGTTAATGTTCATTGTTAGTTCATGACACACTAGTGTTAACGAACAACTTTTAATGTTAAAAAATGTATTAGTATATGTAGAAATGAACATTATCCAAGATTAATAAATGCTGTAAAATGATTGCTTGTTGTTAGTGCAGGTTAACTATTGCAATAATATATACAACATTTTGGCATAGTGTTACCAATTTCTAAAAGCTAAATGAAAGCAGTTCAAAAATCTTGATCAAATGCTATAGATGTAACTGAAAAAGATACAAAGTTTAAAGCTAATGTGTGTAATTGTTCAATGTTAAAATTCTCATATCCCAGCTTAATATGCAGAGTCAATTATAAGTCTTTCATATGTTGATTTTACCTAAAAGTGTAACACTGACCTTGGATTGCTTTGTTTATTTGAGTGGCCCAAAACAGCAACATTGGCTCAACCAGTGGTGTTGGTTTGGGGCGGGACACTGTTTGTACAGCCAATGGAAAATGGGGGAGATTTCTGGAATCTGTCGTTATTTTTGCATTCCCGTTTTGTGACGCTAGTAGTGCAGAAATAACACACTTCAGCTTTAAACACAACAGAGAGAGAGAATGGCCTACCAATGGCCACCAGACGTCGTGTGAGCTCGATGGCTCGTGGCAGGTCTCCCATCTGATAGACTGAATAGCTGAGATAATCTAAAATATCAGCCTTCAGTGTCTTTGCCTCTTCTCCAGCGTCCATCTGTCTGAGGGCCTGCTGCATCCACAGCACTGAATGATAATAGTCATTCTCATTGTACGCCAGTTTCCCCATGTCAAAGCAGTCATCTACTGTCAGTAGAGCATTGTAGCGCACCCCTGTGGACAAAATATTGTATAACATTATCATGGATTTTTATTGTAGTTTATTTGTTCACTTTCTAACATTTGGATCAAGTGTGTTCCTATACTACAACACAACTTCACACACGAAATCATCTGTCACGTTGCAATCAGATAATGTTATAAAAGAAATAATGATATAAAATCAGCTTAGATTTCTTGGAATTTTTGCTCAGGTATACAAATAGTTGTTGGTTCTACCTTTGTAGTTAAGTTCAAATATACTTTAGTTATGGTTTAGAGACAACTTGAGGAAAAAGTAAAAGTTTAATCTAATTAGAAAATTATTTTAAGTTATGAAACTCTACATAGTGCAAGCTGATAGGTCCTTTGCCATGTCATCTGTCATCACATTTATATTGCCTCAGTTGTTTGCAGGCAAGCCAGTTTCACTGCAGCACACTATTAGAGTTTTTTCTCTGAAACCCTCCCCCTCCCCAGCACCACCTGTCTAGATATGCAGAGGAGAAGTTTCTGTGAGTGATTTCACTGTTCTATATAATTTGTCTGTAACCACATACAAGGATATATATAAAAAGTATGCATGGAAAATAAATTGTCTGCAGTCTAAATGAGTTTGATCCATACACTGATAGATCATACATCTTATTAGTGTTATGATGCATTGAGCACTGCTGCAGTTCATATTAAAACACTCTCCCCTGCAGAAACGGACTCCTTGTCAAATTAGAATGAAATCATAGTTTTACAAGGAAAATGCCTCAACTGTGTTCATATTTTCAAGAGACATGGCCACACGTGCAGTCCATCAATAAAGAGCGACAGCAGTAGGAATGCACACTAGCAACTTTATAGTACAGAGACTAGCGACATCCAGTGACATTTGACAAAAATATTTGCCCCGGAGTTCAAGATGAGTCATCAATATTTCTTATTATATTTCCCAGCAGAGAAAGCTGTCAATTTTAAACGTGTTTACCAATTATACATTTATTTTGATCGCTTTTAGGTGTACACTAGCATACAGATGACCAAATTACAAACATGGACTAAAAGCTACAAAGCCCCTATTTTGATTTCATGGGGTCTTTAAATGTTACAACATAAAATACATAACCCAATATAAAAATGTAACCCAGCACCACACTGCAAGTGAGAATAAAGAAGGTTGAGAGAAAAAAAAAAAAAAAAAAAAAAAGAGTTGGCGTTTCCCTGACCTGGCAGTTTGCCTTTAGAGAAGCTCTCAGAATCCAGTTTATACGTGTCCTGCAGACGCATCAGAGCTTTAGCTGCTCCTTTCTCATCCTCTTCATCAGGGAAATACTGTCTGTGCACCGACATGTTGGAGATGAAGCCTTCAAAAGAGAAAAGAAAGAATATGGACTTGGTGAGATCAGAGTTTTAGCATCTTGCGGTACCCTTAACTAAACTTTAAATTTAGCGATACTTTTATTCAGTGTTATTAAAGATTAATTTGGCTTTTCTTTTGAGACATGACTTCTCTATGTATCTGGTTGAATCTCATGAAAAACCTGACTGATCCCCTTTTGGATTCGGCAATAGTAGGTGGAAAGTTCTTCAGCTGAAATCGGTCTGTACTAACGAAAATTTAAACCACTGCCCCCAGTGGTCAAATCTGGAAATGTTTTTGAACTTATGGGCATGTTCCAGCTCCAGTTTCAGGTGAAATTTCAACAGGGGGCGCCAAAATAGAGTTGTTTTTAGTTGTAAATTATATAATACAGTCAAAAGGAATGCATATTTTATTAACCATACACCCTAACCCCAACCCTAAACCAAACCATCAGTGGAGTAAAAAAAATTTAATCTTGGAAAATGCAACTGATTTGAACACGATTACTTCCTGAATTTAAAGCAGAATGAGAACCTGTGTTTCGGAGGTTGCTGACGCAATGTGCTATCAGTCGTACCACAGGAAAGGCTAAACACACTTGAACTGAAGAAAAATGTCTGATGGGCGATGCCATTTATCAGTCACTTGGCAGAATGGGGTCGATGTCAGTACATTTGGTAGCAACATGTCGAGATGTCAAGAAATGTCTGGGTTATTTCACCCAAGTCAAAAAAGAAAAAAAGAAATAGGTATATATATATATATATATATATATATATATATATATATATATATATATATATATATATATATATATACACAGTGGTGTGAAAAAGTGTTTGCCCCCTTCCTGATTTCTTATTTTTTTGCATGTTTGTCACACTTAAATGTTTCAGATCATCAAACAAGTTTAAATATTAGTCAAAGATAACACAAGTAAACACAAAATGCAGTTTTTAAATGAAGGTTGTTATTATTAAGGGAAAACAAAATCCAAACCAACATGGCCCTGTGTGAAAAAGTGATTGCCCCCTAAACCTAATAACTGGTTGGGCCACCCTTAGCAGCAACAACTGCAATCAAGCGTTTGCGATAACTTGCAATGAGTCTTTTACAGCGCTGGGGGAATTTTGGCCCACTCATCTTTGCAGAATTGTTGTAATTCAGCCACATTGGAGGGTTTGAGCATGAACTGCCTTTTTAAGGTCATGCCACAGCATCTCAATAGGATTCAGGTCAGGACTTTGACTAGGCCACTCCAAAGTCTTCATTTCGTTTTTCTTCAGCCATTCAGAGGTGGACTTGCTGGTGTGTTTTGGATCATTGTCCTGCTGCAGAACCCAAGTTCGTTTCAGCTTGAGGTCACAAACAGATGGCCGGACATTCTCCTTCAGGATTTTTTGGTAGACAGCAGAATTCATGGTTCCATTTATCACAGCAAGTCTTCCAGGTCCTGAAGCAGCAAAACAGCCCCAGACCATCACACTACCACCACCATATTTTACTGTTGGTATGATGTTCTTTTTCTGAAATGCGGTGTTACTTTTACGCCAGATGTAATGGGACACACACATTCCAAAAAGTTCAACTTTTGTCTTGTCAGTCCACAGAGTATTTTCCCAAAAGTCTTGGGGATCAACAAGATGTTTTCTGGCAAAAATTAGACGAGCCTTAATGTTCTTTTTGCTCAGCAGTGGTTTACGTCTTGGAACTCTGCCATGCAGGCCATATTTGCCCAGTCTCTTTCTTATGGTGGAGTCATGAACACTGACCTTAACTGAGGCAAGTGAGGCCTGCAGTTCTTTGGATGTTGTTGTCACTGCACTCTTGGGGTAATTTTGGTCGGCCGGCCACTCCTGGGAAGGTTCACCACTGTTCCATGTTTTTGCCATTTGTGGATAATGGCTCTCACTGTGGTTCTCTGGAGTCCCAAAGCTTTAGAAATGGCTTTATAACCTTTTCCAGACTGATAGATCTCAATAACTTTCTTTCTCATTTGTTCCTGAATTTCTTTGGATCTCGGCATGATGTCTAGCTTTTGAAGATCTTTTGGTCTACTTCACTTTGTCAGGCAGGTCCTATTTAAGTGATTTCTTGATTGAGAACAGGTGTGGCAGTAAGAAATTGAACTCAGGTGTGATAAACCACAGTTATGTTATGTTTTAACAGGTGGGGCAAACACTTTTTCACACAGGGCCATGTAGGTTTCCCTTAATAATAACAACCTTCATTTAAAAACTGCATTTTGTGTTTACTTGTGTTATCTTTGACTAATATTTAAACTTATTTGATGATCTGAAACATTTAAGTGTGACAAACATGCAAAAAAATAAATCAGGAAGGGGGCAAACACTTTCACACCACTGTATGTATGTATATATTACACTTTCGATACATATATTGTATATAAAAATTTACCTTTTAAGCTCGAATTGGCCTGCACATAAAAAAATTATCAAAATATTAATAACTACATTCTTGACCAACACAAAACAGGTATCGTTTTCAAACAGTCTCTACTAGGTCTATTTTATAATGCATGTAGGCATTATGACCAAAACTGAACAAGTGCTTTGAAATTTGCAGACAAATTTGAAGTGTTCCGTTTTGATAATTTATTAATAATTTTGCACTGTACATGTTATTGTCATTGATAAAGACATCAAACTGATCAAATAGCCATGTGTCATATGTTGTTTGAAAGCTCTCAGTGTAGAATACAACCAGCCTATTTGTTTTACTCACAGAAAAAAAAAATAGCGAGTAATAGCTAAGTATACGTCTTTGACATACATCTTACATGTAAACAGGTGTTGCTTTGCTTATATGCCATGTTTTCACTTATAACTTCATGAAAAACAATCATAAAATATCACACTGCATTATTTAGAGTAGGTGATTATTCTTAAAATGAGCCCACACACAAGGTAATCGGATGCATAGATCATTAGATAAATCCACATGAAGCACAACGTGCACACAGCACATAATGTGCTATCTGGCTAAACATTTTTTAGCTTTCCTGGATGAAATGACAACAACGGAAATTATGTAGTATGTCATCCAGCATCATGGAACGCTAAACCAAACGTGTTAGGATTCAGAAGGTTGCAACCAGAGGTGAAAGTCATCCAAATATGGGGTGCTTCTCATTTCCTAAATTGTGTATCTTCGTTTCCTCGCTCCTCCGTCCTCGAGCCCGTGACCTGGAAACTGATCCAAGTTCACCATCATGAAGGATGTATCAATTCTCTAAATGCACCGTGAGGAGGCAATGAAAGAGGATGGAGGAAGCTTCTCGAGGACGCTTGAGCGAGGAAACACAGGAGCATCCTATGCCGAAGACTTATCGGTCTAAGCACCTGATGCACGTATTAATTATCCTCCACCTTCACATCTGACACAAAAGTTTTAATTTATGCATTACCTTTGCAGTTTAAATAAACCATAACTGACACATACTTCAACAGTGCATCATGAATTATTTGGATTTATTGTGAATATATTAATAAATAAAGTTTTACTAACATAAAAGCAAACACGCCGAGGTACTGCAGCTGCGCAAAAACGCGCTCTGATATGGAGGATGAGGACTGCCATTAATAAAAATAAATATATCTGCAAATAATGTAAAAAATTAAAAAAAGTGTACATATAAATACATAAATAAATTAAAAAAAAAAAAAATATGACAAACATAAGCATTTATACTTTTATTTCCTTATTTATGCATAATTCTATTAATTTATTTCCACATTAATTTATTCCCTAAATTGTTTTACATACAGTACTGTGCAAAAGTTTTAGGCACTTGTGAAAAATGTTGCATAGTGAGGATGTCTTCAAAAATAATTACATAAATAGTTTTTATTTATCACTTAATGTCATACAAAGTCCAGTAAACTTAAAGCTAAATCAGTATTTGGTGTGACCACCTTTGCCTTTAAAACAGCACCAATTCTCCTAGGTACACCTGGACACAGTTTTCCTTGGTTGTTGGCAGATAGGATGTTTCAAGCTTCTTGGAGAATTCACCACAGTTCTTCTATTTATTTAGGCTGTCTCAACTGCTTCTGTCTCTTTATGTAATCTCAGACTGACACGATGTTCAGTGGGGGGCTTTGTGGGGGCCATGACATCTATTGCAGGGCTCCCTGTTCTTCTGTTCTAATTTTTCTATTTGCAAAAGTAATGTTTGTGAGTCTAACATTTATATTTCCTATTGACACACATCTTATGCACATAAGACTTTTTTACTGTATATTTATTTCTACATTTATTTATTTATTCATGCATATATTTCCATATTTTTGTATTTCCAAATGTATTTATTTCTACATATATTTATTTCCACATTTTTTTTTTCTACATTTCTTTGTCCGTATGGTAATGAGGGGGCCGTGCTTATCCCTGAGGCATAGCAGTCGAACTCACAGTGCTCCAGAGTGGAGCTTGGAGGCCACTTGTATTTAGACTTTTGTGTTTAGGGTGTTGGTACCAGCACCTCATTTGTTAGCACCGGTTGGGGTGGGGGTCTGGGGCCAATAAAATTAAAAATTTAGGTACTAATAATAAAAGTGATTATTATTATTATATTATAGAAATAAGTGCAATTACCAATAATATTGCATATTTTGCCCCACTTAAGTGCTCATTCAATGGTAGGGAATTGATTTTGAGTTGGTATGCAGCTGTAAATTTAACAGCAAGGTATATAAAAATGTAAAAACGTTAACACCAAATTACAGTATACAGGGCTAAATTATTCTGACAGTGCAATTTAATTTGGACTCCTTTCATTGGGCTGATGTTGATTCAAGTTCAGTCATCTCTTGAAATTTTGAAAGCAAACAAAACCAGTTATCTTTTTCTATAATCCGAGGGCATTAGAAGAGAACAGATTTTACACAGAAGGAAAACTAGTTTTGTCAATAATTCACAAAGGTCCAGGCTTTAAAGCCCTTGATTCAATTTTGCATTTCTATAAAAGTGACTATGGCATTTTTTTTAAATGAAAAACAGTACACTAAACACAAAAGTCTAAATACGCGATATAAACATTTAGAAACTGCCATAATTGCAACAAAAATGAAAGATATTCTCTCACACCCTAATGTAGCCTATTAAAAATGTAATAGAGCCATAGTTTTAGTAGGCTATAATAATATTTATTCTATATTTATCTGATATACTATTATTAACACACTTAGTGTTACCATATTAATTCATGGTAATTTTTAAAGGGCGCTGATGTGTGAAAAGACTACTAATTTATATATGTGCATGTTAGTGTTTTCTCCTGTTCATTTGTCAATGCTTTTCAAAATGTCGGGCCGTTTAATATGATTTTAAACTAGTTTACTCACCGATGGTTTCATAGAGGATTTCACCAGAGAATTCTGTGCTGAATTCAAATGGTTTCTGCGACTCGCGCTGTACTTCTCACTGCGTGTCCATAGACGCTGAAGAAATCACTCAATGCCTGAATAACAATGCCTGAGAGCAGCTGATTGGAGCGTGTGTTTGTAATATGTAAAGTTAGTGTGTTTTGTCTATCATTGCTTTCAGTACACAAGCAAAAATGTAATCTTAAATATGCGCGTTTACAGTTGGAAAGATGCCAGCGGACAAGTACCGTTAAAGATTTACGCTGCACGTCGCAGTTGAGAGCTCAAGACCGGTCTGCGAGTAAACGCATCTGCTCTGCCTTCACGCAACTCTTTCCATTAATAGAGGTAGCACACAACGCTGTTTCGCTCCACTTTCGAAGCATTTGCTGGTTGATATTGCTTTACAGAAGCAGGACATTTCATTTGACAAATGCATCTTGCTTTGATTCCACTGTCCTCGTTTACTTTCCTTGGATCCTTTCCTCATTCCCTAAGAGAGTGGAGCTAGGACGCGAGGAAAGGAATCAAGGAAAGGAATCGAGGATGCACAGTTTTAGAAATGAGAAGCACCCACGGGCAGAGAGGATCTTTCACTCTAATTACATATGGCCACCAGGAGATGGCACCAAGTACACTACAGACTCAATGATGGCTCAAATGACACAGAATGGAACTGAATGAGTTACTCATGTCTGAATGCTTAGGAGAGAGAGCATACCTATAGTCATTGTTGTATGTGCATGTGTAATTAGTTCTTTTGTACAATTATTATGTTTTATTTGTTTGGAGATATTTTTTGGACACTAGGGTAAATTATTTTTGTAATGCTATAACTTTTACTCAATTACAAGTGATATGATTGGGAACAAAAAAGTAGTTTTTCAGAGCTAATTTATTTACACCCTAAGATATATAATGTCTTCTTAGGCTGAGAGTCTCATAATTTATCACAATCTATTTCACTAAAAAAATGTGAAATGTTATTTAAAATGATATCAAAAATTAACCCTCTTTGTTTTATTTATTTATTAATTTTTTTTTTTAGCTATAAGCCTTTATTTTTGGGCATGCCACTGAAACAGAAAATCTTTAAAAACACCTTCAGTGCTTAAAGGGCCTATTTTTAAAGCCTATAGATGTGTGCATTGTGACATTATTTTCATGACAATTAAGCACATCCCCACAACTGTCATAGCCTAATGTCATTACTGCAATGCACAAAAATTATTATATATTTTTACACAAAAAAAAAAAAAAAAAAAATTTACTCAAGGACTTCAAAATAAAGGTATTTTTCTGGATGAGACCATAGCTGTATGATAGGAACATTTAAACACACCGTTTTAGCAAGGCGCAATTCCGCGGTGTAGTATGGGGAATGGTTGTTGGTGTACAAACATATACATTCCTTTTTTTTATCTTTTGGCATGATCCTAAAACCTCCTATGTCAGACTGACAGAACTATGAAGTGAAAATGAAATGTTAAGATATCCATAGAGCAGTTTGTTGAATTAAATATTAAATATGAACCTGACATAAACATCTGGTGTGAAGTAGAACCAACACCAGCCAAAATACATCACCATTAAAAAATGAAAGCCTAAACAGTTTAAAACAAGCTCCCTCAAATGTCTCTTATATCATTATTATAATGAGAATTTGCTGGTCTCTGTATGGTAAAAAGTGCAGCAGAGTATGAGTATTTGTGTAGCTATTAGAAAGAGAGTGAGTCATTGCAGCTGCTCATGAATGCACTCTGTCACCCTAATGTGAGCTTGTGTGAGCATGTGTTGCAACATGTTGCCACGTGGAGTGTTAAGAATGTATTCACTCACCCCATGTGTGCTGAGTGACTCCAGCCAGGTCTCCTAAGTAACCAAATTGGCCCGGTTGCTAGGGAGGGTAGAGTCACATGGGGTAACCTCCTCGTGGTCGCTATAATGTGGTTCGTTCTCGGTGGGGCGCGTGGCGAGTTGAGTGTGGTTGCCGCGGTGGATGGCGTGAAGCCTCCACACATGTCTCCATGGCAACGCGCTCAACAAGCCACGTGATAAGATGCGCGGGTTGGCGGTCTCAGACGTGGAGGCAACTGGGATTTGTCCTCCGCCACCCGGATTGAGGCGAATCACTACGCGACCACGAGGACTTAAAGCGCATTGGGAATTGGGCATTCCAAATTGAGAGAAAAAGGGGAAAAATCCCTCCCCCCAAAAAAAGAATGTATTCACTCATGTAATGTAAAAAATAAAAAAGTATTAAAGAAATAGTTTGCACATGTTGTACTTCCAAACCTGTACAAATTACTTTCTTCCATGTAGCACAAGACATTTGGAAGAATGTTGATGCTGCTCTTTTTTCTATACAACAAAAGTGAATGGTGACTCTGACTGTCATTCTGAATTTTCATTTTTGGGTGAACTATCCCTTTAAAGCTGCAGTGACTATTTTGTGATAAAGCCATATACCATCTGAAGGATCCTGTAGCACCAAGCTCTCTAGTTCTGACCACTCCGTGTTCAGTCTCTTCATCAGCTTGTAGGCGTTCACCGGGTGACCCAGGAAGCCTTCAGGGTCCGAGGTGGACACACGTGTCAACAGATCCAGTTTATTAGCCCAGCTGCAGAAGAGGAAAACCAAAACAAATCAACACACAAATGAGTCATGGGTTTGTGTGTAGTTCTACAGATAAATGAAATCTGACTCAGAAAACATTTTTGTAAAGGATTCACCTCTTCACAGCTTCAAGTTTGGATTCCTCTGCTTTGATGTATTCTTTCAGGGATTGGACGAGCTCCCTCTCTGTAAATATCAGGTCTGTCATTTGGCCTATGGATGGAGGGGGAAGTTCTTCATCAAATCAACTATTCATATAAAATGTTACATTTTAAGGTAAACCATTAAAGGAACAGCTCATCCAAAAAGGAAAATTCTGGAAATCTTTATAAATTACTCATCCATTGTTCCAAACCCATATGACTTTCTTTTGTAAAACACAAAAGGTGAATTCAGAAGACTTAAAGCTAAAAAATATATGCTTACAAATTGATGTGAAGATTTCTGCTTGCGTGGCCGAAAAGAGGCATGACAGAGCAAACACGGTTATCACCAGAAACGTCGACATTGTCAAGCAAGACCTACAAAAAACAAATATAAAAAAAATACAGACATTTAACAATGTGCACATATACTACTTTATATGCCACTGGATATAATTTAGATTCTTGCGGTTGTTTAAAAACAGCTTTTAATAGATGTTGTAGGCAACAGCCACTATTTTGAGTTAAATATGGATCCATGACTGAGTCAAGTAGGGCATGGTTTCAACAAAACTATTTGGTGTTTAACCACAAACAGGTCAAGAAACAGCTGCTGACTTTGTCCTACTGGTGAAAAAGAAGTAGAAGAAAAAAAAAAACCCAGTGTCATTCACTAATAAATGCATTCAAGTTGAAAAAGTCCACATGCAGAATTTCCACCAGATTTACAGCAGGTGTGCACAGTATCAGTTTAAGCTGATATGATACTATAAACTCAAGAGTCATCATCTAACATCTACTGCATGCACACTACGACCACTATGAGACACCGGAATTTCTCTCAGGGGTTTATGCTGACTTCACATGCTATCGGATTTATCGTTAATATGAGTTTCCCACTTGGAAGTTGCACATGAATGACCCTTTAAGTCATAATTACGACTAGGAAACTTGGGAGATAATTTTGATACCCGAATTTCCGAGATGGGAGGAGTCGTAAACTTTCAAAATGCGTAGTGACTCACCTCAATCCGGGTGGCGGAGGACGAATCTCAGTTGCCTCCACGTCTGAGACCGTCAACCCGCGCATCTTATCACGTGGCTTGTTGAGCGTGTTACCACGGAGACATAGCGCGTGTGGAGGCTTCACGCTATTCTCCGCAGCATCCACGCACAACTCACCACTCGCCACACCAAGAGCGAGAACCACTAATCGCGACCATGAGGAGGTTACCCCATGTGACTCTACCCTCTCTAGCAACCGGGCCAATTTGGTTGCTTAGGAGACCTGGCTGGTGTCACTCAGCACACCCTGGGATTCAAACTCGCGACTCCAGGAGTGGTAGTCAGCATCAATACTCGCTGAGCTACGCAGGCCCCCAATGGTTTTATACATTTTTCTAAATTCAGCTAATTGTTAACACTTGCAGTTTCGGTCATATTCATTTATGTATATCAGCAACTATTTGATACATGTTGTACCTTTTTACACTGTAAAAACAGCTTGTATTTGACCCAAAATCCATTAAGGTCAGCAAGCTGAGTAATATGTATTATGGTGTCAAAATAAAAGTACCTTAAGGAATATGTATGAATGAAACTGACGTCGTACATGTTTCCTGTTCTTTCTGACAACAAAGCACTTGAACACAAAGTACTTGTAATTACCACTTTAGAAATGGGAAGTAGGATAAATCTGATAGCACATGAAAACAGCATTAGACCCCAAAAGATGTCTTTATATTCCTTCAGATTCGAGTTATACAAATGCAGGTATCTCCTGACCTTCTCACACAGGTGCTCGACTTACACATCCACTGTTGTTGTTTTACCTTCATCTCCTGATGTTTAGTGACGATTACAGTACATCTTCTAGCACTTCTTCGTGACAGTAACGGCTCAAATGTAAGTGTTGCCACCTTGTGGACCCACAAATTAGTGCAAATAACTTCAGGCGCATACACATTCTGCACGTTCAAAGACGTGCTGTTAAGGCCAAAGTATACTTCGGGTGTGTGTGTTGCGGATCCCTCCGCGCACAGTATGTGTGACGCAAATTACATCAGCACTCCGCCTAGATTTTCTTGTACTAAAAAAGTGTCACAAAGCAGTTGTAGTGTGCATGTGTCGAATGCATTCCTATTCATTTGCAGTAAGAAAAGTATACTCACAAAGACAACGCGGTCGACTGGGCGCGAAAAATCGGGCTACGAGTGATCAGTGCTCATGCACTCTGCTGATGACAAGACTGAATGCGGATGCTTAGCATTTGTGTCTGACCGAAGTATACTTTGGGCTTTAGTTTACCTTTAAGATATTAGTTTTATATTTTAGAGCCTAGTCAAAATAATAACTTTTATATTAAAAATATTTGTATGAACTTTACATTTAAACACGTTAATAAAACGTATTTGTTACAGTATAAAATAAACAAGAGCTGTTCAATTAAATTGAAATGAAACCAAACCTTAGTGTACTGTTTAGACCTTTATATTCAGTGTACAAAAGGTAGTGGATAAATAGGCTTGCTTGTCTTTCTACACAAGAACAACTAAGGAGCTGCAACAGGTAATTTCACAGTGAAAACATTGTCCTTTTAGTATTATTTGCAGTAGTTTTACTCTGCCTCAAAATCAGTCACATCTGCCCTGCCCCTCTCTTTGAATTCATCCAATGGAACTGAAGCAGTGTGTGTGCACTGCGCAGAAAGATACAAAAACTTTGCACTGATGTGGACAGTCAGAACACGTGTCCAGTGTAGTCCGATTCATGAACGAACGACTCTTCTGTGTTGGCTGTTTTGTATATACAGCACGAGATACTAACATGAGATACTGGACTAGTTTAGACCCATGTCTTTATATTTCTTCAGACTTAGTTTTACAAATGCAGGTATCTCCTGACCTCCTCACACACATAAAAAGTATGAATTGTGAATGAAACTGTTAAAGAATCTAATTCCTTAAAGGTAATTTTTTTACCTGTCCTGCGAACTCCTGACCGATTTTTTTCCTGTCAGGAGAGATTGTGTCGAAATCGTAGGTGCTCGTGTGGTCAAGGCTCACATTATGTGAGAGGAATTACAAGCAGAGCCGAGCAGCTTACGAGCAGCTCACGACCTCCTGATAATTTTTTAAAATGTCTAAAAATTCGGCTGCTAACGGCTTGAATTCGTGAGGTGCGCATGGTTGAACGAGCCGATCTGGCGATCTACCAGAAGTTGACCAATCAGGAGGAGACAAAAACCACAGAAGAAGAAAGACGAAGATGGCAGTGCAGAAGCGAATTTGGACAACTGAGAAAGAGGACCAACTAGTTCAACTTTTGCAGGAGCAGCGAGCCCTGTATGATGTTTCCTGTAGTGTCTACCATGACAGGGTTGTCAGAGATGACATTTTACGAAGGATCGCTGAAGAGTTACAGCTGTCAGGTGAGATGCAGTACGTATAGATAGATAGCTAGCTATGTTGTTTTAATTTCTAAAGGCTTTTTCATTCACACACACAATATAAGGACCTACTATAGACTTCTGTTGTTTCATATAAGGCTAACTATAATTACTATAAACTGACCTAACCTTAACAGAACTGTTTGCATTGTTAGTAGAAAATAATAATAAAACAAATCATTTTTCCAAATGAGGATGTCCCAAAATGCACCCAAAAGGAGGTTTTCTCTGATTTTGCTCAATTTTAGGAATTAATTAGTCCCAAATTGGCATTCACATGCACACACACACGTAAAGCCTAGCAAGGTAGATCAATTTAACATTGCTGTTTGTTTTCTTGTAATTGTTTATACAGTAGATGATGTCCTAACTAGAATGGCTATGCTGAGGACGCAGTTTGGGAAGCTCAAAGGAAAACCCAGCGGGAGTTGCTTTAAACAGCTAACACCAAGGCCAAAGTGGATAATTCAACATTTGCAATTCCTGTGGCCTTTTGTTTTGCACAGACCAAGTGAAAATAGGTTGGAAGTAAGTTGATTTACTAGGAAGAGGGAATAATGGGAGGGAGAAAGACGAGGGAGGAGGGGTGACAGGAGGAGAAAGTAGTTGAAAATAAGATAAGAAAAGAGGGAAGGCAGTTTTCCTTCTCCTTGTTATTGTTCCATTTTAATTGTTACAGTAATTTATTTGATCTTTTACAACCTGAACACGAGACTACTGTTCAAGAAGGACATGGAAATGGAAAATGAAATTGATCTGTCACCTGGTCCAGAGCAGGGTCCCCTGCAATCCTCTTTTTCAGACACAACTTGTGAAAATGAAGAACCTTGCTCTGCACGACCTTGCTCTGCACCAGCACCGTGCCAAGTACAGGCTTCAGACAAATGACGACAACACTGAGCTACAAAAAATAGCAATACTCAATAAAGTTGCTGACCAAATTTCCAACAGAGGATATGGGGGGAGTATTCATTTGAGAAACAGGTCGGGGAGGAACTTGGGCAAATTAAAATCCCACCCTAGTACTGAGATTAAAACGAGCAATAATGACTCCGATTTATGATGCTCAAGAGAGTGAAATGTCAATGCATCCTATGTAAACTCAACCAGGCTCTCTCCCCCCCGACCCCCCCCCCCCTACCGTGCATTAAGACCAGAGGAGGTGAGAGCGTCAAAATTCGCTCTGGCTGCCCTGCCAACAACGCTATCGAAGATTCGTGGACGCTCTGACGTAGTTGAAACAGGCGGCAACGTTCGTTCAGAATGCATGGTTTTGTAAACTATATTTAAAGGGGCCGCAAAACATCCAGACATGTCGACCGGTATCTTTTTGCTGACCTATCACAAGTAGCGTATATCCTCATGAAATCTTTTAAATGTGAAAGTAAGAAATCGATCGATGGCAGAAAGTAATTAAATATAAAAAGACAAACGCTGATGGTATAAATGTGTTACCGATTGATCAGGCAGCACGGTTTTGCATGCTATGGCGCCAAAATTAGCAGCAGTATATTATATAAACCATAATATCCACTTCATCAACTCACCTGGCACACCAACAATTTCAGATACCTTTGTCCATGCATCGTTTTTTAAATTTATATCCCTGTAAGCAAACAGGGACAGATCGTACATTACGAGAAAACCCACCACGGCAATAATTTGTTTCTCCTCCATTTTGTCTTCGGAACTATTGTTTGGTGGGAACCAAAGTTTACACTGTTGTGTTCTCTAGACTTTGCTAGAGCGGAGCACTTCTATATTTCAATAGGTTGCCACCGAACCGCGTCAAAGCTCATTACCATAATGTTGCCCGCACTTGAACTTTCCTCTGACGCCCACAACGCCCAAGACACGCCAGCCACGGACGTGCCACTTCTCGCCGCCGAGAGACGCTGGCTGCCATAGAAAATGAATGACTTCCGGTCGATCTGACGCTTACGACGCCTCTGGTCTAAATGCACAATTACTGTCTCAGCAACATACACACTGTTAAATCAGCCAGATGACACTGTGTGCAGTCAGCTACAAGAGCTTTATTTATTTATTTGGCTGGAGGCCTGTTCTGAAGTGCTGTAAGCTTTTTTCAGTTTTCTGTGTTGTGTGATGGTACAGTACAGCTCTATAAATGGTTATATTGAAATTTCCAATAAAATACTGTTTGTTCAGAAAACTTAAAAGACAGAAAACCTAAATACCCAGCCAAAACAACAAGGATTTTCTGTGAAGACAAAATGCTTTAATTTTGAAACTTTTTTTTTATTTGTTTCACAGTTTTGTTATTATTATTGTGTCTTTATTTTATTTATTATTTTAATTTATGATCTACATATTTTTCGTTCTTTTTTTTGGTGTAACTTAAGTTACATTACTTGTTAAAAATGTTCAACTTTAATCAGTTTTACAGTACAAAATGTGGCAATTAAACAAATGTGTTGATAGTGATGTGTACTCTACTTAATCATCAATTTAGCCATTACACATACTGATCTTGACATAGTACACTGCCAGCTGGGGAGACAAGATAATCTTTCAGACAGTCACATTACTGTTTTGCAGCTATTGTTGGGTTTCCAAAAAATAGCTTGAACTCTTGTCGGGTAGGTGCAGGTCCTATGCTGTATTTTAAAATGAATATTTAAAAGAAACATCACAGACATTGGAATTTTTTGCTAATTAACACTTTCCACAATTTCTGGGGAGAGCATCTTTTCATGATGGAATTGGTGATTGTAAAGTCTGCAGTATAAACATGAGAGAGAGAACTAACTAACCTTTTAGCTAAACACCAGTCATTACTGTCAAAACATTTAACCAGCCAGCTGAACAATTGAACTGGGTGTGGGTGAAATGTCTTGATCACAGAGCTCAATGGAAACCACCAAGAGCATCCACTTTAAAAATAGTTCACCACTAAGAAGAGACAAGGAAAACTTGTGCAGCTCAGTAAGGAACTCACAATGCCTCATAAGTTTGCCATTAAACAGGGTTTGTACAGATGCTTCAGTTAAATTCAAGGACTTTTCAAGCACATTTTTATTTGTTTTCAAGGACTATGCTTGAGATGTCATTAAAAAAATATATATATTTTGTTTATTTTAAATAAAAATATTTTAACCATTCAGTTCATTTATTTTTTATAAAACACCACTTATTACAAGTACAACAATAAGCATCTTTATCTACACATTCTCACAGTAACAATTCTTGGTTCATTCATGATGAAATTGATGTGCAATTGTAGTGTGCTCCCTTAAAACACACTTCGCTTTCCAACAAAAGTGAATAACTGTGTCTCTTAAAAGTAGTCCATATGACTCATGTGCTGTGTTCCTCGGATTTTCCCCCTTTTTCCCCCAATTTGGAATGCCCAATTCTCAATGCAGTTTTAAGTCCTCGTGGTCGCGTAGTGACTCGCCTCAATCCGGGTGGTGGAGGACGAATCCCAGTTGCCTCCGCGTCCGAGAACGTCAACCCACGCATCTTATCACGTGACTTGTTGAGCGCGTTGCCACGGAGACATAGCACGTGTGGAGGCTTCACGCCATCCACCGCGGCATCCGCGCTCAACTCACCACGTGCCCCACCGAGAACGAACCACATTATAGTGACCACGAGGAGGTTACCCCATGTGACTCAACCCTCCCTAGCAACCGGGCCAATTTAGTTGCTTAGGAGACCTGGCTGGAGTCACTCAGCACGCCCTGGGATTCGAACTAGCGAGCTAGCGAACTCCAGTGGTGGTAGCCAGAATCAAGTCACACAACAGATTCATGTGAGGAACTGACCCAAATTGCAAATGGGTCATTCTCAAAAAATGTTGACTTTCCAACTTACAAAATATTGCATTTTTTCATTCAGTTCAGTTTTTGCCTATAAACGCTGAGGGCAAACATTTTGTAACATGTTGACATTCATTTTTATTCATAAAAGACAACTTAATTGTTGTTCTTTCTTTTATTATTTAATTTTGTTTCACGAACGAAGCAAGTTAACACTAAGTTAACACTAACGAGAGTTCATTTTGAGGGTTCAATGGGGTACAACAGTAAATATTTTTGTGTGAAAATATTAGTTAAAATGTGAATAACTTTTTAACATGCTGGGAAAAATCACTATATGCATATTTAAGCAGCCTCTAAACTTAAACCTTAAAAATAGTTTTCTACAACTTTTTGTATTTAAAAAAATGTTTTAAATATAATTTTTTTTTTAACATTGATAAAACCAGTAACATGAAATCAAGGGACAAACATTCTTTTTAAATTATTAATAATAATTTTGTTTTGATTTTTAGCACACTTGTTCGGCCCTGCACTAATGCTTTTATAAAAAATAAGTACAAAATAAATACACAAATAACTTTACATGTCATAAAAGTGGTGTACCAGATGAAGAGGACAAGGATTTCTTTCAGGCAATTAAAAATTTCAAATATATTTTCTAAAAAATTTGCAAAATGGAGTCAAGCCATTTCATGTAATTAAAGGTTAGGTTATAAAATTATTAAAAATAAAAAAATTAAAATATTATATATATATATATATTCGCTATTTGAAGGCTTTTTCATGACTAAAAATGTCAAGGGACATGTTTGTCAACATATTTTGATATTGACCCAAATGTTATCAGAAATAACCCATTTTGTTAGACACAAAGCTTTCTTTACAGAAGGGGGCGCTAGACGGCTCACAAAACTGAATCCTCCATTGATCTGCATTCAAATCATTCAAAATGTTTTAGATCTCATATAATTTTTTCACTCTGGAGAGTAAATTGTACTTAAATCCGCAACAGCAGTATCTATAAAATATATTTTTTAAATCCTCCAGTAACACTTGATTGTGATTGGCCCATTCTGAACAGCGCTGCTAAAAGTAACAGGTGCCACGTGACAGCGTTGTCTATGCGCTGCCTGCTTTAGCAGTGGTCTAGTGGTCTGTTTTTCTGAAAATAAATGAATACATTTCATTTATTAAATGATTTAAGCAACGCATTTTAAGATTTTCTATAATTCAAGAACTTTTTAAGCACCTCTTGGTAAAAATTACCACTTTCAAGGGTTTTCCAGGACTTAAATTTTAGAAAGCCAAATTCAAGTACTTCAAGCACCTTGTACGAACCCTGATTAAACAACTATACACAGCCAGATTCAATTCAGTCCGTAAACATCTTGAGTTCAGGTGGTTATCTACAGTCAATGTGCGCTCAATCCACTGTATTTGACTGTCTTCAGCTGCTCGTTTCTGTTATGCTACTTTTTACAAATGGGGTAAAAAACGGAGCTTGAAACTCAAAAAAAAAAAAAAAAAAGTCACATTTTATTTTTAATAAATAGGCAGTGAACGAAGGTGCAGGAGGTCACACTAAATTTTAGGTCTGTATGAGCTGTTTTATATCCATTTTTGCAATCCTGTTATTAAAATTTGGTCCATGTCTAAATACAGTATAAAACCCTGATTTGTGTGATTTTGTATTTTTCTAGCAATAAATCTTAAATTCTATGCACCCGCCGGCAGATCCAAAGTGGGCGCTATATTGCAAAAACAGTTTACTCTTAAAACGTTAAAGTCTCCGTATACATATGTCAGGCATATGCGGTATCATTTGAAAGCTTAGAACATGACCTTTTCAGAGATAACCATTACTTCTGCATTTATATTACTTAAAATAACAAAATAAGGCCTCAAAAAAATTTCGTTGAAAATTAGCGTCCCCTAGAGGTAATGGGGTAGAAATATTTATATAAAAATAAAAGTCCTTCACATAGCACCTAAATGGACAAGTCATATATCAAATGAAAGCTCTCATTCTCAGGAATGTGACTGTACAGTTAATTTTGTTGTCAAGTAAAGGGGTTGCGTAATTATCCAAAATTAACAATCACTCAGTACTGGCTAGCTAGTTTGGCACTAAATGTTGGGTTGTAGTCACTGGTGAAATTACATTTCCCATAAATTACAGAAAAAAATAAATAGTTGTTTGATCATTTAAAATAACTTTGGTTATTTTATGGTATAATGGTTAATGGTATAATTTGGTATAATGGTTGAGCATGAAGAATGCAGTCAAATTTGTGAAAAAATGTAATAAGATTATGGACTTTGTGTGTGTGTGTGTGTGTGTGTGTGTGTGTATATACACACACACACACACACACACTTTTATTCACCAAAGTGGCATTCAACTGATCACAATGTATAGTTAGGACATTAATAATGTGAAAAATTACTATTACAATTTGAAAAAAGTATTCAGAACTTCTTAAACTATTTCAAAGAGTTCTCATCAAAAAATCCTCCATGTGCAGCAATGACAGCTTTGCAGGTCCTTGACATTCTAGTTGTCAGTTTGTCCACATACTCAGGTGACATTTCACCCCACACTTCCTGTAGCACTTGCCATAGATGTGGCTGTCTTGTCGGGCACTTCTCATGCACCTTACAGTCTCGCTGATCCCACAAAAGTTAATGGGTTTAAGATCCATAACACTCTTTTCCAATTATCTGTTGTCCAATGTCTGTGATTCTTTGCCCACTCTAACTTTTTCTTTTTGTTTTTCTGTTTCAAAGTGGCTTTTTCTTTGCAATTCTTCCCATAAGGCCTGCACCCCTGAGTCTTCTCTTCACTGCTGTACATGAAACTGGTGTTGAGCGGGTAGAATTCAGTGAAGCTGTCAGCTGAGGACATGTGAGACGTCTATTTCTCAAACTAGAGACTCTGATGTACTTATCCTCTTGTTTAGTTGTACATCTGGCCTTCCACATCTCTTTCTGTCCTTGTTAGAGCCAGTTGTCCTTTGTCTTTGAAGACTGTAGTGTACACCTTTTTATGAAATCTTCAGTTTTTTGGCAATTTCAAGCATTGTATAGCCTTCATTCCTCAAAACAATGATTGACTGATGAGTTTCTAGAGAAATCTGTTTCTTTTTTGCCATTTTTGACCTAATATTGACCTTAAGACATGCCAGTCTATTGCATAATGTGGTAACTCAAAAACAAACACAAAAACAATGTTAAGCTTCATTTAACAAACCAAATAGCTTTCAACTGTGTTTGATATAATGACAAGTGATTTTCTAATATCAAATGAGCAATTTAGCATGATTACTCAAGGATAAGATGTTGGAGTGATGTCTGTTGTCTAGATTTGATCAAAAATGACTTTTTTCAAATAGTGATGGTGCTGTTTTTTACATCAGTAATGTCCTGACTATACTTTGGGATCAGTTGAATGCCACTTTGGTGAATTAAAGTACCAATTTCCTTCCGAAACAGCAAAATCTGTACATTATTCCAAACTTTTGGTCGCCAGTGTATATATAATTATATTTTGCATAAAGAAAATAAAGGCTACATTTAGGACCATTAAGATTTTTTGCACTGTGACATTATTTTTAGGACACCTAAACACATTTTACTCCCCAATTCTCATTATCCTACAAGGCCTAATCTAGAGGTGGGGCTGGGCTGGACACTGACCCCCTAAATTTACTCTCTACATTTTATCTTACTCTTATAAAGAGATTAGTTTTAGTTTATTAAAGTTTACGAGTGGGGTAAATCAGAATCAATTCTACAGTCTCATCATGCTCCTGTAGTGAAAGCATGGGAAAGATGACGACATCTAGTACATTTCCTGTTCTCCTGAAGAGGATCAGCCTAACCGTTCATCTGCATGTGCCCCTACAGAATATCAGCAAAATCACTTCCACTAATTAAAACAAGTGCTTATACCCACATATAAATGGGTATATGTTCTTATAAACACGGTTAATTACAAGTATTATCATATATAAGATGCATTAAAGTATTTTGATTCCAGCACTTTACAAAACTATTCTCTGACACTTGCCTTTAGTATTACAAATGTGGCTGGAAAAGAATGATGGTGACACATTTAATTATTATATTAAAAGGTAAAAGTATATTTTTAAATATAAATAAGTATATTTGATCAGACTGTCACACATTCTCCAATCAAAGCTAACTTTTTATGTATAAACCCTTGAAATACTCTTACAGAAGGAACATTCTCAAAACAATTAAAACTGATCAGCTTGTTTAAAAGCTAGATTAGAAATAATTGAAAAGCGTCCACATTTATTTTAGTACTGGTTTAACACTAATAAAAACACAATGTTCTAATTTAAAGTTCACCAAACGCTCAAAGGTCGCACTTTCAGATCATAATGTGACATGCCAAGAAATTAAATGCGACAAATATCTGAATAAAACCGCTGTAGTCTGCAGATAAGATACATAATAATAAATAAAGAGATTATTTAAAGACGAAACTATACATCTATATGAAGCAACTGTATGAAGTAGTAAGCAGAATGAATCTACAAACAAAGCCCAGTTACAAGCCCTTACCTCCGATTCTGAGTTGAGTGCTAAAGGGTTTAATAAACAGTCCTCCGCAATGTTTGAGATGTTTTGCAGAGATTTACTCGCTGCCACGTACAGAAGACCCTCAACACTTTCCACACTCACAGTCCTCCTAATAAACGCGCACTCACATTCCCAAAGTCCACGACAAGCCGCTATATGAAGAAAAACATACAACCAAACAGACATTAATGGCGTTTAATTTAGTATCAGTCATATATGCCTAATATCCATGTGCACATTAAAAGCCAATAACTCTTAAATTGCGTAAAAGTGCAGCGTTTAACCGCAGATGGAGTACAATCATTGTGGATCCGTGTTTGCACGTCCATATCGCTGAAAGAGAAAAACGTTGTGGCAGGACTTACTGTACTCCTCTGTTTATGTCCATGTGAAATATGTAATTGGCTCTTTATCAAGACACTGACAGGTTTTGAGGTCTAATCCCGGTCAAGCTGTTCAGTGTCTGAGTTCGATATGGATCGCAGTCTCGCGGTGTGAATATAAAGTATTACGGTAAAACGCGTCATGCTGGGCTGCACGTTCACGTGTGACTCGCGACTCTGGTGAAGCGTTCATTTATGAGATGTTTAGCCAGAGCAAGATACATTAAACTTCTACGGTTTAATGTATTCAGGCCATATTGGGAATAAGTATTGCTTATATTTTAGCCTATAGAGTTTTTTAGGGGAGACTGGGACTAGTTGTCACATGTGGAAGTTGCCATTTCTCAGTATCACACTGTACATTTTAAAGGTGCTATATGTAAGAGTGACAACAAGCGTTTGAAATGGGTACTGCAGTCCAAATTCAAAATATTGGAGAGTTGTCTGCCCCGCACCAGACTCGAAACTCATGCGGGTTGACATGCAAATTAGCCAACTCAGCATCCGTTTTAAAGGATTTCTGGGCTTTAAGCTGTCTCCATCTTCCAAAGGCATTTCCAATATTTATCCTTGTTTTACTACGCCTCTGGTCATGGTGGTTTTTAGATGGATGGCGAGGCTTTTTAGGTCGGGTGGAATCTGTTATCTCTGATTCAGTTCATTTGCTGGCTTCCATGGCTGTAGCACGCAGTATTGTTTGCCTGCAAACTTGTTCAAATCTGGCAACCCGGCTGTGTCGAAATGCTATTGGTGAGTGGGCAGTGGGCGGGATCATACAGGCCAAAACATAAACAGAAATTCCGGCCAGGATTGGAAACTTCAAAGTAGAATATACTGGCTGTAGCATTGTTATCGGAGAAGCCAGTATTTCAACTTAGCATGTTTCCTAATTCTCAAAAAACATATTAACATATAGCATATTATAACATAACATATTAACATACATGAACACTTCAGTTCACCCAAAAATGAAAATCATCTCATCATTTACTCACTCTCATGCCATCCCAGATGTGTATGACTTCGGAAGAGGTCTACATTCAAGGTTGATTATGGCAGCACCCTAGATACTCTGAAAAATAAGGTGGATTGAGTGCGGAGAGATCGAGGAGGATTTATTGCCAGAGCAAGCTTTGTGTGCCTCCCCGCCTCCATTTCGAGTCTTCGTCTGTTGAATACGCCTGTGACCATCTGCCTCCCATGATCGGTGTGCATGGTGCGATCACGTTTGCCGGTTATGATGAAGACGGAGATGCTATATCACTCTCTGCATCTGAAGGTGAGGCCTAGTTTGCTGATATTTGCACCTGCGGGGAGGAAAACCATGCAAAAGCAGTCTCTGACGATGAGCTGTTGCAGGTTCTCACTCGGACAGTCAAGAAACTCCAGCTAGAATGGCCCATTCCAAGTGTGCACGGACATTCTCGATTAGATG
Organism: Myxocyprinus asiaticus; assembly: GCF_019703515.2. Classification (NCBI taxonomy): domain Eukaryota; kingdom Metazoa; phylum Chordata; class Actinopteri; order Cypriniformes; family Catostomidae; genus Myxocyprinus; species Myxocyprinus asiaticus. Next base: position 35,620,502 of record NC_059381.1, on the reverse strand, counting down.
AACGGTTCTTACCAAGCCAGTGTGGCTTTGCATCCTGCCGTCTGGTACAGTTTTTCCCCAAACTGCACAACCAGCTGGTCAAAACACTCCATTCTCCCTACTCTGCACAAACACACTTATCCAGTGCAGTGACCTTCACGGTGCTCGATCACATTGCATAAAGAGGCTATACTGAGATTCCCCCAGTTGAACAGGTAGTAGTGGCCCATTTATGCCCCTCCTCTGTACTGGGCTAGAAAGCCAAGCTGGTGCATCCATCCATGTCAGGCCAGCACACGTCCTCGCTTTTAGACAAGGCCTATGCTGCAGCAGGTCAGACTGGTTCGGCCCTGCACACCATGGCGGTCTTGCAGGCCTACCAAAGACATGGAGGAGAGATGCCCAGATAGCAAATATTTAAATGAGCTGCAATGTGCCACTGACCTGGTGCTCCAGGCTATCAAGATCACAGCCCAAACCATCAGCAGATCTATGGGTAGCCTGGTGTCCAAAGATCATCAACTCTGGCTCAATCTGACAGAGATAAGGGCAAGGCTGTCCTGCTCAATGCCCTGATGTCACACCATGAGTGCCTTCAGCAAGTGGTTTCAGACTGCTAAAAAGAAGTCAGCTCTGTGGCTCTGTGCCGAAACTGACTCACTCTTCCTCGGGGCAGTGCCCTGCAAAGCTAAGTGCCCCTGCCGCTCCAGCTCCCCAGAAAGTGTAGACTGAGCCCACGGTTAGGCCCCAGCAGCCGTGGCCTAAGTGTAAAATTCTTCTCTCAGGACCTCATCCCAGCGGAAAACCTCCTTCTGCGCAAGCCAAGTGTTCCTGATGGTCCGAGGACCATAAAGCAGGGACCAGAGCCACAGAACAGTCTACTCCGGCTCTGAAGAAGGGCTGGAACACTCCTCTGTGTCCCAGCTGATAGTTTTTCGCTCTCCCTGCCATCAAATGCCAGAATCAAGAAGATGTTCACAACAACGTTTCTGTTTGCGTTGCTGTTGGCAGCGTGCCCGTTGTTTGCCACATTCCAATGAAGTGTTCAGACCTTGTTGTGTTTGAACGAGGCACAAACATTTTTGAGCGGCTACACACGAGCCCCTGTGTCCTCTGGCCCAGAAACATGGCACGGTCTCTCTGGGATCTCCAGCTGGGAACTGAGCACAGTCGAAAATGGCTATGTGCTTCATTTTGCAAGGCAGCTGTCTTGCTTCAATGGCGTTCTGTCCTTCACTGTGATGGTGTGGGACACACTGTTTTTACGCTCATAGGTACAATGTCTCTTTGCTAAAGACGTGACAGAGAAAGTACCAGTGTAGAAGGGACAGGCAGGCTTCTACAAATGTTGTTTTCTGGGCGCCAAGAAGGACAGTGGGCTGGGTCCGATACTGAACTTGAGACATAAGCGAAGTTTCTGTTACTCAGAGACAGACCTTGCCTCATGTCCATCCTCTCTGGTTCACGTCAATCGACCTTAAAGACACGCACTTTCATGTGTAAATAGACCCTCGCCACAGGCCATTCTTGAGATTTGCCTTCGAGAGGAATACATTATACTTTTAGTCGAAAAAACCTGATAAAATGGGGCTGTGCTCCAGCGCCATCTGCCAATAGATTGGCGTGATTTTATAGGGCTTCAGAGATTGTCACTCCAGGAAGGAGTTTCCCATAGCATTAGCTACTGATGCAGCGTCTGTCCCTCCTTTCAGGGAAGCAAGGTTACAGTCGTAACCATAACATTCTGATGGGTGTTTGAAGAGTACGCATATGGATGGAACAGACCATATCTAGGATGGAGCCCTACATCATATCACCAAGTCAACACAGCGGAAAGAATTCAACACTGACTGATCTAATCACAATGGAGATTCATGAAATGCCAAATGGTATTAAAATGAACAGGAAATGGTGCACCCTTTTGAGAAGTTGTTATTTTGAATAAATATCTTAATTTGTTACTCAAAAAAAGCATCTTGCTGTCTCAAAAGTATTTTCATAAGTTGACACATTTTGCCTTAGCTATCGCCCCTATATCTACACCATATCACTACACTCGCCACTTTTTTAAATACATTTTTAACAAAATAATTGCCATAATGATTTTGTGACCAGAAAAAAGCAAATTATCCTTAAGAGGTGCCTTTTATCCCATTGTACCCTACTTTTGGCTCTAATAGAACTCTAAAGAACTTTAAAGACTATTAATGCTTCCTTCAGAAACCTCATCATAAGAGAAAGGATTCAAAGCACTTGAAATATTTTCTGAAGTTCTTTGCATACATAAGTAGGATATTTGAGGCTTCCTAAAGGGTGTCTGGAGGATTTCCAGAGGGTTCCACCGGTGTGGCAAGTGTGGTGGTTTTTTATGTTGGTTTGTATGTTCTATCTAGTTTTAAACTGTCTTAAATTAGGATTTTTGTAAATTGTGTCCTCCAAATTAAACATTCAATATTATCAAACTTCCCTATAGCTGTTGGGTAAACAAGTTGGAGACACAATAAAACCACACTGGAATACATTCAATAAAAAGATGAAGTGCAGTTTTTCTCTACTGGGTCGTAACGATCCCCTCCAAACAACTGACAATCTGTGAATAATTCGTTTTGCAGATTTGTGTGTAAACTGTCTGTTTTTTTGTTCCACTCTTTAAACACAAGTTTCCCTTTTTATCCTCTATATATTTACTTTTCTAATGTTCTAGTAATTATTGAATTGCAAACATATACATTTTCTCTCTCTCTGTCATTGCCAAGGGTCATTACTGTTTGAAAAGGTCTTTTGTTAACATGATGCAACATCTCAAAGAAATTAAACTCTTTTCTTCTCTAACAGTTTTGGAGTCCTTTTATAATAAAAGAATTATGAATTGCCCTATTGTAGGCTGCAAAAGGATTATTATCAAGTGCAGAGATCTATTAACAACGTATCTTAACAATCCTAAACAAAAAGTGAGTTGGTGAAAAAGTAAACACTTTTCTCTGATGGTATAGATGTCTTTGTTACTCATTTACTTATTCTTCAGTCAGGCTATAAACTAGTCCTTAACTTCCAAGGCATGAATACGAGGGGTTTAAATATGGCAAAAATAAGACTCTTAAGCTCTTGGATTTCTTACAGAAATCTCATGTTTATATTGTTCAATCTCTTTTATGGCATTTTTTTGTGTTTGTCTCTGTGTAGCCACTAGATGTCATGCTGCACACAGAGAACATTCTGTCTATTCTTGAGTTCAACATGCAGTATGAGGAATAATTGAATCAAATAAGGCACCATAAACCTATACTGGGTGAATCTAAAAAAAAAAAATCACAAAATCAAATAAATAAATAACAAATCATATTTTACATAATGAAACTGAACCCCAATTTATGACAGTTAAGCTTTTTTTGCATTGTGACATCATTTTCATAAAAATTAAGCACATTTAAACCATAATCTCATGACTGTAATACACACATTTTATTTTGTGTTTTATTTTATTTTGTAATTAAACCTATTATTTTTAATTGTAATACATTAATCTTAATGGTTCTAAAAATAGGGTTCATTTTAGAAAGCCAAATAGAACTTCTTTCTTTCTATAATATTTTATTTCATTTATTTCTTTGTTTATTTTTAGGAAAAATATGAACTGGGAATTGTTGTTTATCTTAGGGCATATTTTAGAAATATACAAATATGGTCAGTTATTTAAGCAATATCACACTCAAAATCATACTGTTGTTCTGAATATCGGCACATATTGAGCATGTGATATTGCTTACATAATTAACAAACATTGTATAGAAGTTGTATGAGGAGCCAATAATCTATAATATTCACTGGACATTTAATAGGCTGAACAAAATCTCTAAAATTTATGGTACATATAAAAAGTTAACATGATGAATTTTTGTCAACTTAAGATGAATATTAAATTGACTGAGAGCCTTGGACTGAGTTGCTGGACAATCAGCATCTTGTCTATCCATTCATTTAAAGAAAAGTTTTTCCAGATGTACAAATGTTTCCAGACATATATATAATACTCTGAGGAATGGCTTGTTAGTCGTGCACAAGCAAGGGGTCATAAGGTCACAGACGCACACAGTCGAAACAGACAAAATGAATAATGAAGCACTCGCGGCTCTGTTTCTTTATTTCCTTTAGTCTGATCACAGTTAGTCAAACTACATTTTAATTCTCTTTTCAATTAAGTCAGTCAGCTTAGCTTCCAGAATACAGTACAATGCACATAAAAGAAAAACAAGAAGAGATCCAAAACAAAGCCAAAACTGCAGGCTGGATTTCTAGTGACATCATTCATTAAAGTGAAAATTGGATCCCTTAAGCAAGGAGTTGCATGCAGGGAATTTGCCTGCCTTTTTCCAGCAAAAGCGGGATAGTTCACCCAAAAATGAAAATTCTCTCATTATTTACTCACCCTCATGCCATCCCAGATGTGTATGACTTTCTTTCTTCTGCTGAACACAAATGAAGATTTTTAGAAGAATATTTCAGCTCTGTAGGTCCATACAATGCAAGTGAATGGTGGCCAGAACTTTTAAGCTCCAAAAAGCACAGAAAGATAGCATAAAAGTAATTCATACGACTCCAGTGGTTAAATCTATGTCTTCAGAGGTGTTATGATTGGTGTGGGTGAGAAACAGATCAATATTTAAGTCCTTTTTTACTATAAAAAAAGGACTACTATAAAAAGGACTGCTTCGAAGGGCACTTCGAAGGGAGAACAATTTTGGGTGCCATATTGTAGGGTCATGCTCAAAATTAACTGCTTCGAAGGGCCCTTCGAAATAAATGTTTCTGTAGGGTTCATCTGATGGACTCTTCTCTCCCAATCGGACTGGAACCAGACCACATGTCATAAATCTACAGGTTTGCCAAGCATAATGTAAATGAAACCAGCTGCACCTGCATACACACTCTGGTTCTGTAAACAAAAACATGTGTCAAATCTTTACTCTCTTGTTTATAAAAGCCTTTAATGGGCTTTTAAAAACCTTTTAAACCCCTGACTTTTACTTCTGTTTGAAACTGGTAGCATTTATTTCAATGTCAGTCCATTTGATCTGTTTGATCTGCCTGATCTTCTAATAAAGGTTTTGAGATTAAAAACATTTTTAAATAAAGGAGTTAAAAGAAGTGTACTTCCACCGTGTCATTTCATATGCTGTCAGTAAGTTGGTATTGTACTTTTCAGTGTCAATCCAAACATGCACAAATGTACAAATACCTACAAATACTGCTGAGGTAAAATTGATATTTGAGTAAGAAAATGCTATATAATTTCAGAGAGAGAGAAAGCTGTAACATAAGGACAATTGTGAAAAACGACTTCCTGCATGTGTTCAAGTCATCAGCAGTCAGTGTTTGCAGACATGAAAAGTGCAGTTTTGAGGGAAATACAGACCACTGATCCTCTCTGCACATTTAATTCCAATAAAAAGTGATCATTTAAGCCCAAAGTCATGTCCTATAAACCCCTGGCCCTGGATAAAATATCCTCCACTCTACAGTTTTGCATGCATGCTATATAAACAAGAAAGTTTTTCATTTCTAGCTAACCTGGAATTACTTCAAACAAATAAATAGAACAGAGCAGCTAATCCTCTTTGTATAGTACTGCACACCCAGCGAACAATTTTTGGTTCACAGAACAGACATTCTAACATTTTCTTTTGGTTAGCCAAGAAAGTTTGTTTTACAGCAATAGAATGTTCCCCGATGTTCTCATTACTACATTATTCCGATATCCTTTCTACAACCCAGCAGTATGTCAGTAATCTTTCTACAACCTATGTCTTCTTCTGATCTGTTGTTTAAGTAATCATTAAAATAAGTTACACATCATCACAGACAATACTGAGCATTAAAAGTGCACTAAGAAACTTTTGTCATTGTGTTATCTTGGACTTACACTGACACCTTGGATGCAGCATCACTTAAAATCAATAGTTTTCAGTTTCAGATGTCATTGTAGAAATGTAATATTCACAGTCAGTCTTGATTACTTTAATCAATGAGTGAAAGTGTCAAATAATAGGACGGTTACTGAGATTAAGCAAGTAGTATTTGGCTGGTCATGTGATTCTAACATGGCAGCCCCCATGTGTGGACCCTCTCCATATAGAATAAAACAGCTTTTATAAGGTTTATAACTGATACGACTGGAGTCTTTATTTTAATGTGAGTGCTCATCATTTCCTACATATATTGCAAAATTACTAATTCATGTCTTTAGGAGGTAAACTTTTTTTAATGAGGAAAAAATGGCACCTTTAAATTAGTAAGATGTAACTCTTCCATTAATAATGTATGTAAGATTTGCTGGAACATATATTTTTGTATCTATCATTGTACCATTTGGAAAGCTTGACCCATGCACTTAATGTAATGGTCAGCATCATCCAATCACTGCAAACCATGTTAAAATAAAATTATACAAAATTCTGAATCTATGTACTGATTATCATTGTCCCACGTCTGCCAAAGTTGAGTGATCCAAACATCATCTACAACCTGAAACTGAACTTTTGACAGGAAGTTTGGATTGAATGCACTTAGCTGCATAGAACGCTATAGTGCCCCCTTTAAAATGGGTGTGTAAAACGGCCTCTGTAGCACCCCCATTTTCATCTACAGTCACCAAACTTGGTACATATATAGTTCTCACCAAGCCAGATAACTTTCATAATTATAGTCATTAGCCCCACCCAACAGGAAGTCGACCATTTTTTATATATATTTTTATATTGCAATCTCTGAACTTTTAAATACTCCTCCTAGGTGATTCATGAGACTGTCAACACATTTAGACAACATTATACAAAAACATTGAAGATGCTAAATTGCAAACATTTTGATATATCGAACAGAGCGAAAAATGGGAAACAGGAAGTGTCTCATATCTTCTGTGTGCAATGTGTGATTTAGATCAAAATTGAGGATGTTTAGTCTTGGGGGCTAATCACATGGGTTTGACTCTTTTGGGTCTCGGTCATAGCACCACCACCTGGCAGCAGGAAGTGTGGCTCTTACAACAGACTTTAAAATAGTCCTCTTATATTTACTCAAATTGCTTCAAGATTGTTTAGAATAATGTCAAATGCCAAATGTATGTGTCCACCTTGCATTGATTTCCAAAAGCCACCAGGTGGAATCGGACCAGTTGTGCTTGGGCCCATCATCGCTGCTTGCAGCTACACTGTACTGCCAAAAGTATTCGCTCACCCATCCAAATAATTGAATTCAGGTGTTCCAATCACTTCCATGGCCACAGGTGTATAAAATGAAGCACCTAGGCATGCAGACTGCTTCTACAAACATTTGTGAAAGAATGGGCCGCTCTCAGGAGCTCAGTGAATTCCAGCGTGGTACTGTGATAGGATGCCACCTGTGCAACAAGTCCAGTCATGAAATTTCCTCGCTACTAAATATTCCACAGTCAACTGTCAGTGGTATTATAACAAAGTGGAAGCGATTGGGAATGACAGCAACTCAGCCACGAAGTGGTAGGCCACGTAAAATGACAGAGCGGGGTCAGCGGATGCTGAGGCGCATAGTGCGCAGAGGTCGGCAACTTTCTGCAGAGTCAATCGCTACAGACCTCCAAAGTTCATGTGGCCTTCAGATTAGCTCAAGAACAGTGCGTAGAGAGCTTCATGGAATGGGTTTCCATGGCCGAGCAGCTGCATCCAAGCCATACATCACCAAGTGCAATGCAAAGCGTCGGATGCAGTGGTGTAAAGCACGCCGCCACTGGACTCTAGAGCAGTGGAGGTGCGTTCTCTGGAGTGACGAATCAAGCTTCTCCATCTGGCAATCTGATGGACGAGTCTGGGTTTGGCAGTTGCCAGGAGAATGGTACTTGTCTGACTGCATTGTGCCAACTGTGAAGTTTGGTGGAGGGGGGATTATGGTGTGGGGTTGTTTTTCAGGAGCTGGGCTTGGCCCCTTTGTTCCAGTGAAAGGAACTCTGAATGCTTCAGCATACCAAGAGATTTTGGACAATTCCATGCTCCCAACTTTGTGGGAACAGTTTGGGGATGGCCACTTCCTGTTCCAACATGACTGCGCACCAGTGCACAAAGCAAGGTCCATAAAGACATGGATGAGCGAGTTTGGTGTGGAAGAACTTGACTGGCCTGCACAGAGTCCTGACCTCAACCCGATAGAGCACCTTTGGGATGAATTAGAGCGAAGACTGCGAGCCAGGCCTTCTCGTCCAACATCAGTGTCTGACTTCACAAATGCACTTCTGGAAGAATGGTCAAAAATTCCCATAAACACACTCCTAAACCTTGTGGAAAGCCTTCCCAGAAGAGTTGAAGCTGTTATAGCTGCAAAGGGTGGGCCAACGTCATATTAAACCCTATGGATTAAGAATGGGATGTCACTTAAGTTCATATGAGTCTAAAGGCAGATGAGCGAATACTTTTGGCAATATAGTGCATATTTGAAAATTGAAATTCTTAAAAAAAAAGCATTAGTTCAACCCAAAAATTAACACCTTTATTGTATGAAAGAAAAATGCAACGAAAGTGAATGTGACTGACGCTAACAATCTGCCTAACTGGGTTTGGAATAACATGAGGGTGAGTAAATGATGGTAGAATTTTCATTTTTGGGTAAACTATTTCTTTAATATTTAATGCATTTATTATATAACAATTATATATCCTTGTATCTAAGGATGTTTAGGTATTTTCTCTGGAAAACAAGACTAATTACAAAAAAATAAATTTTGCAGTGTTCATTTTCTGTGCATGGCAAAATAGCATGTCTGAAATGATGTAAAAGTGTGAATCAGGATGATTGTGAAACATGGGAGTCAAATGAACATAAGGACGTCATTCTTAAATGTGGTATATAGCTGACTGCTAAGGAAATAACTGGAGATGTATTGTCTGGAAGTAATTTTAAAGGGCAAGTACTGCAGTATTTGGTTACAACTTCTAATGCAGCCCCTGCATACCAGGGGGATTTTCAAAATAAGGCCAATGTTTTAAAGTAGCGAACCACACAAATATTACACATTAAAGAACATTTACAAGCAATAAGCCCTTTCAATTGTGAGTAAATGCCTCATGCATATACATAGTATACACTTAAAATGAAGCATAGCGTGATGTTTGTTTGCACATTTCCTTGAACTCTGCAGCCTAGATTAGTTGAGAACCACTGGTGTAGGGAATTGTTCTAACAAAACTTATCTTGTCCAAATAAACCAAAGAACAGGCCAATAAACAGCACAAACAGCAGATATACAAACAAAAACCTTGACATGGGCTGCACAATGGCCATAGAGAGGAAGATGGATGACTTAATAGTCCGCGTACAACAATATACAAATCTAAGAGTTCTTTCCTGTCTCTTTGCCTTTTATTGCATTCATCTTTTTACTTATTGACATCTTGCAATAGCATCACGATTTATGCATGTACAGTTTATTCATCTTTAGCCAACAAAACCCAAGGTGCTTAAACAGAGAATAAATTGACTGAATTAATTAAGAACTAAAGTTCAATTTACACCACCTGTATTTATTTGTCAGGAAAGCCTATTTTCTTTCTCATGGGTTCTGTGCTGTATTCTTCTGTAATGGTATACTTTTAGAGCCTAATTTGACTAAAACTAACTTATTTCCAAAAGTGTGGGCTTGTTCAATGAACCAGGATTCTACCCCTTGATAAAAACAACTACATAGACAATGTTAGATATTTATAGACCTTCACATAGAGTGCTGGAACTGTAAGAAATGGAAATGATAAAGGTTTTGTCTTTCAGTAGTTGAAGAGGCACAGTGGCAGAACAGTGTACTATACGTTCTTTTAAGTTTTGTGTTAGTACAATACATGCTAATTCTTTTTATTTTTCTGTTTTCATCAACTTGATTCATACGTCATCGTCACAACACTCAATCAGTTTTCATTTTTGTAATAGATGCATAAATGAATAAATGCAGTCTTACTCTGAAAGCATGATCTCAAAACAAAAAACTAAATGAAACAGAACAGAAAAATCCTTTAATCTTTTTGTGATTATCTTACTCTGAAAGCATGATCTCAAAACAAAACAAAACAAAACAAAACAAAAAACCCCAAAAGACAAAACTAAACTAAATTAAACTAAACTAAACAGAAAAAATATTTTAATATATTTGATTATCTTACTCTGAAAGCATGATCTCAAAACAAAACAAAAACAAACAAAACAAAACAAAAACCCCCAAAAGAACAAAACTAAACTAAACTAAATTAAACTAAACAGAAAAAATATTTTAGTATTTTTTATTATCTTACTCTGAAAGCATGATCTCAAAACAAAACAAAACAAAACAAAACAAAACAAAACAAAACAAAACAAAACAAAACCCCCCAAAAGAACAAAACTAAACTAAACTAAATTAAACTAAACTAAACAGAAAAAATATTTTAATATTTTTGATTATATTACTCTGAAAGCATGATCTCAAAACAAAACAAAAACAAAACAAAACAAAACAAAACAAAAACCCCCAAAAGAACAAAACTAAACTAAACAGAAAAAATATTTTAATATTTTTGATTATCTTACTCTGAAAGCATGATCTCAAAACAAAACAAAAACAAAAAACCCCCCCAAAAAAAAAACGAAAAAAAAAACCAAAAAAAAAAAAACAAACAAGCAGAATAATCCTTTGATCTTTTTGTGATGATCTTACTGTGAAAGCATGATCTCAAAACAAAACAAATTAAAACAATCCTTTAATCTTGTTTTGTGATTATTGTTATGAATCTGTAAGGTCCTCTTCTGAAAAGTTATGAATATTAGTTTTACTATATTTCTACTGTCTACACTGCTGAGTTGAGGCTGTGGCGATGATATTTAATATTTAATATTTATATTTAAGCTAACGTGATGCAGATATTTTTCTCCTCAAAAATTTTAAGAGACAATATAATATTTGTAAAAAAATGTGTGCACACTGAATGTCTTGCACAGCTTAATATGAGTTTCTTCAGAAATGGAAACTACCATATATGTGCCAAACTGCCAATAGATGGTTAGTATTGTGTGCAGCAAGCAGAACAAACATCATTTGGTAGATGTCCCAATATTTGATGCTATGTTTGTATGAATAGACACTCAAGCTTGTGTCTGAAGTTGTAAAAATCATCTAAACCTATTAAAAAAATGCTGTTTTTTCCAAATTTCTATCAGGAACTTTATTTTATATTGATTATTTGTTCATTGTATTAGTAGTAGTAGTAGTATTAGCAGTAGTAATAATTGCAAAAGAATATATTTACATTTTTAATAATTAAAAAATATGTATTAATAATTCAAAAACATTAACTGGGACAACGGCTGATTATACAGTTTCAGAAAAAGCATCAGCTTTATTGCCAGCTATGCTTACACATACATGGAATTTGTCTTGGTGACAGGAGCTTCCAGTGCACAACAATACAATACAGCAACAAGACAGAGATAATAATAAATATAAAATATAATAAAAAAAAAAAATAAATTGAATAAAATAAAAATTGAACAGAAAATAAAGTATATATAGAATACACGATACATTTTTTCACTTGTTTTGACTCTAAAAACTCTGCCAGTACAGTAAAACAAAATACACGTTAAAAATACATTCTCTGAAAAACCTAAATATCTTATGCAGTGTTGTTTCAAAAACAAGGTCAATCAAACTGATTTTTGTAACACAGCTTCACAGAAGAAGGGAAGGAGAACACAGGGAAGCGGGTTTTCCAGGCTCAGGTAAATCTTTTAATCAGCTACTTCAATGCTTTACAACTTTACAAACTCATCAGCTTCACAGGCATGTAGACTTTTGAACACATTAGCTTCACAAAACACAACAGTTTAAACGCAACAGCTTCAGGAGCACCGTGGCCTTCCTTGTGCCAGACACTCTCTCCCTCTCTGCTGGTGGTGTGGCTACTTATATGCCGCTCTCCCCATGCTCACTGGAATTAGAGACAGGTGTTACACATTAGAGAAGGTGTTACTTTCGCTCTCTCCAGAGGCTTGACCACGCCCCCGCTGCCACAATTTTGTTTTAAAGATTTTTAGATTTTTTTACAAGAAAACAATAAAAAAATGATTATCAAGAATATGATTTTTGCCCTAATATCAAAGGTCTTACTAGAAAAAAAGAAATTATGATCCAACGTGAATTTTCTTGATAAAAAAATATGATCGTGCCTGGTAAAATGGCAAGAAATAGCATTTTAGCTTAGCGTAAAGCTGACAATTTACACAAGGTTTATTTCTATTTCTTCTGCTCGTATGAATGTAACACATCATAAGAAAGTGTTTCACTGCTGTTCAAATGCACTTTGGATCGCATCATTTATATGTTTAAATGTTTTCCATCTGAAAGGACTAAATATTAAATGAAACAAATGACAATAAAATGCAAATTAATCTCTTCAGTAATCAAAATACTTTTTGAATGTAACTGTATTCTGATTACCAATTATTTATATTGTAACTGTAGTGGAATACAGTTATTTATATTTTGTATTTTAAAAACATATTCCCGTTACATGTATTCCGTTACTCCCCAACCCTGTAGATATATATGTATATATACCTATATATAGTTTAGCAGCTAGTCACTATACAAAATATTCGCCTGCAGAATGTCGCCATTGACCAAACACAATTCAATTAAATTAGCCATGTAATTAGACAAATTAGTTTTTGGGGGTATTTTAACATTCACAACCTCTGTCCAATTTGGCAGTGTAGTTGCCCCGGCATTCACTCAACATTTTATTTCACTTTATTAATTCTCTGAATGCTTTTCTGTGTCTTTCACCGCGTCGGCTCACATAACCACACAGCACAAATTATTTTATTTATTTGGTGTTAGTATGTCTATGTACATGGTTGCAGTAGAAAAGACAATATAAAATAGGATTCTGTGTTGTTAATTTAGCTGCAAACCTTTCCGCAATATATGTCAGACAGCGTGAGGTTTTAATTCACCAAGTATTAACAAGCTTGACCTTATGTTGACTTGACTTCAACAATTGAGAAAACTTTGCCTTCGGCTCTATAGACCATTTGTAAGCTGTCTATTGTGAAGCTGAATGCCTGTGCAAAGTAACATGCATTTAAATGTCCTGTTCTGGGAACGGAATGATGATGTGAATACAGTTATGGGTGTGGAATGTTAATAATTATTATTATAATGATTATAGCTTTTGCAATATTTTGTGTGAACTTGCAATGTTTGGTAACAGTTTGTTCTTCCATGTCAGTATTGCACAAGTACTAGCAGCTCTTCTACTGAACAAGTTCATGTTTTTATGCCAATCAATGCAAAAACAGATGCCAAATCAAAAATTTTAAAAGAACTGAAACAAGTTATTGGATTGAAAGAATGAACTTATAATGTACACTTTCATAGAAATAAGCCAGATCCAATAGACCAAACCACTTTTAAATGACCTTTGACCCCAAGCCTGAAGATTTCAAACCCATGCACATTTTAGTTTGATAGTTTGTTCACCCATTCATGACAATACAAAAAAATATATGAGAAATTTTGTCTCTGTTTCTGAAAGGGTTAATGTTATAAGTTAATGTAATAAAACAGAAACCTTGGTCTGTCAGGTGACCAACAGGAGTTAGGGTTTGCAAGTATTTACGGGCGTTCTGGTTAATCTTAAACCTTTGATTCATGCGGTCAAACATCCTCTTTTTCATGCCAGAGTCTCCTCTTTTACATATATTTGTATGTCCTTGCCAGCACATCTTTATATTAGGTGTCGTTAAAGTTTTTTTATTTTGTATTTAAGTACATAGTAGTTAAATACAATGTACTAATTGTGTATATACATGTTGTTCTGCTCTACTGCTACTGAGTTTTTGCAGCTACTGAGTTTGGGGGAACAGGTAGTGTTAGGGTCAACAGAGTAATAACAGATGTAATTACATGCAAATACTGTACTTCAGTGTTGGGTAACGTTACTTTTAAAAGTAACTCGTTAGAATATTGCGTTACTCCTTAAAAAAGTAACTTAATTCATTTAAAAGTACATTTGTATGGAAAGTAAAGTGTTACATTACTTTTGCATTATTTCTCACAGCCACTCTTCTGTTATGCTGTACATTCCATACAAGTAAGCCATGCATTGCATACAAGAGACATTACAGGTCATACTAACTACTGTACAACACTCATGTCAGAACAACAGTAAACAAACAGATATTTAGAAAGTAGGTCTTAACGTCATATTTATAATGAAGTATCAATAACATGAATATGCATGATTTGTTTTTCCATCAACATGGCAGCCAATATGAATAATGAAGTATAACCATTGTCTTACCTAAAGCAGCAAAGTCCAACACTTGAACCTGCATCATACGTCATCATATGCAGTGCCCATTGACAATGTCACAGTCAACTTAAGATGTTTTTCAAAAGTCAGGATAAAATTCAGGAGGGAGTGCCAGCCTAACATGTTCAAGGAATGTGTCTGATAATAAAATATATTTTTCACTTAAATCATCTCAGTGCACACTTGTTTTGAGTTGATCCACGGTGCGTACAGACGCCACAATTTCAAAGGTGCATTTTGATACAACTTGAATTAAATCGTTTTTAATGCTACCAAAATATCATAAAAATGGTTTGTTTAACAAATCAAACTACTTGTTTATTATAAAACAAAAATGTAGAATCTTTTTAGAAACTAAGACATTTTCTCTGCGTACACAATCGATGTAGAACGTTGCTCTGAGCCACTGATCCAGAGTCAGCTTTTCTCATCCCATTCTCCCAGTTACAGGGAAGCTGTAACACAGAGCAGTTCAGCTGCATAAGTCAGTGAATTGAGTGAGTATTTCAGCCTGTGTATCATGTCATGGCCAGTGGAAGACTGATTTTTAATGCAGTGTGTAATAACACATGAATCAATCACATTTCACTCAACCAAATGTTGACCTCATCTTACATTAAAACACGCAATTTTCCCGGCTTGTATAGCTAATGCGCATTTGCATTAACGAGTTGATTGATAGGCGATGTCTGTATCTAAAAGGTGATTGGCTCTTTTACCTGCAAGGCGGGACTTCCTATCTACATCCATTAACTGTTGTGTGCTAGAGTTTCTTGGTTGGACATTCCAATTTCTCCCATTCATGTAAATAGAAGTAACTCATCTCATTCTGCTAAATAGTCTCTGGCCTCACAATCTATAGAACTACAATACCCATTTTGCACTACATCTCCTCCCCGAAGTTTGCACACTTTTACTCTTGATTTCTCGCAGTACAGTGAAAGTAGAGGTGTACAAAAGCAAAGCGTTACTTTATTAAAAAGTAACTCCAATATTATGGTCTAAAATAAATACATATTGTGTTACTTTACTCGTTACTCGAAAAAGTAATCTCATCACGTAACATACGTTACTTTTAACGCGTTACCCCCAACAATGCTGTACTTTGAATATTTGTACAATGTAGCAACACATAATCACATTTTTCAATGTAAGTACATATTAGATAAAGACTTTTCTTACTCTACTTGGATAGCATGTCAAATTTTGTCTGACAGTGATGTAGAGCTGCTGACACTGTCAAAACCGAGGCAGGATTCAAATTGCCAAAGTCAAGGGAAATTTAAAATGCTGTGAACATGAAGCAGAAATCATTATGTAGTTAGGATGTAGTAACCATAGAATCAACCACTGAGATGCCCAGGACTGTTTGCACATATACACTGGCAGCCAAAAGTCTGGAATAATGTACAGATTTTGCTGTTTCGGAAGGAAATTGGTACTTTAATTCACCAAAGTGGCATTCAACTGATAACAAAGTATAGTCAGGACATTACTGATGTAAAAAACAGCCCCATCACTATTTGAAAAAAGTCATTTTTGATCAAATCTAGACAGGCCCCATTTCCAGCAGCCATCACTCCAACACCTTATCCTTCAGTAATCATGCTAAATTGATAATTTGGTACTAGAGAATCACTTGCCATTATATCAAACTCTGCTGAAAGATATTTGGTTCATTAAATGAAGCTTAACATTGTCTTTGTGTTTGTTTCTGAGTTGCCACCGTATGCAATAGACTGGCATGTCTTAAGATCAATATTAGGTCAAAAATGTCAAAAAAGAAACAGCTTTCTCTAGAAACTCATCAGTCAATCATTGTTTTGAGGAATGAAGGCTATACAATGCTTGAAATTGCCAAAAAATGAAAGATTTCATACAAAGGTGTACACTACAGTCTTCAAAGACAAAGGACATCTTGCTCTACCAAGGACAGAAAGAGATGTGGAAGGCCAGATGTACAACTAAACAAGAGGATAAGTTCATCAGAGTCTCTAGTTTGAGAAATAGACTCCTCACATGTCCTCAGCTGACAGCTTCATTGAATTCTACCCGCTCAACACCAGTTTCATGTACAACAGTAAAAAGAAGACTCAGGGGTGCAGGCCTTATAGGAAGAATTGCAACGAAAAATTCACTTTTGAAACAGAAAAACAAAAGCAGTTTAAGAAGTTCTGAACTTTTTTTCAAATTGTAATAGTAATTTTTCACATTATTAATGTTCTAACTATACATTGTGATCAATTGAATGCCACTTTGGTGAATAAAAGTACCAATTTCTTTCCACAAGAGCAAAATCTGTACATAATTCCAAACGTTTGGCTGCCAGTGTATATATATATATATATATATATATATATATATATATATATATATATATATATATATATATATATATATAGGGGGGGTGTCACTGTCCTTTTCTACACATCGCGGCACCCTTCGGCATATCGCGGTGCCATTTTGCGGCCCTCTTCGGCCAGTCGCGGCCTGTTCGGCATAACGCGGCGACCCGTTTCAGCTTATCGCTGCCTGTTCAGCCATGTTTCATGGCCGTCCCACCAGGAAAAGTCCTGGTTCTCCCTATTGCCAGTCCGCCCCTAAATACAGATTCCCTTGACGCTAGATAAATATGGTTTGTGCCGATCACAATGTGTTTTGTGTGGCTGCTGAGAGCATGAATCCATTGAAATTCAAGAGACATTTAGAAACCAAACACTCAAACTATAAAGACAAAGTAGGTCTAAAAGGTGAATTTTACCATTTAGCCTATCATGTTAACAATTATGCAGATTGTTACATGTAGGTCTATGCAGTTCATAGTAATATATATAACATTACATTTTTGTTCCATTATTTTTTTACTATAAATAATGTTGGTATTGTGTTGAACCACCACTTGATGTCTAGTTTAAAATCTGGGGCCTTAAATAAAAAAATTACATTTTGTTTTGTTTTTTATTTAAAAAAAAGAAAAAGTTCCCTTTGTTAAGGGTTTATAAAGGGCTTTGTTAATGACTAATAAGCCATTTACAAATGTATTATAAATAATTTATGTGATTATAACAACATGAATAAAAATGCAGTACTTGCTAACTAGTGAGCCATTTTACCTCACATGTTATAAATGTTTAATAACACTTATTCAACATTAGCAACTTATGAAAATGTACCTTAATGTAAAGTGAACACATAGTTTAATGCTGATCAGGCTTTATAATATATACAGTATGCTGAGAATGAGCATGAAGACCTGAAAAAAAAAATTTTTTTCAGTGGACTTTAGGTAACTAGGACTAGTTAAGTTGAGACGGCACTCAGAGTAGCACCATTCTTTTGACATCAACATGACAAGGAACACAAGTGAGTCAAGACATTACAGTAATGAATATAAACACAGAGTAGACTGTAGCAAAATGACATACTCCCTCATTTTAATCTCACTATAAAAGTCTATTTTTGCTGCACTGACATAAATCATGAATTAGAACATTTTGTTTTTAATTAATATAAGTATAAGTGTATTTATTAAACATTAATAACATGAAAGTAAAAATGCTCACTATTTGACAAGTATTGCATGAAAGTTGCCCATCTATTTAATGTTGTTATAACCGTGTATAAATGATTTATAATGCTTTTGAAAATTACTTATTAGTCATTAATGAACCCTTTAATAAACCCTTTACAAAGGGAACATTCATGTAAAGTTTTGCCGGTTTTGGAGACATGTTTTGATGTTGGGTTGTCCTGCAAGTACCTCTGCTACCCATATTCTTCAGAGCATTATGCTAACAACATGAATTAAACAGTCTAATTTTCTCCAGTGTTTTAATTCCCATTATCATAGGCCAGGGAATCTATATTTCCACCAAGTGTCATACTGTAATTATAAATTTGGACTTTTTGCCAATTTGGATAGCTGCCAGCTGGGGGACAATGTTTTCACAAGCTGAGGAAAATAAAGGAAAATCATTTGACTGCTAAATGAAGAGTGCCATCTATAACTTTACAGTGTGTTTGTTGAAATATTAAAAATGTAACAAGTAAAATGTTTGCAGGGACAGTTTTTTTCTTGGCCAGATTCAACAAGCAATGTTTTAAGTATTATTTATACTATTATTGAAAAGTACCTATTTTTTCCTTTGCTTTCAACAACAACAGACACCCCAAATGGAAATTGTTTGACTAAAGCATTCACAATTAGTTTTATATGATTTAATATTGGTATTTGTATATGGTGTTGTTTAGGTTTAGGTTGAATATTTGAGTTGTGTATGGTGTGGTATAAGCTCAAATTAGTAAAAAAAAAATATAATAACAATAATATTAA
Organism: Myxocyprinus asiaticus; assembly: GCF_019703515.2. Classification (NCBI taxonomy): domain Eukaryota; kingdom Metazoa; phylum Chordata; class Actinopteri; order Cypriniformes; family Catostomidae; genus Myxocyprinus; species Myxocyprinus asiaticus. The sequence goes on along the minus strand of NC_059381.1, from coordinate 35,601,827 downwards.
AAAAGGCCAAGAAAAAAATCCCTGTAAAAGTAACCTACATACTATTCTACTCTGCTCTAAGTTGTATATGGTGTTGTATAAAATGATGTAGGCCTACTGTAATTGTGTATGTTTGTGTGTGTTTTAAAAGCTGAGTGTGTTCTTTAAGTTGTGTTTTTATCGGGTTGTGCTTGGTGTTGAATGAGTATGGCTGTATAAATGTATTGTTTGTGATGCCATATAAGAGTGTTGTATGTGTATGGTGTTGTACGGTGTTGTTTAAGTTGTGCATGATGCTGTGTGGTGTTGAATGAGAAGTATATGGTTGTCATAGCGTTGCATTGACCCTCCCCCTGCACTCTTGTGGGTTCAGCTCCTCCTCTCGTCAGCACTAGTGTATTATTTAAAGAGTGAATGAAAAGAGCGCAGATTTTCTGTTTCTCTGGAGCTGTTGTGACTCTCAGTTGGATACTGGTGAATCGAGTATGTCTCACACTGTGACTCTCAGCGGTCCCTCGCCGTGGGGTTTTCGGCTGGTGGGTGGAAGGGACTTCAGCACCCCGCTCACCATCTCCAGAGTACGTCTTTTATTCATCTTCTCTTGAGTTTTTTACTTCATAATTTAACTCTGCGACAGAGGTGAATGCTCTTCTATAACCGGCGTTGTATATCTTTTTTAACGGTTTAATATGAAAGTTTGGGTGTACATTTCTAAAGTTAGAAGAAGTGAGGTTTTTTTAGTTGAATTATCCAACCGTTGCGACCCACAACGAAAAACAGTGCCTAGAATTTTAATTCTCCATCTACAGCGAACGACGCGACGCGAACGCGCCCATTCTAATCAATGAAGCCATTTACACTGTTTGTTATAATGGGAACGTCAGTTTTGTATATTCGCTTTTCTGACAGGGCTTTTAAGTCGGTTTATGACTGCAGAAAAAGATAGTTTGCGGTTTGAATTTCAGACTTTAGATTTTATTTTATTTATGTGACACTTTTGTGAATAAACCACACCGGCAGGATATTTTTTTTGTCTCGGAGTCAGGGGTTTCTCTGTCATTGCTTGAGACACTTGATGGAGTTCTTAGTTATAGTGACTGTGTCTCAGAAGGAGAAATACAAATCGACACAAATGAGACAATAGTGATAAAAAATCAGATACTTTGATCTCGTGAGAATGTAAGATTTGATGTTTGAGTTGCGTCTATATTGAAATCTATAGAGCAGAGACATCAGAAGTCTCAGGAGAAACTTTTGAGAACCAAGAAACTTGAGCAAATATCTCCAATTTGCTCTCCGTTTAATAATAATTTGAGAAATAATTTGAGATATTAAAGATTTTCCTTACCATGGACATTCATTGCTTGAATAAAAAGCTGAATCATGCTCGACAAACTCTATCATTTACTGCGTGTTTGCGGTCAGCAAATGTCCAGGGCAGTAGAAATCTTATTCTGCTGTCCTCCACATACAGAAACTGCAACTGGTTTCCACCTATTAAAGGAATAGTTCACCAAAATAAAATAAAAAAATAAAAATACTTATAATTCTGTCATTGTTTACACACCCCCATGTTCTTTTAAACCTTAAAGGAGCACTCAGTAACATTTGTCTTAGTGTCGTCTTGGACTTACACTGACACCTAGTGGCTTGGATGCAGCATCATGTAAAATCAATAGTTTTCAGTTTCAGATGTCATTGTAGAAATTCACTATTCACAGTCAGTCATGATTACTTTAATCAATGAGTGAAAGTGTCGAATAACAGGACGGTTACTGAGATTAAGCGAGTAGTATTCAGTTGGTCATGTTATTCTAAAATGGCATTCATGTCTTTAGGAGGTAAACTTTTTTAATGAGGAAAAAATTACTGAGTACACCTTTAATGCTGTTTTTTTACCCCGTGGAACACAAAATGAGCTTTAGCCTCGTGCGACCCACCATCAACATGCAAGGATGTTGTATTTTGGCTTGGCCATACACAACGCATAATTTAAATGAATAAAAACCAACTGAATACTGTTCACAAGATTCTAGACTGTCATTTAAAGGGTTAAACTTCTGCTGCTCCTCATGGTAGCGATTAAGTGGTGTGTGTCTCGCTCTCAGTGGGGTGTGTGGTAAGTTGTGCGTGGATTGTGGAGAGTAGCATGAGCTTCCACATGCTGTGAGTCTCTGCGGTGTCATGCACAATGAGCCACGTGATAAGATGCGTGGATTGACTGTCTCAGAAGTGGAGGGATTTTTTGGGGGGGCATTCCAAAAATTCCATTTTTTTTTTTGTTTTTTTTTTTTTTCCTATTTTTGCAGCACCAAGTCACGTGACACAACAGCATGCCATCAATTTCCTTTAAGGGTTCCTATGGATGCACGCCAACAAAAGTGCCTCTGGTAAAAAATCTCTTAAGTTATTTCATTGAAACCTGTTTGATTGTAAAGAGTAGAGTTTCATTTGATACGCCGCTTTAAAAAATGCATTCATTTTTCACACATCAGTGACCTGATAAACATGATGTCCACATATGTGGAAACTTGTACCACATTTCCTCAAAAGTAGAAAAAAACATGTTAGTTATTTTGAATTACTTTCAACTCTAACACATCTGTGGGTCATTTCACTTCATTTTAATATACATCTTGTTATATTTTAGTTTGTTATTACTGTGCATGGTTCTTTGCATTAACATTAGTAAATGCATTCCTATATATTCACTGTGCATTTTCACATTGAGAATAAATGGGTTCATCCAAAAGCTAAAAAATGCAGCTTTCAGAGGCTTTATATGGAGTTAGGATGAAAATAAGGTGCATGAAGACAGACAGCACACTGGAGGTTTAGTCATTCACTAAACAAGGAGCAAGGGAGCATCCTATAACTTTCCATGCAGCTAAGTGCATTCAATCCTAAAATTCGACCAAATGTTCAATTTCAGGCTGTAGATGATGTTTGGATCACTCAACATGTTTGGCAGACTTGGGACAATGGTAATCAGTACATAGATTCGGAATTTATAATGTACAATTTTATTTTAACATGGTTGGCAGTGATTGGATGATGCTGGACATTACTTTGAATAAGAATTATTTATTCAACTTTACAGAAAATCAGCTGGAATGTCTGTAACATCTCAAAAACATGAATAACCAACACTCCTGGAAAAATAATAAACAATTGGATGAAAAAAAAAATGGACTTTCTGTAGTTTGGTGATATTTAAAATTTCACAACGTAGTCCTGCTGTCCACATATGTGGACATTAATTTTTAGGAAAAATATTTGCTCTAGAATTATTATTTTTTTGCTTGTTTATTAGGTGCTACTAGTTACAAATCAAAAAAGGAAATGCAAAATGCACACAGCAGTCATGCGGAGGTTAAAGAATCTTCACACAGAGCTTTTCCATGCACAAATTTTAATAGTGACCACAGTCTTAAGCTCCAAGAAGGTAAAACATTTTTTTTAGAAAAGGACCATAAACGTAGTCCATACAACGAGTGTGACATATTCCAAGTCTTCTGAAGCCATAAGATAGCTTTGTGTGAGGAACAGATTGAAATTAATGTGCCCTCTGCCAAAGTTTTCAAATCAAATATGGCACAGGTTGGGCGGCAATGACATCAGTTGTCATTGTTTTTTTTTACATCACTAAACATCATTGATGTAATCTGGATGCGACACGTCTAAGAGCACCATATTTGATTTCAGAGCCTATAGGCAATGGGAACATATTTTGAATAACAACATTAATTTTGGTCTGTCGTTCACAACTCTATCATATTGTCATTTGGACTACTTTTTATGTGCTTTAATTTTATTTTTTTGTCCTATTTGGAGCTTGACAGGCGTCACTGCATGAAGATTCTTAAAAAATTCTCATTTTGTGTTCTATGGAAAAAAAATAACAACAGCATAGGAGTTTGGTACAACATGAGGGTGAATAAATAATGTCATAATTTTAATTTTGGGGTAAACTATTCCTTTAAAATTAAGAGACAGGGCTTTATCTGTGGTGTTTCTGAAAAAAATGGTCATGGATGTTTAGTCTGCACCATCCACCCTTCCATAAAGTATCCAGTTGGTTTTTGGATCTTCTCCAAAAATCCATATGTTTGAAAGTGCTCTACGAATGCAATAATCCACGCCAGAGAGATTGCCGGTGAATCAATATAAGACCACTTTTGCAGGCCAGAGAAACATCTGTAACTTGTAAAGGCAGCAGTTTGATCAAACTGAAAGCTGGTGAAAGGCTCATCAGCACTATGAACTGTAGTATGAAGCTGGTAAAGTGAAGCCACCACAGTATAGCTTGGTTTTGGACATTTTTCATTCACATCCTATGAAGAATTCCATCTGGCACCATAGATCGAGTTTCCTTAGTGAATGCAGAGATTACTGGGTCAACCCAAGATGCAATTTTAGTAATAGACAGGTTGCTGATAACTATGGAGACGTTGGATACCTAGTGAGCTATCTGCAAGGGCAGCATATTTTTAAAGGCATATTGAAAATATTGCCTTTTTATACTGCCTTCTAACCTCGTTTTGGCCAAATTGAAGGCAGTATCACATGTATCCTTCATGGAGAAAGCAAGACCACACTGAAAAAAGCAGTAAAAATGTACTTCATGTGGTAACATCTAAATTAACTGATTTGATCCAAGTGAAAATTTTTATTTAACATCATTGAATTAACCTGAGCACATTAAGTTACACCAACAAAGCTAATTTTGAGGGTTAGAGCAGGTTGAAATAACTGCTTATTGTAACAGTTGTAGGTTACCACTTTTTACAGTGTAAAATGCGACAAGTTTCGTGAAGATAAAAATCCGTTAAAGGAGTGGTGGTGGTGTAGTGGGCTAAAGCACATAACTGGTAATCAAGGTTGCTGGTTCAATCCCCACAGCCATCACCATTGTGTCCTTGAGCAAGGCACTTAACTCCAGCTTGCTCCAGGGGGATTGTCCCTGTAATAAATGCACTGTAAGTCGCTTTGGATAAAAGCGTCTGCCAAATGCATAAATGTAAATGTAATGTAAATGTCAAAAATAGTGGAAGAAGCAAGAGACATTTTAAATATAATTTATTATATTCTGAATTTTATCAATATAAATTGTTTTAAAAAGATTCTATTTTACCCAATGTATTTTATGTTTGTTAGCAGGGCTCTATGGATTAGACAAAACATCATATTGCAATTATTCTGAAAAATATTGCGATTTTAACTGCGATGATAAACAAAAAACTAAAAAGAGATTCATTTAGACCATAATTTAGTAATGTTTTGACCAGCACTAAGAGCAGCACTATGCCATAAGTCATACACGCAAAGTCAGTGGGCATGGCCAGGAAGTTTTGGTATTTTCATGCAAGCATACGCTAAGTCTAGGTGCAAGTGGGTTTGGTGAAATTGAGCTAATGAGCTGGGTCAAGTGCAATTTATTTCTGAGGTTCTTCTCCGGCACCATCTGCGTCCTATTATATAGTCCATTCCCTGACAAGCTCCAGCAATATAAACAATGATAGCACATTCATAAGAAGTTGGTTGTGTAAATGAATTGTATGCAGTGAATTTGAAGAATAGAATTATGGACTTAAATTTTTTTGTGCATTAACTGCGTCCTTGTTGAATGTCAGGCATATTTCTATGCCAGTGACATGCTCTTTTTAGACGCATGGAAAAAGTGGTTCTCGTCAGGATTTGGATTTATGCTCCGTTAAATTATAGAGAGTGTATGTATTATTAATCATTTTCATCTACTGACACACAAATCATAACTAGTATTAACAGTGATTGTATCAGAACGCACTGCACTTCTACCAGTCAATTTTGAAAAATGTAATTCATTTATTGAAACACAAAAAAATTAAACCAAAAATATTTTTTTATTCAAATGACACTTCAAACAAAACAAAAATATAATCAAAATAATGAAGTGGTAAAAAAAAAAGAAATCATACCAAATTAAAACATTTTACTCTTTTGAAATATTTCCACCAGCCCCTTTGCAGTGACTTAAAAATCATTTTATGAAAACAGGTGGAAAAATACCAATGCAAATTATATTATATATACAATTGCAAATGTAAACATAATAATAATAATTGAAAAATAAACCATGACCAAAAGATAGTTCAACACAAATCTCAAATATTTGTAAAAAAAAAAAGAAAGGCTAAAACAGTGATCGTCAGGGATAAATTTTATGTTCCACCATATTTTCAGAGTTTGGACATGAACTTTATTACCACCTATTGGTGGAATCTCCAAACTGCAAATGCAGGAACTGACTTTAGACTTTGCGCTGAAAACAGACATCCTTTGAAATTCTTAGCGCAATGACCTATTTCTCAGGAAAATAGCAAATTGCGCTTTGTGCCACTTCATTACAATACAAGACACCCCACGTTTGCGTGCATACACCCACAGATAGCATAAACACCCACCAACGCCCACTGCCGTTTTGCACTGGCACAAAAATTGCACTTAGAAGTAGCACTCTCACCAAAATCGGATAAGACGATGTGCACGATCGTAGCACGTAGCGCTGCGCTTTGCGCACTCACGAAAATAGAGCCATTTTTACTCTTTAAGGGTTCATACTTGAGTCCTCTTTAAAAATGAACCAAACTCAGACCTTTTTCACTTCATCCACAAACAAAAAAACAAATAAATAAATAAAACAGTGGAGCAAAGAGAAAAAAAAATACCCACTGTCTTTTTCGTATTCCTGTTTTTGTCCACTTCGTGATAGGGTCTCAGCCCACTATTCATCATCATTATTTTCTGGATACCAGTCAACTTTACAATTATATCATTGTAATATTGTAATATAATATTTATTATTATAATTACTATTGTACAATATATGTAATATATTTCTGCTATAAGATCTTAACTTGCACATGGCATTGCTATGTAACACAGGTAGATTTTTGCCCATTACACCGATTTCATGTTACATATTAACACCTTTACTGGCATTCTTACCGGCTCATCCAATGTGCGTATGCGATGTGCGCATGAGTGTTTACGATTTGACGTCAAAAGCAAAGAACAACCCAATGATTTTTTGAATAAGCTGATTTTTGGTATTTATCAGTGTACTGATGTTCATGTAAAACACGCTCAGTGTTTCTCAGTTCTTTAATCATACACATTTTGGATGCCTCCTTTATCTAAGACCCTGTTTACACCAGCCCTAAATACAGGTCTAAATGGGGTCTAAAACGTTTTGTGATCGGATCAGACAAACCACATACGAATGTGGTCAAAAACACATGCGACCACATCACATTTGACATGTAAACGCTAATCATCCCGAATGCATCCCGGACAGTAGTGAAGCACCACCCCTCACCTGTCAATCAACCACTGCACCAAAACAAGTGTTTAAACTTTGCCAGCTTTAAAAGGAAATACCCATCCGATCGGAAAATTCGAAAAAGCGAATATAGACACAAGCACGAGAACTTCACGGATCTTCTTCAGTGTGTCTGATATCAACATGCAGCGAGACAGATGAGAAGCACAAATATCTGAAGCTCAGGTTAATACAGGAAATCCAGTAATGAATAATTCTGCTTGAAATGTAGCATTTTTGCTTTGATTAAATCTGGGAGAAACAGTGCACAGTTTTTTCCGCACATTCTTTGTCTTTTCTGACTTTGTTGCATTTTAATATCATGCAGAAAACAGTAACACAATGATTTCCAAGTGATTTTCTTCCCTCCAAATCCGAACACAAGTGGTCACAGGAGACGCATTTATCGACCAGGTGTAAACAGCGACGTCTCTCTCCTGACCACGTGTGATTGGATCACCCGAAACATATTATAGTACCAGCTGTAAATGTGGTCTAACACTCCTGATTCTACTGATTAGCTAATTGGTAGAGTGCTCTATAGAATTGATTGTGTCAAATAAGGGAGACATCCAAAATGTGCAATGTTAGTGGTACTCCAGAAAAGGATTGAGAAACACTTGTATACGGTTTGCTGCCTATGTAGAGCTTTCCAAGTCAGTCACTTATGAAGTTCCATTTGAGTTAGGTTGTTGCCTATGTAGGCAGTAGACAGCAAGAAAGCTCACTAGGTTTGGAACAGAGCCATTGTGTACTAGTGCTAAAACTTGGCATTAAGGGAAATCATGCTTATTAAATATTTTTTATTACATCTTCAGGCTTTTATAATTAATAGGCATAAGTGATAAAGATTTAAGGGTCTTCACAACTTTGGATCATTGGGCCAAAATGTCATTGTGCCTGAGCTATTAGCTTAAACATTTGGTGTTTTCCTGTTGAAAATGACACTGACCAGGTAAATGCTTGTTAAAGCATTGCCAAATGCAATAGATAACAAATTGTCAGTGGTTGTCTAGACTGACAAATGTTGTCATTCATTGACAGGAACTCACAGCTCCATAACATCCAGAGGCTAGAATGAAGCAATACTTCTTGCCAAGTATATCATCTTACTAAAAATAAATGACAGTTGAGAAGTGAGTAATTGAGAAGATTTTAATCTCTGAACCAGTTCAGCATACGTGATCTTTCATAAAAGTATTTACCCTGCTGATCTTCAATATCTGGCTGGCTCCCTTGGGGATTTCACAGGGCTAATTTATCAAATTCTGGTCCGTCCTCTTGTTATTGCTCTGTAAGGGCATTGCAGTCATTATAGAATGCTGAAATGCATTGTCCACAGTCCCTGCATTTGTAACACAGCCACATTCCAGAAAGCCACGTGAGTAACTTTATTCAAAATGAGATTAAGTAGCAGCTAGGAGATTTTGAAGCACAAGACTGTGTCACAAGAACTTGTGAATAATCATTTGATTTTCCTCCCCTAGTTTTTATCACAAAGACAAAGGTCTTTCTATAAACAGAGGGATGAAAAGGTTGAGCAGTTGTCATAGTGAAGGCTTGGAGGACATTAAAACCATAGAGATTTTGTGAACTGCTATTAAAATCGTGGTATTGTACCCTTACAGTACAGGGAGGGAATTTATATTTTGAAATACACTATATGGCCAAAAGATTGTGGACATCATATGTGCTTGATGAATATTTGATTTCAAAACCTTAGGCATCAATTTCCCCCTTTGCTGTAATAACAGCTTCCACTCTTTTGGGAAGGCTTTCCACTGTGCTGTATGTAGTGACATGGCTGCAGGGATTTGCTCTCATTCAGACACAAGGCTATCAGTGAGGACAGGGGCATTGTCATGCTGGAACAGAAAAGGGCTATCCCTAAACAGTTGCCACAAATTTGGAAGCACACAAAGCCCAAGCCATTACATAAAGTAACATTAAGATTTTTCTTTACTGGATTTAATGGAGTAACCAAATTCGTTAATTAGAAGGGGGTGTCCACAAACTTTTGGATATATAGTGTAATTTTGCATTCCATTGCATTAGGTTTTGCATTCCCTTGCAATAAACTAACCATTGTTTTACTACAGTAATATTGTAGTGTGACTGTAGTAACCATGGTTAATCTTGTGGTTACTATGGTTTTACTACAAATACCATGGTTAAACTATGGTTACTGTAGTAAATCATGGTTAATTTTCATAAGGATTAATGTTGGTTTTCTACAATTACCACAGTTTAGCCATGGTAGTAGTGATATAGGATGGCATATGTCACTTTGATTGATGAGGGGGTGTGGCCAGAAGTAGCTGACAGATGTTTATGGTTGATAACAATATAGTAGACCGGATATCTGTTTGAGAGATAACAATAGGATGTTTTGACAGGATGTGTGTTTTGCTAGACAGTATGTGGGTTTACGACTGATAAAGTTTGAGAGGATGTGCGTTTGCTGACTTCTGGTTTGACCATTGGTTTGACCTTTGACAGATGGTTGTGACTGATAAGCATGTGTCAAATGGTTTAAAAGGTGAGTTTTTTCCTGAATGTGGACAAGTCAGCACATTCAGAAGCTATTCTGAAGGTTGGTGACCATGGCGGTTTCTCCGGTGCGAGTGCAAGTTGAATTACCTGAAAGGTTGGCTCTTGCCCCGAAGCGCAAGAATGAGCCGAGTCTGTCCACGTCGAACATTGTGAAGCGTGAGTTTCCCATATCTGGTAACTATTTTGCCGGATTCGAGTTTAATAAAACGACACGTAACGTCAAGATCTACACTAGGGAAGTTGATGATGACTTGTTCGACAATCTGCTTTTGTTTTTTGTGGAAAAAGATAGGTGTTATTTCTATAATTACTTTTGGAAGAGTGTGACAGCCATTCGAGACACACCTCTGTCCATTATCATGTGGAATGGCATAACCCCAAATGTACGATTCAGTCGTCTGTGATTTTATGAACAAGAAGCTGGACGATCATACCTTCGCAGGCATTTCGGGTGTTAAAACAGAAGATTGTGATGACGATTCATCTTTCACAGGAGACAGTGACACCAATTCCTGCGATACAGACTCTGAAGACACAGATGATGAAAAATACTTGACATGTCGGTCTCAGTGTCAGAGCCTGTGTTGGTCAGGTTGCGTGAGGTTTTAGAAACAAACGTTATTTTCGACTGGTGCGATGTAATGGTACTGAATGAGATTTTTCCAATAATAGACCAAATGTTTTCAAAAAAGTCAATTGTAAAGAAAAAGAAATGTATGTGTTTAAATGTGATGCTTGCATTTGCAATTTTCGATTGTACATAGCTATGGGGTTTCATAGGATTCCCACTGTAATAATGAAACGATATACAGAATACTGCTCATATTTTAAGCCTGACGAGTAAACTTCACATCTCTCCTCATCATTCTGTCTACACTGGCAAGTTTTGTAGTGTATGTCCAATGTTTTCCCTAGATGTTTATCCCAACCATGGCTTTTTCTTGGCCAAAAATAACTTGATTATTCTTAGATGAATGTCTAAACCTATATCATAACCTGACAAGCCCTCCAGTGAGGTCATGTCACATAATTTGTCCTCAGCGACTTTTAATTTTCTCAGCCGGGTTAACCAAGATAAAACAACATGTGCACTACACTTAGTAAAAGCAGCCATGCAAATTGCAATAAGGCTTGTTAAATGGGAGGAATTAACCTTATTTACAAGGCAAAGAGCTTCTGTTTGCTAAATATTGAGGGTTTACTTGTGTGCTTGGCTAATTAAAGGCTGTTTGATGAAGTAGTGAAGGAAATGAGTCATGTAGTTAATGACTTCGAGGTGGGCTATGTAAAGACAATTACTCTTAGTGGACATACTCATTTCAGGTTAGCCACAGAGAGTACAACACTGTGCACCTTATTTACGTATTAAAACGTTTCATTTTTTTGATCAGCTTCCTGGCGGAAAGTTTAAACTGTTCTTTTGTGCAACCTTTAGAGCTCTCTGAATACTTAAAGGTGCACATGGTCATTTATCCCTTATTAAAAAGTGAATTAACTCAGAATGCTCCAAAACACATCCGTCTTCTTAACAGTTTTATCCCCATTTGGATGGAATAGCCAAATTATTCATTCAACCTCAGTTTGTGGGATCTAAAATCCCAGTAGTGCTGGGCAGGATGTGTGATAAGAGTGTGTTTGAGGATATCATTGACTGATAATTGTTGTCATGTGTGGAGAACATGAGCTGCAGAAGGTCAACACCTCTGCAGGAGATCATCTCTTACAGCCTCCACACAGTCAGAAAACATGAGTGTTGAAGATTTACAGAGACAACCCTGCTTTCTGTTAGACACATGTCTCAGATGAATGTCTAGCAGTGACTGTTTCAAACAACATTTTAGAGAATTAAAAAAAAATTATTTTTGAAGGAATTAAGTCATTTTCACTGTAATTCATAGAACAAAGTGCTGTTCTATGTTGGCTGAATGTTATGAAACCTGCCTAGAAAATGTCTGGCTTATATTTGACCTCAAAATGAAAAGAAAGTAGACTAATAAGACATTATATTGTGCATAAATTAATTTATGCTGTTATTTTCATGATAGCTGAGCACCCTCCCCCAATTGTCAGATAAAAAAGTATTCAAATTCAAATATATGAATATATAAATACAAATATTCATTATTCCAATGTGTCAAGTACAATTGTAAGTATACATTATGGTAGTATTTATTGTTCTGTATTTAATTTATGCTGATTTTAATTGAAATAAATAATTGGTCACTATTTTAAGAGTCGTATGTCTTAAAGGAATAGTTCACCCAAAAATAAACATTTGCTGATAATTTACTCACCCTCAGGTCATCCAAGATGTATCAGAGTTTCTTTCTTCATCAAAACAGAATTTAAGACCTTTAAGACCTCCTCTAAACAATGCAAGTGAATGTCCTCCATTTTTTGACGGTCCAAAATGCATATTTAGGGTGCATCAAAATAATCCACACGACTCCAGTCGACAAATAAAGTTCTTCTGAACCCAAACGATTGATTATTTTGAGAAACAAAACAATACTTATATACTTTTTAACTACAAATATTCGCTTCCGTACATCTGTGATGTGTGCTCATGAGAGGGATGATGTAAGCTCATAACGAGCCTGTCTGAGTGATTGTTCATATGTTATTGATCTAGTGTTCAGTGTGTAATGGCACCCGTGGCTCCAGGCACCGCAGTGTTTGGCTTGGGTGTGGTGCTTATTTAACTGTTCTTCTGTTTGGCTTTTGTCAGATAACACCTGCAAGTAAAGCAGCACTGAGCGACCTGTGCCCGGGAGACACCATCCTGGCCATCAATGGAGATAGCACAGAGAGCATGACACACATGGAGGCCCAGAATCGCATCAAAGCCTGCACAGATCAGCTTGTTCTGGTTATCAGCAGGTAATGCCCTATGGCCTTTAAATCTGCCTCACTGTAACTGTGAATTAAATGTCCAAAAGAGTCTGAATACTTTTTGTAACACCTTTAGTGTTCTACAGAAGAAAGAACTGGTTTGGACCAACATGTGAGGGTAAATGACAGAATTTTCATTTTTGGGTGAACCTTTAGGCTGTCAGCACTCCTGGCTATGCTATAGAAATGACAATATGATAACAGGCAGAATCCTTTTCACACAAACAAAATTCATTTCAGTGTGAGATTCACTGAGAGGCATCATATGCTACATCTTACCATATTTGGTATGTGTTCTCTGAGCGAGCTGCTCTTGTTACTTGGAAAAGCCCTGACCTCTTGGTAGAACTGCTCATATATCAGCTTTGGACACTTAGTGGTACATTCACACAGAGGTAGTAAATTTATTTAAGGATACCCTTGGTTGTGTTTACTGAGCACTCAACTGGGAACTTGTTTCCCTCCACAATTGATCGCATCACAAAAACATACTTTACTTCAGTAAATCCACATTCATTTATACTAGAGAATCAGAATAAGAATCAGCTTTATTGCTAAGTATGCTTATACATACAAGGTTTTTTTCTTGGTGACAGAAGCTTCCAGTGTACAAACAATACAACAACAAGACAGAGATAATAATAAAATGTTTTAATACAAATAAAAAGTGAATAGAAAATATAAGTATATATAGAAATACTCAATAAGACTAATATATATATATATACGTATGTATAAATACAAATCTGTTATATACAGTGCAAGGGAATGTATGGCAGAAGAGGTAGGATATGTTAAATAGACTGTATAAATAGACTAAGCTGTGTATTGCACATAATTATTCTCAATGGGGTAGTTTTAACTGTTCATGAGATGGATAGCCTGAGGGAAAAAACTGTTCCTGTGCCTGACAGTTCTGTTGCTCAGTGCTCTGTAACGCCGTCCAGAAGGCAACAGTTCAAAAAGGAAGTGGGCTGGGTGAGTGGGGTCCAGAGTGATTTTTCCAGCCCTTTTTTCTCACTCTGGAAGTGTACAGTTCTTGAAGGGAAGCAGATACTTGCTTGAACCGTCAGATCCTGATGGAGGTGATGACGGCAGGGGAGCGGAGCTTACCCCAAAAGGAATAAGAACCTAATTTAACCTATTCCCCCAAATATAAAACCAAATAATTAGACTAAGGACAACACCCAGGTCTTCAGAAGGTGAAGGACAAATCTGAAAGAAGAGGAAATATCAATGAATGATGCAATCTGTGCCTGTATATGACTGTGCGACATGCTACTATTGTGCCAGACCCTGCAGAAGGGTAGGCAAGCTTATTAGAATTGTAGAGCCCCTACAAATGGGTGAGCCTTGTTTTGCAATATCTTTGCAGAGGGGTAAACAATGCTTGTGACTGAGCCCTTGCTTGTCATTGAGCCCTTGCGAAGAGACGGGCATAGTTGTGCAGTACCCCTGCAAAAGTACAAAACAGCGTTTTGCATTTGAGCACTTGATAAAAGCAATGTCTTCTGTTCAATACTCCTGCAAAAGAACAAAGGCTGTTTCCGTTTGAGCCCCACGATAGGGGCGATGTGGTTTGTGCAATACCCCTGCTGGTGGACAAAAGAAGTTTGCATTTGAGCCCTGATAAGGGCGATGTTGTTTGTGAAATGCCTTTGCAAAAGAATAACACATTTTGTTCAGGAGATTAATTTAACCACTAGCAGGAGCATCATGGTTGCAGTCTCGCAAATAGAGCAATGAGCGCCAGGAAGGACAGGGGTCAGCAGTTGCAAAGTCAGGGCTCCTTTCGGCTGCAGAGAGCATGGACATCAATTGTTAAAGAAAGTTTAAGATTTAAAAAATCCTAAATGGCTATATAACTATTTAAAATCTTAGGCGATTGAAGGGTAAGGGACTGTGAATACCGAAAGATGCAGATCAAAAGGGAAAACATGTAAATGCGAATAATAATATGTTTGATGCAGAAGCTTTGATGAAGCCCATGCCAAACCAACAACATGTATACATGTATCACATTACGTGTGACGCTTCAGTCACCCCCTTGATAACTTAGGGTATTTTCCTGATGGACCAAGCTGTGCTGAGGAATACGAACACTGGTGAGTAATAATCCAACATGAAGTGACGATTGCTTGGAATAGTGAGGCATAGCGTGTGCCATGATTGTTTGTTTCACTAACATGCTCGTGACTGAAAACAATGGAAGTACGCGTACAATAGAGACAGGTGTGTAGGCTTATAAAGCAGAGGCTGTATTGTGATTGGATGAGATGCCTGATTGAATAAAAGCGTAAGGATCCAGAGTCTTCCTGCTAGACCTACTGCTTACGCTTCCATTTCTGCGCGCCTGAAGTTTGCAAAAGACCACCTTGACACTCCACAACGCTACTGGAAAAATGTTTTGTGGACTGATGAATCTATGGTTAAATTGTTTGGGAAGAACATGCAGCACTACGTATGGCTTAAAAAGGGCACCGCATACCAACATGAAAACATCATCCCAGTGGTGAAGTACCTTTGGAGGGAGCATCATGATTTGGGGCTGCTTTGCTGCTTTAGGGCCTGGACTGCTTGCCATCATCAAGAGAAAAATGAATTCCCAATTTTATCAAGATATCCTACAGGATAATGTCAGGGTGGCTGTGCGCCAGTTGAAGCTCAGTAGAAGTTGGGTGATTCAGCAGGACAATGATCCTAAACATCGAAGTAAATCCACTACATAATGACATCAAAAAAAGAAAATCCACCTTTTGGAGTGGTCCAGTCAGAGCCCAGACCTTAACCCAATAGAGATGCTGTAGAATGACCTCAAGAGAGCGTTCACACCAGACATCCTAAGAATATGGCTGAGCTGAAGTAGTTATGTAAGGAAGAATGGTCCAAAATTCCTTCTGAACGTTGTGCAGGTCTAATGCGCAGCTACCGGAAACGCTTGGTTGAGGTTATTGCTGCCAAAGGAGGATCAACCAGTTAATAAATCCAAAGGTTCACTTACTTTTTCACAGCACTGTGAATGTTTATTGGGATGTGTTCAATAAAGACATGAAAGATTTTAATTGTTTGTGTGTTGTTAGCTTAAAGGAATAGTTCACCCAAAAATGAAAATTTGCTAATAACTTAACCTCAGGCCATCCAAGATGTATCGGAGTTTCTTTCTTCATCAAAACAGAATTTAAGACTTTTAGGATTTCATTTCAGGCCTTCTCCTCTAAACAATGCAAGTGAATGTCCTCCATTTTTTGACAGTCCAAAATGCATATTTAGGGTGCATCAAAATAATCCACATGACTCCAGTCAACAAATAAAGTTCTTCTGAATGCATGGGAGCTAGGTCAGGCAACAGGAAAACGGCCTCTGCAGCCGTAGGCACTGGCAGTGACATGGGAGCAACCTCCATGGCCGAGGGCACTGGCAGTGACAGGGGAACGGCCTCCGTGGCCATGAGCACAGGCAGTGACAGAGAACTGACTTCCGTGGGCACTGGCAGTGACAGGGGAACAACCTCCATGGCCGTGGGCACTGGCAGTGACAGGGGAATGACCACCATGGTCGTGAGCACAAGCAGTGATGGGGGAACGGCCTCCATTGCTGTGGGCACAGGCAGTGTAAAGGGAATGGCCTCCATGGCCGTGGGCACTGGCAGTGACAGGGGAACGACCTCCATGATCGTGAGCACTGGCAGTGACAAGGGAACAGCCTCCATGGCCGTGGGTACTGGCAGTGACAGGGGAACACCTCTGTGGTTGTGAGCACAGGCAGTGACGGGGGAACGACCTCCATGGCCTTGAACACTGGCAGTGATGGGGAATGACTTCCATGGCCGTGTACACAGTCAGTGACAGGGGAACAACCTCCGTGGTCGTGAGCACAGGCAGTGACGGGGGAACAACCCCCGTGGCCAAGGGTGCTGGCAGCGTCAGGGGAATGGCCTCTGTGGACGTGTTCAGTGGCAACGCATGAAGAGTAGAGGCCCTTCTCCCTCTCCTCCTCTTCCGGGTGGTAAGAGGCACTGCAGCAGGAATGGCTGCTATCTCCAGGCAGTTGGCAGCATGTCTCCTTTAGCGACAGCATCGAGAAGCCCGAGAGACACCCAAAGGAGCTGCCGATGACTTGGCCGCCTCCTGGTGGACAATAACGTGCTCACCAGGCCCCTCAAAAGACACCGACAAAAGGGAATTTTGGGATTTGTTGTTCCACCCTCGCAGCAGACGTTCCATTTCTGCCAACCGGCAGAAGTGGTCCACCAAATCCCAAAAGGAAAAATGAAAAATCAAACCCAGCTCTTCTGGATCAATGAGCTTGTCCAGACCTGCCAAAAAAATTTACTTGAGGACGGTCTCATCAATACCCTGCCCGGAGACCGCCTCAGCCAACTCCTCAGCAAAGACGTCAACAGCACAACTGTGCTGAAAGCAGGCCAAGGGATCAGGCAACCGGGTGAGGCATTGGGAGACCGATTCCCCAAGGGCCAGAGCTGGGCTCAATAAAACACCTTTCATGCCACCGCTGGGTCCAAAGTTTGGTCAGATCGTTCTGTCAGGAATTTGGAGGAAGGACCATGAAATGGCAATGAAAGGTGTTTTATTAAAACAAAACAAAAAACCCATCAAAATACAAACAAAACTCTCACGAGGGAGAAAAAGATAAAACAAGACAACAAAATAAACTAAGAACAAACCAACTAGAAAACTGGACAAAACAGGAAACAAAACTCTCACAAGGGAGAAACTAAAATAACAGGAAGAGAAAAAACAAACTGACTGGACAAACTAGACAAGAACCAACATGACTAGACTAAAGACTGAACAAAAAAAAATGATCTGACAAGGAAGACAAGACAAAGGAGAGAATATAAGAGTGCTTTCACACTTGGTTCGATTGCTTGGACCGAAACCGATGCCCGCGCTGGTCTATGTTCACATCATATTATTTGGGTCTGAACCACGGTCTGATTCAACGTCATCAACGTGAGTACAAGCGGCAGCTGTTTACCACTGTAACTAGGTAACAACTCGAGAAGACGTCACTGTGTTAAGTGAAGCATTAAAGTTTGTCTCTTTGGATTTACCATGAAAACTTGCAACACTTGTGTTTGTCTCCTGTGGATGCATTGAATGTGTAATGATGTGATGAATATTAGTGTTTGTCTGCCACAAGCCCGCGAATGCGTTGCAAGTGATGTGAAGAATGTGAGCTGCTCTATGAAGGTGGTGTATTTGGACACAAGCAGGTAGGAGAAATTCATTATACCATAATAATTGTGATCACAAGCCTGCCAAGACGCAAATTATACGTCATCACAAGTGGTTCACTTCCACGATTTGGTATGATGTTCAAATGAACCATACCCCAGACCACCTTTTCAAGCGGACTCGGGTGCGGTTCCTGGGTGCACACCCGAGTTCGGAAAACAGCACTCACATTATCCAAACGAACTGAACTTTGACGTCATTCGACTCCGGGTGCGCACCAAAAGTGCTAGTGTGAAAGCACCCTAAGGGGAAGGGAGGAATAAAACCAGGTGCTGCCCATAAACACAAGCAGTACTAATCAGCGCTGCCATGGCAACGCTGATTGCACTGCTGAGCAGCACCTGGGGAAACACAAGGTAGAGAAGAATACACAAGCACATGGGACAACTTGAGAGCTGGGTGGAGGAAACTGTCACAACCCTGCCACAACAAGTATAAAACAAGATCAAAATGGCAGGATCATGATAGTAATTTTAATTGAGTGGTGTGCTTGTGCTGTTTCATTTCACTGTGCATGAATGTAGTCGAAGGGAGAGAGTGAAATAGATTGGTTTCAGTGTTTTTGGATGGAGAGTTCAGTATATGGAGCACACCACCCAGAGTCATATTACATTTCTGTTCTTGACCTTATGGATGTGAAAATATTTGTCTTAAAGATTCCTACATTCAGTTGCATGTACACCAGATGTATTACAAAACACACACACACACACACACACACACACACACACGCACACGACAAGTAAATCACATTATTTACACATTATATCTTGCCTATTTTGCAGCATAAAAAATTATATATATACACACACACATGCAGTTCAAATGGACAAATTCATGTTAAATTGACAAACAGTTCTACTTCAATAATACATAATATCAGGAAAATTAAATGTCTCATTTGTTTTGTCTGTACATTTTCAACAAGGATCATATTTTCAACCCCACCTCAGAAAAGTTTTTAGGCGCTTATTCCAAAAAAAAAAAAAAAAAAAATAACATTCAGGGCCCTATTTTAAGAGCGCTAGTGCTAAGCACAGTGCAACGCATAAATCATAAGTGCAAAGTCAATTGGCATTGCCATGAAGTTTTGGTGTTTTCGTGCAAGTATGCGCTAAGTCCGCTTACAGGCAGAAACTGAAACAAGAAGCACCCGCCCTCAGAATGATCCAGTGCTAGTCAGACCAGTCAGATTCTATGCTACAAGACTGTTTTGATCAGGCAGACTGGGAGATGTTCTGGTCCACCTCTGATGACGACATCGAGGTCTACGCTGATAGCGTAACGTGTTTCATCAGGAAGTGCATAGATGACGTAGTGCTGACAAAACTATACGGATCTACCCTAACCAGAAACCATGGATTAATAGCGATGTTCTTGCAGCACTTAATGCGCGGACCTCCACTTTTAATTCCGGGAATGCGGAGGAGCATAAACAAGCCAGTTATGCCCTCCGCAAAACTATCAGAGCAGCCAAATGCCAGTACAGGGACAAGATTGAAGGACAGTTCAACACCACCAACTCTAGAAGCATGTGGCAGGGAATTAATATTATCACGGACATCAAAGGGAATAAAAACTCCGCCGTGAAAACTGCTGCCTCTCTCCCGGATGAGCTAAATAATTTTATGCTTGTTTTGAGGGAAATAACACTGCCCTCGCAGAGAGAGCTCTCGTGGCCGAAGCTACAGAGGTTAGTTCACTCTCCGTCTCTGTAGCAGATGTAACCCAATCCTTCCGACGGGTGAATATCCATAAAGCCGCGGGTCCAGAAGGCATTCCGGGTCACGTCATCAGAGTGTGTGCGAAACCAACTGGCTGGTGTTTTTACAGACATTTTCAACCTTTCCCTCTCCTTGTCTGTAATCCCCACATGCTTTAAAGTGCACCTATTATGATTTTTATCTCATACAATAGATTTACATGCATCCAATTTCAAAAACACTATAATTTGAATTGCAATATTACCTTTTTTTCCCAGTGTCAAAAATGACTCTTTCAATGATCCATTCTAAAGGATTCATTCTAAACTCCTCCTTTCAGAGAGCCTACTCTGCTCTGATTGGTTAGATGTCCCAGTCTGTTGTGATTGGTCTACCGCTTACAGCGCGTGTCGGAAAGGAAATGCTCACTACCATATCCGAGTTTCAGCTCTGCCTGAAAAAAATGTCTGTTTTACCATACCAATTTGAGCCCGAGTCCGATAGTGATACATCGGAAGATCAACCCGAACCACCATCGCAAGCACGACGACAACAGGACGTTTCTCTGTGGTAAGTTTATATGTAGTTTGACAATAACGTGAGTTAGCCGGTTAGCAGAGGCTAACAGCTAACAGGCTAACAGCCTGCACTGGCTGTACATGTAAACAGAACAGAGGCGGGTTTTTTGTTACCAAATTACGTAGGTTAGTACAGGAAGTAAGTCTGGAATTACTAACAACTCATTTCAGGTGTTCAGAATTGGTTCTTTCTTTTGGGTATCAATAACTCCCAGACTTTATTTACATTCACAAACAGCCATATAACACACTACATGAAAGGTAGTATTTGAAAAACCATAATAGGTGCTCTTTAAAATGTCCACCATTGTTCCTGTACCAAAGCAATCCAAAATCACTTGCTTAAATGACTGGCGTCCTGTTGCTCTGACCCCCTTCATCAGCAAATGCTTTGAGAGACTAATTAGAGATTACATCTGCTCTGTGCTGCCCACCTCACTGGACTCACTGCAGTTTGCATACCGCAACAACCGCTAAACTGATGATGCCATTACATCTACACTACACACTGCTCTCTCCCACCTGGAAAAAAGGAACACATATGTGAGAATGCTGTTTGTAGACTACAGCTCAGTATTCAACACAATAGTGCCCTCCAAGCTTGATGAGAAACTCTGGGTGGTTAGAATGGGCAGCAACATCTCCTCATCACTGACCCTCAACACTGGAGCACCACAGGGCTGTGTTCTCAGCCCACTCCTGTATTCCATGTACACACATGACTGTGTGGCGACACATAGCTCCAATGCGATCATTAAGTTTGCTGATGGTGCGACGGTGGTAGGTCTGATCACTGACAATGATGAAACAGCCTACAGAGAGGAGGTGCACACTCTGACACACTGGTGTCAGGAGCACAACTTCTCCCTCAATGTCAGTAAGACCAAGGAGCTTGTGGTGGGCTTCAGGAGAAAAGACAGAGAACACAGTCCCATCACCATCAATGGAGCACTGAGGAAGAGAGAGTCAGCAGCTTCAAGTTCCTTGGTGTCCATATCACTGAAGAACTCACATTGTCTGTCTACACTGAGGCCGTTGTGAAGAAGGCTCATCAGCGCCTCTTCTTCCTGAGACGGCTGAGGAAGTTTGGAATGAACCGCCATATCCTCACACGGTTCTACACCTGCACTGTAGAGAGCATCACTGCCTGGTACAGCAACAGCACCGCCCTCAAACGTAAAGCCCTGCAAAGGGTGGTGCGAACTGCCAGACACATCATTGGAGGTGAGCTTCCCTCCTTCCAGGACATCTACACCAGGTGGTGTGTGAGAAAAGCTCGGAGGATCATCAGAAACTCCAGCCACCCGAGCCATGGGCTGCTCTCACTGCTACCATCATGCAGGCGTTATCGCAGCATCAGGACCTGCACCAGCAGTGTATTTTTATTGTATACAGTCTTCTTATTTTGTGTAAACTGTATATTGAATATTATTATTATTATTTTTATTTTTTGTATACAGTCTTTTTATTTTTTGTATACTGTATATTGTATATTATTAGGTGCATATTGTGTTGTGTAACAGATGTGTAAACTGTGTTATGTGTAAATCAGATGTTTATTGTAATTGTCACTGCTATGTTGCTTGGAACCGCACCCAAGACTTTCACCCACTGTTGCACTTGTGTATATGGTTGAGTGACAATAAAGGGATTTGATAAGTCTAGGCGCAAGTGGGTTTGGTGCAAGGTGCAAATAGGCTGGGTCAGGTGCAATTTAATTTTGATGTTCTTCTACGGCACCGTCTGCGTCCAATTATATAACAAAAATATAGTCAAAAATTCATACCAAATCCAAACATTTTACTCACTCCAACGTCTTCCATCGCACTCCATTGCAGTGACTTAAACCTGGTGGAAAAAAATAGCAATACAAATTAGATCATAAATACAATGGCTTTGCGCACTCATGAAAATAGAGCCCTCAAAGTTAAAATCCAAATAATATCACCGGAATTTAAATATTCTCTTCAGTAACAATACTGAATACCAAAAAAATCTGACATGCAATCTCTATCTTGGATTCCCTAGCAGTATCTACCGAAAACAACTATTTTTAGTTTTTCGCAAGCATGAGCAAAACAGCATAGATCCCTTTAGTGATTTTCACACTGTCACGGATTTGGTATAAAGCAGGAATGCACCAATGAATCGGCTGCCGATATTTATCATCCAGTTATTGACCAAATTAAAAACATCGGCATATTGGTTACAAGCATAAAAACTGTGATATGAAAAACGATGGTTTATTTATAATTAATTAGTAGCTTACTATGTAAAAATTCTGTGAATTAAAATGCACAATATGGAAATAATAATAGCCACAATATTTTGAAGGGTTGGCACTCTTAAGAACATGTAATAGTCTCATTCTCACGTTAATGCAGATAAAAAGGCCATAAATGTATATGACAATTGTGAAAGTGGCACTTACTGTATCTATAGACTACATGATTGATTGAATTAAGATTGAAATTGCAATATGGCAATTTCTATTTTTCTATATTTTTTCATATCAATCATCATGCTATCATATTTAGTAATTTTTTGTATATTTTTATATCTTTTTACCTTGTATGTATCATTTGTTCAACAGATCCAGTGTTCAATGGAAATTATTTATTGTTGGAACAGTAAAAAAGATTTTGCATCTCTTTGTACATTTTTAAAGCATTCTTAGCAAAACAGTAATCTGATGACAAAATAAGGTGAGTTGCAAAATATCAGTATCTGTATCATTATCGGCCTATAGGTTTTGTTAAAAATTTTAAATTTCATATCGGTTCATCCCTAGTAAAAGGTTTTGCTGCCAATGTATTTTACCTTTTAAATCTGTGATGAGAGCAGCTCTGAAGTTGCCATAAGTAGTGGTGTAAAAACAGAAAAACTGTTCAAATTCTGATTGGAAAACACGGTTTTCATAGTAAA
Source organism: Myxocyprinus asiaticus (assembly GCF_019703515.2). Taxonomy (NCBI): domain Eukaryota; kingdom Metazoa; phylum Chordata; class Actinopteri; order Cypriniformes; family Catostomidae; genus Myxocyprinus; species Myxocyprinus asiaticus. The sequence goes on along the minus strand of NC_059381.1, from coordinate 35,578,579 downwards.
AATTTCTTGTTTTATTACTCATTTTGGTGAACATTAACTGTTTGGAATAAGTGAATTCTACTGGCAGAAAGCAGTAATAACACCCTAACCTGAATGCAACCTTCACATGAACACTTTTTCAATGTACTAAAATCAATCTTTAATCTAATATTGTCTGACAGGCCATATTCAAAGATACTGCAGGCCACCAGTTGCACAGGCCTGATTTACTGTTATTGATTTATACCACAATATTTTTGCCTTATCCTTATTCAGCCATACATTATAAGTCAAATTAATTGCTGTGCAGACATGTCAAACATGTTAGGAACCAGGCTGTAAATAACTTATGTTTGCAGACACATCTATGCTGGCAGTGTAGAACCAGAGCAGTAATTTTACAGCCAAAATCACCAGGGAAGCATGTACTGAATCCAGTATTTTCATACACATATTTCATCACTGAATGTATGTAAGGAAAACAATTCAAGAACAGACCTTCATTTTTATTCAATTGAAGGTCTGGCTATGCGAGACTCTCACAATTACAAACAAACCTCATCTACAGGTATGCCAGCCAGCTACATAACATTAACTTTGTGACATATTTACATCAGCAGAATTCACAAAATAATGTTCAAAACATCACAGAAAGGCATAAGTTATAACACATGAATGCAAGATCATTGGAACACAAGAGTGCAAGCATTGGCCTGAGAGGGCAAGTGACAGTTTCATCAACTAACCCGAAACTCTCTTACACTGGCCCCAGGCCAACCATATTGTTGAGGCCTGGGTCAAACTTTAAGCTCAGCTGCCCCATTTTCAGGGTCTGCAGTATGATTTCCTAGTGACGTAGTGTCAATAGCGCCTCTCATTCTTTTATCTGTGGATGCACCATTCATTGACAGTCTCTACAACATGATCCAACCCGATTTCATGAGAAGAGTTGGCTAAATCTTATGAAATCGTACAAGTTCGTTCGGATGCCCTAACCCAAACCCCATATATAAAACTAACCATAGAGTAGAGTCTGTAAGGATGATTTGAAGCATAAAGAGTATGTTTTGTATAATGGAAGAGAGTTATTGTTTTATCCCAACTCTGCAATCTCATATGATTTAGCCAATTCTGTATGATTTCTCTGTGAGAGTCTCATTCACTAATAATTATGTACAAGTTGTGTGCTTATGTTCTCACAAAATTGTACAGTAGCTGAACTGATGCAATACTAAGGACTGGGGTACAAGTTCTGAAGAGTACATGAGTCAACATGTGAGCCTAAATTGTCACAGAAGCAACAGAACATGATGTGGTTGCTTCAGAATTTTTTTATTTATTTCACATTTGCTTTTGATACTATCGTTAGGTTTTAGGTTTAGGGTAGGGAGGTAGCTTTTGTTGAATTAAAACTCGATAGAGCATTAACCCTTAAATCTCATCTGTTAGGGAGAAAATTTAAACTCACTTTTAGTGCCACACAGTGGACATTTCTCCTTGGAACTGCCACGATACGTGTAAGGAGCTACATAATTTAATTTAGCAAAAATGTAACCACAGTCATTTAATTTTCATGATATCAGGATGATTTGTTTGGTTTCAGCTGGTTATAAATGTATCTTAATTTAGAGTATATTTAAGTGTGAACTTATTGATGAATCATTATTTTTGTGTGAAAACATTCGCAGATTTTAAATGTGCAAACATACAGTGAGTTAATTGCATCAGTGTTTTGTTATTGGATGTGCCAGATATTTTTCCAGTTCTCATCATGAAGGTCTGTTAGAACATGTCATACAAACTCACCCTGGCAGCAAATGCCTAAACTCCTATGGCCACCATGAGGACCGACAACAGCTGTTGGGAATTTTTCTGTATATCCTCCACCTCCCGTTCCTCTTTAAGGAAAGCTGCAGTCTGGTAAAGGCAGACAAAAATTTGTTTCCACCAGTCACGGAGCTGTCGGAAACAGCTTGCTGTGCCAGCAAGTTAAAACCGAGTGAGTCATAAGACTCGGGTCATGAAAGAGCAGGGAAGCGGAGAAAATAAAAAAGAGGAATTAAGGGAAAGAGAAAACGAGGACAAAGCTCTCAGTCCCAGCTCTGCTTAATGGACTATGACTCATGAATAAGGGATTTGTGTGTGGATTCGAAAGCTCAGAGAAACATCGAGAGGAAAGACCTACATTTGCCATTTAAAGTTCTTCCCTTGGTTGTAAAGGGAATATCAAAGGAATGGGGGAGCCGGTGGGGTGATGATGTCATTGATCTTGTCTGTGGAAGTTATTTGAGCACTCCTCCAGACAAATAACAGCCCATTAGTAATAGTCAAGTACCTCTTAGTGTCTGAAACAAAAAGCGATTAGTTTTGAAGTGATCAGTAATCTTTGTTTTGTCCATTTTGAACATACAACAACTGGAAATGAAAAGGGAATTTACTTTCTTTAAACATGTTCTTTGTCTTATTGTGAACTATTAATCAAAGTATGTTATTCCAAAGAAAAAAAAAATTTCATAATCTTTGAAATGTAATTACTAAAATTAAAAATAAAAAACTTGAATATATTTACCATATAATATATTTAATACATATACTGCATTTTGAATATATTTATATAATGCACAGATGCAATGGCGGAGACATACACAACATAATATGCAACTAATCATCTGTTTTGCATTAGTGAAGTGCCAAAAAACTCACTGTACATGCAAGAGCCTGCTTGGGAAATATGAGATTTCAAAAGCCCATTTGAACAGTTCACCACAGTGTTTTCTGGAAGTGTCTGTGCATTAGTCACCTTCCTGAAAATGAAAATGCCAAAAAAACAAACAAACAAACAAAACAAAAAAACAGCAAAGCCAAAGTAAACCCTCAACTATTGCAACTGAATCATTCAATCAAAAATTCCTGACCAGAGAAATTAATTATAGAGACAGGAAAATGTTAGCAAAGGGCAACCAACTGCAGGAAGTGATGACGAGATGATGGGGAGATCTGAAACAGTTAGTTTTATACTCTTTCAAAATAGCATACTTCCATACTACTCATTTACTTTTCCTGTGTTAGATAGTATGTACTGTATGCTGTGCAACGTATACAAATTTTCAGTATTTTGCGAGTCACTGACAAATAAGGTTGTCAGAGGTGACAAAAATTAGAAATCTTTAAAAAATCTAGTTTAAAACACGTGTCAAGTTCATAGAAAGGAAACCTTTGTAATTTATGCATTGAATTCATAGATTTTTGAAAAACATAACATTCTCTACACCAGTTATTGATTTAACGACTTTAAATGTTTTAAATGGTGTAACCATGAAGTAAAAGGTTTTTAATACTTCCTTGCCCTACTTTCCTAATATATAGGCTAAATATATGTTCTAAATATATAACATTTATATTAGAGCTGTCAAAATGAACATGTTAACACGTGATTAATTATAAAAGTTTAATGCGTTAATTTTTTTTAATCGTGATTAACTGTTAATAGAGCATAAACCCTTGTTAGAAGGGTGGAATCTTTGCAATGTGTCTGTCCAGAGTCATTACACTGACACACACAACAGTAATTCAGTGTCAGTGATAAAATGATGGATAGTCTTAATAGTCTTAACACTATTTGTCCACAACAAGCCCAGATGGAACTTGTGACAGAAATCAAGTATTTTACAGCCTAAGCAAGATGCAATTTAATTACCACAGAAGCACATCAAGTCCTATCAACAAATCACATTATGAGATGTTTTTGTCTGAAAGCGCTTTTCATGTGGATTTCAAAGCGCCGCTCGATGCTGGCGTTGACGCCCTGACCTGAATCATGAACGCAGCTTCACGATTGCTGTAACAAAGTGGATAGCCACAGTCTGCCAGCAGATTAATATTGTGGAGGATGAGAGTTTAAGAATTTTAATGCCCGTTGCAATGAATATGCAACCTATAGGGACTAGTTCTTTCAATTAATCAAACTTCTGTAACGTCTGCAGAAATGAGGCGAGAGAAGGAGGATCTATGTGCAGGTTTTTAATAAAAACTTAGAAAAATAAATATAAAGAACTCAAAACAAGACAACAAAACAAAAAAAATAGTTCATGGTTCAGCTGGTGGAGGGCCCAGAGACAGGTTTAGACCAGGGGACCAGGGTGGAGCCAGTGGCCAGGGAAGTGGCTCCAGGAAGGGAGTGAGTTCTGGCAGCCAGGGGAGGTGGAGACTCAGGGGGCGGAGCCACAGGAGGTGGAGACTCAGAGGGCGGAGCCATGGAAGACTCAGTGTGCGGAGCCGCTGGACAGGAATCAGCAGATTGGACGGCGGTCACTGGACAGGGATCATACTGGAAGTAAGTGGCCGCTGGACATTGAACAGACTGGTAACTTGTGTCTGACAGGTGCTGACCACTGGATTGAGCAACAGACTGGTCGACGGCTGCAGGGGACTGGACAGAATTGTTGATGGTCACAGGGGACCGAACAGGCTCGAAAGTCACTGGGGGCTGGACGGACTCGTTGACTGCCTCAGGGAACTAGACAGGCTCAATGAGTACAGGGAACTGGACAGGCTCGTGGACAGCCTCAGGGAACTGGACAGGCTCGTGGACAGCCTCAGAGAACTGGACAGGCTCGTGGACAGCCTCGGGGAACTGGACAGGCTCGGGGAACTGGACAGGCTCGTGGACAGCCTCGGGGAACTGGACAGGCTCCTGGACAGCCTCAGGGAACTGGACAGGCTCGGGGAACTGGACAGGCTCATCGACTGCTACTGTGGTTGGGAGCATTGGCAGTGACTGGGAAATGTCCTCGGTTGCCGGGAGCGCTGGCAGCGACTGGGGAATGGCCTCCATGGCTGGGAGCATGGGAACAATTGGGGAACATCCTCGGTTGCCGGGAGCGCTGGCAGTGACTGGGGAACGGCCTCCGTGGCCGGGAGCGCTGGCAGCGACTGGGGAACAACCTCCGTGTCCGGGAGTGCTGGCAGCGACTGGGGAACGGCCTCCGTGGCCGGGAGCGCTGGCAGCGACTGGGGAACGGCCTCGGTTGCCGGGAGCGCTGGCAGCGACTGGGGAACAACCTCCATGTCCGGGAGTGCTGGCAGCGACTGGGGAACGGCCTCCATGGCCGGGAGCGCTGGCAGCGACTGGGGAACGGCCTCCGTGGCCAGGAGCGCTGGCAGCGACTGGGGAACGGCCTCCGTGGCCGGGAGCGCTAGCAGCGACTGGGGAACGGCCTCTGTGGCCGGGAGCGCTGGCAGCGACTAGGGAACGGCCTCCATGGCCGGGAGCGCTGGCAGCAACTGGGGGAACGGCCTCCGTGGCCGGGAGCGCTGGCAGCAGTAGGGGAACGACCTCCGTGGCCGGGAGCGCTGGCAGCAGTAGGGGAACGACCTCCGTGGCCTTTAGTGCAGGCAGCGGCAGGCAAACGGACTCCGTGGCCATGGGCACTGGCAGTGGCAGGGGAACGACCTCCGTGGCCTTGAGCGCAGGCAACAGCAGGGGAATGACCTCCGTGGCCATGAGCGCAGGCAACGGCAGGGGAACAACCTCCGTGGCCATGAGCGCAGGCAGCAGCAGGGGAACGAGCTCCGTGGCCGGGAGTGCTGGCAGCGGTAGAGAAATGACCTCCATGGCTGTGAGCGCAGGCAGCAGTAAGGGAACGGCCTCCGTGGAAGTGAGTGCAGGCTGCGACTGAAGAGCAGGGGCCTTTCTCCACTTCTGGATGGCCGGGTACACTGCTGTGGGAATGGCCTCCGTGGCTGAGGACACTGGCACTGGGAAGGCCGAGGCTTCAGGCGCTGGCTCTGGGAACTGGACAGGCTCGTGGACAGCCTCAGGGAACTGCACAGGCCTGGGGAACTGGACAGGCTCGTGGACAGCCTCGGGGAACTGGACAGGTTCCTGGACAGCCTCGGGGAACTGGACAGGCTCGGGGAACTAGTCAGGCTCATCGACTGGTACTGTGCAAAAAATTTATGACAGCTGTAACTAATCAATTCTGATAAGTAACCATGGTATAAGCAGGATAATCCATTAAATTTAAGGGCACCCCCGCTTCGTGTCGGGTGGTTCTTCGCCTCCACATCGTGCATTTAAAATAATTTAACACACACCTAGCCATGGATTATCCCTTACATATACACACACACACTTTGCACTTCCTTCACAACTAATCTATACCTTTTCAAGGTATTCTTCATCTTCCTCCTTTTCCAACGTAATGGTGTTTTGGTGGTGTTTATGACCTTGATCTTTGGCTTTTCACGGGGGTCCTTTAGCTCAGGGGGCTTTTTACCCAAAATCCACCCTTTCACTTATTTGACAGTTACTGAAAAATACAGAAATTGTTTGTCATGAAATAATATAAGGTAATTTCATATCTCAATTGTGGAAATGTTAAAAATGATTACATGTTAAATCAAATGACCTCAAAATAGACCTTTTCTCATTGCAAACAATGACCTTGTGTATCAGGAAAATTTCATATTTTTGTTGATATTTAGTATTTTGGGAGAGAAATTTGGAAATGGCCTGTAGTCCTTTTTTACCCTACTATTTTTGAAGAATAGTAGCCAGTATTCAGTGTGTACTGCACAGCATTCAGTAGTCCTTTATTTCTGCCACTCGATGATAGTACAAAAAAACAAATCTTTTATGAGGACGTCTTTCTTCGGTTATGTGTTTATGTCTTTGTGTCTCATAGTGATGATAGAAGACAGCGATTTTGAACATCCTCCCACGGCCTACAGTAATTATGCATCATATTTTGAATAGAAAATAGCACGATAGATCATGATGCAAAATGAGATGAAACAAGACAGAACATTGTGTCCTGACGCTTGAATCATTTTTGCCCACTACATCCGCCTCGCTCATTTTCCATTTAATTCCTCAACACACAGTACTTCAGTGAAACTGTCGAGGATGCAGCACAGAGAATCGGAGAATTGGACTCAGTGAGCGATTCATTAGACTGATTCAAACCGATAACTATTTGACAGATTCATTAAAGAGAACCCTCTCATAAAATTAATTCGTCCATGACTCAAACTACACTGGTCGTGATATATGTTTGCTGTTGTGTGCAAGCAGTGAGGTCATTGCAGTAGTAAAACGTGTTGTCTATTTATTTGACTTTTTTTCTCGCTTTGTTTATGAATAAGAACCAGTTGTTGGTTCTCAACCATCATGACGAATGTAACGTTCCCACTTCTACCATTTACAAGCCTGCCGTCTGCTGAACGGGTCTCTTCATGTGAGTGGGTATCGTATTAAAACCTTTCAGTAATCAGTCATCCAGATGGCCTGAAGTCACTTTGACATTCATATGTGAGTCATTGCCTCACCCCATCACATTAATGCCAACTCAGAAGAGGGAACATTCATGCTTTAGTGATGAAGTTTCCATGAGAGGAGTGGCCACAGACGTTTCCTTTGTTGCTCAGAGCTGTGTATTGATGTGTGGGGGAAGGTATGAGTGGCATATATGCAGATGGAAGAGGAAAATCATTGTCTTTGTTCTTTACAGATGTTCTTTGGAGGCTTCTGTGACTTTCCATAAGGTCAAAAGGTCAGCATGCCACTGACCTTTGTAGACATTTTAGATTCACCCACATAATGGCACATGGGAAAGCAAGGTTTAATAAGATCTGAAAGACCTGATTCAAGTTCAAGTATAAAAGTAGTTTGACATCTCATATCAAGAAGAAACATTAAAGATCCCTAACTATTTCTAGGTCACTAAACAAATAAGCAAATTTGTGTGTGTTTGGCGAAATTGCGCACGCAAAGTGCTGATGGGTTATTATATAGCCCATCACCTGTCAAGCACCAGCAATATAAACAAAGACAGCACATTCAGAAGAAGTTGGCAGTGTAAATGGACTGTATGCAATGAATTAAAAGAATATAAATATGGACTTATGTTCCTTTGTGAATTAACTGCGTCCTTGTTCAATGTCAGGCATATTTCTAGTGATACGCTCCTTTTTTAAGCATGGAAAATCTATAGTTAATCCAAATCCTCAGGATTTAAATTAATAAATTAAATTGAAATTAAATCATAGAGAATGCAAGTATTATTAATCATTTTCATCTTACACACAAATCATGGCTAGTATTAACAGTGCACTTCACTTCTAGCGGTCTATTTTGGTTAAAAAAAATTAAACAGATGCGCATTGAAACAATGACCTGTTCCTCAGGAAAATAGCAAATTGCACCCACAGTTTATGCGCATACACCCACAGATAGCGCAAACACTCCCTCCCACAATTACTTGCACTTTGCGCTGGCACGAAAATTGCGCTTAGACTTAGCACTTTTGGATTTTGGATAAGACGTAAAGCACGGTCGTTGAACGTAGAGCTGCTTTTTGTTTGCTCATGAAAATAGAGCCCAATATGTTTCATTATAAATATATTTGTTTAGTTACATTATATTTTCATATTGATATTTTAGATCCCCTAACCCAACCCCATTCCTGAACGTAACCCCATATAAATAATATAAAACCCCTCAGAAATCTCTGTTGTTTGTAGTGTGTAGGACACAAGTGTAGTTTTAGGTGATTAATTTATACCTTTATTCTTTAAAGTCTTCATTAGATTGATTTCCAATTAAAATGTAACTTGTCTGATTTAGCTTTCTCGTTCAGTCTGTGGAACTCAAACTATGAAAAACATATCATGTACAATGTAAGTTGTAATATGTGAAATATGTTTTGCTTTACATCAGGTTCAGTTGTGTTAAAGAACATGTGGACTAGGTTTTCCATTTGTTGAAGACATTTTGACAGCCAGCATCTAGATTTCATCCCAGTTCACGGCAACTTTGACAACACCTCCCACAGTAAGGGCATGAAGACGCCTCTACTAACAGAACAAGTGAAGGCAATCATATGAGAGGGAAAATGTGCTCGACAAATGGATAAAAGTGTTCAGATGCACTTGAAGAAAAAATAAGAATAATTGGTTTTTTTTTTCTTTTTTGGATGACATGACTCGGGTGAATACAAAAATCTAATTTCACCACCAAATAGCTACCATAAGGATTGCAGCACAAACTGAACACTCCCAAATGTCACTGAATAATGTTACCAGTTTCCTTTAAAGAGAAGAAGGCTGTTTTCACTGATGTACACAGTTATATGGGTTAACTCACCTATAACTGCTTTTATTGTTTTGTGTTTTCAGATCTGGAAGAGCTTGGTCTCCCACTGGAATAGAAGAAAACAAGAGCAGTTCAAAAAGTGGCACACTGGAGTCTGAGTCACAGGTATGAAAGGTGTTGCCATAAATGTGTAATATACAATACAAGTTGACTGGACACACTTGACTGAACTTATGTTTCTCATGACACCTTTTGATCTCTGTTGAACCGTGTGGTCACTCCTTTTTCAACAAGTTTGAACCATTATGGCATGATAAAGGGGGAACAGAAAGTGCTTGGACAAAGTTTTTTTGGATTTATTTTTTTATTTTTTTTACAAAATACACACTGTGAAAAATGTTTTGTCAGGTAACCTGAATAATAATGTGCTTCATATGGTAACAAGTACAGTAACGGGCTTTATTCAAGTAAAAATGTATTTAACATGACTGAATCAACCTGAAATCATTAGATTAGTCAATTTTAAGGGTTGGAACAAGCAGAAATAGCTGCTAAAGATAACAATTGCAGGTTACCACTTTTTACAGGCCTTACAACATTTTAGAAATAAAAAGTATATAGTCAACAAAAGTACAGTATTTTAATTAAAGCATTATTTAGGTAAATTCTATTTTTTAATTTTTTTTTTATTTCTTTTATTTAATGAAATAGAATTTGCAGACCAAATTAGGCTACCGTCACACTGATCCATTTTCAGTGTGATCTCATGAGAATTCAGATGTATTCTTACATAAAGAGCAAACATACGTTTGCTTACATTTGCATAGACGTCGAAACGTACAATATTGACATACTGACAGCATCTGAAACATAATCATTTTACATATTAACACATTTAGAAATGGACAAATGTTTACATATACTGATTGAATCCATGAATGTTGAATTTAAGTGATTAATCCGTTAATTTTATTGCATTTATAATCAATGAGATTTGTTAAATGTTAAATGCCGTTACATTTATTTAACGCAGTTGATGCATTTACCTAATATGACATTATAAGAGTTTCATTCTTTTCTGTATGATTTCTGTGTGATCACTTTAACCAAGACTAAACTATAAAATGTTAAAATGAATAAAAATGACAAACACTGAAGAAAGTCCGGTGGGACCAACATTTTTGTATCCTTTTTAATATGCACGGAGCACTTTGGTTGCACATTTTTGTATTGATGAAATAAAAAAAGAACATTGGATATCTCGGCTGACAATCCCTCTTTTTGTGAATAAATAAAAGTGAGTTGCATTTTTTCCATTTGGTTTGTATTGAGATTGAAGCATTTGCAATTGGATTATTGTTGGCAGCACACTGCATTCGATAACACAAAATCAATGATCATCATGATATTATCTGTGTGAAACGTTCAAAAGACAGAAGCACACTACACTAGTACACCATCTGTAGTATAGGCTACAGTATGAAATACCAAATATGCAAACACTGGCCATGATGAAGACTAGGCTATTTCATTCATTTTAGTGGCTAAGGTTTCACATTGTCATTGCTAAAAACATTCTTTAGGGCATTATGAATATATATATATATATATATATATATATATATATATATATATATATATATATATATATATATATATATATATATATATATATATATATATATATATACGTATATATATATATATATATATATATATATATATATATATATATATATATATATATATATATATATATATATATATACACACACACACACACACACACACACAAGAATTTTCGGAGCCTGATGAAATTGGTTTAAATACGTGTATAATACTACAAAATCCACTCGATGTTACAGTCATTGCCCTTGCCATCCAGAATAGCAGAGAACATCCCAATCGAGTGAAGGGATATGTGGAAACTGTGGTTCCTAATTATGGTAATCTAACATTTGCCTCGCATTTCAGGATGACAAGGCAAATATTTCTTCTAATGTCTTCAGTTGTTGCATACACCAAGCTGCAGTGGACACATTTGTAAAGGACTTTAGTTGGATCCATTGTGCGCACTGCCTTTTTAATAAGGCGGGTTTATATACACGTAGGTGCTGATTGGGTAATACCTCTGACACACCCATCAAAAGAGAGAAAACGTACCTCAAAGCCCGTTGCACACCGTTTCACACCATTTCACACCATTTCGAGGAAACATGTCGTTCAACCCGGAAACCGTAGCAAAACGGTGCACACCATTTTGAGATTGAACGTGCCCCTGGTTTTATGTGTCTTGTTGTCTTATTATCAGTTCTGTTTCATTATTGGCTCCTGTATATTAGTCTTGTTATCATGTTCATTAGTCTTTGTTCATGATTGTTGTATAGGCATTGTTCATAGTCAAGTTTAGTCTAGTCTAGTCTAGTTTAGTTTAGTTTATGTTCTGGTTATATTCCGTTTTGTTTTGTTTTGAATTCACGTTTGGAAACCAGCATTGTAAATAAAACTGCACTTGGGTTATCATACATCTTCGTCTCGTCCTGTCTTCAGTCAGCTTGCCTGAACATTACAGAATACTCGACCGACAAAATGAACCCAGCAGTTAAACTTCTGCAGTTACACCAGGGGAATCATCTCCTCGAGGACTACGTGGCTGAGTTTTGTGGACTGTGTCACTTGGTGGACTTTAATGGTATTGCCCTCAAAGACATTTTCATGTGGGCTTAAATAAGCCAGTCTGCTCCAGGATGCCTGGTGTTAGAGTCAATTGGACTCTTTCAAAGTATATTGACTTTGCCCTGTTAATGAGTGGTTCGGCCTTTACTGTTGGAGTAGTGGATGAGGAACTCAGCACTCCTACACTGGCCACCATGCCTGCCACGGACCACGAGCCAACGCCCACGCCTGCCACGGACCACGAGCCAACACCCATGCCTGCCATGATCAACGAGCCAATGCCCATGCCTGCCACGGTCAACGAGCCAACGCCCACGCCTGCCACGGTTCTTGAAGCCTCGTCTGTCCCAGAGCCAGCGTTGCAAGCCTCGTCCGTCCCAGAGGGGTGGGGGGCACTATGGCTCTAGTGGTCTCCGAGTGCCATTCAACGAAGACCACTTTCTCCCCAGCCTTAGTGGTCCTGGAGACTTCCTTTATCAAGCCTCCCATGGCTCCGCCCTTCAAGCCTCCTACAGCTCTGCCTTCCTTCATCGAGCCTCTCACATCTCCGCCTTCCATGTCTCCCACAGCTGTGCTCACAGCCGTCATGTTCACGGCCATCCGGAAGCCAAAGAGGAGAAGAAGGACTCCTACTCCCCAGGCACTGCCCGTGCTCATGACAACAAAGGCTGTTCCCCCATCAATGCCAGTGCCCATGACCATAGAGGTCGTTCCCACGTCACTGACTGTGCTCACGACCATGGAGACTGTTACCCTGCCACTGCCTATGCTCACAGCCACTAAGACTGTTCCTCTGTCGCAGCCAGTGCTGAGCCTTCCATGGCTCTGCTCATTGAGCCTTCAAAGGCTCTGCCCTCTGAGCCGCTCCCTCCTGAACCCTGTCCAGCTGCCACAGCCAAGAACACTGTCCCCTCTGCCCCGAGGCTGCCTCCCAGGCCTCCTGACCCTGTCCCTGCCCTGAGGTCACCCCCCAAACCACTGGACCCTGCTCCTTTCCTGGAGTTGCCACCCAAACCGCCGGACCCCGCTCCCTTCCTGGAGCTACTTCTCTGGCCATTGGCTCCGCACTGGTCTCCTGCTTCATGCCCTGTCTCACCAGGCCACGCCTCACCAAACCCACCACTGGCTCCGCCATTGTCTCCAGGGCCCTCTGGTCCCCTGGTTTTCCTGCCTCTAATCAATTTCCGGCCCTGTCCCCAGGTCCAGGTTCGCCATTGCCTCAAGGACCCCCCCCCCCCAGCTCCCTATTGTACTCTATTGTTAGTTTTGTTTATGTCTGGGTGTCGGGAGCCGCCCCTTGTGGGGGGTTATGTCACGTTTAAACGTGTTTTGTTCATGTTTTGTTTTCATGCCTTTTTTTTTTATTAGTTTACTTCCTGTCCCTGTTTCTGGTCATGTGTCCTTGTCATGTGATTTCCTGTTCCCCTCATTTGTTCTTGTCATGTGAGTGTCTGGTTTTATGTGTCTTGTTATCTTATTATCAGTTCTGTTTTATTATTGGCTCCAGTTTATTAGTCTTGTTATCATGTTCATTAGTTTAGTCTTGTCATTGGTTGTCTGTCATGTGGTTACCCATTTCCATGTATTTAAGCCCTGATGTTTGCCATTGTCTCTTGTCGAGTATTGTTGGTGTAACGTCTTTGTTCATGATTATTGTATAGGCATTGTTCATAGTCAAGTTTAGTCTAGTTTAGTTTATGTTCTGGTTATATTTTGTTTTGTTTTGAATTCACATTTGGATACCAGCACTGTAAATAAAACTACACTTGGGTTCTCATGCATCTTCGTCTCATCCTGTCTTCAGCCAGCCTGCCTGAACGTTACAGTAATAATAGATCATAAGTTTATATGTAGTGTATAGAATGAGTTGCGTTTTGTAGGTGTAATTTTGTTACAGTTCTTCACAAGTTTTGGGTATAAACCACTTACAAAGTAATTAGTTTCTGTAATCTAATTACTTTTTTAGTCAAAAAACAGTTTACAGTTACTAACTTTCAAATAATTTAATTAATTTTAAGTACATTATAGGGTTATGCTTATTTCTAATACTGTATATTATTTATGTAGAATACATTAATTATGGCCCTGTAACGAGTCATTGTGAAGGAGAAATGTGAGGTGCTTAGTGTATGATGTGTGTAACAATGAACAAGAAAGAAATATAGACATTATTTTGAATTTGAGCAGAAAAGATTTTTAGAAAGTAACTGAAATGTAATTAGTAATGTGATTACATTTTCAATTAAGTAATTAATAAAGTAATATGATTAATATTTTTAGAGAAATAATTAGTCGTCTGTAGTGGATTACTATTTTTAAGTAACTTACCCAACACTGTTCTTGACACCCCAACCCAGACTAATTTTCAAACCCTGGTTACGGCCCTGGTTGAAAAAATGGCACATTGAAAGTGCTGACTTTTCTCATCATTTTTTCTTGGTGCCTGATGATATGAAGACCTCAAAGATTCAAGATGGACTTCTTTTTTTTTTTAACGGTTTTGGGTGGATCTGAAGTGGGTCAGAAAACTAACTTTTTGCTCAAGTATTCCTTAAGGTAAATGGCTTTTTCTAAGAAATCTATGGAAATGTTATGTAATAGTCTACATTATTACAAAGCTATCTAGAATACTTGATTCTGATTGGTCAAGAATAGTATTTTTTGGTCAAATATTATTGTATAATGACCACTAAACTGTATAATTGACCATTGACCCTGGCAAGTGATTTCCTACATAGCTAGTTTCATGTCACTTGTATCATTCTTTATCTTCTTACATATAAGAACATTTTAACTCTATATTTCATGTCCATTTATTTGTATATTTGGCATGAAGTTGTGTAATACGTGAGATAATATACAGTCAGCCAGTCATTATCGCAAAATAAACCCCTTCAAGGTGATAAAAGTCCCCTTATTATTTTTATTATTAAGTCCTGATGACCCTGTCAGGGTTTCTTTTGCGATAAGGACCGACTGACTGACTGTACATTATACCTTACATATTGCCTTTTTGAATTTATCCAACCTACAGTAAAACACATTTTCATCATTGTTTTCATTGGTGTCATGAAAAATAGCCTTGTGTTGATCTGTCAGCCATTTTTTTGTGTGCAAATGAGACAGATGGTCTCAAATGGCTCTTGGCTTCAACTTTGGAATCAGTTGGAAGACATGCTACAAGTCTTCAGTAAAATCACATTCACATTTGGTGACTGTGTGTCATAACATCTATAAAGAGTGTTTGAGTGATTTCTAGAGCAGATGTGTGCCTCATGCTGAGATGTAAGTCACTGTGGCTTGCGCTGCGGCAACTGGAAATCGATGAATGTTGAGAATCTGTAAGAATAGCAGTCAAACACGTCACATCTTTTCCAAAGGAAGCAGACACGGCCAAGTGTGTGGTAGACTCAAATAATTTTTCAGGGGCCGTATTTTACCCCTGACACTTTAGGTCAGAGCATAACTTAGGAATTGGAATTGGAACTGGAATTGTTTCATTGCTTGGAATTCTTGTTACCTCAGAGTCGTAACATGAGACGGAATGTCTTTTATTAATGGAACAAAGTTGCCCATTTCCTGAAGTCTCTCACGTCCGATCCACTGGGTTTCAGGCCCTGTTTTATAGCCATAAATGTTTTTTTAAATGTGAAATATTAAAATGATTTGCACTCAAAACTCACTGAGAGCACGCCAAATAATCTGTTGTCTATTTGTATTTGATTTTTGAGGTAGTGTGACATTAATTTTCCAGTGATAATCAAGTCCTCATATCAGTTATACGCTGAGGTCCAAAAGTCTGAAACAGTGATGGGGAAGCTACAAGCTACTCGAAACTTAACCTTCTGAGACCCGGATAAGATTGCGGTGTTCATTTTCCATTGCCCTTTATGATTTGTAACTATTAGCACCTAATAACCATGCAAACATGGCAATTTCTTCTTCTCTGAAGAAGATTTTATTTTCATCCTTACTCTGTACAGTATACAGCCTCTGAAGGCAGCATTTTCCAGTTTTCGGTTTTTGGGTTTTATCATAAATAAAGTCCCACTGTCCTCGTACGAGGACAACGTTATTAACAATGTTCTTTATCCTGACAAATCACTGAAATTTTCAAATTGGCTCATCAGCTGAAACTATAGATGTTACTCTTTTGACAAAAATGGATTTCAATGTAAAAACTTAATGAAGTTTCTTACCAGATGCACTTTTGTTTGGTCTGCTTACATAGAAGCATTTCACTGAATTTGCCACCATCTTGTTTTGTCATGTGACTCCAGACTTGGACACTTTAAACTTTAAATGAAAGCCTGGAGAGACTGTTTTTATGGACAGTCAGTTTACATGAATTTGAATTGTGTAGGGTACAGTGAAGCCAAAATTCAAAGTCCTCATATGAGGACGAGGGGTCGCATGCTGTTAAAGTAAATGAACTACAGTCAAGCTACTCTTTTGAAAAAGTAGTTAGCTACACTTCAAACTATTAACAAAAAGTAACTAACTACAAAGAAGCTACTTTTTTATTTTTAGATATTTAATGATCAGATTATGTTATTTAATTCTGCACTCAGTTCTGATTGCATAATTCAATAATATCACCTGATATTTATATATTTACTTGGGGTGACATTCCCTGACAAAAATGAACTATGTTTTTACTACAGTAGCCAATTTAACCATAGTATTTGTAGTTAAACCATAGTAACCACAAAAGTAACAATGGTTACTACAGTCATGGTTACTACTATAGTACTTATTACTAAAGTAAAAAAAAAAATGTTGTAAGGGTTAAACAAATACAGTGTCAACATTATATTGAACATACATTTATACTTAATGTAAACTAATAAAACTAGAAAACACCCTACTATATGTAACTGTTTCGAAATATAATGACAAACAGCAGCAATTAATTAAATATTTTGCATTAAAGAAGGCAAAGTCCCTTTAAAGCTGCATGTGGCTCAAGTGAATTAGTGAATCATTTATGTGAACTAGTTTATTTACATGAACTTCCCAAAACAAACAGACTCACTAAAATAAATCAGAGTTCGCAACACTAAATATAAGGGAATTGTTTATATATATATATATATATATATATATATATATATATATATATATATATATATATATATATATATATACAGTAAATATTGTAATTATTTAAATATAACTATATAATTATTTAATTATTATATATTGAATTATTGTTATTTGAGGGGCACTCAGCAAATATTTATTTATGCCATTAATTCGATTACATTTCAGCATACCATGTAATTAATTTAATTAAAAATTGTAATCGGTTGACAGCCCTAATTTTTCCTCTTTTTTATTTTTATTGTTACACTATTCATAAGAGAAAAGTTGAGGAATACTAAAGAGGTGGGGGCATATCTGGATGGTGGAATGAGGTCACTCTGTGACAGTGATGGGGAGGCTACAAGCTACTCAAAACGTAACCTTCTGAGACCCGGATGAGACTGCAATGTTCATTTTCCATTGCCATTTATGATTTGTAACTATTAGCACCTAATAACCATGCAAACAAGGCAATTTCTTCTTCTCAGAACTCAGATCTCAGAACAATTTGAAAGGCACTTTATTTTCATCCTTCCTTATTGTTACACTATTCATAAGAGAAAGGTTGAGGAATACTAAACAGGTGGGGGCATATCTGGAGGGTGGAATGAGGTCCCGGGTCACTAAACACCTAATTAATTTAAGCTTTTTATGCTTTAAGTCTCTCGGGTTATATTTAAACTTAGCTCTATATGTTTGATTTTATGTGTTTAGTGGGGGAAGGGTGGTGTTATGGTTGTGATTCTAGGTGGGGGTTCTTTAAGTCTGCCAGCAGTAGCCATATGGATTCAGTCAGGTCCTCCCTTTAAATTCTATATCTTCCTTGCAGTGTTCAGGCCGATATCTACCGCTATAAATCAGGTGGTCAATTCCCAGAGGCAAGACCTAATTAATAAAAGTATGTGTGGGTCAGTTTGATTTATTCTTTTGTAACAGTCACTACAGTAGCAGGGCAGTTTGCATAGTTCTGCATGTTCAAGCTCTCTTGGAAGTCACCCAGAACCAAAGGGCATGCTGGGAAAGCATTGTAAAACAGGTCAGTGAAACCTGATGATGGTCACGATTTATGAACAAACCCAAACACACCTCATAAATATTTCTCTGGACTTTTTGTATTCCTAGTGCACCCTAAACAAAGAATCTGGGGAGACTTTATGCCCAAAAGTGTTTTGTTTAGTTTTTTGTTTGTTTTATTGTTTTTTCATTATAATAATGAGAATGAGATTTTGTTTTCACATTATGGTAATGAGAATATGCTTTTTCACATACTGGTATACATTTTTCACATTGCTGTAATGAAAATGATCCTTTTGTATTGCAAAAATTAGAATTATATATTTTTTTACATTACAGTAATTAGAATAGGATTTTTCACATGCTGATAATAAGATTTTCACTTTGCAGTTATGAGAATGACTCTTTTTTGCATTACAGTAGTAAGAATTTGTTTTGCATGATAATAATGAGAATTGTTTTGTTTTCACATTACGGTAATTAGAATATATTTTTTCGCATACTGGTAATGAGACTTCTCACATTGCGGTAATGAGAATTAACCTTTTTTTATTACAGTAATGAGAATTTGTTTTGCATTACAATAATAAGAATGATTGCAATACGGTAATGATAATAAATGTTTCACATACTGGTAATTAGATTTTTTTTTACATTGCGGTAATGAGAATGAGCCTTTTTTCATTACAGTAATGATGATTTGTTTTGCATTGCAAAAATAAGAATAATATTTTTTCACATTATTGTAATGACCATATTATTTTTTGCATTCTGGTAATGAGATTTTTCATATTGCGGTTGTGAGAGTAACTCTTTTTTTTTGCATTACAGTAGTGAGTATTTGTTTTGCATGATAGTAATGAGAATGAGATTTGGTTTTCACATTACGGTAATGAGAATAACATGTTTTGCATGCTGGTAATTAGATTTTTCTCATTGCTGTAATTAGAATGAGCCATGTTTTGCATTACTGTTATGAGAATTTGTTTTGCATTGCAATAATGAGAATTATATTTTTTTACATAACGGTAATAAGAGAATGATTTTTCACATGCTGGTATTTCGATTTTTTCACATTACGGTTATGAGAATTACTCTTTTGCATTGCAGTAATGAGAATTTGTTTTGCATGATAATTATGAGAATGAGATTTTGTTTTCACATTACGGTAATGATTTTTCTCATACTGGTTGAGACTTTTCACATTGCAGTAATGAAAATGAACCTTTTTGTCATTACAATAATGGAAATGTGTTTTGCATTACAATAATGATAATGAGATTTTGTTTTCACATTATGGTAATTAGAATAAAAATTTTCGCATACTGGTAATACGATTTTTCACATTGTAAGAATGTGCCTTATTTGGTGCATTACAGTAATGAGAATTTGTTGCAGAAATGTGTTTAGAAGTCATAAAAATAATGTCACAATGAAAAAAAACTTAATGGTCCTAAGAATATGTTTTTTATTCTTTAAGCAAAACATGTTTTTCATAGGTTTTGTGAGATTCACCCATCTGCAACAAGAGATTAGATCTTAGCAACCACACTGTTTGTAAATTATGTTAGATAGTTGTCTGATTTGGTTTTCATATAATATTTCCCCTGATATGAAGAGAAGTGATCAGACACGGCATGGAGAGTCAGTTTCAACCACTGCATCTGTAAAGACTTTCAGCACTCCTCTAAATTCACTGCACACTGCTGCATAGATCAAATAAATCAGTTTAATGAGACAAAAGCCTTATCCATATTTTTTAAATAAAATAAATGCAAGCTTATATAGTACGAATTTATGGTTTAAGGTTAGAGAGGTACAAATGAATGGTTTTCAGTGTTGTACTACTAAACCGGCACTTTTATAAGCTATACGCCAGATGTGTAGACCAGTAAATCTGCCATTTTTATTGCACTTACACCCATATGTGGCAGACATGTTAACTAAAAGACTATGCGTCAAGTCTAAGGTCTTTAACAGTTATGTTACCTTGTTGGGAAATAGTCTTTTTGACAATGAAGTGGGTTAATGGCAAATAAGGATGTCCAAGATAATAAACAGAACACAAATATATATACAGAAATATATATATATATATATATATATATATATATATATATATATATATATATATATATATATATTAGAAATTTAGTTCCAAGTTCTTAGAAATGTACTGCATTTATGTTGGTTTATTTATACCATTTCAGTGAAAGTTTTTATTTAAAGGGACAGTTCACCAAAAAATGAAAATTTTCTAATTATTTACTCACCCCCATGCCATGCTCAGTTGCTTCGCTTTATATTCCAGAGTTGTTGCTGTTTTTGTGTTTGTTTTCTTAACTTACTATCGCAACCTACAGCGGAATTGCACTGCAATAGTAGGGTTTCCTCTTACACAAACTCCGGGATTCCCTCAATGTCTGAGCGCATATAGACAAATGTGAGGGACCGTAGATATTTTACATTGGTGTGTATAAATGAATAGTGTATGTGCTTTTCCCACTGCACTCCCAGAAATGTAGAATTCTTTCCGCTGTGTTGGCTCCATCCTATGATGTCTGTTATCCAGTCTGTTCACGCAGATACACACTCTTCAAACATCCATCAAAATGCCTCTTATGTGTTTACATGACCACATAAGCTGCGTTCTTTTGGAGAAACCTGGATGTTTTAAACTGCTTTCTCTTAATCCCTTTAACGGCATAAGGAAATTGGGGTTCTTGTTTACATGATGTTTTAGAATGCCGATTACTGCAAAAACCCTGGAATAAACAGTTTCTTAAGTTCATGTAAACGTGGTCAATATTTAAGTCCTTTTTTATTATAAATTCTCCTCCCTGCCCAGAAGGTGGCGATGTGCACGAAGAATGAGAATCGACAAAAACAAAAAAAGAAGAATGTGAAAGTGAAAGTGGAGATTTATAGTAAAAAATAACTTAAATATTGATCTGTTTCTCACCCACACTTATCATATCGCTTCAGAAGATATGGATTTAACCTCTGGAGTCTTATGGATTATGTTTATGCTGCCTTTATGTGCTTTTGGTTCTTCAAAGTTTTGATACCGATTCACTTGCATTGTATGGACCAACAGAGCTGAGAAATTGTTCTGAAAATCTTTGTGTTCTGCAGAAGAAACTTTTTAAGTATTTCGTCCAGGACAGTTAGACCACCTTGACATTTTATATGTCACTTTATGCCCTCAAAAATGATAAAAATGAATTATAATTCTGATATTGAAAATATGGTAATCATAGAAGAGGTGTATTTTAAGTCTGAATGAAGAACTAACGGTAAAAGTAAAGTCTTTCCAACCTTATGCTGTTTCTGGCTGTGTGTAGCACCTGCCGCTCTGTGGATCCTTTCTGAAGAATAACAACGTTTATTTTTTATCAAGATCCCTGATCATTTCAGTCTGAGTGGCACATTTCAGTTTAGATTGTCTTGTGAATCTGTCACAATGCAATGCAAACATTGCAAAGAGGCTGTTATTGAAAGATGAGGGAGGTTAAACTTATATTGGAGCAGACTGCAAACCTGCAGCCCGTGTGTGAGCACAACAAAGCTGTGTTTCATTGCACATGCAAAGGAGTTTACATAGAAGTCTTAAAGGCACAGCAGCAAATGTACAATGGTTGTGAAAACTAAAGTATGACTGTTTTGTAGCAAATAGTCTTTACTAACACTATACATGGACATTAGGGAGGGAAAAAAATATTTAAAAATGTATGATATGGCCTCTTTCAATTTATTATATTATGCTACTGCTTAGAAATAATGAGGAAACTACACCACATATCTCTGCACACTTTTATGAGAAAATAGAAGAGCAGTTGGCTTCTATTCACTCAAAGATAAGAATGCAATAAAACTCTTGTCTAGTTCCCTATACTGAATTGTTGCCCTTGGAACCCTTTATACTGTAATACAGGGGATTTGAGATGGTTTTCATTTTTAGTGTGCAGACTAGTCCTACTAGCAACTACAGTGGAATTGAAACTGGGAGAATTTCTGTTACAGTTTAATTTTCAAATGCCACTTTTTGTATATATACAAAAAGTGTATCTATATACAGATAATGTAGCACCGTAAGTACAATCAGAACACAATTTCTTATTCTTTTAATGTTTTTTTGAATGTGATATGGATGGATTAGGCAGTCATTGCCAGCATGCAGTTTTACATACTAGAAAGTGAATCCAAACATGCTTGTTGCTTCACACACACTGTATATCAAAAAATAAATGATATCCCAACTCCATAATTGAAGGAGAACACTATTTTGCTAAGTAACACACAAACAGAAATCCCCCTCAATTATTGCAGATGTCATGAAAATTCAACTACAGCTTGTAATCAAAAGTGGAGTTGGCCAGAGGCAAATATGCAAGATGGGAATTGAAGCCGTGTGCAATAGTAAATATTTACCCATCCCTGAGTAAGCTCTTTGTGATGCATGCCAGACCTGTAAACCAGTCAAAGGCTGTTTTTCTGTTAGAATCGTGGATTATCATTACTTTTATCAAATTTTGTTAGTGCATCTGTAAGGCCTCGGTTGCACCTGGTATTAACATCCATTTCGGTCGATCCGAACACAAGTGAACAGCTGAGACATACAAAAATGCCCATAAAAATCAAATCCAGGGGGCATGGTACAAAAGTTAATCTTTAACACTGATATCTCAACACATGCATCTCAGATGTGTCTTCTGTGACCACTTTTGTAGACAAGGAGGTGTAAACTGGGTCTCAGAACATTTTTCTTAATTGTTAAAGCACTGGAGCACTAACTAATTATTTATACATGTTAACTGAATTTCAGTCATGACAACTCTCTGAATAAATTTATGGTGTTATAATGGATATGGCATGTTGGTAGGTTTGGTCTTGGCTAGGGATGCACCGATACCACTTTTTCTCTTCCGATCTGATTTTGATACCCGAACTCTCAGTATCGGCCGATAACAATCCCGATCCGATACATGTGTTGTTTTTTCTTAACCCTTAAATGCATGGTAATTTTCCCAAACACTCTTACATATTCTGGACTTTAGAGACCTGGCACTTATGTCTATAAAAAATGGATGTACAAAATGCTCATATGCCCAAAATATGACAATTAGAAAATAATAAAACTAAATATATTGTGATATATTTTTATGTTTTATTTTTCATAAATGAAAGAGATAATGCAACAAATCAGGAAAAATTCAGAACAGGATTCATTATTTTCACACTGAAATTCCATGAGATGCAACTGGCTGTCAAACACATATTGAGCTACACATAACACATAATCTACACATAAGATACACATCAGCTACACCAAATTTACACATACATTACACTTGTACACTTTTCTCTGGCACTTTTTGAGTCTAAATAAATGAACAACTTATATTATTTCAGTAGTACACCCAAATGACAATAGTCATATCATACTGTTCATGTGTTACACTTGCTATAGTTTACTTCAATGTTGTTTCTATGTCAGCTAGCAATGTCAAATGTAAATCAAATCAATCACTGAAACATCAGCGCCACCTCGAGTACAAAATAGCATGTATAATATTTATGTGTATATGCTTATGGGTTACTGAAAATTCACTATTGTTGATAGTTCATTGTTGCACAGAAAATCAACGTGATATAGTGTTTATTTGTATGAATATAGTACTAAATTCTCTTATAATAAACAAAGAAATAGATATCCTGTGATTTAAATAGATATGAAATAATCATAAAAAAAATCATTTATGGAAGTGCAAAAAAAACCTGACACTCTTACATACCTCAGGTCTCTAAAGACCCTATACACATTTGGTACTTAAACCATTAGAAAAAAAATTGCTGCAATTTTGACTTTTGTGTGTGTGTGTGTGTGTGTGTGTTACACTAATTGGGAGTACTCTTTTATGTGTAAAGAAACAAAAAGCATCAAACTAAACAAAACATAAATAATAGGGCTTGGAAATTGAACGCGTTAATTTCTACGATTAATAATAAACTGTTTATGACATTAATACATTTTCATGAGGGAAAACATTTGACACGATTGTACATCCTAGCACAGAAAGTGATTGTGTGGAGCAGTGCCCGCTTATTCATTATGCGCAACGTATGTCTTGGGCATGATAAACACGGGAGTAGATTTACTGTACAAGAATGGAGACTTCACCTGCAAGTGGTGACCCAGGTATGGGAGAGATACGGGCAAGCTGCAGTAGCTCTTCGCAATGCCTGAAATTGCTCACTCATTGTCATCTGAACCAGTTTCAAAAGTGAAACCGCGAAAGAGAGAGCCAGCGTGTGTACGATAGAGACAGAATGGCAGCCAGAGAAAAAAAAGCAAATTAAACTTCAGCAAATTAAACTTAAGAATTAAATTTGTTTTATGTTAAACTGTACACTTAAGTTTGTCTTGCTAATAAAGCTTGTTATACATTGAATCTGCCCATTTGATACTATTATAAAAAAGTCGACAGGAAAATGGCAGAAGATTTTACCCAACTTTTGACTACAGCATGTCCGCTGATTTTATGGCATGTCAAAGATTTGTACATGTAAAAATGTCTAATGAGCATGTACTTATTTAAATAATTCAAATAAATGATGATTAACCAATTTTTTTTCAAGTTCTCTGAGACAAAGTATAAAGTAAATATATTTGATTACATTTTAATGTATGTTTTAATGTACCATGTACCATGGTTGATTAATCGTGATTAATCACAAAAAACTGTGCAAATAGTTAGTTAAAACTTTAGAAATCGATTCACAGCCCTAATAATTACATAAATGTGGAGCCTGTTAAGGAAACATTTGTTACCTAGTCTACTGAATAATGCAGCAGCAAAATTAACAGTCATTATTAACAGTCAAATTAACAGACTGATACCCGATTAATCTAAAATCGTCAGTATTGGATTAGTGGTTCCCTTGTCTTGGCGGACTGAACATGCTTACGCTGCTGCTGCTGCTGCAGAGCAAGTACGAAGGCTTGCTATTGCTAGAACATAAACAGACATGCTGCTACAGCACAATTAGACATACATACAATCACCGCAAAGCAGATTTAGACAAGTGATGCTGGGGTGGAGGAGGGCTTAAAAGAAAAACCTCTCGCAGCCTGCTACAGTGAAACTGACCTACCTGCAAACAACTGAGCAATTTTAATGATCGACAAAGAAAGCGTATGCAAGTTGATTGGCTAACATATTATATGTCAAAGGACTTATCACCTTGCACAATGGTTTGTGCGAGCTGATTGGCTAACAGATTTCATGTTCAAAGAATCTGTCAGCTTGTGCCATGTAGAGTTCCATGACTGAACTTAATATCATTTAAATTTAAATATTCTAAAATATGCCAAGTGATATGGTGCTAATAATTCTAATCACTTTTTTTAACAGACCTTCCGACCAATCAGCAGTGGCTATAGCCCCTTTCCCAAGAGCCCATCCCCCAAGAGTCCAATTACCTGCGGCGTGCCCTGCAATAACGGCAACTCAAGACCTATGTACAACAATCCAGCTGGATTATATTCACACAACAACGGCAACGGTGCCCTACCGAAGCAGATGGCAGGCCTCAGTCTATGCTCTCCAAACAGGTGTGTCATTTTTGCATGTCAATAAAAACTGTCTCAGCTTGTTACAGGTCACATACACAACCCCCCGAGAGGATTCCCAATATTGCAATGTTTTTGCTGGCCATGTTCACATGCCACGCACTCTGCAGTCAACACTGAGTTTAAGGTAACTTCTGTAGCCGGTCTTGCAATGGTACAGCTGCCAGAAATTAATATTTATGTTTCTCACAAGGCTGTGAAAAACAAAGTGATTTATCAAGGAAGTGATCGCGAGAATTTTCCCATGTTGGAATTCCAAAGTGCATGCTCTGTCCTCATTCATAGCACGTGCACACTACAGTTGACATTTTGCAAAGATATTACAGCTTTTGCACAATGTTTTTTAAAAATGAGGTAATGTTGAAGGAATAGTTCACTCAATAAAAATTGTAAACCATTCTAAACCTGTCGCCCATGTCGATCTAAACCTTTATGACTTACTTGCTTAAGGCTAATTTATACATATAAAATGCAAATTATGAGGAAATGCACTGACGTTTTTGTTCTGCTAAGGTGTTTGTCTGGTGATATTTCTACTTTTTTAACACATCCCCGAAATTCATTAACATAGGAGAACTCGGCTTGTCAAAGAGTGTTGATGATTGATTAAAACTGACCATGGGTGTGGTTTGGACGTGACAGTCTTTATTTACAATCAGGTGTGTCAGCTAAGGAGATTTTAACTAGCTAGGTTATTGTATTAATGTCAAAAACTGATAACTTTGAAGACTGTATCTCCGAGGTTAAGGTTATAATCAATTAACTAATTTTAAAATGATGCCACATGTAGTATAAATGCAGACAATGTTGCGCACGGTTGTGGCGTGAAGCACTGTGCTTTGCACACTCACGAAAATAGAGCCCGTAGTTGGGGTAGTTGGTTTCAAGGAAACCAATATTTGATCTCAATATTGATGTATTTGAAGGGTGTGGTTTTTTTTTTCTTCAATCAGTGGAACCATCATTTCAGCCAAAGAGCCATTATTGTCAAGTATTGTTTTCGAGTTGAATCGATGAATCTGAGTTTTGAATCAATTCACTGAAATGGAAAGTTTGAGCTTCTTCAAAAGTAGTCACACTTTGTCTAGATTACCCCTGTGACAGAATATGTATACTACTATATAGTATGCCAAAATCAGTATTTCAATGGAGCAGTATGGCCGATTCTTCAGTATTCATAAGTAGACAAAAAAATACCTGGATGACTTACTACATCCACCGCGATTCTGAAGTGCACATCCACTGGACACTTTACTATTCCGTAATGCCACTGGAGCTAAGACGTCACAAAATGCAGAATTAAAAAAAAAAGTCGGGCGGCTCTTTTTGACGAGTCAAGACCGAGACCAGAAGATGCTCAATCTGAGACAAGACTCTTAATGAATGTGTTAAATGTATAGTTAATGTTTAAACAACTATTGACTCTAGGCTCATATATCAAATATACCTCATATATTATTTTCTTAAGCTTATGTTTGTTAAACAATATTACCAGTAAAAAATAAAAATGAAATAAAAGCCACATCCTTGCTTAAGTGAACACAATTGTGTTACAATTATGACATGTTAGTGTTAGCAATATATCAATGAAAAACTAAAATTAAAGGTGCAAGTTGCATATGTGGCTTTGCAATGCAATTCAAACTACCAGCTTTAGTGTACTATTATTATTCCATTTCAGAGAAACATTTGTCAGATAAGTCGAGGCACTCATGGTATATATTTTGAAGGGAATCGACTGGCCTTAGGAGAAAGTCCAGGTCCATACATGTTCAAGTCCGAGTCAAGACTGAGTCCATGACAAGGCCAAGACCATAAAAATATGGTCTCGAGACCGAGTCCAAGACCGAGTCCTGGTCTCAAGTACTACAACACTGCGTACCGGCACCTTATAAGAGCTCCCCTGCTCCTGAGTGACCAACAATATGAAAGTACCCCAATTACTCCAGAAATACATGTGGATATGTTTCCCTCTCAGTTTCAGCCCTGAACCGCCAGTGAATTCATCAGGCAGCCGCAACGGGGTCGACACACAGTCAGATGTCTACAGGATGCTTCAGGACTATGAGGAACCGGTGTCAGCTCCCAAACAATCTGGATCCTTTAAATACCTGCAGGGAATCCTGGAAGCAGAGGATGGGGGTTAGTTTTATTTATTTATATCTCTCTTAAAATGGACACACTGCCAAAGATCATTTAATAAGTTGTCAGTTCCTTCATTACAGTGTTCTACAAGTCAGTTATATATGATGTTCTGAAGAAGTGCCATATAATGAATGAAGTTAGAAGGCTCTCGGCCTCTTGACCTTTTTATGTCTGATGTTCCTTTCCTGGTTATCCACCCTGCTAAGATTTGTTCATCAAACACCAACAGAATATGCAAGTACAATATATTCATCATTTTGTGTAGCTACAGACCATTTTGAATAACCATAATACCACTTATGCAGTCTTCATTATTGCCGCTGTGTTGAAAGTCACTGGAATGAAATCTCAAACTGACTGAATGAGGAGTTGCATGCATCTAAAAATAGAAGTAATTTCTCCAAAGTTAAGCAGCACTATATATCTGTTTTCATCAAACAGAACATTATACCCACTTTATTTATCATAGTTAACATGTTTTTTAAGCTTTACAAACAAACTAGCATTCAGAATACTCAGTACACCCACACATCAGTTTTACTGTCTTTATATCTTAGTCATATTCAGTTTTCTTTTCATTGTTATCATAATCTGTTTTAATGAATGCATGAGAGCACTCCACACAGAAGGTAAAAATAAATTAGAGAACAATAAATCTTGACAAGACAGCATTTAAGTCATAATGAAATGGCCTTCGTAAACCAAGGAGTTGAAATGAGACTTGATTTTAACCATCAAGAATTGATTGGATCATGAAAAGTGGTCTCTATATGAAAGGTGGTTGAAGGGAAGGAGTTGAAAAGACTAAACTTAACATCCTATCATCTCTCACATGCTGAATTAAACCAGTATGGAGACACAGGGCTTAAGTCTATACTGTTTAAGTGTGTAATTAGAGGTATTTGTCGACAGGTTTGAAGTTGCCCCAGCAAGTGTCTGTGAGAAACGCAGAGTGAACGATCTCACTTTGGCACATCAACAGTCAGATAGCTGAGGCAGACACCATTGTAAAATGTATCCATAATTGTTCCGCACTTAAAGGGATATTTCACCCAAAAATGAAAATAGATAGTATAATACAGCTGCAAGCAGCAATTACAGGGCCAAGCACAACAGCAACAGATCCAATACAAGTGAAATTAATAGGATATATCATCCCTGGTGATGATTTTTTGGCGAAGCAGTTTAAAGCTGTAGTGTGTAACGTTTTCGGTGTTAAAATACTTTCTTCTATCCCAGCTTAATTTGCAGAGACAACTATAAGTAAGCTATTCATAAGTTAATATTTTTTAAAACTGTAAACACTGTGTCTCTGTGGTGCTATGAAAACTGTAAATGAAAATACTCACTGTCACATTCGTGATGCCATTTCTTGGCAATGGCTTAGAATAGAAAAAATTAAAATGATTACTTTTGTGCACCTTGGTCTGAAGATCATCAGTGAAATTTGGTGGAGATTGGACTAGATTTGTAGGAGGAGGAGAGAAAAAACAGTTTATATTATAATTTAAACCTTTAAACTCGGATGGGTGAGAAGAAATAATCAAAATGTTAATAAATACTATCTTGACCAACACAACATAGGTATCGTTTGAAAGCTTAGTAGCTCTACTTTACAATGCATGTAGGTATTATGACCAAAACTGAACAAGTGCTTTGAAATTTGCAGACGAATCAGAACTGTTCCATTTTTAACAATTTTGCACTGCACATATTATTTAATTGGTAAAAATAACAAACTGATCAAAGAGCCATGTGTCATATGTTGTTGGAAAGCTCTCAAAGAGTAGAATACAACCAGACTATTTGTTTTACTCACAGACAAAAATATAGTGAGTAATAGCTAAGTATATGTCTTTGACGTGTTTCATGTGAACAGGTGTTGCTTATATGCCACATTTTTGCTTATAACTTCCCTAAAAATAAACAGAACATACAATATCACACATCGTTACTTAGAGGAGGCGATTATCTGTACAACGAGCCCACACACAAAGTAATCGGATGCATAGGTCATTAGATAACCCATACAAAGCACAATATGCACATAGCATCTGGCTATCTGGCATCTTGCTGTCTGGCTACAAACACGTTAGCTTTCCTGGATCAGATGACATCATCGGAAATGATGTAGCATCATGGAACACTAAACCAATCAGATTGGGTTTAGATTGCTCCTATCGGTGGTGATAGTCCTCCATATTTGGGCAGAGAGGCATGTGATCAATAACTTTAATTCCATATGGCCACCAGGAGATGGCGCCAAATACACGACACAGACTTAGTGATGACTCAAATGGCACAGAATGAAACTCGTTCTGTGAAATTTAATGACTAAAATCATGTCTTCTTGCTATACAAACCTTAAGTCATTGTTGTGTTTGCATGTCTAATTAGTTTTTTATGTACAATTGTTTTGTTGTATTTATTTAGAGAAGCTTTTGGACACTTGGAGATGTATTTGTAATGCTATAACTTTTGACTGTTTTTCGTATCAACACAAACTTTTACTCGGTTACAGGTGACATGATTGGGAACAAAACAAAAGCAGTTTTTCGGAGCTACCTTATTTACATGCTGAGATATATAATGTAAAATCAGAAAAATAAGAAAAAGATTTTCAACAGTTTCTTAGGTTGAGAGTCTCAGAATGTATCATAATCTATATCATTATAAAATGTGAAAACTTTTCTTTAAAATGATACCAAATACTTGACCCTCCTTGTTTTTTTGTTTTTTGTTTTTTTGGGGTTTTTTTGTTGTTTTTTTTTTTTCTCGAGGTATAAGCCTTTAATTTTGTGCATGCCACTGAAACAGGAAATCTTTAAAAACACCCTCAGAGACTAAAGGGTTAAAGTGGTAATATGGCCGATCATGGCAACATTGGTATCATTGTATTCTGCATGACCCAAGGAATATAACTAGATAAGACTCATGACAATAGCCCAAAATAATTTAAAGTTTAAGCATATTTATCAACTTTGTTATATGTTTGGCCAACCTTTTCAAGTACCCTCAGGGTATGGTGCCAATAACACATACTAAGTTTAGTCTTGGTACGCCAAAACAGTGGTTTACGGAACAATTTATTATGGCTGACATGTTATATGGCCGACCCAGGAACATTGGGTATTATTCGACTCAAGGAATCTAAAGGGACCAGTCTCATGTATTTAGGCAGATCTGTTCAGAATCAAAAATAGTATTTTTCCATATTTCTTCACTAGTAGGTGGTGTAGTCCCCAGACTGCTCATGTAACCTCTGGTCATTGTGGTGATGACATATACTAAGCTGTGATTCATTACACGAAAGTGTTGCAAAAATACAGCCTTTCTTCCTGTTTGCCATCTTTGTTGTTGCTCAGAAATGGGTTTGAATATTAAAAAAGGAATAACTTTTGTGTGACTCGGTTTGAAGAGTAAAATTTCTTGAAAATCAGACAAAATTTGTAGGAGTATTTTTAGTTAAAATTCAAAATGCTGCAAAATCTAGTCGGATGGATACTGAAAAAGTTATAAGCCTGAAATTTGACCTGTTGATGGTGCTAGACGGTTTGAGATAGAGACCCCAAATTTGCCACTAGAAATATTCAGACTCGCTTCTATCTTTGTGTCAAATTTTTACCATATGGCTCTATGGGCTGCCATAGACTTCAATGGCGGAAGAATAATCAAATAAGCAGAAAACTACCAGATACCCTTCGGGGCTTGGCCCCTAATAATAGTGCAAATGGAGCGAGTACAAATGTCAAGATTTTCAGTTAATAATTACTTTTTTTGGGTCTGTTACTCACACAGTGCTATTTCCAGTCCCCATTTCTTGTCATTTCATGCAGAGAAAAAGGTTTATTTTTTCTTTCTGTGTTTTCCAGAAGAAAGAAAATCATGCTGGTTTGGAACGACATGAGGGTAAATAATTAATGACATAATTTTTATTTTCGGGTGAACTTGTCCTTTAATATGGGATTTTTCTTTAGTCATCACCCTTTTTTCCGCTGAGCTCGTGCTATGCCAGGACTGGTTTCAGACTGAGCTCAAAAGAGTGGCGATAGGAGGAGGCCTTGGCAGCCGTAGACCACACTTGGTCCAGTGCCTCGGCTGCAGCCATGCCCAGAAGCTAACACGCATCAGCGATTTTCAGTTATGTCTGCGTGGTGAATAGTATCTGACATGGGATTGAAGTGTGAAGCACATTAATTCAATTCAGCTCTCATTTCTGGGACAGCTGCTAAAGGCATGTTTTGTTTCCTGGTCTTGGGTATTAGGAGATTTCTCTGTTTAATGCTAAACAAACCTTCTTAAAATACATTGGATATGCTGTCTAAAGGAATAGTTCACCCAAAAAAACCCCACCCTCATGTCTTTCCAAACCTGCTTGCTTTTATTTTTTGCAAGGAACACAAAAGGAGAACTTTTAAAGAATTTACACACAGCTATAGTATATATTAGGGCTGGGAATTGCCACAGACCTCCACAGACCTCCTCAGACCTCCTGATTCAATATTACAACAATATTTAGTGGCCCATTCTATATGTATTGTGATTTTTAAAGTATTGCGATATTATGTTGTGATATATTTAGCTGTGTTTTAACTGCTTTTTTCAAAAAGAAATGTTTATTGAAGAACAGTTGTGTCTGACCTGACAATTGTTTCACTCAGTAATACAGAATTTGCAGGTAAAAAGTAGGTATGTGCAAAACCATCAACTAATCGCTGCTTTGTCTGAGCTATTAGTCGACTAGTCAGTGTTAAGGAACCCATGGATAATTACGCTGAATGATTATGTCTATGTGTCCCCAATCAGAAGTGTTTCAAAGGGATGTATGGACATTAAGCTGAGCCCTGTAACAGGGTAACATACAGATACTCAACAAATAAATAGGCTAAATAACTATAGCCTCTTATCGCACAAAGTGCCCCTGACCACTAGTGCCCCCTTAAAAAAATACATGCATGACACACTGTATACTGGTATATCAATCAATATGTCACTGTTTGACTTTCAGGGATTTCTCCAGTGGAGAAACATTCAGTAAGAGGCTTGCGTTCTCCAGTCAAATCTCCAGTACCAAAACTGTGCAGCCCCATCAGCGCTCCTCTCACTCCCATCCCTGGACTACAGAAGCTGCCCCAGTGCACGCGCTGTGCTAATGGCATTGTGTAAGTGTGTCAAATAGTGCTGCTCATCAATTTTTCTAAATGTTTGTAATCACCAATTCAGCTGATCCAGTTGAACCAGTTTCAATGGCCAATATTTTGGCTATTATACTCAGACAAAACACTCTCACATAAATAAAGACTTTAGAGTACACACTAACGTACAGTAGTCATACATTGGTACAATATTACGTAATTGTCAAATGAAACTAGACCTGCTGCAACATGTGGCCACACCCCTTTGCACCGGTGATCCAGGTATTACTGTAAATCACTTTATTACCGTCTGCACGTTCCCACAGGACACAAGTTCTCTGTAGTTCCCATTAACAATGCTCTTAAGTAAACAGTGATGTCATATGATAAGTTACTTCCACAGTAGAGTGAAACAATGTATCCATTGTAATAGTTGGAATCAGTTGCAGTTAACAGAGGTAGGGTGCAGCAGTGGCAATATAAGTATAAATGCTGGTATACAGTGGCCTTAAAAGTAAAATTAGTTTTGAGAAACGTTCTAGCATCTTTTGTTTGCAAATGACACTTTTAATAATAATAAATTAATGTCATATTTTGATTTGGTAAAAAGAATACTTTTGGGGGCCACTATATTAGCTCCACAACTACACCTGTTCATAATTTGACCTATATAATTATAACAGGAACTTGCTTAGTGATATGGATCCAACAAGCCATCAGTTTGACATAAAACACATTTGTCCCCGGCAGTAGCTTTCTGTTTCTTTATATCTAGTTTGGGTCAATGTTGTTTTAGATAAGCCTATTGAATAAAGGAATTTACCCTTTGCTAAGCCCTGCCTTAAAAACATTACTGACCAAACCTTGCACTTTTCTATGGTAAGTTATGAAAGTCTTGTAAGTTTTTGGTGGAATTTTACAGAAATATTTCCAAAAAAATAGTAAAATATTGTTTTTTACATTAATGTACCCATTGTTAAGGGTTTATAAATCTAATAAGCCATTTACAAATCCATTACAAATAATTAATATACAGTTATAACAACATGAATAAAATGGGTGACTCATGCAATGCTTGCTTGATAGTGAGCAAACACCATTAAAAATCTTACATGTTATAAATGCTTAATATATACTGTACACTTTTTAATATTTATATTAATCAAAAACATCAAATGCCCCAATTCATCATTTACAGTATGTTACATTGCAGCCTATTCACCATTAAACTATACTCAACTTTATGTATACAGGTTTCTAATTTTGGCAACTCCTTAATAAATACTTTATATGTGGACACTTTACTTTAAGCTACATTTTCTTATGTTACTAATGTTGACTAAGTGATATTAAACATTTATAACATGTGAGGTTAAATTATTCACTATTTGGAAACTCTTTAATCAATTCTTCATATGTTTCCACTTTACAATAAGGTACATTTTCATAGGTTACTAATGTTGAATAATTGTTATTAAGCATTTCCAACATTTGGTAAAATGTCTCAATATTTGGCAACTTAATAAATTCTTCATATGTGTTCCATTTACATTAAGGTACATTTTCATAGGTTACTAATAGGTTTTATAGGTTACTACTCATAGGTTACTAAAAGCTCCTCGCCAACTATAGAGACTTTTCTCTATAAAATCTAAATCTCGTCTTCAAAACCTTTATTTATTTTGGCTTTTGAAGCTGAGCAACGTCAATGGTGTTAATGAGTCTTTTGAATGTATGATGTATTTTAATTTTATGTTTCTTTTTTAATTATCTGGAGAGCAATTTGGTAAACTGCTGTTGTTTTTAAAAATGTTATTGTATTGTATTGAATAATTGTTATTAAGCATTTATAACATGAGGAAAAATGGCTCACTGTATGGCAAGTATTGCATTATGGTCACCATTTTTGTTCAGGATGTTATAATGGGAAAATCAGTGATGTATAAATCATTGGTAAATGAATTATTAGAACCCCTTTATAAACCCTTTACAAAGGGAACATAAAGGTAAAGTGTTGAAATAAATCTTGAAGTATGTAATATAGTCATGTTGTGGATTAAAATGTGTCAGCATAACATGACATCAGTAAGGACATTTGCAGGTGAATGTTGTTAGTGTTTTCCTTGATTTTTTATCATATTTTAATAGTGTTGTCAGTTGATAAAAAATTTCGAATAATCGCATAATGTTTCCTAGTTAATCACGATTAATCACATATTTTTAAAGTACTGGACTGTAAGTACTGAAATTTTACTCTAAATATACTTCTTTTCCTGTCAAAATGCATTTATTTCCTTTTTAGGAAAGATGTAAAAATATCATGCTTTATTAAAAATTTTCAAACAAAGCCTTCCACAGTAAAAAGATAGAAATGCACTAAAACAGCACCAATTAAAGTAACATTACACGTTTCCCAAAGTCTAACTGGGAGGTTGACTGAAATAACTAGTCTCTTCATGGGTTGCATATTCATTGCATTGGGCATTAAATCTCTTAAATACTCATCCTCCACAATATGAGTGTTTTTTTAAGAAAAATGGCAGATAAAAATTATTTGCGATGTCACTTCATTTCAGCCTGTGTAAGAATAATGTCCATTTAATTGGAAACATTTTAAAAGCACATTTTACTGTAAATTGCATTGTAATCCCACTATGCGGAAATCCTCACTTCTTTTCTATGGGACGGGGGAGGAGCTTAGCAAAGGGTAAATTGGATTTTAATACATTTCACATTTGAAATGTCGTCACTAATTCTATCTATCTGTCTGTCTGTCTGAAATGTCTACATTTTGGCAAATATGACTTTAAAGTGACACTAAAGTGCCAGCATTATAAGTTATAATAACTTGCATATAAGAACTGTCTTGCATATAGTCACACATATTTGTCTTTACACACACAGTGGAACCATCGTGAAAGCCAGAGACAAGCTCTATCATCCTGATTGTTTCATGTGTGATGACTGTGGGCTCAATCTAAAGCAGAGAGGATATTTCTTCATTGATGACAATCTGTATTGTGAGACCCATGCCAAGGCACGTGTGCAACCCCCTGAAGGCTATGATGTGGTGGCCGTGTACCCCAACTCTAAAGTTGAACTGGTCTAAACATAAGACAAACACACACACAAGTTTTTCGCCAAGGATTCGACATGACCAACCCAATCTTGCAATCCATGTGGGAATGAGAAAAGCAAACTGAAACTTCTCCTGAAAATCTTTTTCAGACACTGCTCAACTTCCTCCTAGGTTTATGTTCTGTTTTAACCTGCTGTGTTGTCAGTGAACTCAAAAGAAGAGCTGTTGTTTAGGCCAGCACCACTTTTCCTGTCATTAGAAAGTCAACTCTGGTGTTGCTTTAAGAAGAAAAATGGAAACGTAAGGTAACAGTGTAGAAAATAAACCACGACCCAGATACTTTGATGAACATCTGTTCACCTAAATTCCAGCGGCACCCCAGGGATTTGTTGTTCTGAAAGATGTGATTGACTGAGGTGTTCAAAAAGGCCATGAAAAATGCCTCAAGCCATATGGAAAATGGTAATGTATTCATTTATTCAGAAAGTTTGGGACGTTATGTTTATTCTTTGGCTAAGAAGCCAAGAAATGTATTATTATTATTAACTTTTCCGTAGACGCAAGTAAGAGGCTCTAGAAACGGAACACTATTTCTGTTTGTATGCTAGATCATTTCATTGGCTTTAAGCAGACTTAGAAACAAAACATACTCAATCCATGTACATGACTGCAAATGCTAGCAATGCAAGTTTAATTTCAAGTGTCATTGTTTTAGAAAACACAACTATGAATTGCATTCTTGGAAGTACATAAACACAAGTGCTTTTAGCTCAGTGTTGAGTGTAATCTGATTACAGAATAATTAGTTACTGTAATGTAATTACCTTTAAGTCAAAATTAGAGTAACACATGACATTTTAAATTCTAGTAATCAGATTAGTTACTTACAATTAAACGAATTACTGAAGTACTGTACATTACTTGAGTTACACTTTTCTAAAATAGTACTATTTATGTAGAATTTAAAACATGAATTATGTAAATATACTGATGAGCCAAATCATTATGACCACCTGCCTAATATGCTGTTGGTCCTCCGCGTGCCGCAAAAACAGCACCGACCTGCCAAGGCATGGACTCTACAAGATCCCTGAAGTTGTCCTGTGGTATCTGGCACCAAGACATTAGCAGCAGATCCTTCAAGTCCTGTAAGTTGCGAGGTGGAGCTGCCATGGATCGGACTTGTTGGTCCAGCACATCCCACAGATGCTCAATCAGACTGAGATCTGCGGAATTTGGAGGCCAGGGCAACACCTTGAACTCTTCATCATGTTTCTCAAACCATCCCCGAACAATGTGTGCAGTGTGGCAGGGCGCATTATCCTGCTGAAAGAGGCCACTGCCATCAGGGAATACCATTGCCATGAAGGGTGTACCTGGTCTGCAATAAAGTTTAGGTAGGTGGCACGTGTCAAAATGATGTCCACATGAATTGCCGGACCCAGGGTTTCCCAGCAGTACATTGCCCAGAGCATCACGCCCCCTCCACTGGCTTGTCGTCTTCCCATAGTGCATCCTGGTACCATCACTTCCCCAGGTAAATGGCGCACACATACATGGCCCTCCAAGTGATGTAAAAGAAAGCGGGACTCATCGGACCATACGACCTACTTCCACTGCTACCAGGTCCATTTCAATGCTCACGTGCCCATTGTAGGCACTTTCGATTGTGGACAAGGGTTATCATGGAGACTCTGACCATTATGTGGCTACGCAGCCCCATACACAGCAGGGTGCAATGCACTGTGTGTTGTGACATATTCCTCCCGTAACTGTCATTAAAATTTTCTTTGACTTGTGCCACAGTACACCTTCTGTTGGCTCGGACCAGACGGGATAGCCTTTGTTGCCCTCACGCGTCAGTGAACCTCGGGCGCCCAACACCCTGTCGCCGGTTTGTGGTTTGTCCCTCCTCAGACCACTGTCGATAGGTACTCACCACTGCTGAATGGGAGCACCCCACAAGCCTTGCCATTTCAGAAATGCTCTGACCCAGTCATCTGGCCATAACAGTTTGGCCCTTGTCAAAGTCGCACAGGTCTTTACTCCTGCCCATTTCTGCTGCATTCAACACTACGAGACTACGAGAACTGATTGTTCGCTTACCATATAATCTACCCAGACCTTGATATGTGGCCTTGTTAGGAGATGATCAACGTAATTCGCTTCACATGTGAGTGGTCATAATGTTTTGGCTCATCGGTGTATGTACATCTCTTTGCGTTTCTGTGACAGCTGAAGAGTGTACGCCCCATAATAAGTAATAGTAAGGGAGAAATGTGAGGTATTTGGGTACAACTGATCAAGGAGGAAATATAGACATTATTTTAAATTCGTTGAGCAAAAAAACTAAAACTCTGTGAAAAGTGCTTTAGAAAGTAATTTAAAAGTAAAGTAATTAGTAATCTGATTACAAAATATAGAAGTAATTTGTAATGGATTACTTTTGAGTAATTTACCCAACACTGTTCTAGCTACGCAAGTTCAATTTCATGTGTCGTGTTCTGAAATGTGTCGGAATGCAATTCATACTGCAAAACAACGCAACTCTGCATTGCTTTCTTAGAAGTACGTGAGCGCAAACGATTCTAGCTGCACAAGCTTGATTTCACGTGTTGTTGCATTCCGCAAAACAACCTTTCATGATGTCTTTTCTTCTTTTGCCTATTTAGTAATATATTATACTGTAGCACACACTCATTTGTCAACATGTTTAAAGCTAGCTACCTAAAATAATAAACACATTGGGTTTAATGGCACAGACATTTGAAGTTAACTCTATCGCCCCCTTAAGTACCAATGTTTGTTACCGCCACAGTAAGACAAGCATGCATGTTATGTACAATAAGACCATGTGCTTACAACACGTTTACCAAGGCGTCTACAGTATGTTTGCATACTTGTGTAGAGTGTTTCTGGCCTTTTTAACAGATGTAAACTTAATTTCTTTAACTGGTATAGATGTCTGCTTTATGTAAAACAACGAATTTAGAAAAATAGAATCAAACAGACTAAAGATTACTAAAGTAGGCATGCTTTTATTTTATTTTTTTTGGCTTTTCTTTACCGCGGAGTCCGCAGAGAAGTGTTGATGCTTTTGTAAATTCTGTAAAAAATGACAAATGTTTGTTTTTGCTAGTTTCTTATGAATTATATATACGTGTGCCTTTTTAAAACTTGTAACACATTATAACACTGCTTCCTTGTAATAAGAGACTTCTGTAAATATTTGGATGCTAACAGATTGTTAATTTTTTAACATAATGACAAGGAACTAAAAAAACAAAAAAAAAAAAACAAAAAAAAAACAGAAATGGAACTGTTTTGTATTTCTTATTGCAAGGTGTTTTGGTCATTTTTAAGCAATTATCTGACCCAAAATAGAAATTCTGCCATCATTTATTTATCCTCATGGCACCATCTTCCATGAAACACAAAAAGAGAGGTTTTGAGGAATTCTCATGCTGATCTTTTCCATAATGATGAATAAGGAAATACTTAAGAAAATAAAAATAAAATACTTCAGTAAATTATGTCAGAATTTCATTTTTAGGTGAGCTTTTCCTAAAAAATAATTTGTTTTCACTACAGTTGGCTTGTTATTCAAAGATCCTGATGTAGACGTGTGTTGCAATGGTTTAATGAGCATGTTTTCTTAAAGAAATTCATCCTCTATCACAGCCAAGAAGTCCATGTTGACTTTGCATGTAAAATGAGAGGAGTTTGTGCTTTCAGGATAGCTGTGAAGGTCAAACTGCATTTCTGATGCACGGAAAGCATTCAGTGGTCTCTCCATAATCAAATCCAGGAGCAGGACACTCTTAAATACGGCCTTCAGTTGCACTTCACATTCCATTTCTTCTCTTTCCCTCACAATCTCCAACCACGAAGAGCATTGGAATGGCACCTTTTAAACAAAATGACTGTCTAAAATACAACGTGGTCAGCATCGTGGCAAACGCTTTTTTCCAAGCCTGACTCAGTGAATGTTTCTAACTTCTGCATAACAGAAATAAGATGTTTCCATAAATATTGTGGGGCATTTGTACTTTGACATTTTCCTCTTATCACTTGGTGATTAAAAGTGCAAAATGTTAAAAATGATAATAAATTGGCTGAATTTGAAATGGGTTTCTATCAATGAGTATCAAGGGTCATTAGAGGTTTCTCCCATCACTTTTCCTCTGCACGTTAGCTGGTGGAATTGTTAAGAACTGTGATGACATTGG
Source organism: Myxocyprinus asiaticus (assembly GCF_019703515.2). Classification (NCBI taxonomy): domain Eukaryota; kingdom Metazoa; phylum Chordata; class Actinopteri; order Cypriniformes; family Catostomidae; genus Myxocyprinus; species Myxocyprinus asiaticus. Next base: position 35,538,510 of record NC_059381.1, on the reverse strand, counting down.
ATTTGATATTTGGTTTAGGGTCCCCACGGTCATGGAAAATCTGGAAATATCAGGGAATTTTAGGCCTGGAAAAGTAATGGATAGTAAACCTTTAAGCTCAAATTGGCCCATAATTCAAGTTTAAAGGGTTAATAATTAAAAAATAATTATCAAAATATTAATAACTACAGTCTTGACCAACACAGAATAGGTATTGTTTTAAATCTTAGACCAAAACTGAACAAGTGCTTTGAAATTTGCAGCCATATCAGAAGTGTTCTGTTTTGATAATTTATTAAACATTTTGCACTGTACATGTTATTGCAATCAGTAAAAACATCAGACTGATCAAATAACCAGGCGGCATATGTCGTTGGAAAGCTCTTAAAGAGTAGAATACAACCAGCCTATATGTTTTACTCATAGACAAAAATATACAGAGTAATAGCTAAGCATATGTCATTGACATACATGTTACATGTAAACAGGAGTTGCTTATAAGCCCCGTTTTCGCTTATTACTAGTGTTGGGTTTGAGTCCACCTTAGTCGAGTCAAGTCCTAGTCTTTAAACAATCGAGTCCAAGTCGAGTCGAGTCGGAATGAATCTGTTCATGAATCTGAATTCAAATTATAACCGTAAACTCAACATCAATATTTTAAGCTTATTTTAACTTTTGTCAATATAAATGTAACAAAAACACCTCTATATATTATAATTAGTTTCCTGCTGAACAAATTTCAAAGTGGTTTCAGAATGAAAGTATATGCTTTAGGTGTATGAAGACAAAACTGTCCTTCAACATACTTCTTATTGTGTTTTGTTGACATTTCAGTTATTTGTTGCTTTTTCCCCTCCACTCAAACATAGACTAAAGAAAGTAAAAGCTGCGTTAGTCATTACAACATATTGTTTTGAATTTGAATTTAGTTTTTTATTATTTCTACTTCATTTTCAATTTGTCCTTTCAATTTAGTTTAGTTTTATCTAAAATGATCCCTATCTAAAGAAATAATATATACTGAGGTTTCTCTTTTGTCTCTATCTGCCGACTGGTTTGTGAAAATAATGAGTCAACACAGTAGTAATTAGCACTCGCTGAGAAGTTACGACTGACAGCATGACATAGGCTGTGTCTCGTTTCGAAGGCTGCGTGCTAGGTAGGACGCGTCCTTTAAAGGCTGCAGTATACCGAGTGTCCTCCTTTAGAAAAGCCTCTTTAAACGAGACGGCCTTCGTAGGACAAAAGGAAACGGAACACATGGTTGCTATGACAGCACGCCACTCTTTAATGCATGAGGTACATTTTAGGAGGTACTTAAACTTGGGATGAGCATTCCTTGCGTTTGAACATCATAGTATTATTTTCAGCACAAACACACAATTAAAAAGAAACAGTGAGGTAATGTCTCTCTTGGTAGCATCATTCAGACAACAACAATCTTTCTACTGAAACTCTTGCTAAAGATGCACAGACTTGGAGAGTGGTCATCTCAACTCAGAATTTTCAGTTATTCTGTGCAGTGTCCAGTACACTTGTATTCAATTCCAAACATGTCCAGTTTTTTGCCGGTGCCACGTGTAGATTCTTGAAAATTCTGGCAAAAAGTTTAAGGTCAGTCTTGATTTGTCTTCAGACTGGTGGAGTGCAGATGTAATTGTTCTGCATGTAATCTGACCAGACGTGAATTCCTGCGGCTCTTTCAATACCTCTTAATGACCGCTCTGATGAACTTTCTCCACAAACACTCATCCATCTTGGACGGACAGTCTTATCTTTGCAAGTCCATGACACCATATTTCATCTACCTCTTGATTTGGCATCTTAATATAAACCAGTCTGCTTGCAAGTAGATCTACATTCATCATGGCCTTCTAATCTTAAGGATACCGAGCTTCTTTAGTGTATAGTTCTTTAGTAATGTTATAACAGCCTTTGACATCAGAAATAAGAGTTTATCAGAATCACCTTTTTCAGTCTTAAACTGATAAATACATATGAATGTTGATTGTTTAAAAGTCTTTATTTTTAAGATACAACACCAAAACAACAATCAGGTTTGCCCAGAGAAACGTTTAATAAATGAAAGATGTTCTTGATGTACTTAATTTAAGTGTCAACTTGTTTCTACTAAAATTTCTTTGGAGGAATAAAAATCCACAAAAAAAAAGTATATTGTTGATGAGTATAAAGCTAAAAAAAATTGAGGTTTGCATAGTTTAGATCATTTGTAAAATTTGATGAGAAATGTTTGAATTGAGATTTCTGACTTTGTATGGCAAGCCCTTTTGACATTTAGGCTGCATCTAAAAGGCAACTGACTTGCTGCCAGAGGTGGGTAGAGTAGCCAAAAACTGTACTCAATTAAAAGTACAATTACTTAAAATTAAGTAGAAGTAAAAGTACTAACATAAATAATTACTTGAATAAGAGTAAGAAAGTATCCAATTAAAAGAGTATTTAAGTAGTGAGTAACTCGTTACTTTCACAAATGACATAATAGACATTGTCTACCCTATATTCCATTACATAATACACATTTAACATGTATTACAGAATTATTATTATTATTATTATTAATGGAAATTCTGTCATCAATCACCATCATGTTGTTCCAAACCCGTGTGACTTTCTTTCTTCCATGCAACACAATGAGATATTAGACAGAATGTTTGCCTGAGACACTATTTACTTTCAGTGAATGTGTTTTTTTTTCCTCCATATTTTGAAAGTGAATGGTGACTGAGACTGTCAGTCTCTTACATTCTGTCTAACATCTTTTGGGTTCCACAGAATACAGAAGGTCACACGGGTTTGGAACAACATGAGGGTTGGGAAATTATGACAGAATATTATATTATGGCTGAGCTATCACTTTAAAGGGATAGTTCACACAAAAATGAAAATTATCTCATCATTTACTCACCCTCATGCCATCCCAGATATGTATGACTTTTAGAAGAATATTTCAGCACTGTAGGTCAGTACAATGCAAGTAAATGGTGCCAAAATTTTGATGCTCCAAAAAACACATAAAGGAATCATAAAAGTAATCCATAATACTCCAGTAGTTAAATCCATATCTTCAGAAGTGATATGATAGGTGTGGGTGAGAAACAGGTAAATATTTGTCATTTTTTGCTAGATTATGAATCACCAAAAACACAAGAAGAATGTGAAGGTGATCTGTTTCTTTGTTTCTCACCCACACCTATCACACTGCTTCTGAAGACATTGATTTAACCACTGGAGTCATATTGTTGACTTGTGTTGACTTGTCTGAACAAGAATTTCAAAATAAGAGTCAGTGCAAACACGGGGATTAAGTGACAGTTATAACATGTAGGTTATGATAACTTTGGTGATGTTTATGGTCAGATGAGAAATGCTATCCAGCTCATATTGGAGTTTAAAGAAGCTAAAGTATAACAAATAAATACAATAATGTATATTTGATCAGATGTGTTTACTCTTTATATTAACCTATATATTAAAAATGACAAACAGAATGAAGATTTATTATATTCATATATTATTTAATAAGAATAACAACTAAGGCTTAAGTATTTTAAAAGTTCATATGTGATGCTGTTTCTGCGACAGCCCCAGAGCTCCGATGCTCGGTGTACACGTCAGCAACCGAATTCACTCATTTCGTTCACTCACTGCTGAGATATAGCGCACTCACTGCCATTCACTATATAGGTAATAGTGAATGTGTGAACGATTTCGGACACAGCCACTCTCTTCATCATACGATCAACTCGCACCTGCACATCTCACGTGCACCCTGTGCACCTCGCTGTGCACGCGCAGAAATACTTTCTGTTTGCGCTCCAGTTGTCGATCACGAACGGCAGAGCAAAAGGCATGTACACTTAACTTGGATGTTTACATGGATTTATTCGGTTAATCAGTCCGAAGTAGCTGCGATAGTTGTCAGTACACACGCGAGGGTGAGAAATGATGTGTGGGATGCAGGACAAACAGAACTGATATATTGCCGCACTAATTTTAAAATGTACACTTAAATTCATAAGAGCCCAGTTAGAGAATCACCCTGAAAATGACCATCTCATTACACAGAAAAGCCCGCTTTATCATTAGAGCCACATCTTACCTCAGTGTGCTGCCTTAAGTTGAAGCTGTAATTTTAATCTTGAAATATCAGCTTGTCTTGGTGTTATGTAAAGGCATTGCATGACAAAACTATTCTTTTTTCACTGTGCGGAGCGAAGAAGGTGTTTCACTTTGAAGAGTTTGATGCTGCAGCATCGATGGCTTGAGTGGCAGTCTGTGACAGCGCGCGCAGCTGTGTGAACTCCCGCTGTTATAAAAGTCCCATTCAGTAATCTCTCAATAAATTACACATTAATTAAAATAAACCTAGTAATGTAAGGACAGGAACGCCACCCATTGTAAAGAAGTAAAAGTAAAAAAATAATTGTGAGAGTAAAAAATACCCACTTTTAAACCTACTCTAAAAGTACAAAAAGTTACTCAAGTAAATGTAACAGAGTAAATGTAGCATGTTACTACCCTCCTCAGTTTGAAAAACATCTTATTTTCAGTTTGAAAAACATCTTATTTTCATCCTACCTTTGTATACAGCTTCCAAAGGCAGCATTTTCCAGTTTTCGGATGCAGCCTACATCATGTGCAGGATATGAATTATAGATATCTATATTTAAATTTTCACTAGTTAAAATGCTAATTCTTGTTATCTGCAATGGAATTACTACTAGTGAAAATGCTTTAAATAATGTGGACTATAGACTAATTTTCCTTAAAATTTCCTATATTCACTGTGCATTATCACATTGAAAATCGATGGATGCATCCAAAAGCGGGAAAATGTTGCTTTCAGAGGCTTTATACAGAGTTAAAAAAAGAGTTAAAATGCATATAAGGTGCATTTCAAACTGTTCAAAAATTTCACAACTTAGTCCCACTGTTCACATATGTGGACATAGATTTTTAGGAAAACTATTTGGTAGAACAAGATTAAAGACATTAGATATTAGCAGCAGGTCTTTTAAGTCCTGTAAGTTGTGAGGTGGAGCCGCTATGGATCGGACTTGTTGAGATCTGGGGAATTTAAAGGTCAGGTCAACACCTTGAACTCCTCATCATGTTCCTCAAACCATTCCCAAACATTGTGTGCAGTGTGGCAGGGCGCAATATCCTGCTGAAAGAGGCCACTGCCATCAGGGAATACTATTGCTATGAAGAGGTGTACCTGGTCTGCAACAATGCTTAGGTAGGTGGCACATATCAAATTGACATCCACGTGAATGGCCGGACCCAGGGTTTCCCAGCAGTACATTGCCCAGAGCATCACACTCCCTCCACAGGCTTGTCGTCTTCCCACATGCATCCTGGTGCCATCACTTCACAAATTTAATGGCACACATGTACACGGCCGTCCACGTGATGTAAAATCAGATGGGACTCATCTGACATGGTGACCTTCTTCCACTGCTCCGAGGTCCAGTTCCAACACTCACGTGCCCATTGTAGGTGCTTTCAGTGGTGGACAGGGGTCATCATGGGCACTCTGACCCATCTGCGGCTACGCAGCCCCATACGCTGCAGGGTGCGATTCACTGTGTGTTGTGACACATTCCTCCCGTAACAATCATTAAAATTTTGTGTGACTTGTGCCACAGTAGACCTTCTGTTGGCTCGGACCAGACAGGATAGCCTTCTTTGCCCTTGCACATCGATGAGCCTTGGACGCCCAACACTCTGTTGCCAGTTTGTGGTTTGTCCCTCCTCGGAACATTGTCGGTACCACTGCTGACCGGGAACACCCCACATTTCAGAGAGGCTCTGACCCAGTCGTCTGGCCATAACAATTTGGCCCTTGTCAAAGTCGCTCAGGTCTTTATTCCTGCCCAATTTTCCATTTAACACATTGACTACAAGAACTGATTGTTTGCATACCATCTAATCTACCCAGACCTTGACATGTGGCCTTGTAAGGAGATGATACATTATTTTATTTCTTTTCTTTTTGACTACGCATGCCCGGCCCCCAATCGGGCTAATGGGCTGAGGAGAGGGATAAGTGCAGCATGGACGCGGCAGTTCGAGAGAGAGAGAGCCACATGCAGCTGCAGAGTGTGCGTTTATGTTTTGTGTCTTTTTGTTTTCATTAAAAATTATTTTGATGGTTCAGCCGGTTCCTGCCTCCTCCTTTCCCAACCTTAATCTTGTTACAATTGTTTTGGGTTAAATGGATCAAATGACAACAAATATGTAATCATTTTCGAATATCTCCATTATCCCAGTCCACACTACAATGCAAATACAGCATTTTCAAATGTATCCATTTAGGAGTGTGTTTTCGAAAAGCTGTCTCACTGTGGACGGAGGGCCAAAACGTAGAGAAAAAGTTTCCTTATTAATGTAGACATACAGTAGTCTTAATATCTACCTTTTGGAACAGCCTTTGCGTCGAGAGCAAAGCTTAAAAATGCTGCTTACATAGCTCATGTACATAGGTGCTTTTTAAACATCTGTTCCAATGGTTATGAGCACGATGAGTAACTATTCCAAAAGCATTTGCACTTGAGCATGGTTCGGTACAGTAAAGCTGCTTTTTCACCATCGGGCCAAACGGTTCTCTTTGCGGAACCGTTCCGTTCTGTACCACTCTGGGCTCATTGGCCAGTTTATAGTTTCATTTTCCATTGTGGTGCTGCGAGACAGGATTAGAATGGACTGTCTGGGTAAGTAGCCAATTATACGTCGCCACATCACTACAGGCGTTCATCAGAACATTTCACTGCCTTGAGTATGATTAGCTAACTGTGCTGAGAAATCTGGGCCAGGAATGGTTTACTGTATAATCATACAGTACCACACTGTGCTCAAGTGGAAATACTACTGGAACCGTTAACTCACTGTGCTCTGAACTGTTCATCCTGATGGTCTGGCCCCAGATTTCCATGCTGGTGTAACACCTTTATGACATGTCGACTCACAATTGGTCATTTGCCCATTCATTCCATTCTAATCCTGATTTTTTTCAGCACAGTAGAAGAAATATACCTAATTAAATAGAACAGTTTGGCCCAATGGTGGAAAAGCATCTTAGGTTTTGAAACAGAAAGTATATCTTCTCCAGTTTTGAAGCATACTGGACAACAGTGTGATCTTGTGCTGAGTCAGAGAATGCTGGCAACACAGTTCACAAGACCAAGTTTGGACAAAACTGTGGAGGGCAGATGTAGAGAGCACTGCGGTGGAGTATGGTTTATGTTAAGAGCAGACATAACAAGCCAATATCTGTGGATCTTCCTTTGCAGGTTAACTAAAAAATAAACCAAAAGCTTTGTGTATTATAAAGATGACTCCGCTATACTATACTGTATATCCCATCAATCTGTTCTCTGCACAGCTGGCTCTGTCCAAAAACTTGTGAGCTAACTATGTAGACTGCATTTTAAAGGCATCATATATGAGCTCCCAACACAAAGTCAGTTCCAAAAGCTATGCAGCTATTCAGTTTAATTATGCTGCCTGCTTAGATATCTCATTTTGGTCAAATTCAAAAGCAGCATCGCGTATATTTGCCATCCATCCGGGGTGGGGCGCTTAAATCCGGGACGTCCCAGCTGTGTCTGTGTGTGTGTGTATGTGTGTGTGGGCGGGTTTGGGTGGTTTCCAAAGACATTTTTTTAGGTTACAAACTGGTAATTACAAGGGTATTATGCTATAAATGTGGTTTATGAGGACATTTCTAGTGTCCCCATAATTCCAATCGCTTAAAAAAACATACTAAACTATGTTTTTTTGAAAATGTAAAAATGCAGAAAGTTTTTTGTGAGGGTTAGGTTTAGGGGTAGGGTTAGGGGATAGAATCTATAGTTTGTACAGTATAAAAACCATTATGTCTATGGAGAGTCCTCATAAGGATAGCCACACCAACATGTGTGTGTGACTCTAAATAAGCAACATATTCTGGAGGAAGGTATAATTAGTGGTTTCTCATAATTCAGTATCCAACAGCTTTTCAAAAGTGTTTGCATGATGTCATCTTTTTCATAAAAAAAAGTCCCCCAAGTGTGCTGAATGAGGTCATTAAGAGGGAAACTCCTTCTCTCCCAACCCAAAATTAAAAACAAACATTCTTTCGTGTAGCCAGAATACACATTGCCTACCGTTAAACACTGATACACTGTATGGAGAGCCAGAAGCAATCAGTTAGTGCTTTGTCACATTTCTACAACCCTAAACATGCTGCCTTCTGGATTTAAACATTTAAAATGTGTCACAGGGGCATTTGTACATTACATCATGTGAATGGCTTTAGAACCATTGAGTAAACAAATGCATACCCCATTCCAGACACACACATTAGTGATAGGTCACACTTCTCTAACCTGTTTTTTCTCTTTAGCCCATTAAGCTCATGTGAATTTGCTCTTTTGAGTTCACTGCGCCATCAAGTGATCAGAATTCTAGCAAAACTACATTCTATATTGCATTGGCCCTTAAAATAATAATTAACATTTTTTTCAAGTTAAACTTTTCACAATGACACAATGTTGGCACAAATGGACAACATAACTTTTGATTGTCATGAATTAACATTTAGTTTATATTTTTTCAATTGAATGTGTTTTTATTAATATAAGAACTCCAAGAGTTCATTTGCATCTAATTCTAGTTCTCATAATGTTTGTATCACCAGACATATTCAACAAAGAATATAAATTGTGCCAACCAACCTGTCGTGGCAGCGGGTGCATGGTCCAGCGTCCACCCGGAGAGAGAGAAAGCAGTAAGGGTGCATACACCTGAGCCAGATTATGATTAACATCTGTTTCTAATTGCAGTATGCTTGGGGAGACCGGTATAAAAGGACCACGCCACCGAAAAGATGGGGAGAGAGAGAGTTACGGGCAGCTGCCCTGCATGTGTTTATGTTTGTGTCTTTTTGTTTTATTAAAAGATTATTCATATTGTCAAAATGGTTCTCGCGTCCTCCTTCCCGGGTTTCGGCACCAGTGTAACAAAGTTCAATGGAAAGGAGGCGATAAACCAAAATTTTATGGTTTGAAATTTGTGATATGTGATTTGTTTTGAACTGTTACAATGATATGTTTTAAGAATGTATTTGAACATGTTTATAGAATGTTTTTCCTTGGCTTGGCTTAGTGTAGTTTTTCTTTTTTTCAACAAAGACAACACATAGAAATGTGCCATTTTGGCTAAATCTAGCACATACAGTATGCATCCTAGTGTGATGTTAACTAATGTGTAAATTTTCAAAAATAAATAAATACACAGTTTTCATTTGCAACATTTTTAAATGCACTTTTTTATGCACAAGGAGTGGCTTTGTGGAGAGGGCTCCTCTAAATTCTCTGGTGCAGTGGCCTCAGCAGCTAGGCTTAAGGGTCCTTCCTCCCCTGCTAGTGCCTCTCCAGGCAGGACCAGGGGCGTGGAGAGGCTCTGAGTAGAGGGCTCCTCTGAACTCTCTGAAATGGGTGCAATGGGTCCAGTGACTGGGCTTGAAGGTTCTGCCTCCACTTCTTTTGTTTCTTTACGCAGGACCAAGGATGTGGAGAGGCTCTGAGGAGAGGGCAACTCTGAGCTCTCTAGTACTGCCACTTCTTCAGGCTGGACCGGCGACATGGAGATGGTTGGATATGACAGCTTCTCTGAGCTCTCTAGTACTGGTGCAATGGCCTCAGCAGCTTGGCTTAAGGGCCCTGTTTCCACTTCTGGTACCTCTTCTGGCAGGACCAGGGATATGGAGAGGCTTTGAGGAGAGGACTCCTCTGAACTCTCTGGTGCGATGGCCTCAGCTGCTAGGCTTGAGGGTCTTGCCTCCACTGCTGGCACCTCTTCAGGCAGGACTGGGGTGGTGGAGAATTTCTGAGTAGAGGGCTCTTCTGAACTCTCTGGTGCGTTAGCCTCAGCTGCTGGGCTTGAGGGTTCTGCCTCTAGTACTGCCGCCTCATCAAGCTGGACAGGCGACATGGAGATGATCGGAGATGAGAGCTTCTCTGAATTCTCTAGTCCTGGTGCAATGGCCTCAGCTGCTGGTCTTGAGGATCCTGTCTCCACTGCTGGTACCTCTTCAGGCAGGACTGGGGTGGTGGAGAGGCTCTGAGTAGAGAGGTCTTCTGAACTCTCTGGTATGGGTGTGATGGCCTCAGTAGCTGGGCTTGAGGATCTTGCCTCCACTGCTGGCATCTCTTCAGGCAGGACTGGAGTGGTGAAGAGGCTCTGAGTAGAGGGCTCCTTTAAGCTCTCCAGTGTGTTAGCCTCAGCAGCTGGGCTTGAGGAGCCTGCCTCTATTACTGCCACCTCCTTAGCCTGGACCGGCAACATGGAGATTATAGGAGGTGAGAGCTTATTTGAGCCCTCTGTTGCCAGTGGAATGGGCTCAGCTGCAGGGCTTGAGGGCTCTTCTGGCTCAATTACTGCCTTTTCAAGCATGATGGGAGATGTGGAGAGGTTTAGAGGTGAGGACTGCAATGAGCTTTTTGGTTGAACTTTGATGGTCTCAGTTCAAGAGCTTGAAGATTCCAGTGCTTTCACCTGGTGTACTTTTTTATTAGTGGACAGCAGTGGAGGATGGACCTTCCTCTGTTCCTCCTGCTCCTCAGTCTTGGCTTCCTCATGGATCTTTCTGATGGTCTTAGGACCCAGATCAACCCTTCGAGGGACCCAATTGTGCTGAGAGGACGAGAGAACAAGATTAAAGTTGTGATAAAATGTACTCCTTTAAGTTCCACACACCTTCAGTATTGATAGCACTGAAATACACACACAACTCACCAGTTGCAAGTCGATGACATCCTTCAGCATGAAGCGAATCCATGAGGACATCTTTCGCTCCATGACCAACCTGTCCAGCTGGCTGAAATGATCAATTTTTGACTGAAAGTGAAAAAAAAAACACAGAACTGATTCATAAGCTTCAAACGAGACATCTAAACACACCACAATATACTATGCTGTTATTGCAAATACAGGGTAATGTTTTACCCACTTTTACCCAGGTCTAATCCTGGGCCCGTATTCACAAAAATTCTAAAGGCTAAAAGTTGCTCGTAATGCAAATATTTCGGAGAACTATTAAAAATTAGGGGTGTTTCACTCCTAATTTTATGACCCGTAAAATTTTAATCTAAGATTAATTCATGAAGCATTTTAACACTAAAAGTAGCTCCTAAACCCACAACAACTTAGAAGTCCTCCTGAGGACTTCTAAATCCTTAAGAGTGACTCACAAACGATCCAAAGCATGGCTGCTGTCGTATATCCACATTAAAACTATGTATTAGAATATTATTATGACATTGACTGTTTAAAAAGGTATCATCTGAATTACAACTGAGTCAATGTTTTTTAATAATATAATATTAAAATATTATAAATATTATAATGTTGACATTGACCTTTAAAGGAATAGTTCACCCAAAAATGAAAATTTGCTGATAATTTACTCACCCTCAGGTCATCCAAGATGTATCTGAATTTCTTTCTTCATCAAAACAGAATTTGAGACTTTTAAGATTTCATTTCAGGCCTCCTCCTCTAAACAATGCAAGTGAATGTCCTCCATTTCTTGACGGTCCAAAATGCATATTTAGGGTGCATGAAAATAATCCACACGACTCCAGTCAACAAATAAAGTTCTTCTGAACCCAAACAATTGATTATTTTTAGAAACAAAACAATACTTATATAATTTTTAACTACAAATGTTCACTTCCATACATCTCTGTGATGTGCGCTCATGAGAGGGATGACGTAAGCTCATTGGTAAGGTCACGCATCACATGGAGGAGGAGTCAGGAAGTGCATCATTGTTTACAAGAGAAACTTGTGCCGTTCACAAACCAAAACAGTCCAAAACAATTTCAAAACAATATAAAATAAATAAAAAATTATCCAAATAATATTAATAAAAAAAACAGTTTAAACAATGACACGCTTCCTGACTCCTCCTCCACGTGACGCGTGATCTTACCAACGAGCATTCTCTAAACTCACTGTGAGAACATGACCATGGCAACATTGCAGTTGTGGCTTTCCGTCGTTAGAGGGAAAGCCACCCCAGCGGCTTCCCGCCTCGGTCCTTCTACCTATGGGTCTGAGGCCGTGTCAGTTAGCACTGGGGGTGATTTGGGGACCTCAGGGTGAATTCGCGATCTCATTCAGCACTCGCGAAGTGGATGAGCTCTCGATTGCAGCATCGGAGAGCAGGCTGGTCCAGTCTGACACTGAGGACTCGACTGGGCTCCCACCTTCGGGAACCCTCCACTCCCCCCTGAACCCTCACGGCTTGACGATTGGTTCCTGGGCTTGGAGCGGCCACGCCCCGCCCCGGTCCCTTTCTTCCCGTAGGTGCATGAGGAGCTCACAAGGTCATGGCAGGCACCTTTCCCTGCCCGGACCCGGTCTCTGAGCTCCTCCGCACTCACTACCCTCGACTGTGGGGCTGCCAGGGGGTACTCTGCGATTCCCCAGGTGGATAAGGCAGTTGCGGTGCACCTGTGCCCGCAAAACTCCGCCACCTGGCGGAACTGCCCGAGACTCCCGTCCAGCGCCTGTAGGTTTACATTGTCTCTGGCGATGAAGACCTACGGTGCCGCTGGACAGGCCACCTCCACCCTGCACGCCATGGCTATCCTGCAGGTGCAACAAGCCAAGGCGCTAAGAACTGCATGAGGGTAGTTCTGACCCGGGATTGATGCAGGAGCTTCGCTCAGTGACCAATCTCTCCTCTGGGCGAAGAAGGTCACGGCGCGGACTCTCAGGCAGGCGATGTCCACCCTGGTGGGCCAGAAGCGCCACCTATGGCTCAACTTGGTCAAGATGAGGGAGGCTGACAAGGTACGGTTCCTTGATGCTCCTGTCTCCCAGGGTGGCCTATTTGGTGACACCATCGAGGACTTTGCCCAGCAGTTCTTGGCGGTTAAGCAGACGGAGGCTATACAGCATAACCTGCCCCGGCACGGATCAAGATCCCGCACCCTGTCTGCTCATCGCCAGGGGACACTGGCTCAGCCACAGCCCAGGCCAATGGACCGGCTCTGGCGTAGAGCCACCTACAGGAAGCAGACGCCCCCCCATCTCACGGCCCACCGCCAAGAACCCGAGGAAGGCTTCTATCTGCCCCTGAGATGGGCGAACCATCCTGGGTCCCACACCCGGAGTTTACAGCCATCATTACTGTGATCAACGCACACCGCACATTTATGACAGGCATGACGCTGCGGAGGCGGGCCTCCCACCCCTGTGCGCCCAGCTGCAGTACAATTCACCTGCCCGGGCGGTTGTGAATGTTTACGAGGGCGGTTCCCTCCTCCCCCTTCGCTGACCATTCCTATGGTGGGTACCCGGAGCCAGGTAAGTGCTTTGATGTCCCCAGACTCAGCACGGCCACGAGTTCGGGGTCCGAACCCCCTCAACATGGCGCCTCCAGCTCCGCCCCGCCGCGAGGCCTCACCCGCCGGTACGTCCGACGCGATTGTCTCCTTGGTCCCCCTTGCTCCCCAACCCGTCGCGATGGCAGACCGGGACCGTCTGACTCGGCTATGCGATTCAGTTCACCAGGCACCCACCTGGGTTCAGCGGCGTCCATTTTACCTCAAGGGTAGGGCGAGAACACCGTTGCCCTCCCCACAGAGTTCGCATCACTTCTGCGGAAGGATGCGGTTGAGCCTGTCCCTCCAGCCGAGATGAAGAAGGGGTTCTACAGCCCCTACTTCATCGTACCAAGGAAAGCGGTGGGTTGCGGCCAATCCTGGACCTGCAAGTTCTGAACCGGGCCTTGCACACACTCCCGTTCAAGATGCTGACACGGAAATGCATTTTAGCAAGCGTCCGGCATCAGGATTGGTCACAATGTTGGTAGCCCTGCGGAGGCTTCGGCCGTTGATCCAGGGCAAGCACATGTTTGTCCAGATGGACATCATGGCGATGGTAGCATACAGTAGCCGCCAAGGCATCGCCTGTCGCAACTCGCCCACTGCCTCCTCTTCTGGAGTCAGCAGTGACTCAAGTCATTGCGAGCCAATCACAACCCACGCGACCTCGACAGCATGGCAGATGCGCTCAGGGGAGAGTGGAGACTCCACCCCCAGGTGGTCCAGCTGGTTTGGAGGCGATTCGGTCAAGCGCAGGTAAGCCTGTTCGCTTCCTGGGAATCATCCCACTGCCCGCTTTGGTACGCCCTGATCAAGGCTTCCCTCGGCACAGATGCACTGGCACACAGCTGGCCCCCAGTGAGCCTACTTGCACAGACCCTGTGCAAGGTCAGGGAGGACAAGGAGCAGGTCATCCTAGTAGCACCTTACTGACCCACCCAGACTTGGGTCTCGGACCTCACGCTCCTCGTGACAGCCCCTCCCTGGTGAATTCCCCTGAGGAGAGTTCTCCTCTCTCAGGGACGGGGCATGATCTGGCACCCACGATCAGACCTCTGGAATGTTCATGTCTGGCCCTTGGACAGGACGCGGAAGACCTAAGTAGCCTACCACCCGCAGTGGTAGACACGATCACTCAGGTTAGGGCTCCCTTTACAAGGTGTCTATATGCCTTGCAGTGGTGTCTGTTCGTTAGTGGTGTTCTTCCCGACGCGAAGACCCCCAGAGATGCACAGTCGGGTCAGTGCTTTCCTTCCTGCAGGAGAGGCTGGTGGGGCAGCTGTCCCCCCCACCTTGCGGGTGTAAGTGGCCGCTATGGTGGCGCACCACAATGCAGTTGATGGTAAGTATTTAGGGAAGCACGACCTGATCATCAGGTTCCTTAGAGGCACGAGGAGGTTGAATCCTCCCAGACCATGCCTTATTCCCTCATGGGATCTCTCCATGGTCCTGCGGGGAGCCCCGTTTGAGCCCTGGAGTCAGTTGAGCTAAAGGCAGTCTCTTTAAGACTGCCCTCCTAACTGAGTTCATGTCCATCAAGAGGGTAGGGGACCTGCAGGCATTCTCTGTCAGCGACACATGCCTGGAGTTCGGTCCGGAATACTCTCACGTGGTCTTGAGGCCCTGACCAAGCTATATGCCCAAGGTTCCCACAACCCCATTTAGGGTTCAGGTGGTGAACCTGCAAGTGAAGCTGCCCCAGGAGGAGGCAGACCCAGCTTTTTCATTGCTGTGTCCGGTGCGTGCTTTGCGCATCTACTTGGATTGCACGCAGAGCTTTAGAGGCTCTGAGCAGCTCTTTGTCTGCTTCGGAGGACAGCGGAATGGGAGCGCTGTCTCCAAACAGAGGATGGCCCACTGGGTCATTGACGCCATCGTTTTGGCATACCATGCACAGGATGTGCTGCCCCCCTCGGGGCTTCGGGCACACTCCACCAGGACCACACTCCACACTCCTGGGCCCCAACCAATGGTGCCTCTTTGGCAGACATCGGTAGAGCAGCGGCTGTGCAACACCCAATACCTTTGTGAGGTTCCACAATCTTCGGGTTGAGCCAGTTCATCCCGTGTGTTGTCAGGTACGAACAAGTAAGTTGGCGGGACAACTGGCAGGGTGTACCACTTGCATATAGCGCCTTTCCCCTCCTGGAGGGGGAGACGTGCGTTTTTACCCCCCAGTCGTGTTCAAGAAGTCCTGGACCCTGGATGTCCTTCCTCCTTAGCCCTGTGGCAGGGGAGTTGGCGGAGAAACTCGTTGCTGGCCCAGTACGTGTGCTAACTTGGCCCTGTACTGGGGTAGGTGCTCCACATACGCTGGTTACCTATATGTAACCCCATGTGATGTATCTTCCATGAGACGGTTACCCCGTTGGTGAACCCGCGTCTTCTTTGGGCAGAGGCCCCTCTGCCCCCGGTCACCATGTTTGTAGAGCTCCTCCCCACCTAGGTAGGACCTACCACAGGGACTTCTACACATGAGACACTGCCGACAAGACTCGGTAAGACCATGTGACGTATTTCCACACAATTTCCTCCCCCTCGGGCAGGGTGTGGTCTCCGCGGTGTCTTCCCCTTGGGAGTGACACCCCCTTTATGTGGACGCTATATGGCCCCCAGCTGAACGATTTTTCCTTTTGGGGAGAAGTAAGAGAAGAGGCTGTGGCTGGGGCAGCCAGTCCCCATTTTTTAGGCAGTCGACTTGTCCCCGAGGTGCAGGGGACAGTATGACGCTCATAAGAGCGTTGGGGGAGGTTACATGATGGCCAGGTGCACTGGCTACGAGGCACACAATGGTCTGCCCATCTCGCACTGCCAGTCCACGTAACACAGTTCAGCTGGTTGTGGAATTTTGTATAGGGACCCCTAGTATCACTACATCAACACAACGTTGAGTGAGTGACAGATAGGGAATGTCCTGGTTACTTTCGTAACCTCCGTTCCCTGATGGAGGGAACGAGACGTTGTGTCCCTCCTGCCACAACACTGAACTACCCGCTGAAATGGCCGGGACCTTGTCTCAGCTCCTCAGCACAAAACCTGAATGAGTGGTTGCAAGCCAGCTCCTTTTATACCCATATGTCTGGGGGAATGGCATGCAAATTCCACTCGCCAATTCCCATTGGCCTTTTCTCAAAGGTCAGAGGTGTTTGGGGCTCCCAAGGGTGACCCCTAGTGTCACTACATCGACAAAACGTCTCGTTCCCTCGATCAGGGAATGGAGGTTACGAAAGTTTTCAAACAGCTTCCAAGAAAACTCCCCCTGTCTGCCATTAATCGAACAAACAGATAGCTCCACCACAAATTGAAAGTTGTGTCATTGTTGCTGTGTGAGGCTGGTCAGGATGTTCAAACATGCCTTTTGATGGCACCACAGAGCCATAGGTTTTACACTTTGGGAGGAAATCAACTATTAATTGGCCTACTTATAATTTACTCTTCATATTAAACTGGGAGAAACTTTTTATATTGAAAAAAATTGCACACTTCTGATTTAATGCAGCATAGACATACCCACACTACAGCTGGAGACAAAATCTTAAAAATCCTTTTGGATTTTTAGAGTTATGTATTACATTAATTGTAATTTTGGCTGGTACCTCAAGGGCACAGTCAACTGAAAACACAGAATGCATAAATAAACTGAGATTGGGATGTTGAATCTTCATTATGTGTTCTGAGGTAAACAGATTCTTTCTGGAGCTCCACATGATTTTAGAAATAAATACTTTTCATTGATAGGTTTAGAAGCTCAATGAACAATGAACTTGAATAACATTATATTATATGACTCTCCTGGGCCAGACTCTTGCTCATTCTGACATAGGTCACAAAGAAACAGGCATCGTTCATGGCTTTCTCAAAAAACAAATCAAGACACCCTTAAGTCGCTCCTCTTTGTCAGTGCACAGGCCAGCCACCTGCTCCATCAGCTGGTCAGACTTCTCTGGTGTCAATTTATTGAGGATACCTCGGAAAGTTCGGAAGAGTTCCTTCATAAAGCATCAATGAACATATTACTGAATGCTCTTCAAGACACTCTTCACTGTTAAACCATCAATCATCTGTGCAACAAAACATGTTTTCTCTGCTTACTGCACATAAAGCCAGCTCAATAAAGGTGGTTTGAAAATGTATTTGGCTTAAGACCTCACTTTCCTGGTCCTCTGGACTCTCACCGGCCATGCTTTTTTTATGGCCAGGCTTCCAGGCATTCTCTGCCTTGTTCGGCTCCACGTGTTCCTTCAGCTGGTGGTCTATTTCTTTGCATCCAGATGGTTTACACAGCAGCTGAGAGAACAGACATTATCATGTAACGCTGCACAGGTTTACTGAGTTCTTCTTATAAGGAATGTAAAGACATGTTGTTTCTAAATTTTAATTTTTGTGAAAAGTCAAAATGAGAGATAGGAAAGACAAACCGATGCTCTTTTGTGTCTTGTGCCTTTGGAGACCATGGGTCGATTTGCTGGATTCATGGACAGCCTTATTTTATTCACCTGAAAAAGCAGACAATCAGTGATACAGATAAATATCTCCCACTGTAAAGGACAATCAAGTTATTTCCCTTCATTCCCATAGTAGTCGATTCAAGTGTTGAATCAGTGTTCAAGGTGTTTTACAGTGTTTCAGACACAGTTATTCTTCTTCCATCCTTTGAAGAGGAATACTGTATAGCAGCATGAACATGGAACCCATGCCCATCTTTTGCCCACAGATGTCATCACACTGTGGCTTTTTTTACGTGGAGTCTTCCTGGAATCCATTCTGTCCCAGAATTCCTTACATTCTTGGACAAACCATGCCATCTCCCTCTGCTTTTCCATCGGCTGTGAGGGAGAGGAAAAGGGTGAGGATACACATGCTGCTTTAAGTTTCTTCTGTGTTATACAGGAAACAGCAGCATGTAAATTAAAATGTGTTATAGGTTTTTTAACAAAAGAATTTGCAAAGAAAAAAACATTGGGAGAGTTTTATATAGGGGAGACCGAGCTGTTGCACTTTTCAATCCAATTAATATTTCTCATAGTAGATTTATTTTGGAAAGCCAGTTTCTGTGAAGACACATCGGGGGGCCTGGGTAGCTCAGCGAGTATTAACTCTGAATAACACCCCTGGTGTCACGAGTTTGAATCCAGGGTGTGCTGAGTAACTCCAGCCAGGTCTCCTAAGCAACCAAATTGGCCCGGTTTCTAGGGAGGGTTAGAGTCACCTGGGGTAACCTCCTCGTGGTCGCGATTTGGGGTTCTCTCTCTCAGTGGGGCACGTGGTAAGTTGTGCGTGGATCGCGGAGAGTAGCATGAGCCTCCACATGCACCACCAGCAGATTTCACTGAGGAAATGGTAGAAAAAGACTCTCTGCTTTATATATCAAGCCAAAAGCTTCCCTGCTTTGTCCCCTGACTCAAAATATGACTGTCTTGCCCTGAATAGCCAAAACTCCACCTTCAGCGACAAAATAGTATCATATCTTTATTTCAATTGGGTCAGTTCTCTGAGGCCATCAGATGACATTTAGCGCTTCAGCTCTGCCTCGGGACTTTTAATATTCCCTTCCAACTCCACGAGTTCCCGTGCTTTGGATTTTTTGATGAATGAGGCATACTGTATGATCTGACCCCTAAGAACCACCTTAAGTGCCTCCCAAGCCATGCCCACAGAGGATACTGAGGTCCAGTTGGTCTCTATATAGACATTGATTTCAGCCTTTAGCATTTGTTGGAATTCAGGATTTTGCAAAAGGGATAAATTAAAGCACCAACTATATGATTTCATTTTCTCCGTATTTGGCAACACCTCTAAACTCACCAGTGTGTGATCTGAGACTAAGATTGAACAATCAACAACAGATGAAATGAGGAACTTAGATATATACAGTATATATATATATAAATCTATTCTAGAATAAATCTTATGGACTGATTTTATAGTCCCTACCAGATGGATTCAAAAGTCTCCAAATATCTGTAAGATCAAGATTTTTATACATCCTGTGAAGCATCACTGTTGCTCTAGGGGGCTCACATACTTTTGCTTCACTATGATCATGGACTGAGTCCATCAAAAGATTAAAGTCTCCTCCCAATATTATATCATGAGGGGTGCCAGCGGCTTGCAACATCCCTTCAAGATCTATAAAAAAGCCCTGATCATCAGCGTTAGGTGCGTAAATATTAGCCAAAATAAACATTTGCCCCTGAATTTCTGCTAAAACAAGAATGATTCTTCTTAATTTATCTTTAATCTGTTTGAGACATTTGAATTGTAGATGCTTACTTATCAATGTAATGACTCCCCTGTTCTTACTTGAGCCAGCATTAAAGAAAACATGTCCACCCCATATCTTCCTAAATTTTTCAGCTTCCAGCGGGGAAAGATGCGTTTCTTGAAGAAACATTATATCAACTTTCTAACGTTTAAGAAAAGAAATAACCTTCCTTATTTTTATGGGGTGCCCCAACCCATTCACATTCCACATGGAGAGATACAATCCACTCATATTAACATTTGACATTTTGACATATTAGAAAAAATAGATTGTGTGTCAAAAACAAAATTATAATGACCACATTCCAACATTAGACCAACAAGCAAACCCCAAACTTCCCCCAGAACAACAAAAAACAGAAAAAAAGAAAAACGTGCGAATTAACCTCGCGCACAACAGCGCCAACCAGCGTCCATCCCTCTAAACTCAAACAGTCCATGTACGCCTACGAGAGCCCCCGCAACAACTTTGCCATCGGATTGCTCAAGACTGGTGTTTCTATAAAAATTTTGTGAGACAGAATTACACAACAGAATATAATCTGAATAACTCCAGCCAATATGAGGCATAAGCACCAAGAGCATATAGATTCATCCACATAAATGTCCCAAATGTGTGTTCCTCCACAAAACAAACTCCAGCCGCTAGCGGAACCAGCACCAAATATAAAAAAAGGCCGTTCAGTTGCCTCGGGTAGTCAAACGAATGTTCAGTGGGCCAGCCCATTCAGCTGTTACAACAGTACAAGAACGTGCAGATTCATCCACACACTGTCCTGAAGGAGTGTTATTACACAAAACAAACTCCAGCCGCTAGGCGGAACCAGCACAAAAAGAAACAAAAAAGGCACCCAGTTTCCTCGGACAGTCAAGTGAATGTTCAATGAGTCAGGCTCACTCGGCTGTTACATGAGAGCAACAGATGCCCTAATCACTCCACTGTTTGCAAGAAATATTTCACAAAACAAACTCCATCCAATAGGAGGCATAAGCACAAAGAATGTGCAGATGCATCCACAAACTGTCCCGAAGGAGTGTTATTCCACAAAACAAACTCCAGCCGCTAGGCGGAACCAACACAAAAAGAAACAAAGAAGGCGCCCAGTTTCCTCGGATGGTCAAGTTAGTGTTCAGTGAGTCAGGCTCACTCAGCTGCATAGAGAGCATCACACAATTACTTACTCATTCCATTGACTTTATGAAGGACATTGCTTGCTGTGGGCATTTAAATATTTTGCAGCCATCCTTAGTATCTATTCTCAATTTGGCCAGGAACATCAGTGCAAAAGCGATCTTCCATTGATGTAAGAGTTTCTTGCATTCCTTGAATCGATCATGTTTCTCTCTTGTCGAACTTGCAAATTCTGGGAGACAAGAAAATAATGTGGTTCTTCCAAGAAAGCCTTCCTTTACTCCTCGCCTTCCATAACACAAGATCTTTATCGGATGATCTCAGAAATTTGTCCAGAATTGGTCAGGGCCTGTCTCCCTCCATGGATCTCCGAGCCGGGATTCTGTGAGCTTGCTCGATTTCCAGCTTATGGCCTGTTATGTCAAGCAGACTCGGGAAGAGCTCGTCTAGGAATTTCACCATATCTCAGCCATCTTTGTTCTCAGGAATTCCAACAATTTGGACGTTGTTTCGCCGGTTACGATTCTCAAGGTCTTCCAACTTTTCCCAAATGCATTCCAAGTCTGTCTTGGTCGCTAGCAGGTTAGCAGCTAATTCCCTCTCCGATGACTCCAGATAATCGATCCATTTCTTGACGTCCCCCACTCTTGTAACCAACTCAGAGAATTTCGTCTCCATGTCTGTGATTGATTGACGTATTACAGCAAGATCCTCCAAGTCAGCAATGACCTTTGCCAGTATTGCCGACATGAGTCCCCGGTCTGTGGCCCTGTCAGGGGTATCAGCTTGAGCATGTGTCTTTTAATGTCTCCAGAGTCCGAGGATTTTGAATTCTTTGACATATTGTCTTCATAGAACAGTTATGAAACAGGGTGTATCAAATCTCACCGGTTTATGACACAAAAAGTATTAAAAACTAGCAAAGTGCGCAGAGCTCGCCATTCACACATCCGACCCTCACATGGTGCAATGCGACTCCTCTCCCCCCATGTATTCTTGAGAAGAATCAATACCTTTTTTGGGTATTGCATCCATAACAACCACAAATTTCTTAGGTCTAACTGGTATTTTAAATGTATCCAAAAATTCTCTATATGTTAACAGAATTCCATCACTGTTTTATAATTGACTGTATAATTGACTGACAAAAATAATATCAATTTCAAGTTATAGATAAAAAATTTTTTTCATATAGAATGACTTTATTGTTCCAAATATAGTATCTCCTAGGAGAAAAATTATGCTTATAGGCCAATGTCCATGCCATGAGAGCTTGTTTATGGAATTTTGTGAGCTTAACTGGTATTTTGTAAATTTAATAATTACACTTCAATATAAATGAGAGGTCACCCATTTGCTTGAACAGATAGTTGGGAAATGAATTCCAATTGCTGCCTTTCTTCTTCAAATATTGAATAATCCCATTTATTTTAAATACATTGTTTAAAGCATCATAACTCAATACCTCTAAACAACCATGATCTTTTGAGTTGCATAAAACTTATTTTCTTAAACAATTTTGCTTGTTTTTCCAAATAAAATCAAAGAGCACTTTAGGGGGGACCTATGTGGACCATCTGGATATTCCTTCAGCTTTTGATGAAAGTACCCTCCCCTGAATTGATAAATACCTTTGCAACCACATATGAAATCTCTTATCAAATCAAATCAAATCCCTTTATTGTCACTCAACCATATACACAAGTGCAACAGTGGGTGAAAGACTTGGGTGCGGTTCAAAGCAACATAGCAGAATGACAATTACGATAAACATCTGATTTACACATAACACAGTTTACACATCTGTTACACTACACAATATACACCTAATAATATACAATATACAGTATATACAAAATAAGAAGACTATACACAAAAATAATAATAATAATAATAATATACTGTATACACTGTACACAGTGTAATCAGTGGAAATTAATATGAAGTGTTGTGTTAACATTCAGCTATCGGTTGATAGTTTGTTATTGCCAGTGTGTATTAAGAGGAGTATAAAATGTGAGTCCAGTCTGAGGCTAATAAAGTGCGGTGCTGATATATGTATCGTGATCGATCAAGAGTTCAAAAGTCTGATTGCTTGGGGGAAGAAGCTGTCATGAAGTTGGCTGGTGCGGGTCCTGAAGCTGCGATACCGCCTGCCTGATGGTAGCAGTGAGAGCAGCCCATGGCTCGGGTGGCTGGAGTCTCTGATGATCCTCCGAGCTTTTTTCACACACCACCTGGTATACATGTCCTGGAGGGAGGGAAGCTCACCTCCAATGATATGTCTGGAAGTTTGCACAACCCTTTGCAGGGCTTTGCGGTTGAGGGTGGTGCTGTTGCCATACCAGGCAGTGATGCAGCCAGTCAGGATGCTCTCTACATACTGGTGTAGAACTGTGTGAGGATGTGGTGGTTCATTTCAAACTTCCTCAGCTGTCTCAGGAAGAAGAGGCGCTGGTGAGCCTTCTTCACAACGGCCTCAGTTTGGACGGACCTTGTGAGTTCCTTAGTGAGGTGGACACCGAGGAACTTGAAGCTGCTGACTCTCTTACTGACTTACTGACGTTGAGGGAGAAGTTGTGCTCCTGACACCAGCATGTCAGAGAGTGCACCTCCTCTCTGTAGGCTGTTTCATCATTGTCAGTGATCAGACCTACCACCGTCGAACCATCAACAAACTTAATGATGGCATTGGAGCTATGTGTTGCCACACAGTCATGTGTGTACAGGGAATACAGGAGTGGGCAGAGAACACAGCCCTGCAAGGCTCCAGTGTTGAGGGTCAATGATGAGGAGACGTTGCTGCCCATTCTAACCACCTGGCGTCTGCTTGACAGAACGTCCAGGATCCAGCTGCACAGCGAACTATTTAAGCCCAGAGCCCAGAGTTTCTCATCAAGCTTGGAGGGCACTATGGTGTTGAATGCTGAGCTGTTGTCTACAAACAGCATTCTCACATATGTGTTCCTTTTTTCCAGGTGGGAGAGAGCAGTGTGTAGTGTAAGTGCAATGGCATCATCAGTGGAGCGGTTGTTGCAGTACGCAAACTGCAGTGAGTCCAGTGAGGCAGGTAAAAATTATAAAAAATGTGATAATTGATAAAAATGACTGGTTTTAATAATTTGATTGAAAATTTAATTTTTACAGATAACAACTCCAAAATATGTCACTTTATTTTCGATTAGAATATCACATAAATTAGTAAAACATTTTTTTTTTAAAGGGAAACAGAATCAATTTATTCATATTCATTTTTAGCCCTAATATGTCTGAAAACTCTCTAATACAATTCACTGCTTTAACAACTTCATTCCTATCTTTTAAGAATAAAGTAGTATCATCAGCAAATTGACATAATTTAAACTCTTTACCTAAAACTGTAATACCTTGAAAATATCTGTTCTTAATGTGAAGAGCTATTATATGTGTTGCTAACAAAAATAAAAAAGGGAGATTGGATACCCTTGTCTTATTCCTCTGTCCATTTCAAATCTACTAGAAGTCCTCTTTGCTAATATTACAGAAGTGGTGCATCCTTTATATAAAATTTTGTAAGCTTTCAAAAAGTAACTACCAAACCCCAAAAATTCAATTGCTTTAAATATAAAATGATGGTCTATGGTATCAAAGGCCTTGTGAAAACCAATAAATGAGATAAAGCCATCTTCTAAAATATACAGGTGCATCTCAATAAATTAGAATGTCGTGGAAAAGTTCATTTATTTCAGTAATTCAACTCAAATTGTGAAACTCATGTATTAAATAAATTCAGTGCACACATACTGAAGTAGTTTAAGTCTTTGGTTCTTTTAATTGTGATGATTTTGGCTCACATTTAACAAAAACCCACCAATTCACTATCTCAAAAAATTAGAATACATCATAAGACCAATAAAAAAAACATTTTTAGTGAATTGTTGGCCTTCTGGAAAGTATGTTCATTTACTGTATATGTACTCAATACTTGGTAGGGGCTCCTTTTACTTTAATTA
Organism: Myxocyprinus asiaticus; assembly: GCF_019703515.2. Taxonomy (NCBI): domain Eukaryota; kingdom Metazoa; phylum Chordata; class Actinopteri; order Cypriniformes; family Catostomidae; genus Myxocyprinus; species Myxocyprinus asiaticus. The sequence continues at coordinate 35,513,743 of NC_059381.1, read as the reverse complement.
CTGCCTCAATTCGGCATGGCATGGAGGTGATCAGTTTGTGGCACTGCTGAGGTGGTATGGAAGCCCAGGTTTCTTTGACAGTGGCCTTCAGCTCATCTGCATTTTTTGGTCTCTTGTTTCTCATTTTCCTCTTGACAATACCCCATAGATTCTCTATGGGGTTCAGGTCTGGTGAGTTTGCTGGCCAGTCAAGCACACCAACACCATGGTCATTTAACCAACTTTTGGTGCTTTTGGCAGTGTGGGCAGGTGCCAAATCCTGCTGGAAAATGAAATCAGCATCTTTAAAAAGCTGGTCAGCAAAAGGAAGCCTGAAGTGCTCCAAAATTTCTTGGTAAACGGGTGCAGTGACTTTGGTTTTCAAAAAACACAATGGACCAACACCAGCAGATGACATTGCACCCCAAAATCATCACAGACTGTGGAAACTTAACACTGGACTTCAAGCAACTTGGGCTATGAGCTTCTCCACCCTTCCTCCAGACTCTAGGACCTTGGTTTCCAAATGAAATACAAAACTTGCTCTCATCTGAAAAGAGGACTTTGGACCACTGGGCAACAGTCCAGTTCTTCTTCTCCTTAGCCCAGGTAAGACGCCTCTGACGTTGTCTGTGGTTCAGGAGTGGCTTAACAAGAGGAATACGACAACTGTAGCCAAATTCCTTGACATGTCTGTGTCTTGATGCCTTGACCCCAGCCTCAGTCCATTCCTTGTGAAGTTCACCCAAATTCTTGAATCGATTTTGCTGGACAATCATAAGGCTGCAGTTCTCTCGGTTGGTTGTGCATCTTTTTCTTCCACACTTTTTCCTTCCACTCAACTTTCTGTTAACATGCTTGGATACAGCACTCTGTGAACAGCCAGCTTCTTTGGCAATGAATGTTTGTGGCTTACCCTCCTTGTGAAGGGTGTCAATGATTGTCTTGTGGACAACTGTCAGATCAGCAGTCTTCCCCATGATTGTGTAGCCTAGTGAACCAAACTGAGAGACCATTTTGAAGGCTCAGGAAACCTTTGCAGGTGTTTTGAGTTGATTAGCTGATTGGCATGTCACCATATTCTAATTTTTTGAGATAATGAATTGGTGGGTTTTTGTTAAATGTGAGCCAAAATCATCACAATTAAAAGAATCAAAGACTTAAACTACTTCAGTCTGTGTGCATTGAATTTATTTAATACACGAGTTTCACAATTTGAGTTGAATTACTGAAATAAATGAACTTTTCCACGACATTCTAATTTATTGAGATGCACCTGTATTTGTTGTAGTCCACCATATCAAGTATCAATCTAATATTATCACTAATGTGCCGTCCTTGAATAAATCCGGTCTGTTCTTCGTCAATAATTAACTTGGCATCGTTATTTAATAGACTGACAGGTCTCCAATATTTTTATTTGGCTTTAGAATTAATGTGATGACACCTTGTCTTAAGGAAGCAGGCAATTCCCCTTTTTCAACAGATTCATTATATACAGCCAGCAACAAGGGAGATAATTTATCTCTAAAGATCTTATAAAACTCACGAACAAGTCCGTCATTGCCTGGAGAACGAATTTCTTTTAGGTTCCCAATACATTCTTTTATTTTCTCCAATTTTATCTCTTCATTACAAAATAACATAAAATCATCATCAATAACTTTGGCTTCACCTGAAACGCTATTCAGAAAGTTATTCAAATTAGAAGAAACTATAGTTGAAGTGTATAGACTTTGTTAAACTGCATAACAAACTGAGATATATTTTTTGCATCCTCTGTGAGTGTATTATTAATTAATAATTTATTATGGAGGTCAGTTCACCATTTCTTTTTTATTTTCTTTATTTTATTTTTTTCAAATTAAAGAAATATTTAGTATTTTTTTCCCCCTTGTTCTAGCCATTTATATCTTGATCTAATAAAGGCTCCCTCTTCTTTTTCTTCATAAATTTTATTCAGCTGTATTTGTAATGATGATAAGTCTAATAATTCCTGGGTATTTAGGTTACCTTTACTGGACAGGCACGTTATTTTTTTCCCCTGAAGCAATTGATTTCTCTATTGAAATGGCTAAGTTCCTGATTTGATATTTCATTATCTCCCAGTATTCCCCATAAACATTCATTACTTTAGCCCAAGACCAATGCCTATCAATTATCCTTTTTACCATCATTTTAAAATGTTTTTCTTTTTATAGTGTTTTATTAAATTTCCAATATCCCTTTTTTTTTATTTAAACTGGGTTGAACCATGCAGATTAATAAAGATTGATATACCCTTATGGTCAGTTAAAACAGATGCCTCTGTTATAATTTCATTATAAAACTAAAATGTAATTTAAAAAAAAGTTTTTAAATTGAGGACTTGCACCAAATAATAAAGAAAAGCAGCCAACTGTAGCAATGATGAAGACGATGATGTAGGAACCCAAGTGCAGTTTATTTCCAAAAGTAAAATCCAATAAACCTAACTTTAAATGTGAATGAAACATAAAACATGGGCTTGGCTTTGGCGTGGCGTGGCGTGGCGTGGCGTGGCGTGGCTTGGCTTGGCTTGGCTTGGCTTGGCTTTGACTATAAACAATGACTACATTACCAAACACAACCAAAGTTACATTCAACAATACCTGACAATGGACAAAGGAAAACATGAGGCTTAAATACTTGAACATGGGAGAACACATGACAATGATAACCAATAAACACTGAGAACTCTAAACAAGATAACGAGACAATAAACCAAAGAAAACAAGACACATGAACATGGAGGGAAAACATGAAATCACATGACAAGTGAACCACATGACATGAAACAGGAACTAAACTTTCAAAATAAAAGACATGAAATACATGAACACACACATTAAACATTACACCAATAAGTGCCCAACATAGATGGGAACTCCTTCAATACTGTTTAAAAAGCATCCCAGGGTGATAAATCAAGAAGTTGGTTGAGAAAATGTCAAGAGCACATTTCTGAAAATTCTAAGCAAAGGGTGACTACTGTGAAGATGCTAAAATATAACACAGTTTTGATTTATTTTGGATTTTGTTTAGTCACAACATAATTCCCATAGTTCCATTTATGTTATTCCATAGTTTTAATGACTTTACTATTATTCTAAAATGTGAAAAAAAATATATATATATAATAAAGAATGAGTAAGTGTTTCAAAATATTTGACCGGTAGTGTATAATCAGTTAACAAAAACATGTTTCAATTATAACACATTATGTATAGGTGTCATTTAACATAACCACAATTTGTTACCTACACAACCAACACATTACTTACTAAAAAGTGAGGTAGTTTGCCTACTCTAAGCAAACCTCATTTCGATTAATGTAGCATTAAGCCACACAAACTTCTTTCTCATCTATGTAAGCTTTGTTACCTATGAAGTATGCTTTCTTTCACGCTTTCCTTGACTTTTCCACAAGAGGCCACTGTTTAATGTGTGCTTCTTTGGCTGCAGGAGTCAGATCTTCTTTAAAACAGAGATGTATGCTTTCCAAATGCTCATTTGCTTTGGCAGATCTCTACACCAAGTCTCTTGCCATCTGATGATCACTGGTCGCTGTGTAATGTTCTTCTTCAGCTCTTGAAGTTTGCTACCCTGTGGACTACATCAATGGCATCCATCACAGAACTGCACTCAGCTTCTGGGAGAATCTCCCTGCAAATGTTTTTCACAACCGCTTTAATGTCTTCATCTGATTTCTCAGGAGCTCCATAAAGATGCAGGTTCCATCGTCTGTTGTACCGCTCCGCATCGTTCATCTTCTGATCCATTTCAGTGATCTTCTTTTGAGATTTGACGCACTGTACTTTAAGACGTGCGTTTTCCTTCTTTAGATGCAATGTCTTGTTAACAGTTATCGACTGACTTTTTGAGTCCTTCGATTTGTAGAGTATTTTGTTTAACTGTCATGTCAATTTGTTCAGCTCTTTCGTCGATTTTTGCTGTCAAAATGCAGATGATGTTCTCTTGTAGTTCAAAGATGGTTCAATCCTTTCATCATTCTTAGCTTTCTTTGATGGCCATTTGATTGGAGTATTAGTATTTAAGTCACAAGTACCTCCTTCAGCCTCTTTGCAAGCACAAGAGTGAAGCTCATTTATACACCTTTTTTCTTTTGCAGGCTCTGTTCCCATCTCCATAGAATCTTCCATCTTTAACGTTGTCCGTGAAACTCGAAGTGACTGCCGAGTACTGTTAGCCTCTTAATGAAGTCTTAACTCTTTACTATTCTAAAACAAATAAAAGTTTGTATACAGCCTGCATCAACCCAGATACTGTAAAGACTGACGTAGATTTGCTATTTTAGTTATTTTATTTAGCCTAAGATTTGAACTTGCCACATTCAGTCTGCTTAAAGATCTATGGCCACTTGTTGCTTGAGAAATTAAAACAGTTAAAGAATTCTTACAGAAAATAGGCAAATAGTAAAATGTGTTTTAATATATAATGTTTGTTGAGCAGGGTTATGTTTAGCATCAGTCAAGAGCTCTGTTGCTGTTGTGCGAGTAGAAAATAATCAGCACAGTATCAGTACATCCAATGAGTAAACACTGACATCATCTGGACAGTACTTGCTTTTATAATGCCCTTTTTCACTGAGAGAGGAAAGTTATAGAAGCTATTTAAAAACATACACTACCGGTCAAAGGTTTTGATACACTTACTCATTCTTTATTATAATTTTTTTTTTTTTCACATTTTAGAATAATAGTAAAGTCATTAAAACTATGGAACAACATAAATGGAACTATGGGAATTATGTTGTGACTAAACAAAATCCAAAATAAATCAAAACTGTGTTATATTTTAGCATCTTCAAAGTAGTCACCCTTTGCCTAGAATTTGCAGACATGTACTCTTGACATTTTCTCAAACAACTTCTTGAGGTATCACCCTGGAATGCTTTTTAAACCGTATTGAAGGAGTTCCCATCTATGTTGGGCACTTATTGGCTGCTTTTCTTTATTATTTTTTAAATTATATTTTAGTTTTATAATTAAATAATTTAATATGGTGGCATAATTATATTTTTGTCTACAAAACTAATTTCAAACATTTAAGCATACACCTTCAGATCAAAAGACTTTTAAGATCATGAGAAACATTTCAGTCAAGTGTTTCAAAACTTTTGACCGGTAGTGTATGTTCAGAGCAAAAACCCAATAAAGATAAAAGACCCTTTGACTTCGTCTTCAGTTCATCTTTAATGCTGTCATCAGAGATGTGAACTCATGAACGACAATGAGAAAAAGCTGAGGACAGAGAAGTTCCAGGGGATCTTAAGAAATGCTCTCACGAGATAAAATTTTTATTAAATAAATAATCTAAGTCTAACATTTAGAGTTTAAATACAGTTTTTTATGGTTACAATGTAGAATTCCCACATTTCACAGCGGCAATTTGTTGTTGTTGTTGTTGTTGTTATTATTCAAGATTATTATATGTTCAAAATTTTATTAATTACAATTTAGAATCAAAAATCATCACAGAAAAATCACAAATCACTCATAACTCACATATACTGTTGTAGTCAGACCTCTTCTAAAGCTGACTTTAGGAACTGCGTATATTATTTTTATTTAATAATTCATTATTTGGAGAAAATTATTTGTTCATTTAAATTAGATTTCTATCAAACAGATGTATTTCATTTTAATATGTTGACTAATATTGCTAATGGTTTGGTGTGTGTTTGTCTTCTGTGAGTTTGTGCTCTCTGTAGGTTTGGAGGGAAAAGAGGTTTATAATGGTGTGTGCCATCCATGGCAGCAGGGGGTGCTGGTGCAAGAGCACACAGTTATTTGATTGTGCACATGGCGCTCATGATGTTACAACCCTTCACACTGCCAAAGGATCAAAATTGTTTTATTTTCTTTAAATACATTCAAGCAACATTTTAATCATCCATCTGCCTCTGGATCTGTTCTTTATGCACGTGTCAGGACACTTGCATCAACATCTCCCACAGTGGGCTTAAAGCTGATGTATGTAACTTTTTCAGTGTTAAAATACATTCTTCTATACCAGCTTAATATGCAGAGAAAACTATAAGTAAGCCATTCATAGGTTAATTTTCTATTCAGAAAGCTGTTTTGATAACATTGTTTATTTTTGCAATTCTGTTTGATCGAACTATTGTCGGTACTATAGGACATTGGAAATTCGGACATACTTAAAGTTGACATGAAATCAAAATGGACAATTCTTATTTTCGTATTGGATGTTGCTGTTTTTATTATAAACGATTTATCTGTGCATGTTATTTAAAAATAAAAATGGTGTGCCCTCTTAATCTTTAATCAAAAATAATAAATTGCCCCCCCACTCGCAACAAGTGTTAACCGAGGGTGGGGCTATACGTTTGACCAATAGCCAGACGAGTTTCAACCCCTCCCCTCCAGCCACCTGTCATTCACATGAAGCAATTGCAGCAATTACCGAACAAAGACATGGTGTTAAGGTGTATTTTAGGTTTCTTCCCTCTCCAAATCCTCTTTCCTATCCCCAAACTACCCTGGTTGCATGCCCGCTGGCTGGAATTTTTACATTTCGAAGAAGGAATATTATCGAAGAGTTTGCATTTGTGTGCAAGGCATTTTCCCCAAGAATGTTTCAGGAATTTTACTCAACATGAAATGGGTTTCCAAAGTTCTGCGCTTGACAGATATGGCTGTCCCATCTGTGCACACAGTTGGAATGTCACCAAGTGTGAATTTAAACTAGTTAACTATATTATTAGAAACAATCATATAAAGTTTTTTAGCTAGATATAGTGTGCAGTGCCGTTCTGATGTATTAATATGTTGCATCTGTCAGACAGCCACTGACACGAGATGTCCTGCCAAATCTTTGAGGCATGTGGCAGTGCAAGTGGCATGCTCAACAATGCCAAAACGAAGGAGTAAAGACAAAGTGATATGCTACTAATTGTGTAGCATTGTCATTATTTGTTATTGGGAGTAAACCATTTCATGTATTGTTTCACTGGTTTTAACTATTTGTGTGGTGAAATTTCAGCAATCCACGTGAAACCTTTGGGCCACTCTGTTGGTGTGTCCTGCTCTCCGGAGAATCTTGGTGTAGCGGTGTTATCTGCGTTGTGTTTTGTTGACAATAAACTCTCAGAACAACAAAATCCTTGCTGTCAGGTCCACATTTATTGAATCTGGATAACACATAAACAGGCATTTGAGGACTCATGCAGCAATTAAACAGCATGTGGCAGCAATGCATGACGCACTGAGAAGGATAAAAATGGATCAGATTACAAATGATAATAAAACTGATTAAGGAAAAAAAACAATCAACAACAAGCATATGTGTACATCACAGAAGGGCTTATTATCACAAATACACAGATATATAGAGTGAAATTGTCTGTTATATGAAATATGAGGCTAATTGAAACACCACTTAAACTCTTGTGACCTACCACTGAGAAAGCTCATGCAGACTGGGAAGGAGCAAAGTGTGCAAACTCCCCAAATCAGTGTGGTGGTGAGAGAGAGAGAGAGAGAGAGAGAGAGAGAGAGAGGACCAAATATGATCATGGCAAGTGGAATTACAAAATAATCTCATCTAAATGCACACCTGCTACACTCTCCCCTGCTGACTTATACTTGCACATGACAAAATAAAACACAAATAAACAAATAAAACATCAAAATGCCACAAAAAGCCACTCAAAAGAACAAAACAACCAGGCATATATAACCACATTTGTAGTAGAAATAGAAGGAAAAAAACATTCTGTACTATAGTACCAAGGTACAATACTGTGTGTTACATGAAACACCAAACATTCCAGTCACAAGACTACTCTTTTCAGAATTAGAAATGAAAGAGGGTTGGAAAGCCTCTAAACACTCGTAGATATATGCTTGTTACAAATTACATTCATTTCATGGTCATTTTTACACAGCATTTCATAACACACTCTTTTTGTAATTAATTCTGGTAGATCACTCTAACACTCCTTTTCTTCTAGGTACCACATTCACAGACATCAGTAATTTAATTTAATTATTTGCATTTAAGTATTACATCCATACACATTCAGAAAAGTCCAACAACCAACTAAACAAAATAACACTACAACCCAGACAAGACCTTCTGGTGCATATTCTGGATCAATCTAACACCTTGTTTAACCACCCTTCCACATCTGGTTTTGACAGTTATTGAACCACCCCGAGTAGAAGGTGCTCTAGAACAGTGGTTCCCAACCCTGTTCCTGGAACACCCACCAATGCATATTTTGTATATATATGTATTGTATACATCTCAAGGGGTTACCTTACAGGGAACCGCCACATGCGGAGCACCTACCTCAGAACAGGGCTCTTAGTTAGCATGTGTACTGGGCCGGCAGTGAGTCTCTCCGAAAACTCGACTGCCACAGGGCTCGGAGGAAGTCAACCAGGGAACATAGTCTGTGAACACTACTGGGAATTAATGGCGCATGTCTTCAGCTCAGAGGAGGCGAAAGGTGCTAAGTGCAAGCGATACACCCTGCCGGCTATCACAGGCTTATCCGCTTGTATTGCGTGCCACTACCTGGGATGAAACCGGTTCCACCCGGAGGTTGTAGAACCTTGTAAAGGTGTTGGGTGTTGCCCAGCCTGCTGCTCTGCAAATGTCTGTTAGTGAGGCACCCCTGGCCAGGGCCCAGGAGGCCGCTACACCCCTGGTAGAATAGGCTCATAGCCCTACCGGGGGCGGCACGTCCTGGGCGTGATATGCCATAGCTATGGCGTCAATGAGCCAGTGGGTGATCCTCTGCTTGGAGACAGCGCTTCCGTTCCGCTGTGCACCAAAGCAGACAAAGAGCTACTCAGAGATACTAAAGCTCTGTGTGCGATCCAAATAGATGCGTAAAGCGTGCACCGGACACAGCAACGTCAGGGCTGGGTCTGCCTCCTCCTGGGGCAGCACTCGCAGGTTCTCCACCTGGTCCCTAAAAGGGGTCGTGGGAACCTTGGGCACATAGCCCGGTCGGGGTCTTGGGATCACGTGAGAGTAGCCCGGACCAAACTCCAGGCACGTTTCGCTGACAGAGAACGCTTGCAGGTCTCCTACCCTCTTGATGGAAGTGAGCACAGTCAGGAGGGCAGTCTTCAAGGAGAGTGCCTTAAGCTCAGCTGACTGCAAAGGCTCAAAGGGGGCTCTCTGTAGACCCTGAAGAGCTACAGAGAGGTCCCATGAGGGAACGAGGTGTGACCTGGAGGGGTTCAGCCTCCTGGCGCCTCTCAGGAACCTGATGATCAGGTCGTGCTTCCCTAAGGACTTACCGTCCTCTGTGTCGTGGTGTGCTGCTATAGCAGCAACGTACACCTTCAAGGTGGAAGAGGACAGCCACCCTTCCAACCTCTCCTGCAGGAAAGAAAGCACCGATCCGACTGCGCATCTCTGGGGGTCTTCCCATTGAGAAGAACACCACTTAGCGAACAGACGCTACTTAAAGGAATACAGGTGCCAAGTAGAGGGGGCCCTTGCCTGAGTGATCGTGTCTACCACCACGGGAGGAGCTTGAGGTCCAAGAATCATGTTTGGGTGGGCCAGTAGGGTGCTACCAGGATGATATGCTCCTCATCCTCCCTGACCTTGCACAGAGTCTATGCAAGTAGGCTCACTGGGGGAAACACATATTTGCAAACCAATCTTGATGGCGGATGCTCGCCAGAATGCGTTTTTGCATCAGCATCTTGAACGGGAGTCTGTGTAAAGCCCGGTTCAGTACTCGTGGGTCCAAGATTGGCCACAACCCACCGCCTTTTTTCGGTACGAAAGGGCTGTAAAACTCCTTCTTCATCTCGGCCGGAGGGACAGGTTCTATCGCACCCTTCCGTAGGAGGGTGGCGATCTCCGTGCGCAAAGTAGCAGCATTTTCGTCCTTCACCAAGGTGAAGTCGATACCGCTTAACCTGGGCGGACGCCTGGTGAACTGAATTGCGTAACTGAGTTGGACAGTCTGGATCAGCCATCGCGACGGATTGGAAAGCGCAAGCCACACATCCAAGCTCCGCATGAGGGGGACCAAAGGGACAATCTCGTCTGACGTACCGGCGGGTGGGGCCTCGCGGCGGGGCGGAGCTCCAGTTGCCACACCATGTCATGGCCGTGCTGAATTCAGGGACATCGAAGTGGCTCCTTGTGACCACCCCCAGAACAGCCTGGGACGGGGGAGGAAGAGGCCTGTCCTCGTGACCCATGGAGACTGTCACATCGGGGGCGGATTTGTGCCACAGCTGGGCGCTCAGGGGCGGGAAGACCGCCACAGGCACGCCAAACCTGCCAAATAGACTGGTGGACGGTGGTCATGATGACGGCCGTGCACACCGGATATGTGACCCAGGGAACAAGGAAACCGCTCTTGCTGAACTCTTGGGTACAGCAGCCACTTGGGCATGCAGCGCAATTAAATGCAAAGGTAACAAAAGATTCTCCTCCCGGCCCTCGACCGGGGGCTGGAGTGGTCTGCTTACCAGCTCCAGTGAAGCGGGTTTCATCATCCCTGGGTCGCCCATCTCAGGGGCGCTTTGAAGCCTTTCACGGGTTCTTGGCGGCTGCGAGACGGGTGGCGTCTGCTTCCTGCAGTGGGCTCCACGCTGATGCCGGGCCAAAGGGGTGGGCTGCGGCGGAGCCGGTGCAGTCACTGCAGGGGGACGCCCTTGGTGATGACAGACGGGGTGTGGGATCTTGAGCCCACAGGATATGCCGGATAGCCTCCTTCTGCTGCTTCATCGTCGAGAACTGCTGGGCAAAGTCCTCGACGGTGTCGCCGAATAGGCCAGCCTGGGAGATGGGGGCAGCAAGGAACCGTGTCTTGTCGGCCTCACCCATCTTGACCAGGTTGAGCCAAAGGTGGCGCTCCTGGACCACTAATGTGGATATCGTCCGCCTGAGAGACCGCGCCATAACCTTAGTCGCTCGGAGAGTGAGGTCGGTCACCGAGTGCAGTCCCTGCATCAATCCCAGGGCTGATCTACCCTCGTGCAGTTCCTTTATCGCCTTGGCGGACTTGCAGGAGAGACATGGCATGCAGGGCGGAGGCGGCTTGTCCAGCGGCACCGTAGGCCTTGGCCGTCAGAGATGACGTAAACCTACAGGCCTTGGATGAGAGCTTTGGGCACCCGTGCCAGGTGGCGGCGCTCTGCGGGCATAGGTGCACCGTGAGCGCCTTTATCCACCGGGGGGATTGCCGAATAGCCCTTGGCCGCCCCACCATCGAGGGTAGGGAGGGCGGGGAAGCTGAAAGATCGGGACTGGGGAGTAAAAAGTGCCTCCACGACCTTGTCAGCTCTTCATGCACTTCAGGGAAGAAAGGAACGGGAGTGGGGCGTGGCTTTGAGCGGCGCCGCGAGCCCAGGTACCAATCATCGAGCCACGAGGGTTCAGGGGAGAGCGGAGGGTCCCACTCTAGCCCGATGCGCGCGGCTGCCCGAGAAAGCATGTCGTCATCTCCGTGTCAGCCTGTGACCGGGCAACCGCACCCGAAGGGAGGAGCCCAGCTGAGGCTTCTGCGTCCGACTGGACGAGCCAGCTCTCCGATGCTACGCTCGAGAGCTCATCACTTTCGCAGGCTCCGAATAAGAGGTCGAACTCGCCGTGAGACGAGCCGGTGGACTCATCCGGAAGCCCGATTGGGGCAGACGAGTGTGCTGGGGAATGGGAGGTCTGCGGGGGATACCCGGCAGAGGCGGTCCCATTGGGGTCCCCAAATCGCCCCCAGTGCTAGCCGCGCTGGCCTCATACCCGTGGATAGAAGGACCGAGGCGGGGAGCCTCTGGGGTGACTTGCTTTCTTATGAAGGTAAGCCACGACCGCATCGTTGCCATGGACATGTTCTCGCAATGAGTACATGACCCATCCACGAAAGCTGTCTCTGCGTGAGCAGTGCCCAGACATGAAAGAAAGTGATCGTGACCGTCAGAAGGCGAGAGATAACGAGCGCAACCAGGAATAACACACAAAGTAAAGGCATCTTTAAAAAGACGTGTCTTTAAAAAGACATTCCGTGTGTGCCGCTCTTTTAGAGAAATATACTCTTTTAGAGAAATATACTCTTATTTCTGCCGAAGCGCCCAGGGGCGTTCTCTGCAGTGCACCAGTGCAGAGGAGGGAGAAGCCGCTGAAATGCCCTGTCAGATCCAGCAGAGGTGAATGAACAGTCGTGGGAATTCAGCTCAGTGAGCATGACCGTTCGGCTCTGAAGAGAAAATCTGAATTGAGTGGTTGCATACCAGCTCCTTTTATACCCGTATGTCCGGGGGAGTGGCATGCAAATACCACTCGCCAATTTTCATTGGCCTTTTATCAAAGACCAGAGGTGTCTCGGGCTCCCAAGAGTGACCCCTAGTGTCACTACATCGACACAACTTCGAATGAGTGACAGATAGGGAACTGGTTGTCTCATGAATTGTTGCATTATAACAGAAAGTAAGAGACTTTAACATTTGTGGCCATCTGTGCTTTGCTTTTGGTGGTAAGGCACGAATCATGTTGCCCAGCGTGTGGTTGAATCTCTCAACATTCCCATTACCCATCGGGTGGTAAGGTGTTGTATGGGACTTTTGAACTCCTGCAAGCTGAAGCATCTCAGAAATCAGGCTGCTTTCAAAATTGGCTCCCTGATCAGAATGCACTCGCTCTGGAAAGCCGTAGATGCAGAAGAAGTTGTCCCATAGCTGCTTTGCAACCACCTTTGCAGACTGGTTAGGACAAAGGTAAGCCTGTGCCAGCTTGGTAAAATGGTTTGTTACGACCAGTACATCCAGAGACTTGTTTGATGAGTCTTCAGCAGGCCAGAAATCCACAAAAACCAGCTCAAGAGGTCTTGACGTTTTGATACTCTCAAGCGGAGCTCTTGCCTCTGGTGATTTACTGACAACACACCTTCTGCAGCATCGCACATACTCCCTCACATCCTTTTCCATCCCTTGCCAGTAGAACCGATGTCTGGTGAGGTAGAGTGTTCTGTGCTGACCCTGGTGTCCAGCTTTGTCGTGCACTCCCTTAAGCACTTTATCTCAAGGGGCAGCAGGCACAACAAACTGAAAGGTCTTCTTCTTTTTGATGGCATTTTTGGAGACACGATACAATAAGCCCATTCTCACTGATAGTTTGCCCCAGTGTCTTCGAAAACGAAGGACACTAGGTGATTCCTTGGTCCGCTCTCTCCTAGAAGGCCGACATTTGCGCTCCATGAAAGAAAGTACTCTGCTCAGACAAGGGTCTGCATGTAACACCATCAGCTCCTGCCTTGACAGCACTGGAACATCCAACAACTGAGATGGAATCATTGACTCAGTTTAACTGTGGAAGCAGGTAAATATATGGTTGAACATGATTTTCTTGTTGTCTACTGCTGCTCAGAATGGTGGAAACTTCCTCCTGAGAGACAAAAGAATTTCTAGAAAAAGCTGCATGATTCACCTCAATATCAGAACAGGGCTTGTCTTGTGCTTGTTTCTCGAGAGGGTGACAGGACCAGTGGAACACATCTTGGACATACTCTAAGTTCACTGCTTTCGACTTTTCCAAAAGAGCACCATAGGGCACCCTGGTAAGTCAGTGGAACACACTGGGTCTCACAAACAGTTCGTGGCTGAGGGTATCTGCGACTACATTCTTAGGCCCAGGAATGAATTTGATGTCAAAATGATATGGTGCAAGCTTTGCCACCCATCTTTGTTCACAAGCATCCAACTTGGGCTTTGTAAGAATGTAGGTCAATGGGTTGTTGTCTGTCCACACTGTGAACTGCTGACCTCTGAGCCAGTGTCTAAATTTGTCGCAAACTGCCCATTTTAGAGCAAAAAACAACCTATGCACTGGATATTGATTGGGCATAATTTAACAACTTGCTAGCAAAGTCTATAGGGCGAGCGACCTCTCCATCCTCTGCTACTTGAGAAAGCCCCACCCCAAGCCCATTGCCAGAGGAGTCAACAGACAGCAAGAATGGCTTACTGAAGTCTGGGTGTGCCAAAACGACCCTCTCAAGCAAGGCCTGTTTCAGAACACTAAAGGCATCTCTACACTCTGGAGTTTAGTCTGAAGAGGTAAGTTTTCTTTCTGCAGTCACCCGTTTCTGGCCTTTGCTATGCCTTGGACTCCTCACGCCTGATGTCAATAAAAAGAGGGGCTTACCAATGCGAGAACAGCCTAAAATGTACTGCTGGTAGAAAACCACCATGCCCAAAAACGACCTTATTTTTGCTTGTTATGGAATGTCAGTACCATCTTCCATAAGATCCTGTTCTGTGATGTCAGCAATAGCCCTGACCTTTGCAGGATCTGTAGCTACGCCTTCACTACTCACAGTGTGCCTGAGGAACTTAACAAAGGGTTTCATGAAATTACACTTCTTTTGAGACAGCTTTTGATTGTGAGCTTGGAGTCTTTGGAACACCATCTCAAGTCATTCCAGAGCAAGCTGTTCGTCAGGAGCGAAAACAAGGATGTCGTCAAGATAGCACAGCATGCACATGAAGTTCTGATCGCCAAATATGCTCATCATCATCCTCATGAAGGTTGCAGGGCTATTGCACAGACCCTGCAGAAGACTTTTATATTCATAGAGTCCAAACGGCGAAGTAAATGCAGTGAATCTCTTGTCATCTTGTATCATGTACTTCCACGTCACAATAACCTGATGTTAAGTCCATTGTGGAAAAGAAGGCGCTACCACCAAGGGCTGCACGTGCATCCACTTGATGTGGGAGAGGATGTGCATCCTTGATGATGCGTGCATTCAGCCAGCGGAAGTCTGTGCACAGCCTCAGATCACCATTCCTCTACCAGATTAACACCAGAGGCGATACATGATCACTCGTTGACTTTCTGATTATGTCACGCTCCTCCATGTCATCCAAGGCCTCACGCAGCTTCTCATAGTGTAAAGGTGACAGTCTCCTGTAAGGATGTCTGAAAGTTTTAGTATTACTCAGGCAGATTCTATGAACAAAGCCTTTGGATTTACCACAGTCCAGTCTGTGACATGAAAATATAGACTCATACTTAGTCAACAGTTCAACCAAATTCCCTCTCCAGTAAGGAATCAAAGAGTTTGAGCTTATGTCGATATCCTGAAGTCCCAAGTTAGACAGAGCTGAGCTAGTCAACCCATGTGACATGGAGTCTGGTCTCACAGTCACGCACTGCTCACTGCTGCATTCAGTCAGGTTATCAGTCTTCACTACATTACACTACAAATCAGCCGTCTGTTGAAAAGACATGTCAAGACAGTTAATATCAAAGTCTTCTAGAGCCATGCAAGTGTACACGTCAGCTAACTTGCAGTTGCGTTTGAGACAGACAGGCTTGTTCGATGGGTTAATAACTTTGACCGGTGTACAGCCAATCTCCCATAAAGACACAACTACCCTGCCTACAAATACATTGCGTGCTGTGCTGGGCTCCACAACAACTGTACTGCCAGTGGATAGACTTTTGTCACTAACTAGTTTTTCCCACACTATATGTTCTTTCATGGGCTCCAGTTACAGCATGTTTCAGTTTTACAGTCCCAACTTTAGTAGGCAGATCTGTCCCTTTCCACGATTCGACATTGCACAAAAGTTGAATCAAAGCTCCTGTATGAGAATCACTGCCTTCTGAGACTGATACTTTCCCCCAGAAGTCTCCTGATATGCTCATGTCATGAATGAGATGTTTAATGACATTACTTCCTAAAATTAGGTCTGCACTCTGTCAATTAACAATTAGAGCAGGCACAGAGAAACAGAAATCAAACACTTTTATCTGTAGATCACACACTCTCAGTGGGCTTGTTTTTAGACCACCACAACCAATCAGTGTGAGCATTGTTGGAGACACATCATCTGGGGTAAGTACCTTTGCTTCTATGAGTTTTCACAGGCCTTGTGTACTCATGATACAGGCCATAGACCCGCTGTCAAGCATGCCTTGATGCAATACAACATCCTGTGCTAAAGCGTCAGTAAAGAACAGATCATCATCTGTGTAAAGTCTCTGCACATTCTGAAAAATCACTCTCGCCTTGTCAGCAACAGTGTAACAAAACTGAATAAACAGATGCCACATCAGTATCATCACAACTAGGGGACATTACATATGGCCCTCCACTAGTCCCCTCCTCATGTTGGCCATCTAGTTTTCCAGCTGACTAGAGCCAGCACTGCTTTGCTGGACATGTGCTTTCTGGGCAGTCCCAGCAGAACAAGCTGATGTTCTGTGGCCTGAGGAATGACAATTAAAGCACAGACGGTTTATACGACAGTGTGAAACAGTATCATGATTCACATCGCCACATACTTGACATGCTACATTTTGTTTAGTTCCACCACCCCTTACTTTCTGCTGAGGTCTGTATGATCGTGTCGCGTGCTGACAAGAACCTTGTTCCAAAACTCGTTCCAAAAGAATCTTTGTTCATTCACAAATCTCTGTGGACTGAGCATGACATGTAATGCCACTCATATGTGCATTAGACTAGCATTGTTGGAGCTTATTCTCCCTCTGATACTCATCCAGTCTAACCTGCACATCAGCTGCAGTACATTCATCCAATGGCTTACACTTGAATATAAGAGCAAGCTCTGGATCAATACAGTTTCAAATGAACATTACAGAAACTTCAGGAAAAGGGTCATCAAGAGTTTTTCCCTGTCTTTTCAGGCCTTCCTCAGCAATATCAATAGCTTTGTGCTGCCTAATCCAGTAGTCGAATGGCTTCTCATTTCATAAGGGCAAAGTTGCATAGAAATCTGCCAAAGGCATGCATGAATACACAGTGTCACTACATTGTTGTTTGAGCAGGTCAAAAACTGTTTTTGGACCCTCACTGAGGTTAATCAGTGGGTTACTCCTCAGTCCCACCTTCACTACATCACGTGCTCTGCCCTGCAACTTTGTCAGTACTTCATCAGCTTGGTCTTTTAAAGGCACTTCTCACTTTCTTAAGTACACTTTTACTGTCTCCATCCACTCATCAACAGAAATGTTCTCTTCTCTATCACCCCTGAAGTATGGAGGATCAGTAACATCTTGCTTAACAGTTAAGCTAACTTTTGACACTTCACTCATATTAACAGTCGAATCCCTTTGTTTGTTTGGTCAAGTTAATCAAATCACAAAATAAAATGTGTCCAGAAACTCATATATATGCACTGCTGTACATTTGTGATTTTACTTGGTTTACTGGAGTCTTTCTGTATTTGAACTTGAACCGTTTCTCGCTGCTTGGAGACATTCACAGTAGGTTAACAGCAGGCAGTCCTATAATAACAGTAGTAAAGTTTTGTATTATTTTGGTGGTCTGTCACAGGTAGCAAGGACGGCTAAAAAAATATATTTAAAAAATGATATAAAATTAACATTTGTTTTGACCGATTTAACTTCAAGTGTGCATAATACATATGTATATATAGGCTAATGCAAAAATGTGTATTTAATTTATTTTCTATCATACGCGATAGCCCAGGCGAGTTTGAAAGCTGCTGCATAAATGCCAGTGGAGCAGGTGCAGTGCCTCCGTGTCAGTAGGCTAAAAAAGAGATCCTAAATTGGAGTGGTAGAATGGTAAGCATGGTATTCTCATTTTCCATCCCACTGAGAGTTCAGTGACCCCATATCATAATAAGTAGACCAAACAAATTGTAACAGGGGCACAACTACACATTTCCAAGCAGGTATGCAAAACTAAATTTTGTGCCCCATGTATTTGTCTCTTTTTAACTCTTTTAAAAAAAACATTTACACATTCTAAAGATTGTAAATTGTATGCATAACTTACACTTCAATTGAATTAATGAAAGAATGAAAACACCTCTGACGTTTTAGTGCTGTGGGAGGAATTTTCAGATGGTCCCTTACAAGTGCTCTTGCAAACAAAACGCAAGAGAAGCACTAATACGTTTACAGGGAAGCTAACAAATACAATGTCCTCTTTATGAACACTATTGATCAATCAAATACTTAATGCGCAGCGCACAAGTCACAAGGGAGAGGCACACATGTGCTCAATAATGGAGAATTGAGCTTAATATTAGCAACAGCATTCTCTAATAAGAGGCACACATCAACCACACTCACTGAGGATTGCTCATAGACATAATTATGATTAAAAAAACACATTAAAGCCAACTTATTGGTCACTTATAATTATGATGCAACTTGTTTAAACTCATAGTAATTGAGATAGGTACATGCATTTAACAATTTACCTGTTACACTGGACCATTTAAAATAAACTAATGAATTTAAGATTCTTTTAAGAATTTTTAAGCACATTTTTAAAAGAAATGGTGACTATTTATAAGACCTGTACATGCTGATTATAGCCTACTGATTCTAACCTAAAATACTGATGTAGCCTGTCATTCATTTTACCAAAGAATTTTACTGCATTAATCATTCTAAAGAACAGCATGGCAACATAAAACCAGAATGTTAGGGTGTACCGACTTACTGAAACATTTGTCATGAGCCTGTTTGTTTATATATTTAAAAATAAAAATCATCATCCGCCTGATCTGCTCTGGTCTTCTGAGTCTCCTGGCCATCCGCCTGATCTGCTCTGGTCTTCTGGGTATCCTGACCGTTCGCCTGATCTGCTCTGGTCTCCTTGGTCTCCTGGCCGTCCACCTGATCTGCTCTGGTCTCCTTGGTCTCCTGGCCGTCCAACTGATCTGCTCTGGTCTCCTTGGTCTCCTGGCTGTCCACCTGATCTGCTCTGGTCTCCTTGGTCTCCTGGCCGTCCACCTGATCTGCTTTGGTCTCCTTGGTCTCTTGGCCATCCACCTCATCTGCTCTGGTCTCCCTGGTCTCATGGCCGTCCACCCGATCTGCACTGGTCTCCTTGGTCTCCTGGCAGTCTGCCTGATTTGCACTGGTCTCCTTGGTCTCTCGGCCGTCCACCCGATCTGCTCTGGCCTCCTTGGTCTCCTGGCCATCCACCTGATCTGCTCTGGTCTCCCTGGTCTTATGGCTACCTGCCTGATCTGCACTGGTCTCCTTGGTCTCTCGGCCATCCACCCGACCTACTCTGGTCTCCCTGGTCCCCCTGACCTTCCACCTGTTCTGCTCTGGTATCCTTGGTCTCTGGCTCCATCTTGGCCCTGCCTCCCTTGGGCTTCAGGAGCCGCCCATTGGGGGGGGGGTATGTATGTAGTATGGTAGTAGTATGTAGTATGACCAGTTTCTTTTGTTCCTGTGTTTACCCCAATATTTTGTACTTTGTTTACTTCATTTCTTAAAACTCTTTTTACCCGCATTTAGATCCAGCTCTTGTGACTTTTTCCTGTGTAACGTCTGACGAAACGTTAGGAAGGGAGACACAAGAAGGTAAACACAAAACTTCAAACTAAAAGACTCTTAAACTCCTAGTGACCTCTGGTGGCCACTAGGGCAAAAGTCTCAGGTGTGTACAGGGGACATTTAAGGTATAATACAGTTGACCCCTACAAGCACACCCCACCCTGGCACCCCCAGTCAAAATGGTCTAGAATCGCCCCTGCCAAAGAGGATGACAGCTCAAGACAAGGCTCTGCTTTGTAAACTGAACAATAATAATAAAAAAGTTATTTCAAATGACGCTATGTCAATTGTTTCCACCTAAAATGTGGCCGAATAAGGTGAAATTATGTTTGCCTCCTTCCACATTAATAAACAATAATTATCTGAGGTGAACTTTCAAGCCAAGCTTTCAGGATCACATCAGTAGGCCTACATCGTCAAGCCTGGTTGTGGTTAACACGACAGATGAAGAAAGTGAAATTTAGCCAAATATAAAAAAAACAATTATTAAAGGATCAGAAGAGAAAGACTGAAGGACTTGCTGTATATTTGCGCTCATTGAAGAAGTGGAGGATGGAGTTGCTCTTCACATATAGTGAGTTGATCTGTTTGCTGGAATGGTGCCCTCCATTCTTTTATTAATTGATCAGTCTGTACATGTAGATGCACTGCGTGATTAATTGGATATATTATTTTATATCAACAAGTGTTTGCTTGGAGTTTGGAAAGATTTAATGCTTCATTAATTATCAAGACTAAAAGATATCATGAAGAGCTCATCTGTATATAGGAGCATAATCATCAGCTGATAAGGAAAGTCTGGTGGTAGTTTTTGCTATTTAGTGTTTTGGGAGAAAATAAAATCAAATGTGCTTTTTACCCCGGGGGAACTTCATAATGAAAAGAGACGCTCCAACATAGGGCAACACCGCTTATCTGCATCTCAGGCGCATAATATTGTGCTTCAATGCAAGGCCGTGGGAAGTTGGGGTGCTGCAGCTGGTGTCGAGAAATGGTTGTTCTTTTCTTTGTCTTTTTAAAAAAAAATATATATATGTTTTCCTAAAAACTGCATGCTTGAGGAAGTCTTGAGAAATAATTTACAATACTGAATACTGTAATCATTTTTTATAAATATTTCTCAATGCCAAGCATCATATTCAATGATATTGGAAACTATTGGAGCCTCTTGTGGTAATGTGTTTGCTTGGCAGCAGCTTATAATAAACCAGTTTAATATTAACAGTTGTCAGTACCATTTAACATTACACTGATATGCTATATACAGTATATGATGGCTACACCTTGTTTTCCAAATGCAGAACCACCTCATGGTGGAGATGTTGCACTGTATATCAAAGACTGTGTTCCATCATATCCCTTAACCTGTGTCAGTGTTCCAGATAATCTAGAATGTATATGGGTGAAAGTGAGACCCCTGAGACTCCCACGGCACATATCTGCTATTGCTGTGTGTGTGGTGTATTCACCGCCTCAATCACCACACCAGGATGAACTCATTGAACATCTAATAGTCTCATCTGACTTTGTACTAAGTACCAAGACATTGGAGACTTCAACCACCTCAGAGTCCATGATATCTTCCTAGATAACAAACTCTGTCAGGTGGTTCAGAACAACACCAGAGGTGAAGCCATTCTTGTCATGATGATCACTAATATAAAATCAGTGTATTTGAAACCTGAGATTCTCCCTCCCGTTAGTTCAAGTGACCATAACTGTGTCCTTTGGAGCCCTAAAGCACAATTAAGACCTCCTCAGTGCACTAAACAGGTAGTACAACCCATAAGGGAGCCTGGCTTGAGCGAGTTTGGCAGGTGGATTACCACTCATCCATGGCAAGAGGTGAATGAAGCAACCAGCACCAATGAAAAAGCCAACACCTTTTACAATACTATCCTGCCTAAAATTGATAGATGTCCCCTATGAGGACAGTGAAAATCTATCCTTCGGACAAACAAAAAGCACTTAATCCACCAGAGACAAAAAGCCTTTAAGACTAGAAAATCAAGTGCCCTGGTGAAGTCCTACAGAAACAAGGTCCAAAAGGAAATACATAAGGCTAAAAAACACTTTTACAAATCCAAAGTGGAAGGCATGGAAAAAGTGAATTCTAGAGCTTGGCACAACAGAATTAAATCAATGTGCAAAACTGTGAAAAAGGCGGACCGAATTAATGTCCCTGGAATTAATTCCCAGGACTTTGTGGCAATTGCTAATGCAATAAACACAAAGGTTGTCAAAGTGTCCCAGTCGCTTCCGACTTTTGAATGTTCAGTTTTACCTCCTTTTTTACCATCTCTCCCACTGTCTACTAGTGTGGGATGTGTATAGCAGATTGTCTTCCATTAATTGCTACAAATCCCCTGGCCCCGACATGATTCTCCCAAGAATACTGAAGGAGTTTGCATATGAGATCAGTATCCCTCTTTGTGACATCATCAATAGTTCGTTTGATGAAGGGGTCATTCCTAGACTATGGAAAGAGTCTACTATTGTCCCCATACCAAAATCTTCCCCTCCAAACATTGACAAATTCAGGCTGATCTCATTAACAGCTCAACTCTTGAAAATTTGCGAACAGTTTGCTGCACAATGGATTCTGAAAGACATCACACCAAATCTAGATCCTATGCAATTTGGCAGCTGACAGAAACGTTCCACAACACACAGATTTGTTAGTTTGATGGACTTGTGTTCAAGGCTTGTGCTGTTTCGGGCTCAGTGTGCACACTAATTACAACGGATTTTGCCAAGGTCTTTGATGCTGCAGATCACACAGTGGCTGTACAGTGCCTCCTTGATCTTGGAGTGAGACCGAGCCTCATTCCATAGATCTGCAGCTTCATGACCGACCGTTGCCAGAAAGTGCGCTACCAGGGGCATCTCTCTGACTGGGAATACCCCACATGTGGAGTTGCACAGGGAACCGTACTAGGGCCTATAGTCTTCCTAGCACTGATCAACAGTGCTCTCCAGGATGGAATAGATCTCTCAAAATATGTAGATGATATGACTCTGGCCCAGATGTGGACACCCCAGCTACCTTGTACCCTCCAAAAGACCCTGAATGGACTTGACACTTGGGTAGAAGAGCATAAAATGAAACTCAACCCAAAGAAATGTAAATGTGAGAGAGAAATGAGTAAAAGATTTTGAGAGCGAATTGTTCATTAGCTTCGTGTAGCCTGTTACCTGTTGTACGGTCAAGAATAAATCTCACTACTGCTCACGTTCATAAACAGTGATTTTACAGTATTATAGTAGCATATGTTATATTACAAGGTGACGTTATACTTGGAATTTAAAAAAAAGTTTGCAGAAACCATTTTGAGGACAACCACTACACATTGTATTAAAGTATTCTATCCCAGATGTGTATGACTTTATTTCTTCTGCAGAACACAAACAAATATTTTTAGAAGAATATTTCAGCTCTCTAATACAATATAAGTGAATGATGGCCAGAAATTTGAATCTTCATAAGCCCATAAAGGCAGCATAAAAGTAATCCATACGACTCCAGTGGTTTAATCCATGTCTTCTGAAGTGATTTGATAGGTGTAGTGAGAAACAAATCAATATTTAAGTCATTTTTTAACCATAAATCTCCACTTTCACTTCCACAGTCATCTTCTTTTGTTTTTTTTGGCAATTCGCATTCTTTGTGCATATCGCCACCTACTGGTTGGGGCTGGTCAAAGGTAGAGATTTATAGTACAAAATAATTAAAATATTGATCTGTTTCTCACCCATATCTATCATATCTCTTCAGAAGACATGGCATGAGTTTAACCACTGGAGTCTTATGGATTACTTTTATGCTGCCTTCATGTCCTTTTTGGACCTTCTGAGTTCTGGTCACCTTTCACTTGCATTGTGAGAACCTATAGAGCTGAAATATACTTCTAAAAACCTTTATTTTTGTTCTGCAGAAGAAAGAAAGTCATACACATCTGGGATGGCATGAGGGTGAGTAAATTATGAGAATTTTCATTTTTGGGGGAACTATTCCTTTAAGTAAAGTCTATTTGTCTGTGACGGTGCTATGTGCTCATGCACATGCAAAAGTGCACCTCCCACCACAGCATCCCCAATTTAAATCACCTTCCCATGGCCCTACTTCAATGTAACTGGAGAGCTTGGAGTCGTTTCAAATGTTTATTTTAGGTAAACAGATGTACGCAACATGTAGTCCTACTTTACAGCATCCCACAGGTTTTTCTTCTGCAACAGTTTATTAAAGATATTAGATGCCTATCAGACAACCCACCAAATAACCAGCAACACACTCCATAAAAATATTGTTCTTTAATTTGTCCACAACATCTCACAAATAAATATGTGGACTAGGCATAATAACAGGAACATAAATTGACTGTACAATGTGTTTAATTTGAACACAAGCAATGCTTTAAATAATGAAGATGAATAGAGACGCAACTTCACAAAGTTTATCACACTGAAAGTAACTACACGTTAATGCACAGCGCTGTCATCACGCTTTAAATATTAAAAAAAAATCTTTCAATTCATCACTTTAAAAGTACCACAGCCAAAAATAATAAACTCACTGTTTTGTTGTTGGAGGACTTGTGGAACATCCTGTCCTATTTGTAGGATGTGTACCTTTATGACTCTGTGACTGTCTGTATTACATCTGAGCGTCTTCAGTCAGTTCTTCAAATGCTCCAAAACAGATGATTTAAGTCCCTTTTTATGGTTATGAGACTGGTAGATCGAATTCCTTTCTTATATTTTGGAGTTTGTGTGTTTAAAGAGCCCATATTATGCTAATTTTCAGATTCATAATTTTATTTTGGGGGTCTACTAGAATAGGTTTACATGCTTTCATGTTCAAAAAATACATAATTTTTCTCATACTGTACATTGCTGCAACACCTCTTTTCACCCTCTGGCTGAAACGCTCTGATTTAGGTCCTGTCTCTTTAAAGCCCCCCTTTCTGAAAAGCCCAGTCTGCTCTGATTGGTCAGCTGGCCCAGTCTGTTGTGATTGGTCAACTGCTTAGAGCGTGTGTTGGAAATGTAACGTCCCTTACCATAACCGAGTTTCAGCTCCCGAGGCTTCCTGAGCAGCTGTAAACGCTACTGTAACTACGGTAACAGTTGCATCAGTTTTTGCCGTACCAGTTCGAGCCTGAGTCCGATAATAAAAGTTTGGAAGAACAAGCTGATCGACCCGAACCACCTTCGCAAGCACGACTTGAGTAGGATGTTTCACAGTGGTAAGTTTTAATTTTGTAGCTTTCTTACAAGTACACTGTTGATTATTTTGAACCTAACAAAGCTTCAAGTAAAAGATACATAGTGCATCTAAGTTAGTCATCTCTTGCTGGAATGGGTACAGCCGAACTTTTTTCACCCAAGCTATGAACAGAGAACAGAGGCTTACTCCCAGTTAGTGAGCAAGTTAGCCATGGACTACCGTGGATAGCAGCCATAACATTACAGCTTGTAATTATATAATTATATAAGACCATTTTGTTACATAGTTTTAGGTAAAAGCCGGCCCACAGCTGAATAGTAAACCCTTACCAAAACAATAACGTTACATAGTAAGTTAGCCGAGCACTACCGTGGATTGCAGAGGTAAAATTACCGTTTGTAAAAATAAATCCATCTCCACACTTGACCACTATTCACGATAGTAAGAACGACAAACAATCTGCATAATTCTACACAATTGTAGGTATATGTGGGCCCGCAACTGAATCTATTTCAACATAATAACATTAGCTAGCAGGTTAGCAGAGGCCTACAGCTGTCCACTGGGTGTACACCATAGCTACAACACAAAACTCTACATTTGAACTCTCGGTAGCAGATAATCCACAAATAATCAAACATACTTACAGGTTGTGATTCTGAAGCGCCAGATTGTCCCAACAAAGTGGGATCCGCACCATCTTCAGGAGTAACCATCTTGAAAATCCAGCATTGGTTGTGGTTGCACTGCTGAGGAATAGTGATAAAAATAAATTTTAACCTCCGATTCTTAAATTCTTCTGGCTTTGGAACTCCAAACAAAGAGGTTTTGCTTTCGCAGTGAAGAAAATAGCGTCTTCTCGACATGGCGACAACACTAACCCAACTCATACTGGTGGGCGGGCCAAAGTAGCCCCTAGGTGGGCATTATGCAAATGTATTACACAGTGACGTAGATACTTTACAGAAGAAATGGCTGGACTACAAACCAGGCGTTTCGTGTTTTTCAGGAGCAGTGTTGTCTGTGGGAGAGTATAACTCCCTATTGCGTGGACTTTGTGCTTTGTAACTTTTCAGACCTTTTACATGCACAAACAGCTATATTACACACTAAAACCACGTCAGCAACAGTACATCTTACACACTTTTGTAATGGAACAGAGCAAGTTAAGTTGCTGGTAAGGTGCTGTAAGCAATTTTTTTTTCATTGAAAGTTATGCAAAAAAAGTTCCTACTCCCTGGAATATATTAATGAAATAAGTGTTGTGAGATATCTCACCTGTCTCTGTGACATGACATCTCTAGACTCTGTAAACGGCAAACTATGATGCTTTCTGCCTGTCAAACATTTTGCACGTTTTCTTAGTATTGTAGTTTAAGCAAATTATTGAGGCTTAAAGGGATAGTTCACCCAAAAATGAAAATTCTCTCATCATTTACTTCAGAAGACATATATTAAATATATTAAAGTCATATGTATTAGGAGAGAGACATGACGCCATGCGAGAAGCAGATGTGTGAGCTGAGGTAAAACGATGATGATGAGAAGAACCCAAGTGCAGTTTATTTACAAAAGTGAAACCAAAACCCTAACTATAAACGTGAAACATGAACTTGACTTGACATAAACATAACATGGCTTGGCTTGGCTTGGCTTGGCTTGGCTTGGCTTGGCTTGGCTTGGCTTGGCTTGGCTTGGCTTGGCTTGGCTTGGCTTGGCTTGGCTTGGCTTGGCTTGGAGCAAAACACATCCATTCACATTCAGTACTTGCCCACTAGACAATGCAAACATTAGGGCTTAAATACAAGTCATGGGAGAACATAAACCAATGAACAAACAAAACTGATAACAAGCTAATTAAACAATAAACCAATGAAAACATGACACATGAACATGGAGGGAAAACAGGAATCACATGACAAGGGAAACAGGAACTAAACTTTTCAAAATAAAAGACACGAATCAACAAAATACACATGACAGCGCACTTTGCTGTTTTTTTTTATTATTATTTTCATGTTATAACCGGTGAGATTCAATACACCCAGTTACATATTTGCTCTTTGAGGTAAACATGGCAAAGAAGTCAAAATCCTCAGACTCTGGAGACATTAAAAGACACTTACGTGTTCAAGCTGAAGCCTCTGACGGGACTGCGAGCCGGGGACTCGATTTGGAAGGCACGTCGGGAGATGAAATCCAGCGTCAACTGTCCAACATCTCGGTGATGCTGACGAAGGCTGTTGCTGACTTGGGGGATCTCGCTGTAATACATCGATCGATAATGGCGATGGAAACAAAATTCTCTGAGTTGGTCACAAGAGTGACAGATGTTGAGAAACGAATCGATTGTCTGGAATCATCGGAAAGAGAATTATCCGTTAATCCGCCCACGTCCAAAACAGACTTGGAATTTATTTTGGATAAACTGGAAGATCTCGAAAATAGGAATCGAAGGAACAATATTCAAATTGTTGGAATTCCTGAGCATGAAGAGGGCAGAGATATGGTGAAATTCCTAGACGAGCTCTTCCCGAGTCTGCTCGACAAAACAGGCCATAAGCTGGAAATTGAGCGAGCTCACAGGGTCCCGGCTCGCAGATCTGCTGAGGGAGACAGGCCCCGATCAATTCTGGCCAAATATCTGAGATGATCCGATAAAGATCTCGTGTTGCGTCAGGCGAGGAGCAAAGGAAAGCTTTCTTGGAAGAATCACAATATTTTCTTATTCCCAGATTTTGCGAATTCGACAAGAGGTAAACGCGATCGGTTCAAGGAATGTAAGAAACTCTTACATCAACGGAAGATCGCTTTTGCACTGTTGTTTCCGGCCAAACTGAGAATAGACACCAAGGATGGCAGCAAAGTATTTTTTTGCCCCAAAAAGGCACTGGCCTTCATACAAACTATGGGTGAGTAAACCATTGGGCATTTCTTATGTGAGTGGACCGACTCACTGTTCAGTGTCTTGACTGTCTAAGGAAGCTGGGCGCCATTTTTTGTTTCTTTTTGCGTTGGCTCCGCCTAGCGGCTGGAGTTTGTTTTGTGGCATGACACTCCAAAAAACTTTTGCATTGACAAAAGTTCACTTTTACACTGAAGTTCCAGGCCAGATTGAGAATGGACACTATGGATGACCGCAAAATATCTACATGCTTACATAAAGGACGTCTTTTATAAAGTTGACGGACTGAGTAAGTCAT
The DNA here is from genome assembly GCF_019703515.2 of Myxocyprinus asiaticus. NCBI lineage: Eukaryota > Metazoa > Chordata > Actinopteri > Cypriniformes > Catostomidae > Myxocyprinus > Myxocyprinus asiaticus. The sequence continues at coordinate 35,486,002 of NC_059381.1, read as the reverse complement.
GATGTAATTTTTTTATGCGGCCTCCGAGTGAATTTGACTCCGAGGAACCGGGATGTCTGTTTTGTTTCTTTATGTGCTGGCTCCGCCTAGCGGCTTGTTTTGTTGAATAATACTCCTTCGGGTCAGCTGTGAATGAATCTGATCGTTCCTTGTGCTTACGCCTCCTGTGGGCTGGAATTTGATTTGTGGAGTATTTTTAAGGGACATTAGAATGATTACGTCATCTGCTGCACTCATAACGGCCGGCTCACTGAACAATTGTCTGTTTGTACGAGGAAACTGAACGGATTTATATCAGCTGGAGTTTGTTTTGTGGAGGAACACACCTTCAAGACAGTTCTGTGAATACATGTTCTTTGTGTTTATTCTGCCTGTTGGCTGGGGTCTGTTTTACAATGTATTTTCTGTTATGAAATTTTGCCTCACAAAACCTGTGCAGAAGCACCGGACTTGAGCAATCCAATGGCAAAGTTGTCGCGGGGTTCTCGCATGCGGACATGGACTCTTTGAGTTTAGAGGGATTGACGCCGGTTTGCGCTGTCGTGCGCGGGGTTAATGCACACGTTTTTCTTTTATCTGTTTGTTTTGTTCGGGGGGAAATTTGGGGTTTGATTGTTGCACTTATGGGGAACGTGGTCTATATATTTTTGCTTTTGACACACCATTTATTTATTTTATTATTTCGATATGTTGATTGTTAATATGAGTGGATTATCTCTCTCCACATGGAATGTCAATGGGTTGGGGCACCCCATAAAAAGAAGGAAGGTTATTCCTTTTCTTAAGCATAAGAAATATGATATAGTTTTTCTTCAAGAAACACATCTTTCCCCACAGGAAGCTGAAAAATTTGGGAAGATATGGGGTGGGCATGTTTTTTTTAGTGCTGGCTCAAGTAAGAGTAGGGGAGTCATTATACTGATAAATAAACATCTACAATTCAAATTTCTTTTCAAATTACAATTCAAATTTTAAAGATAAAATAGGAAGAGACATTATTGTTTTAGCAGACATTCAGGGGCAAAGGTTGATTTTGGCTAATATTTACGCACCTAACGCTGATGAACAGGGCTTTTTTCTAGATCTTGAAGGGATGTTGCAAACTGCTAGCACCCCTCATGATATGATATTGGGAGGAGACTTTAATTTATTGATGGACTCAATCCTTGATCATAGTGAAGCAAAAGTGTGTAAGCCCCATAGAGCAATGGTGACACTTCACAGGGTGTCTAAAAATCTTGGTCTTGCAGATATCTGGCTATTTTTTAACCCATCTGGTAGGGACTATCAATTTTTTTCCTCAGTTCATAAGATTTATTCTAGAATAGATTTTTTATATATATATCTAAATCCCTCATTTCATCTGTTGTTGACTGCTCAATTGGAAACATCTTAGTGTCAGATCATGCCCTGGCGAGTTTAGAGATTTTGCCACATACAGAGAGAAAGAAATCATATAGTTGGCGCTTTAATGTATCCCTTTTGCAAAATCCTGATTTCCAACAAATGCTAAAGACTGAAATCAATGTTTACATGGAGACCAACTGGTCCTCAGTATCCTCTGTGGGGGCGTGGCTTGGGAGGCAGTTAAGGCAGTTCTTAGGGGTCGGATCATACAGTATGCCTCATTCATCAAAAAATCCAAAGCACGAGAACTCGTAGAGTTGGAAGAGAATATTAAAACTGCCGAGGCAGAGCTGAAGCGCCGAATGTTGTCTGATGGCCTCAGAGAATTGACCCGATTGAAATACAGATATAATACTATTTTGTTGCGGAAAGTGGAGTTTTGGTTGTTCAGGGCAAGACAGTCATACTTTGAGTCAGGGGACAATGCAGGGAAGCTTCTGGCAAGATTTATAAAACAGAGAGAGTCTTTTTCTACCATTCCCTCAGTGAAATCTGCTGGTGGTGAAATTTTTACCTCAGCCATTTATATTAATAATGCTTTTAAAGAGTTCTATCTTGATCTCTATAGTTCCACATCTTCGTCTACTGATGAAGATATTAGAAAATTTGTGGAACCATTAAAACTCCCTAAATTGACGACTGAGCAAAGAAATTCTCTTGAATCTGAGATAACCTTGGAGGAGCTTGACGAGGTAATTAAGACCTTGCCTTCAGGCAAAGCTCCAGGGCCAGATGGTTTTGCTTCTGAATTTTTTTAGATCTTATGCTGCGGAACTGGCTCCACTTTTGTTAAAAGTTTATACGGAATCATTAAAGAATGGAAAGCTTCCGCCAACCATGACACAAGCCCGGATCAGTCTGATTCTTAAAAAGGACAAAGATCCAAGTGAGTGTAAGAGTTACAGTCCAATTTCCCTGATCGAGCTAGATGTAAAAATATTGTCAAAAATTTTGGCTAATCGATTAAGTTATGACATCTCTTATACATATAGATCAGGTGGGGTTTATTCGGGGCTGCAGCTCTTCTGACAACATTAGGCGTTTCATCAATATCATGTGGTCAGTGGCGAATGATCAGACTCCGGTCGCTGCCATCTCACTTGACGCCGATAAGGCGTTAGATATGGGATTATCTTTTTAAGATTTTGGAAATATATGGGTTCGGGAGTACATTTATTGGTTGGATTAAGTTACTTTATAGACACCCTGTAGTGGCGGTACAATCAAATGGATTAATTTCAGGTTATTTTACTCTGAATAGGGGCACTCGGCAGGGTTGCCCTCTTTCCCCATTATTGTTCTGTCTTGCCCTGGAACCATTAGCAGCTGCGATAAGAAAGGAGGAGGATTTTTCACGGGTGGTGGCGGGAGGTGTGGTGCATTAGCTTTTGCTTTACCCAGATTATATTTTATTATTCGTCTCTGACCCTACTAGATCTATGCCTTGCCTCCACAGAATTATTAATTCCTTTTCTAAGGATACAAAGTGGATTGGTCTAAATCCGAAGCTTTGGCTTTGACAGCGTACTGCCCAGTAACGGCTTTCCAACCAGGCGCTTTCCAGTGGCCCAAACAGGGCATTAAGTATTTGGGCATTTTATTCCCAGCAAATTTGTCTGATTTAGTTAGAGTTAATTTTGACCCCTTAATAAAATGTTTATCGAGCGATGTGGGCAGGTGGGCTTCATTGCATTTATCTATGATCGGGAAAGTTAATGTTATTAAAATGAATTGTATTCCAAAATTCAATTACTTGCTGCAGTCTCTCCCTGTAGATGTCCCCCTCTCTTATTTCAAGCAATTTGATAGCATAGCAAAGTCCTTCATTTGGAATGGTAAGCGTCCCAAATTACATTTCAATAAGTTACATAGGCCGATTGACAAAGGTAGGCTAGGCCTACCCAAGATTTTATTTTATTATTATGCATTTGGTCTCAGACATTTGGCTCATTGGTCGCTTCCACCTGAGAGAGCCCCTCCCTGGTTCTGTATAAAACAGGAAGTTCTTGCCCCTATTTCACCATTGCAGGCCTTTCTATCAAATTAATCGGAGAAGTTAAGTTACATCCCGTTATTTCGTATTTGAACTCGGTATGGACAAAGGTGTCCAGAGTGTTTAATTCAGACATTTATTTAAATGTTGCCTCGAGCATATGGCTGAACCCCAAATTATGCATCAACAAGTCCCCTTTTTGCTGGTCAGAATGGATTGGGAGGGGGGTTACTACACTTGGTGACCTATATGAGAGTGGAGTGTTGAGATCCTCTCAAAATTTGGTTCAACTTTTTGGGATTCCCAGATCTCAGTTCTATAAATATTTACAGCTGCGCCATCTGCTTTGTACTGTTTTTGGGAGTGGTTTACACCCCCCTAAAGTGGCAGATACTCTGGGAGTGGTGATTACTGCTTTTGGAAAAGGTCATGAGGCATCGGTGTATTACTCCCTGTACTCCCTGGGGACAGAACTTCATCTTCTCTTAAGAGATTAGATTAGATTAGATTAGATAGTTAGGGTTAAATATTGATTCTGTGTATATATATATATATATATATATATATATATATATATGTGTGTGTGTGTGTGTGTGTGTGTGTGTGTGTGTGTGTGTGTGTGTGTGTGTTTTGTTGTTCCTTTTTAATAGATGATACAATAAAAATTGTGATCGCAAAAAGTCATATGTATTACTTTTATGCTGTCTTTATGTGATTTTTGGAGCTTGAAAGGTCTGATTACCAATCACTTGCATTGTATGGACCTACAGAGCTGAGATATTCTTCTAAAAATCTTTGTTTGTGTTCAGCAGACGAAAGAAAGTCATACACATCTGGGATGGCATGAGGGTGAGTAAGTGATGTGAGAATTTTTATTTTGGGGTGAACTATCACTTTAATGCCATTTTTATGCCATGTTACTCATAACAGTTGTCAGCTGAGGGTGCTATTTTGCTGCTGTTGTTTTTGACAACCACTTCTGCTTTGTGTTGATCTCAGTAAAGCTCATTTGGTATCTTTGGAGTACGGGGATTTAGAAAAAGGGGGCATAACTAATCCAACGGCTCAGCTTGTGGAAATTCTAGATTGGCTAAAATTAAATTAAAAACCATTAAATTTAAATTTAAGTTATATTTATTACATATATTTATACATTCAATATACAATAAATAATCATGGGGTGGTGTAGCTTTAAATAATTAGGTACAAGAGGCTATAAATATTGTGAATATTGTCACGGCTAAAGGGCGTTGTTAGGCAAGACGCAAAGCATAGCCTAGCTATATTCACAATTCCCAAAGTCCCAAGCACCTTATTGCTCTTATAAAATGGTTATAAAATAATAAAAATACTTGGAACACAAATGTTTTCAAAAATATATATTTTTAAAGTGAAATCATTAAAGGTGCACTCAGTAACTTTTGTCTTTGTGCCATCTTGGACTTACCCAGATAGCACACATACGTCCCTGAGATATCTGTTTTAGATCTTTGATCTGGAAAGCATCATAATCTGATAAACATCTGCTGAAAAGCTTAAAAAAGATCAGATTTATGAACATTTCACATCATAAACGTCTCTAAGACATCTGCTAAATGTCTAATGGACATCTGAGAGGAAACAGATACAATACGTCAAATAGACGTATTGAAGATGAGCAAACAACGTAAAATAGACATCTTCCAGATCTAATCACACAAATCTAATAGATGTCTGGGAGATGTATGTGTGCTATCAGGGTACACTGACACCTAGCGGTTTGGATGCAGCATAATTTAAAATCAATAGTTTTCAGTTTCATATGCCATTGTAGAAATGTATATTCACAGTCAGTCATGATTGCTTTAATCAGTGAGTGAAAGTGTCAAATAACAGGACGGTTACTGAGATTAAGCGAGTAGTATTCGGCTGGTCATGTGATTCTAACATGGTAGCCCCCATGTGTGGACCCTCTCCATGTAGGATAAAACAGCTTTTATAAGGTTACTGATATGACTGGAGTCTTCATTTTAATGTGAGTGCTCATGATTTCCTACATATATTGTAAAATTACAACTCATGTCTTTAGGGGTTAAACTTTTTTAATGAGGAAAAAATTACTGCGTGCACCTTTAAATGCCATCCTTCCGCCAGAAAATGTAGTCCCCGACAGTAATCCACTGGGCAGCGCCATGATGATTCTAATTGCCTGAACTGATGAATAAATTTCACGCTAAACTTGTGCAGTTGTTGGCTGTCATAACTCAAAGTAGTTAATGATATAAACGTAACTAACCTCGGACCATCGATTCATGATAAATACATACTCAGGTGAGGCACTGTAAAAAAAAAAAAAAAAAAACGGTCATCTCGACTCTGTGAAACAGAAACAGCAAAATAACCAATTAGTTAGCAGACTAATAATAGTAGCCGTTTCAGTTTTGTGGTCAGTGTGTTTACTGTAGCCTACTGTGATAAATAGACAACTAAAGCAGTATAGAAGCACATTTGTGTTTCTCTACAAATTGCAATACCGACAAAGTCCAGAAGGTGGAAGTTTCTTATTATTTTTACACTCGTGGTGGGTGTCGGTCTTCTCTGGAGAGGGGAGAGAGGAGGAGAGGAAGACAGTCTTTGTCCCGTGAGCATCTTCGGGTGGACACATGCGCTCAGAGGAGTGACAGAGTGCAGTTGGGACAGAACAGGAGCTCCGCTGCGGGATTCATGCTGTGCAGGCGGGCTGTGATTGAGCAGCTCATGCAGGACCTCCAGTGCAATCCGGATTTACTGTTTTCCAATCCCTTAACCAGACAGAAAGAGAGCGGTGGGCACTGCTGATACACCCTGTCCTTCAAAGTCTAGAGGTTTATTCTTCACACCTTCACCTGGACCTGAGGTCCTCTCAGTTTTATTTATTAAGAATGCAATGAAGAAATGGTGAAGAGAGAGTGAGTGTGAGCTGCTCGAGGACACTTTTCCATCATGAACACGAACGGTAAGAATTTCATATCAGTTTGGCCACATTTGAAGAAAAGTCAATATCAAGATCTGTCTGCTTTATTGGCTACTTAAGCGATATTTGCATCATATAAATTTGATAAAGTGAAGAATATTGTGGGCAGTTAGTAAACACATTACTCACCTGGAAAATAGATTATTATTATTATTATTTATTTATTTTTTTTTACTAAGTTTAGATATTTCTTATATTTGTGATATCTGTGATAATATAGTAGTAAAATGGTCTAGATATTTATTTAAAGTCAATTTCATACATTAAAGATTGACTACAGGAAAATATATATATATTGAATATTTTAACCGTTGTTACCCAAGCAGGAATAAAGTTAATTGAGCACACATTGACTCAGTGGGGCATGTTGTCACACTGTATGGTTTAAGTTGTCAAAATGGGACCCTGCCATTTAATAGACTATTAAAGAAAAACAAATTTAAGCTAAATTTAATTATAAAGAACAAAATGGTTCCTGCAACAGCAAAAATGTAAAATGTTATTTAAAAAAAATGTACAGTAATATATTAAATATTTGACATTTAATTACTTTATATTTATATGATTATATTTATAATTAATTATACATTCATTTATAATAAATAATTAAAAAAGATATTTTAAATTTTTTTATTTTATTTATAAAAAATCTGACATAAAGAAAAACTCCCAGTTAAAGTCTACCTTCATTATATGGTTGACTTTTGCCTGAAAGTATGTCAATGTGGTTTTATTGTTCACTTGCTTATCCCACAGCTATTACAAAGATATGATATTGGAATTGTAGTTTGGAGGATAGAATTCACCAAACATATCCTAATTTAAGTCTGTTTTGAACTAAATGTTTAAAACCAGAATACAGCTGCTAGAGAAAATAAGATTTTGTGCATTTGTACATTTGAATCCAAATCTTACAATTACTAAGATTTGGCCCTTTTGACAACTTCTCACAACTGAAGCATTGGGTCTAATCCCAGATGAAGATCACCCAGTTAATCATGTAGTAGCTTTCTGTTTTATTTTACATCAGTGCATGTCTAAAGATGTATAATACTTCCTGGATAGGTGAACAAGTGACTAAAGAGTCAATTAACAGTATTGCTGTTTGAATAAAGGCAGCTGTCCAACAAGTCTCATCTCTCCTTTCAGTATTGAGTTCCCCTTTCAGTTGCCTTCAGCAAATGTTCTTCAGGTACATCTGTTGAGCACATTACAATTACAAGGGTCCAGTTGAAATACTGCTGAACTGCAACAAACCCTTGTTGTAAAACCTTTGAAGTTTGACTCTTAGTTGTAATTGAATGCCTATAATTCTGTTTTTCTAATAAATACCAGATTTGAACAGGAGCCTCACTCATGCTGTGCAAATGGGAAAGACTTACTAGTAAAGGTAGCAATAAGTAGACACAAATGTTTTTGATAATACTGCTTTTTGTAGTTCACATTGTATGTATATGTGTAAATTTACAGAAGTTTACTTGTGTGTAACAATTTGGGGAGTCTGGCAGGGTCGTAACCAGTGTTTGAAAATGAGGAAAGTCCGGGGTGGGGTGTCATGAATTGTACCTGTCTCTCTCTCTGTCTGTCTGTCTCTCTGTGATAAGTAATAAGAACATTGAGCAGGGGTGCACACACTTTTCATATAATGTTATTTTAGTAAGAACCATGCACAATTTAAATAGGCCTACATTGTATTCACACTGTGAAAAAATCCTGTTGTTTAAAAAAAAAAAAAAAAAAAAAAAAAAATGGCAGCTGTGGTTGCCAGAATAATTATGTAAAAAATAAAGTAAAAATGTAAACAACTTTACAGAACAACCTGTAAATTATATAGTTTAAAACTGTACTTTACATGACCACGATGGCACTGAAAAAAACAATCTGTTAAATTTACAGTAAAAAAAACTCATAAACTTGATATTAATCTTCCAAAACTGTAAAAATCTGCTTTTTACTTAATAAGATATAGTTAATCACCATAATAATTACAGGAGAGCACATGATGACATGAAGTTCATCAGTAGTGGCCTTTCCAGGAGCAATGACCAGTAAACATGTAGAGACAATGCTCAGTGTCACTCACACAAACACTAAACACCATCATGCCCCATTATTGTTTTTTTACTGTAACTTTAACAATAATTTATTGTAAAAAGTAGGGATGCACCGATCTGATACCTGGATCGGTATCGGCTCCGATACTGTCATTTTTAGATGGATCAGGTATCGGTCCGACGAGCCCGATCTAAATCCGCTACTGTGTGTTAGTCATGTTCGTTACTGTCAAGCTCCAGAAATGATATAAAAAAACATAAAAACACCATTAAAGTAGTTCATATGACTCGTGTATTTTATTCAGAACCACTTGAAGATGTACGATAGCTCTGTGAATCACAAAAGGCTGTGTTTAATAAGTAAATATATAAAATGCACGTGGAGCTCCAGCACGTTACTGAATGCCACTGCTCTGTTTATACACACACTCGCGACTATTTTAGCCATCACGCATTGCGAAACATTTGAGCGCTACTCCTGAACAACATCTAAGATGTAGATGCTCAGTAGTTCAATTCACTTATAATATACATTTAGAACAGCACCAGAGGAGCATTTTACCAGAATTTGAATAAGAAGCGAGTTAAACTACTGTGAACTTGCTAACAAACAGAATACATACAGGACTTCCTGGAGAGTTCAGAATGTCAAAATAAAAGCATGAAGGTTTAAAAAGTGCACGATTTAAATATATTGCTGTTGTATTTAAAAGTCAAAAATAATAATATTAATAATTGTATTATTGTTATTATTGTCATCATTAGTATTTGTTTACAATTTATAACAGTTTGTAACAGTAAGTTGAATGGGTTCCAAAAAATAACTGTGTGAATGAAAAGTGAGCTGATATCTTACAACTAAATTGAACAAAAAAGAGATCTGAATCCTTTAAAGTCCAGATGCAAGTTGAAACATTTAAAAAAAAAAAAAAAAAATGGTTTCTTTTCTACTGAAGACTTGAAGACTGGATTTAATGTTATTTTTGTTGCTACATTATCCAGTATACTAGTTAATAATAAAGTGTTTCTTAATAAGCTATACATTTATACTGAAATAATGTGTAGTTAGAGGTTTGTGTTTCTTTACATATTAAAGAGTACTCCCAATTAGTTCCACACAATAATGTAAAGAGATTCTAAACTGATTATGCAAAAAAACAACACTGGTATTGGATCGGGATCAGCCGATACCGAGATTTCCGGTATCGAAATCGGATCGGAAGAGAAAAAGTGGTATCGGTGTACATGTACTCTCTTGTTAAACATAATGTACATTTTGACCATTAATTATACAGGAAAATCATACTTTTACTAAAAAATTTATTTTTACAACATTTTATTGTAAAAACTACTGTATTGTCTTTTAAAATATATAAAAAATATTTACTGTATATTTTAGTTAATATTCGTTAATCAATCAACGTTTTATTTCTGTAGCATTTTTACAGTCTTTCACCGCTAAAATTACATACGATTTTTACAGTGCCCGATACCACAATTTCAGTTGTCAATACCAATACCAGTTAAATTTAATTATTATCTAAACCAATTTGATACCACTACAAAAACTAATACTATTTTGTTGATTAAGTAAAAATTGTTTCCTGTTCTCAAGTACTTATTAAATACAAGTAAACAGTCAGTAATAAAATTAGAACAAAGAAACAAATTACAAGCAACAGAACAATGAAATACAAATGAAGAAAACATTGCTTTCACAAGTTTTTCACAGCAGTATCAAGTATTCTGGTAAATTCTGAATGATTTGTAGTGAATGTGACCATAAAGCATTTGTATTACTGGTCTTCACTGTATAATTAATTAATTAATTAATTAATTCAATTGTATTTATTTATCACACATTATACATGTGCACATATACAGTGAAATTATTTTTTTCACATATCCCAGCTAAGCTGGGGTCAGAGTGTAGGGTCAGCCATGATATGGTGCCCCTGGAGCAGATAGGGTCAAGGGCCATGCTCAACGGCCCAGTGGTGGCATCTTGGCAGTGCTGGGGCTTGAATCCCCAACCATATAACCAGTAACCCAGAGCCTTAACCGCTGAGCCACCACTGCCCCAATGGAACAATCACTGCCCCTATATTTATATATATATTATATCATGTCAATTATACATGAATACTTTTAAAAGCCTTTAAATTAATCCAGCCAAGAGCAGTGAGTGGTTCATATTTTGGCTATAGCTGTTGGGTAAACAAGTAAACACAATATATCCAAATTTACCCAACTGTTTTCACTGAATTATACATGTAGACACTCTAAGGAAATGTTTTCAACTGCTGATTGTTTTTCATTCAGTTGTATATAGATTCTAATTTTAGAACTGTTAAAAATTAAAAAAATGTAATCAAGGTCCGGACTGGGGTTAGCTGTCGCACATAGAAGGGATATATCTCAATAACTATAAGGTTTTGAGTCAAAAGTCCAATTACTAAGGTTGCTGCTGGAAGTGGTATTAGGGAGGCCAGCAGGGGGTGCTCACCCTGTGGTCTGTGTAGGTCCTAATACCCCAGTATAGTGACGGGGACACTATACTGTAAAAAAGCACCGTTTTTTGGATGAGACGTTAAACCGAGGTCCTGACTCTCTGTGGTAAGATCCCAGGGCATTTCTCGTAAAGAGTAGGGATGTAACCCCGGTGTCCTGGCCAAATTCCCCCCATTGGCCCTTATCTGTCATCCATCCCTGAATTGGCTCTATAACTCTACTCTCTCCTCTCCACCAATAGCTGGTGTGTGGTGGGCGTTCTGGCACACTATGGCTGCCATCGCTTCATTCAGGTGGATGCTGCACACTGGTGGTGGTTGAGGAGATTCCCCCTATACTATGTAAAGCGCTTTGAGTGCATAGAAAAGCACTATATAAATGTAAGAAATTATTATTACTATTAATTACACATACAGTATATGTGTTCTCTTTAGCAGTGGTTTAGTATGTTAGTTTCAAAGTTCAAAAGGAATATTCCGTATGCAGTACAAATTCATCTCAGTCAACAGCATTTGTGGGATTATGTTCACTACCACAAAAACATATTGGTGCTGAACATCTTCGCCACTGTACTACTCAATCACTGGTGAGTAAAATGTGAAAATTTACCTGCCAGTGGCTAATCACAGACATTTTTAGTCACATGACTAAAATTTGGTCGCATATGCGAGTGATTTACTTGCATTGTAGAGGGTTGCGTCTTCTATCAATTTAAGATTCGATACAGGGATTGTTCAAATGAAGATTAATCAGAAAATCGATATTTTTACCCAGCCCTAATAGACATAGTGTTGTTTACCGTAGCACATTAGATGGACCAGTGGTTTAACATTATTAAAGTACTGTAAAAGTTAAGAGTGCAGAAATGCTGTGCTCTCTGGCTTGAATCGCTGGAGTTTAAACAAAACATCTGTGCTGGCTGTTTGCCACCACGCATCCAACAGTGGATATAAAAATATGCTGAGAGATAGAAGTCAAGTGTGCAGGTTACTACATCCTGCTGGTTGCATGTTTGTTAATGCAGATATCACAGAGTACTTGTAACAGCGTGAAAAATTAATGCACATCTTTATTATGACTATAATGGTTCTCTAATACTGTAGGAATAACATGCAGAACAGGGCCGTGCACAGACATTTTTGGAGGCTGGTGCTCAAGCTAAGAAAAAGGGCACCCCTCTCATAATTATTTATAAAAAATAAAGTTACACACAGTAGCACATCTTTTACTTACATATTTGTTTTTATTTCAATACCCATACACTCATGCAAATGTTTAATACTCAACAGATTTCTACAAAATTTTCAATTCACACAGGGACGATGGTCTTTAGCACTCACTTTTGTCAGTGTTTCCCACAGGATTTTGTGAGACTGGTGGGTGGACCTCGGACCCTCTGGGGCGGTCCGGGAGCATGGTCCCCCGCAAGAAAATGTTGTACATTTTAAAGTTAAATGCGTCAATCTGGTGCACTTTGAGATCAAAATTAAGAGGCTAAATCGATGAAGAACTGTGTGCTCTTGTAAACAATTTTGTGCTCTAGTAGTAATTTAATCATAAACACATTGGTTGTATAGATATGAATGGTGATGACATGGCAAAAAAGTCACACCCACAAAACATAAAGGAGACGGAGTTTAACGCAGTTCACAAATGGTCAAAACACAACATCGACTAGAGCATACATTTGAGCCATCAAAGAAATGAAGCAAAAGTGCTTACCTGTGCTGAACTTAACCTCAGATGCTGACTGGGAGTGAGAGATGCTTTGCCGAAGCAACAGCGCAAAACACAACGCTATAGATCTTTTATGTTATTATGAGAAGTGTAAAAATATTTTCAGTTCATTATGGAACTGCTGTGGACAAATTAGACTGTGGCGGGCCACCACAGTCTAGGTAATTAATGGGAAACACTGCTATTTCTACATTTATCACAAGAACAGGCAACACCAAAGAAAACAATGCCACATTGTGCATGCTTTAGTGGTCTATAAAATAAGTTACCATTCAAAATCAACAAATCTTTACACAAAATTGAAAGAGGCTGTTCTCTGACTAAATAAAATAATAAACCAACCAATCTACCCTCCAAACTACAGAGTAGGCCTATGTTCAGTTGTAACAATTAGGCTAAGTGCATTCTGTGTGGTGAGGTGAAGGGAGCAGGATCATTCTGCTGCTTTTAAAATTAAAATGTGATGAACAGTTAAACTTTCAAATCTGTAGGGGCCTGGGTAGCTCAGCGAGTATTGACGCTGACTACCACCCCTGGAGTCACGAGTTTGAATCCAGGGCATGCTGAGTGACTCCAGTCAGGTCTCCTAAGCAACCAAATTGGCCTGGTTGCTAGGGAGGGTAGAGTCACATGGGGTAACCTCCTCGTTGTCGCTATAATGTGGTTCTCGCACTCAGTGGGGCACGTGGAAAGTTGTGTGTGGATCGCGGGAGTAGCATGAGCCTCCACATGCGGAGTCTCCATGGTGTCATGCACAACAAGCCATGTGATAAGATGCACAGATTGATGGTCTCAGGGAGGGGCAGGGGCTCGTGCTGTCATGCAGAATTAGAACACAAATGCAGTTGTCGGGCAGTATAACACCTTTGACAATTAATGCCATTGGCCAAATTTTAAAACTAAAATATAAAATTAGAAAAAGAAATAAAAAAATGTCTTGCAAAAAGTGCACTTACCTAGTCAGAGGCCAAAAGGGCAGGTGCTTAAGCACCACCTGGGGTCTATCTGTGCACATGTGTGATGCAGAATAATTTGTCGTACTACTGAAGCTATTCCAGGATATATACCGTTGCCTGAATATTCTGTTTGCCTGATCTTCAGACTGAGCCTCACAGAAATGACTGAACAGAATACTGATTCTTGTCTCTCACTCACCACCAAACTCCCAAATGCACACACTCTTTGAATGGTGCATTTGTCATTTCAAGTGGCATACAGAAAATTTGTTGACAGACAAATTGTTACTTCTGCAACTCAAAAACCCAGACACTTCTTACAGTATAAAGCATTTTCTTTTGCAAACCCATTACCTTCATCCATACAGTGGCTTGGAGGTTTTTACACCCAGCTTCCTCAGGCTTTGGGTCTTGATTCATTACTCACTTTTTTCCATTTGTTTTTACATGATTAGCAGCCACTTTAGAGCTAACAGGGCTCAGGGGTCTTTCTGAGGATTTTTTGTTGTTCATTATCATTCCCTGCTTTCATAACTCTGGTTCTAGTGTTATGGTACATGTGAATGCTCTCTGATCTTGTAACATACACATTGCCCCCTGTTCGGCTCCTGGACTTTAATTAGACATAGCGCTGCATCAGCATATCGTCATGTTTCCATCAACCTCAGTTCAAAGCTTCCATCCTGCATCTTTCGAGAGAGATACTGTATCACTAAAAATTTAATGTTTTCTAGTATACAGTATAATCTTTCTTTACCCATGTTGCCATTTAAAAGGCACCGTAACATATATATATATATATATATATATATAAAAATTAGGGGCCAAGCCCTAAAGAGGCGGAGCCCCTATTGTATTTGTTAGTTTTCTTATTATTATTATTCTTACCCTGCAATGGGAGTCTATGGTAGCCCTCATAGGACCGTTCATAGGAAACTGATTGTTTGTCACAATGATAGGGGTTGGCATACAGTAAATAACCCTCTGACAAAGTTTAGGGTGTCTGGAAACAAAACATTTTGGCCTAGAAACAAAACTCTTATTTTCAAATTTCTCTGCTCATGATGATTATGATGGACCCCTTACATTAAAACTCCCCCCATTACAGTGGCCACTATCTTGGATTGTGACATTTACCCATTTTTCTTTTCATGCCCTACAAACTTTTTCCATTTTGCCTGAATATTCAATTTGTCTGATCTTCAGACTGAGCCACACAGAAATGACTCAACAGTATTTTGATTCTCATTACCATTTGGAAGTTACGGCAAAACAAAGTTATCGATGTTGATGTGAAACAGGAAGTGAGGCTGACAAAACTCTTTGGTCTATCGAAGGAAAAATTTGGTATGCTTCATTAAGTCCATGATCCGAGTGTACATGCCAAGTTTTGTGATATCTCAAAAACTGCTACTTTTGCTCATAACTTCTGAGCCATTTGTCCTAATATTCCTGTGTTTGGTGTCTATGGATTTCTTGGGTCATGAGGATTTCAGCGATTCCAATTATCGGTGATATTGCCTTTCTGCCATTTAGACTTTTAATATAAAGTGAAGTATTTTTTTAACTGTTTGTCAGATTTATAAGAAAATGTGTATATGTCTTTGACATCATGTCCTGAGGGTACCTGAGCAATTTCGGTACCTGAGCAGAACTTACAGTTCCAATGAAAATTAGCATGTTTAGCATACTACATGCTATGCTATCATGGTAATCAGTTAGCATTTAGAACAAAATAGCCTTAAAGTATATAATACTATATAGAATACATGTATTCTATCTTTTAAGACTATTTTGTTTTCATGCTATCCATAGGCAACATTAGCATACCATACTAATTGGTTAGCATGCTAACCAATGCTTTTTTGTGTTAACTGGAAACTTGGATTGTCTCTTTGCCATCATTGAGAAGAGTCAATTGATTGGTGCAGCGTTTAAAGCTCTGGACTATGGTTCAATGGGATGTTCGAGTCCAGCAAAGGATTGTTTTTAAAACTGTACTTCTGTTGACAGGGTTGGGGAGTAACGGAATATATGTAATGGGAATACGTATTTAAAATACAAAATATAAGTAACTGTATTCCACTACAGTTACAATTTAAATCATTGGTATTTAGAATACAGTTACAATCAAAAAGTATTTTGATTACTGAAGAGATTACTTTGCATTTTATTGTCCTTTGTTTCATTTAATATTTAGTCCTTTCAGATGGAAAACACTTATACATATAAATGATGCGATCCAAAGTGCATTTGAACAGCGGTGAAACTCTCTTATGATGTGTTACATTCATACGAGCAGACAGAGAAGTAAGTTTGAAGTAAGTTTGGAGCAGAAGAAATAGAAATAAGCCTTGTGTAAATTGTTAGCTTTTTGCTAAGCTAAAATGCTATTTCTAGCCATTTTACATGCACGTTACCAGGCACGATCATATTTATTTACCAAGAAAATTCACTTTGGATCATAATTTCTTTTTTCTAGTAAGACCTTTGATATTAGGGCAAAAATCGTATTCTTGATAATAATGTTTGTATTGTTTTCCTGTAAAAATATCTAAAAATCCTTAAAACAAGATCAATTTGATTTATCTTTTTTTAGAAACAACTCTGCATAAGATATTTAGGTTTTTCAGAGAATGTATTTTTAACATGTGTATTTTGTCTTACTGTACTGGCAGAGTTTTTATAGTCAAAACAAGTGAAAAAAAATCTACCAGTGCTGAAGAAGTAATCCAGAGTATTTCGAATACGTTACTGAGTAATCTAATAAAATATGTTACAAATTACATTTTACAGCATGTATTCTGTAATCTGCAGTGGAATACATTTCAAAAGTAACCTTCCCAACCCTGTCTGTTGACCTTTGAGTCTTCATGTTGGGGTTACTACAATGTAGCCCATACTTCACTACACAATGTATCCTTCAGTTCACAACCACTTAGCTGTAACAAAATTTTCTCAGCAACTCTTAACTTGGACTGTCTCTTTGGTGTCATTAAGACTTGTCGATTATGTGGTGCAGTGGTTAAAGCACTGGACTTCAGTCAAAAGATTGGGAGTTGAAACCCTGCCTGTCTTGTCTTAAGGTGTGGTCACATTTACCTTTGCACTGTGAAATTCCACGGGCGAAATAGAGTCATTTTAATGGCAAAGTGCATGATTGTGAATTCCGCGCAATGTACTTCTGGTGATGAAGAATTACTCCTCGCGGATTTCGCATGGTGTTCAAGTTTGGTGAAATTTGTCAGGCGAATTCTCCACGTTGACAAATATAAAATTGCATGGTTTGTCAGTGACATCTGTGTGGCCGGTGCTTCGTACAAAGCTACATGGAATATTCACCATAGAAAAGGATATCATTTTAGCGGCGAGCTTCTTTTTACCTTCACTCTGCCAAAGTATAAAGTGCTGCATTAAAAAGAGGATGCTTGACAATTCGTTTTTTTTTTTTTTTTTTTGCTAGTTTTACACACACTCAACGTCCACTGAATTTTGCTGTGCAAAGGTAAATGTGGCCACACCTTTAGAGTTGTGCTGCTGTTGTACTAGAGCTCTTTGCATTGTGCTTAGTGAATGCCTGTAAGGTTTGGCCCTAATCATTGCTGCTTGCAGCTATATTTATTATTTACTTTCTCCCCTTAGAATTAAACAGTCCAACTTTTTGCCATTGTGCCTTAAAGAAACACCCCTTTGCATGCGAAATGAGCTAAAATGTTTTTCTGCGCTCACACACAAGCTGCAGGTTTGCTGTCGGGTCCAATACTTCCCCATACTTCAATAACAGCCTCTTTGCAAAGACTGAATTACATTTTGACAGATTCAGAAAACAATTGCCTCTGAAATGTGCAGATAAAACTGTTAAGGAGGGTGTTGTTAAAAATAAACTTATTTGTAATGTTGGGATTCTTCAGAAGGATCTGCGGAGTGGTAGGTTCTATACACAGCCAGAAACAGTACATGATTTGACAAACTTTGCCTCATTTTACTGTTATCATTAGTACTTGTGGTGTTTAATAGTATCTATCCTATTTCCTCTTTATTACCTCACCTTGACTGTGCAGTCCAAGTTTCTTTTTACCTAACAAGCATCATTGACGTGTAAATGTGGATGGTCACGTGATAACCTATTCATCTGTCTGACGTCAGAAATTTGAGGAAGTTCTGTATAAGACTTAGTTTCAATAAATGGTTGTTTTGGACTGAGGAGGAAGTTACATTATGTTTTCATAGAACTGTGACATCAGCCCCATTCTGCCTAGTTACTGACAAGCACCATCCCCATAACACATTTTGCATCAGTTCAACTGCGTTACCTTCTCCTGTTGCGCGACCGAAAGTGTGTTGCATTAGCAGTGTTCTTGTCCCACGTCGAAACCAGAAAAGTAATCGCGTTCGCATAATCAGTAACAAGGGCGATTCGAAGGTTCCATTTTCCCTCTAAGATTACATTTTCATTAATCAACTGCAGGTTAGGTTTAGGGTTGGGGTTCATACGTTCCAAAAAACTTTGGCCTCTGGGGGCAGTGCTTCAAATTTCAGTAAGCCAAGTTTAGCTCAAGAAATGTCCATCTACTGCTTGCAAATTCACAGTTGCTGGGTTTCCATCCAACTATTTTTATGCATATTTTGAAGTTGCGTATAAGAATCCTGAATGGAAACGCTTGATATGTGCATAAATTGTCTAAATGTACTTAATAGTTTATGCGCTAGACAGAGGTTGCGCTAGATGACGTGGTTTGACCATTTGTGCACATAAAGCACGATGGCAATCTGCTCATTGGTTGGTATTGGTGTGCGAGAGCCAAGAGAAAGCTCCGACCTTGGCACACAATTCTTTGAACATAGCCCATGACATTCAGAAGTGTTTAACCCACAACTGGTCCTCACAATCAGCCAGAACAGTTTTGAGGCCGGGCGCTACCAGGTAAATGGAGGCCGGCGGCATAACAGCCATTTCAGCCCTCATTACATTCATTCCGCGGCGTCTCCCGGCAGCATTTAATAAAATGATGTATAATTCCTCTAATCTCGCAAATAAATCTCCCCTTATGACGAGGCGAGCTCCTTTAAAATAATGATAAAAAAATAATAATGCGCATGATGCAGTAAATGGAAACGCGCAACGACTCGCATTTTCTTAAGTTGAATTTTTAGAAATACGCTTAAATGTGAAACATTTTGGATGGAAACCCAGCTAGTGAGACCAGTCTGACCAAGAACTGAATTTTTCAACTGAACCATCTACCGCAGAAGTTTAATATCCAGATGTTAATCCAATACATTGTGTAGACATCACATGGTACATCATCTAATTGACATTCACTAGTCTCGTAAAGCTTGACATATGGATGGTTTATGCGGCTTTATCAAGTCTGCCTCAAGCTCTTCCAGTAAAGCTTCTTAATGTCACAGTATTTACAGTAGGCCATATGGACAAATACCATTATAAGGTCAGCGGCAAAGGATTCACTCACTATGTACAGCGGGTCTCAGCAGTCATTCTGAAGTTAAAGAGATGTTTCTCACCAGTTTTTGAATTTATAACATAAAGGGAGTGAGGGAAATGTAAGTTGTGATCACCCGTGTCAGAACTGTAGATGCTGATACTGAACTAGGTCCCTCTCTAACACAATTTCTTATACAGTACAAAACGGCAGTTATGTAACCGTAAATCTGGAACCCTTGAAGAACTGCGGTGGTCTGACTGTTTTGCCGATGTATTGCTTCCCACATCATTCCATCCGTGGGCAATTTTGGAGAGGGTCCCAGAAATGGACAACAAACCTACTGAAGCAAAACAGAAGTCTTCATAATATTAATAAAGCATTTTTATATTAAATCTATACACAACCAGTAAAAAGTTTGGACACACTTGCCTGAATTTATGTTTTTTCATTATCGTTAATACATTTTGATCTAACGTCTCATTACTTAAGGACTTGAAATTAGTTTTGCAGACAAATATAAATTATGCATATGTATGAATTTGGATTTTAAACAAATGTCCAGCATATATGGGAACTCCTTAAATACATCTCAGGATGCACATCATGAAGTTGGTCTACTTTGAAGAAGCTCAAATGTAAGATAGTTTTGATTTGTTTAACATTTCTGATCTTTAAATAATTCCTACACCAGGGCTCCAGACTAAAAAAAATTACTATGGAGAAATTGGCTCCTCAACTGAAACATTTAGGATCCAAATGATGGAATTGCACAATTTCGATACTTGATCAGAAGCAAGATAGAAAGCCGAAGAAAATAAATCCTAACCCTCTCACAAACAGATAAGGGAAATATAAAATGCACTCTTACAATATTTTTTTATGTATTACAATTTAAACACTACAAAGTAAACATTTTCATACAACAAAAGTAGATAATCAGCGATTGCATGTTATAAAGGTTCATTATTCCAGTAATCTGGTAGTCAGTTGTGAACTCACTGGTGGCTGATTCACTGTATGAATTGCTGAGAAAGTGACTCTGATGCTAACCTGAGCTCCTGAGTATCTTGAATCTTTACAGCTGATTCATTAAAAAGACCTGATTCAAAAGAATAATTCGTCCACGAATCGCTCGTTTGTTGTTGCGAGCAGCGAGCTCATCTCAACAGAAAGGGTGAAAAGTGTCATAAAACACACTGGTGTAAGATCTAAAGATGTAATTCAACAACCAGCAAGAAGATATCTGAAGAAACCGCATAGAAACGCACACAAAGTGTTCTAAAACTAGATTTAAAATTATTGTCGCAATAACTGAATTTTTGTCGCATTTGCGACCATTTTAGTCGCAGTCTGGAGCCCTGTATACTTCTATTAGTGTTATTTCATAGTTTTGATGACATTGTTATTATTCTAAAATGTCAAAAATATCAATAATAAAGAATGAGAAGATGTGTCTAAATGTTTGGCTGGTAGTATATTAGGGTTCACACGGTATACCGGTGCTATCGTAATATTGCGTTACCAAATATTTTTTAGCGATACGATATCATCTTGTGACTAATTTCGGTACCATACTCTTTTCTAGTGCTATTAGCAAAATGTATGGGATGTGATATTTTTTAGATTAAATCAATGACAAATTGACAATTAATCTCAATAAAGGCCAAGTGTGATCATTAAAAAGCAGAAGGATGTCATTTTATTAAAGTGTGCGTGCGCTGCGTGCTTCAGAATGAATTAGAGGTGCCACTCTGCTCTCTGTCTTAACACACACACACACACTGTTCGTGCGTGATGCTCAATGCGTTGTGTTTAGTGATTGAGCAGCTGGGAACACTTACATTAATTACTTCTCCAGTAATATTTCAGCTCCAAGTATTTTAGCATTTTATTTGGAATGTGGAGCTTATTAAAACTAACAGTTAAAACACACAGGAGAAACTCAAAGGTCCATTAAAAAAAAAAAGATCTGTTTAACTGGATGCGTGACATTAAAGACATTGTGACAGACAAATATTACTACTGTATAGAAAAATGTAATAGTAATAGCATAGCACTACTAATAACAATAATGTAATAATAAATGGTTTTATTATTATCATAACTGGCATTATTTATAATTATTATTATTATATATTATAATTATATAATAATTATTATTATATTATTAGCAATATCACAAGAACAAGTGTACTGAATATCAGCAGGCTGTGATTCAGCCGAAGCAGCCTTGTGCCACAGGTAATCAGATTTTATTCTTTTATACTGTGAAGCTCTGTTGTGCAGCATTATTATTTTAATTTTCATATTTTCAGGAAAAAGAGGGGGAAAAAGTGTTGTCAGCTGAAAATAACAAGTGTTTTCAGAGCAAGAGCAAGAACAAGACTGCATTCTTTATTTGGAATAACATGCAGTGTTGAATCATGCACAATAAGCCCAGAAACATGCATTAGAAAAGTTAATAAGGTCAAATTTGATTTCATGTTGACTTTTACTCACCATGTCCCAGTACCATCTGGACTTTTTGATTAACAGCCTCGCCTCAGGACAGAGAAAACCGTACATCTCAGAAGAACTGGAGTACAACAGAAAGCAGAACCTCATGGGTGATCACAGCGATCTTTGTAGAAAGTTTGTAGAAATTCCAAGTCTCATCCAAGTCATCAGCCTAGCCGATTTGTAACTGATTGATCTGTGTGACGTTGCCATGGTTTTTGTGGGCAGGGACAGCTTCCCTAGCAACACCACTCAGGAGCCAAAATAATGACAGAAGTGAGTGCAGGGTGCGCTGCCAGTTCCAGAGGGACACCCTGAAGACTGGCACCAGTTCTGGGCACAGATGGCTCGAGAATGACAGAAACAGCACAGCCAAGCTGGACTAAGAGCCACCTAAGAGAAGAGCTAGCAAACCTGAATGTGTCATCCTCAGAGTAGATCTGGAACACTTTTTTTGCATTCATATGCGACTTCTTCAGATATTATTTTGTGCGTTATTGAATTACAGCTTTAGAGCGTGTGTTTTATGACTTGTCACCAGTTCTTTTGAGATTAACCGACTGCACGCAACAACAAACAGGGTGAGCCATAATGTTCGATTCACGACAAATGACTCTTTTGAACCAGGTATTTTTAATGAATCGGCCAAAAAGGTTCACGAAATGAGTTTAAACTCATGAAGGGTGCATTCCATTCAGAAGGGATCATCCCTATGCACTATTCCCTTCGAAGACTTCATCCACAGTGAGAGCTTTTGAGATCTGGGGGATCCTCAGTAATCAAAACAAGCAAGTACAACCCCCCATTATATATACACCATGATCTATGGAAACATGGGTAAATGCTTCACTGGAAACATGGGTAAATGCTTCATGCTGCTACACCCCCCCCCCCATGTATAATTAAAAGTCCGGCATAATGGACCAAACCTTGTTTTGTTTTTTTATTGTTATTATTGGTATTTTGATAGCACAATTAACTGCAGCTGGGAATAGATTTGATTTGGACTCTTGATTTGGACTCAAGATGGCGCCGAGTATGGCTGCTGCGTTGCGAGCTCCGACACAACATAGCAATGTTTTGTTTGTTTTGTTCACAATTCTTATGTTTTTTGTCTTGGATGTTGTCTGCCTTATTGTCTACGACAGACAAACACTTTTGGACTTCACATTCCTCAATGCCGACCCGCTGTTTACAAACACGCAAGCGGAGCCCTTTGTCTGGGCAGCACGGCCGCGGAAACGCAGGAGGAAAAGGGGAAACAGAGCCGGCGTTCTCATCAGAGTAAGACGCCGCGCAAATCGACCCCCGCTACCCACTATTCTACTGGCAAATGTTCAGTCTCTGGATAACAAGCTCTGCGAGCTGAAAGCGCGGATCTCTTTCCAACGAGAGACGAGGGACTGCTGCATTATCTGCCTAACAGAAAGTTGGATGTCTGCGGAGATTCCAGACTCAGCCATTGAACCCGCGGGGTTCTCCGTGCACCGAGCGGACAGAGTGAAAGACCTCTCAGGTAAAACTAGAGGAGGTGGTGTATGTTTTATGATCAACAAATCCTGGTGTGATCAGAGGAACGTACATTCTATCAAGTCTTTCTGTTCTCCTGATCTGGAATTTCTTATGCTTCTGTGTCGACCATTCTGGCTACCGAGGGAATTCACAGCGGTCAATATCACTGCTGTGTACATCCCCCCACAAGCCGACACAGACCGGGCACTCAAGGAACTGTATGGGAGAATAAGTGAGCAGGAAACCGCGCACCCTGAAGCCGCGTTCATTGTGACCGGGGACTTTAATAAAGCCAGTTTAAAATCAGTCGCACCAAAATATCACCAGCACATTAGTTTCAACACACGAGGGGACCGGGTTTTGGACCATTGCTACTCTCCGTTCCGGGATGGCTACAAATCCCTCCCCTGCCCACCATTTGGCAAATCGGACCACTCTTCCATTCTGCTTCTGCCCGCTTACAGGCAGAAATTGAAACAGGAAGCACCCACCCTCAGAACGATCCAGTGCTGGTCGGACCAGTCAGACTCTACGCTACAGGACTGTTTTGATCACACGGACTGGGAGATGTTCCAGTCCACCTCTGATGACGACATCGAGCTTTACGCTGATAGCGTAATGTGTTTCATCAGAAGGTGCGTAGAGGACGTGATTCCGACCAGGACAATACGGATCTATCCGAATCAGAAACCATGGATCAATAGCGATGTTCGCGCGGCACTTAATGTGCGGACCTCCGCTTTTAATTCCGGGAACGCGGAGGAGCATAAACAAGCCAGTTATGCCCTCTGAAAAACTATCAGAACCGCAAAACGCCAGTACAGGAGCAAGATTGAAGGACAGTTTAACATCACCAACTCTAGAAGCATGTGGCAGGGAATTAACATCATCACGGACTTTAAAGGGAATAAAAACTCCGCCATGAACACTGCTGCCTCTCTACCGGATGAGCTAAATACTTTTATGCTCGTTTCGAGGGAAATAACACCGCCCTCGCGAAGAGAGCTCTCGCGGCTGAAGCTACAGAGGTTAGTTCACTCTCCGTCTCTGTAGCGGATGTAACCCGATCCTTCCGACGGGTGAATATCCGCAAAGCCGCGGGCCCAGACGCCATTCCGGGCCGCGTCATCAGAGCGTGCGCGAACCAGCTGGCTGGTGTTTTTACGGACATTTTCAACCTTTCCCTCTCTTTGTCTGTAGTCCCCACATGCTTTAAAACATCCACCATTGTGCCTGTTCCAAAACAATCAAAAATAACTTGTTTAAATGACTGGCGTCCTGTTGCTCTGACCCCCATCATCAGCAAATGCTTTGAGAGACTAATCAGAGATTACATCTGCTCTGTCTTGCCACTCAATCTTGACCCGCTGCAGTTTGCTTACTGCAACAACCGCTCCACTGATGATGCCATTGCATCTACAATACACACTGCTCTCTCCCACCTGGAAAGAAAGAACATTCATGTGAGAATGCTGTTTGTAGACTACAGCTCAGCATTCAACACCATAGTGCCCTCCAAGCTAGATGAGAAACTCCGGGCTCTGGGCTTAAACAGCTCGCTGTGCAGCTGGATCCTGGACTTCCTGTCAAGCAGACGCCAGGTGGTTAGAATAGGCAGCAACATCTCATCACTAACCCTCAACACTGGAGCCCCGCAGGGCTGTGTTCTCAGCCCACTACTGTATTCCTTGTACACACATGACTGTGTGGCAACACATAGCTCCAATGCCATCATTAAGTTTGCTGATGACACGACGGTGGTAGGTCTGATCACTGACAATAATGAAACAGCCTACAGAGAGGAGGTGCACACCCTGACACACTGGTGTCAGGAGCACAACCTCTCCCTCAATGTCAGTAAGACAAAGGAGCTTGTGGTGGACTTCAGAAGAAAAGACAGAGAACACAGTCCCATCACCATCAATGGAGCACCAGTGGAGAGAGTCAGCAGCTTCAAGTTCCTGGGTGTCCACATCACTGAGGAACTCACATGGTCCGTCCACACTGAAGTCGTTGTGAAGAAGGCTCATCAGCGCCTCTTCTTCCTGAGACGGCTGAGGAAGTTTGGAATGAACCACCACATCCTCACACGGTTCTACACCTGCACTGTGGAGAGCATCCTGACTGGCTGTATCTCCGCCTGGTACGGCAATAGCACCGCCCACAACCGCAAAGCACTGCAAAGGGTGGTGCGAACTGCCAGACACATCAGAGGTGAGCTTCCCTCCCTCCAGGAAATATATACAAGGCGGTGTGTGAAAAAAGCTCGGAGGATCAGAGACTCCAGCCACCCGAGCCATGGGCTGTTCTCACTGCTACCATCAGGTAGGCGGTATCGCAGCATCAGGACCCGCACCAGCCGACTCCATGATAGCTTCTTCCCCCAAGCAATCAGATTTCTGAACTCTTGATCTCCCATGATCAAAATACATCAGCACTGCACTTTATTACCCTTACTCTTATATCTCACACCGGACTGTCATAAATTATATTATTATTATTATTATATTATGTTCTCTCTTAACAACTGTCTATCAACCGACAGCCTGAATGTCAATACAGTACATTCTAATATATATATATATATATATACTTTTTTTATACATTTTTATTTTTAATTTTTATTGAATAATGTGTATCTATATAGTGCGTATTGTATACTGTACAGTGTATGTTATTATTTGTATATTGTTGAGTGTAATTGTGTATAACAGATGTTTAAATTGTGTTGTGTTAATTTGTTATTGTAAATTGGTATATGTCTCATCACTGTCACGACTGCTATGTTGATCGGAACTGCACCCAAGAATTTCACACACCATTGCACTTGTGTATATGGCTGTGTGACAATAAAGTGATTTGATTTTGATTTGATTTTTTTTATTTGATTTCAACACTTTAGTGTCTGGGTGGCCCCGTCACAGTAAGGAAAGATCAAGAATATTTTTAAACACATTACAGATAGATAGATAGATCAGATAATGGCTATGTAGTAGTGCTGTCATTCGATTAAAATGTTTAATCGTGGTTAATCGTATACATTTTCATAGTTAATCGCGATTAATCACAGATTTTGAAATTGCTGAAATTGTACTCTATAAATACTTTTCCTGTCAAAATGAATTTATTTCCTTCTTACAAAAGAAAACAATATGTAAAAATAATTCTTTATTACAATTTTTCAAACCAATTCAATTAACATTAAATGTTTCCCAAAGTCTAAGTGGGAGTTTGACCAATTGAAAAAACTAGTTTCCCCATAGGTTGCATATTCATTGCAATGGGCATTAAATCTCTTAAACTCTCATCCTCCACAATATTAATCTGCCGGTAGACTGTGGCTATCCGCTTTCCTACAGCAGTCATGAAGCGCATTCACGATTCGCATCAGGGCGTCAACGCCAGCGCTTTTTTCAACTCCATTAAAAGTCATTCAAATGTGCCTTACATGGGCTGAAAAATGCTTGATTTCTGTCACAAGTCCCATCTGGGCTTGTCTTGTACAACAAATAGCACTAAGAGCTCCTTTCTCCATCAGTTGATCATTGACACGGAATCGTTGTTCTGTGTGTTTGTGGTTTGCACACACCACAAACACACAGAACAGCGATTCAGTGTAATGACTCCGGGTAGACACATTACAAAGGTTCCGCAATTCCAACCAGTGTTTATGCTGGCTTATGCTTTATGTAAGTGCGTTAATCGCGGTTAAGAAAAACGAACCCGTTAAACTTTAATCGCATGCGTTAATATGTTAATTTTGACAGCTACACATGGGGGAAGGTGCGATGGATCCGGATAAGACAATTTTTGTGATAGTTTCAAATTATTCTACGTATGAGGGTATGTATAGTCGGATTTCACATTATTTAAATCCATGCAATACTTCTCAATAAGATGAGCATGACAGTTAAAACTACATTTATTCTGTGGGAGAGCAACAGTCTTTAACAAAGATCTCAAATTTGATCCAATGTTGTTTAGTTTTCTCTAACAGGATATGTATCAGTACCAGCACATACAGGTGCATCTCAAATTAGAATGTCGTGGAAAAGTTCATTTATTTCAGTAATTCAACTCAAATTGTGAAACTTGTGTATTAAATAAATTCAATGCACACAGACTGAAGTAGTTTAAGTCTTTGGTTCTTTTAATTGTGATGATTTTGGCTCACATTTAACAAAAACCCACCAATTCATTATCTCAAAATTAGAATACATCATAAGACCAATAAAAAAACATTTTTAGTGAATTGTTGGCCTTCTGGAAAGTATGTTCATTTACTGTATATGTACTCAATACTTGGTAGGGGCTCCTTTTGCTTTAATCACTGCCTCAATTCGGCGTGGCATGGAGGTGATCAGTTTGTGGCACTGCTGAGGTGGTATGGAAGCCCAGGTTTCTTTGACAGTGGCCTTCAGCTCATCTGCATTTTTGGTCTCTTGTTTCTCATTTTCCTCTTGACAATACCCCATAGATTCTCTATGGGGTTCAGGTCTGGTGAGTTTGCTGGCCAGTCAAGCACACCAACACCATGGTCATTTAACCAACTTTTGGTGCTTTTGGCAGTGTGGGCAGGTGCCAAATCCTGCTGGGAAATGAAATCAGCATCTTTAAAAAGCTGGTCAGCAGAAGGAAGCATGAAGTGCTCCAAAATTTCTTGGTAAACGGGTGCAGTGACTTTGGTTTTCAAAAAACACAATGGACCAACACCAGCAGATGACATTGCACCCCAAATCATCACAGACTGTGGAAACTTAACACTGGACTTCAAGCAACTTGGGCTATGAGCTTCTCCACCCTTCCTCCAGACTCTAGGACCTTGGTTTCCAAATGAAATACAAAACTTGCTCTCATCTGAAAAGAGGACTTTGGACCACTGGGCAACAGTCCAGTTCTTCTTCTCCTTAGCCCAGGTAAGACGCCTCTGACGTTGTCTGTGGTTCAGGAGTGGCTTAACAAGAGGAATACGACAACTGTAGCCAAATTCCTTGACACGTCTGTGTGTGGTGGCTCTTGATGCCTTGACCCCAGCCTCAGTGCATTCCTTGTGAAGTTCACCCAAATTCTTGAATCGATTTTGCTTGACAATCCTCATAAGGCTGCGGTTCTCTCGGTTGGTTGTGCATCTTTTTCTTCCACACTTTTTCCTTCCACTCAACTTTCTGTTAACATGCTTGGATACAGCACACTGTGAACAGCCAGCTTCTTTGGCAATGAATGTTTGTGGCTTACCCTCCTTGTGAAGGGTGTCAATGATTGTCTTCTGGACATCTGTCAGATCAGCAGTCTTCCCCATGATTGTGTAGCCTAGTGAACCAAACTTAGAGACCATTTTGAAGGAAACATTTGCAGGCGTTTTGAGTTGATTAGCTGATTGGCATGTCACCATATTCTAATTTTTTGAGATAGTGAATTGGTGGGTTTTTGTTAAATGTGAGCCAAAATCATCACAATTAAAAGAACCAAAGACTTAAACTACTTCAGTCTGTGTGCATTGAATTTATTTAATACACAAGTTTCACAATTTGAGTTGAATTACTGAAATAAATGAACTTTTCCACGACATTCTAATTTATTGAGATGCACCTGTATGAGAAAGAATTAGCAGTCCACCGGTTACGAACCGTTTGACCAATTAATTGAAACAAACAGACTCATAAGAACAATTCATTCACAAATCTGACATCCTGGATTCCATCAACATATTTTTATGCAAATTTTGTAATATTGCATAAAAAATGCTGGATGGAAAAACCAAGATGCGAATGAAAAACTTATATGCTCGCTTGAGGTGGATACATTCGATAAGACGACATGCACATAGACTACGATGGAAACACATTTATCGAATACATTCCTATAGAATTTCGATAGGAATACAAACATGCATTAAAAAAAGTAATGTGACTGCCTCAACAAGCCATGTGAATACATAATTTGCTTAGAGTATGTCATCAATATCATCACATAGCATCTCAAATGTTGCTCTGGTTATTCTGAAATTCCAAATCCTGTCATCAAAATGATGCCTAAAACGCTTTTGCTCCCAGACATAAGGCATCTGCCGCTGAACGCAAGTTCATTAGAGCATGTTGTCTGCGTGCTCTACACCATAAGTAATTTGTTGCAATAAAAAGAGCTTTCAATGTCCATTTTCATTTTGCAGATATTTCCTAAAGGGTGACAATTTTGATCTCTCAAACACATGGGATGGAAACATTGCTTTATTCACAAATAGTTTTTTTGCCATATCTTTCTGAAAAATTTAATTTGCTTGAAAGGGAATATAGCTTGCTACTATGCCTCAGTGTTTCTCAATCCTGGTTTCTGAGACCTGTACCATGAAGGTCGCTGAATGAACTCAGGGTTTCAGGATTGGTTTCAGGTTGACAAATTCAAACCAGTCCAATCAGGTTTAATTGGTACCATGATGCAGCTCATCAACTTTCTCTGTCAACTCAGGCTTCCATCCTGACTTTAAGATTAGATTACGCTCTTGTGCACAACCAATCATGTGAGAGAATGCAATTCACTTCTCCTGAGAGACTTATATCAAAACGTTTTGTGGAATAAAACTACTTTGTAAATATACATGGGATAATAGGAAACCTAAAATTATTCTTAAAATTCTTAAAGTTGTCAAAAAGGCTCGGAGGACTAGAATTCCCAAATTTAATAAATGATTATAAAGCTGCCCAAATTCAACCTATATTGAAGAATCTAAAGTGAAACGGAGGAAGATGGAAATTTATCAAATGGGGGAACCTATTAGTATATCTCTGTTCCTACCCAAACAAAGCAACAAATTTAAATCAATAGATTATATTTGTGTTAATAGTATTTTTTGGATTTGGTTAGAAAAAAAAAAAAAAAGAAGAAATAGTGAAATTAAGAAAGATATAGTTAATTTACAAGAAATTGCTAAAGATTCTGATTTCATGCCAAATAGATTAAATAATATATTGAAGTTTTGGGCAGATAGAGGTCTGATATCAGCAGATGTTCACTGATAAAGGAATGGATACCTTTTCAAACCTAGCAAAAATTATGAGCTTCCAAATAAAATACAAATTACATTATTTACAGGTAAGAAGATATTTATTAACAGAAGTTAAAGAAATAAAAAGGAAATGTATCATTAATACATTATATAACTGATACATACAACTAATCCAATACAAATGTTAGGAATGTTAAAGAGTGCACTTGAAAGAGATATACAGGACACTCTGAATACAATTATATGTAGGGAGGATGAATTCAAAATAAAAATTATTCAGCAAGACTGGGAAGAAATATCATATAATGCATTCCATACTACTCAATCCAGTGTTTGGAGGGAATCTGCTTGGAAGATACAAATGAGATTTTTTACAACACCTGCTATTCAAAGTAAATACAACAGCATGGTAAAAGGGGATTGGTGGAGAAATTGTGGAGAAAAAAATGCTCATTACTGTCAAATTCTATATGACTACTTATTGGATTGAAGTGATTCGACAGGTTCATTTATTATTTAACTGCACAATAGAAATACATCCAGAAAACATTACTTTGGGTAAAATGCCATTGTCCTTAAGAAATAAAACTGAACTAAATATATTTAGGGTAATCAGAATAGCAGTTTTGAAACAGATTACAAAAAAAATTGGCTTAAACCAGACTTAAACCAGAACCCCCACAATTTCAAAGATGGAGAGAAACGATTTCAGAAATATACCAAATGGAGAAAGTAACATTTATCATTAATAATAAAAGTCTGGAATGTGAACATAAATGGGATTTGCTTAAATATTATAAATTAATTTAGATAGATTGTTTCCTTTAGATTCTTGATTTTTGAACAAAATCAGTTCAAATACGAGGTGTCCTATCTCATTTAATATTTTAAAAAAAGGAGGCGATGTCTTAACTTTCTTTCCACTTTATTAGAAATAAAATATAACATGTAAATGAATGAATTACACGTTATTTATCAAATATGTTGTGGATGGTTATTTGATATGGTTATTCAAGATAACATCGTGTTTTTTTTTTATTTGTATTTCTCTTTCTTGATGTACAATTTGTATATTGTCTTTAGTAAAAATAAAATGCAAAAATAAAAAGCATAAACAAGGCTACTACTGATTAATTAAAGTGAGCACTTAGAATACTGTATGCAAAAAATTGGTATGCAATAATAAGATGTATTTGTTCTTTTTATAAAAGACGTATTTTGTGTACTGCTTATATTGCTTATTGCTTTTATTATTATAACGTCAAGTAAAATACTGTATGTTCATCTCGAGTCCATGAAAGAAAGAAGGGGTTTGGGTAGCATTCACCCCTTTCCATAACAATCTTGAGCTTTTAATATGTTAAAAATGATTATTTTTGCAGGTATCATATTAATCCATTTTACTGGCTGTTTTATAGATAGCCTAATATATTATGTTTATATTTTCAAAGATATTTTTTGCTATGGTTAAAGAAGGTAAATGAAAAGCAATTACATTTTAAATAAAAAAAACAACACTATCTGCTGAAAATCTACATTTAGATTCTCAAATAAACAATTTATCATGAAGAGTCGATTTTGTAGATTTCTACGATTTTATTTGTAAAGTGCACTTTAAGAGACACGGGGAAGTTTGATTGTGTCATTTTACTCACAGCTGATTGGTTCAGCATCTGTTTGCGATTTGTAATTCAGAACAAAACCTGCTACGGAGCAGGTCAGCCATGTAGCGTAAGTTACTATGGAGAAGAACACCGCTAAAACCGACCAACTTTCATGGTATCTAAAACCTGGGGTTGAGGCAAACTAAACTAAAACTTAGCTGGCTAGCCACCGAAACTGGCTTCATGGTACAGGCCACTGGTGTACCTCAACACTGTACTATTTGGATGTATGCTTACTGGAAATACAATTCAGGTCATGGAGCCTCTACCAATGAGCTGATGAGCTGAATCAGGTGTTATCAATACTGAGTGTGAAGTTTAAAAAAAAATCTGATATTTTGAAATCTTTATGAAAATGCACATTTTGTTCAGGTCAAATAAAGAAATCCTGAGAAAACTTCTTGATATTCTTTACACACACAAAAAAAATATGATATTTGTAAAAAAAATATATATTTTTTTTTTACTTTGAAAAAATGTTTGAAAACTTTTTGAAATTAATGATAAAGTATTACACAGTGCACTCTCATGTATCCAAGGTGCAAGTAAAGTACTTTAATACCTTTTACTTGATGATTGTGCCGCATTACATTATTTAATTCATTAAATCAATTCTCTTTAGAAAATGCTATAAATTTTTCAAAAATGTATGAAACCAAATTGGACACAAAGATAATATTTCTATGAACTTGACACGAGTGTTTAAAACTAGATTTTTAAAAAGATTTCTAATTCTTATCACCTTTGAAAATCTAATTTGTCAATGGCCCATTTACAGGTTTTTTATTTAGGCACTTTCGTATTCAAAGTTGCATAGTCTGCCAGACATGTTCAGATTGCTTTTACCCTTGTTCCACTATTTGCTTACCGAGGTATACAGGGAGAGATTGTATTCGTATACACTGTATCTCTACATTACGTAGGATTCATTCTTATTGGCCTTGAAATTGCTTGACTGAGCTAGTAAATGAGACATGTGATTTATAGTGACCTCATCATCTGATATCTAACCCTGTCACTGATGGGGAAAAATGCCTGTAAATCCTGGTTGGCTACCGTTACTAAACTCGATTCCCTGCTGATTGCACCGTCACGCTGAGATGACAAGGTCGACAGCAGCTAGAACTGAAGCCTCTAGGAGTCTGTTCCTGTGTGTTTATCATAAAACTGAGACACATTGCTCCTTGTCACTGTTCAGTGTATTTTTAGGTTACATATTTACTGATAAACGATTTTGTAATTGATTTGTATGTCAAGACAGACTGTTATATCTCTGCATTGTTTCTGGTCAGAGAAAAAACATATTGCAATGTTCTTCGTTGTATCTCAGGTCTTCAGCACAAAAAAACAAACAAAAAAAAAGCTGATTAAGATTCTAGTTTACTTAGAGGCTGTAATATTCTACAAAACAGTGGGAAGGTTAGACTAAATGTCTATGGACGAGCACATGAGAGCCTAGCTG
Source organism: Myxocyprinus asiaticus (assembly GCF_019703515.2). Taxonomy (NCBI): domain Eukaryota; kingdom Metazoa; phylum Chordata; class Actinopteri; order Cypriniformes; family Catostomidae; genus Myxocyprinus; species Myxocyprinus asiaticus. The sequence goes on along the minus strand of NC_059381.1, from coordinate 35,452,768 downwards.
CATTAGAGCACCACCTACATTTCAGATCTGTAGATTGTGAAAGAAGGTGATAGAGGAAACATTCTTTATCCTAGTACTTGCTGCCATCCAAGAATGAACAAAGTCTTTTTGCAGGGACACAGAGCAAACAGAGCCTAAATTACAGGCTTTCAAAAACAGGATATATAGCATATAGACATATGTTGTATGGATTGTCATCGTACAATGGCATATTACTACAACATTAAATATTTATGAAATATTGGAATCTTTTTTTATTTTGGGGGTTTTCTGAAAAATTAGACCAATATTTTGTAATTAGTCCACTGTGGGTGGGTTGCACAAAAAAAAGATAATCAGTCTAGAGCTAATCCAGGGTTTGTTAATTAAAGGTTTTATTTTAATTTGAGCTGTGTTGCACTGTTTAAGTTTAAATATGGTTTTACATATCAGATATTAAAATTTAAACCTGATTAAAACCTTCGCCTGCAAATAATTTTTGCCATGATGGATTCTGAACCTAGCTGTAAATTGTTAGTACACAGGGCTTATCAAGCAGGTTGAGGAAATGTTGCAGCAGCATGTACAATGTCACAAGCCTTAAAATATGGCAGCATAATTTAACAAGAAAGGACAGATAATATGAAACAAGATGCAAGTGGCATGGGTCTTGGATTGACCGCCTTCCCTCGTGTCAGTGCTGCTATTGTGGCCAGAAATGAAGGCTTGATCTCCACCCGAGGGCTTGATGTCACTTTGCTTAAATTTGTTTACATTTACTATATAGTCTGCTGTCCAAAAATTAATAATATTGACAAATACATGTTTTGAAGGTCTAAGGATTCAGCATCGATATCTGGTCTCTGTTTTACGACCAGCGACAGTTATATAAGAATTGGTGACAGCAGAACAACTGAAAACATGCTAAATCAGAACGGGTCTTCATACCTCTGTTATGAAAATGCGATCTCCGGATGAATGCAGTCCATCAGACATGAGTCAACTTTCCATGCCAAGCATCCAGTGCATAACACCCGTGTAACACAGTTCAATGGAAAGGAGGAGGCGAGAACCGGCTAAACAATATAAATAATAGTTTAATAATAAATGTAACCAAAAAGACACAAACGTAAACAGGTGTCAGACAGCTGTCTGTAACTCTCTCTCTCTCCGGTCGGCTTTATCCCTCTCGGGCTTAATCAGCCTTATTAGGGGCCGGGTGTGCGGAATCACGACCTGGCCCTGCCCTCCACCCTGCCACAACCCTATTTTAGTCCAAAAAGTGATAAAGTAAATCTAGATGTTAATGTTAATAAAGTTAATCTAAATTTAAATCAGGATAAAAAACGATGCTATAAATGTAACCATGATTATTTTTAAACAAGGTTTAAAGTTGCAACCCATTTTAAATGTGTTTCAGTAAATAAAACCCAATAGAGTGCAAGTGACCGCCCACTTTAGATATATGTCAGGTTATAACACTCTCTTCCATCATTTGATCATTATTCTATGAATGACTTCTGTCATAACCAATATAAAAAGTATAAAAAACTTATGTTTTAAATAAAATTTACTTCCTGCTTTCAGTGGGTGGTAATAGTGTGATGTTAAAGGAGTATTACAGGTTCAATACAAGTTAAGCTCAATTGACAGCATTTGTGGCACAATGCTGAATAAAACATAAATTATATAAATATTTTTAAAAAAATCTGTGTTACAGTGAGGCACTTACAAGGGAAGTTAATGGGGCCAATCCGTAAACGTAAAAAAACTCGCTGTTTCAAAGGTATTGCCACAAAATTTTAAACTATATGCATGTTAACATTATTGTAGTGTAATAAAATCAATTGCTAACCTTTTCTGTGAAAAGTTATAGCCAGTTTTACAACTTTGTTGGCATGGCGACCTAACACCATAAACACGAAAGCCCTTTTAAAAAACAACCATTTAAAGAACTTTACAGGTCAAATAATACATGAGTTTTAAGAGAAGAATTAATGAAAGTGATTTTTTTTTTTCATTATATGCTTCACATTTCTGTGTTTAAACTCTCCAAAAATTGGCTCCATTCACTTCCATTTTAAGTGTTTCACTGTAACCTTGATTTGTGCTTTTTTTTTAAGAAAATAAGAAACAAAGACGCTGGCTACCACCCCTGGAGTTCGCTAGTTCGCGTGCTGAGTGACTCTAGCCAGGTCTCCTAAGCAACCAAATTGGCCCGGTTGCTAGGGAGGGTAGAGTCACATGGGGGTAACCTCCTTGTGGTCGCTATAATGTGGTTCGTTCTCGGTGGGGCGCGTGGTGAGTTGAGTGCAGATGCCGCGGTGGATGGTGCGAAGCCTCCACACGCGCTATGTCTCCGTGGCAACGCGCTTAACAAGCCACGTGATAAGATGCGCGAGTTGATGGTCTCAGATGCGGAGGCAACTGGGATTTGTCCCCCGCCATCCGGATTGAGGCGAATCACTACGCGACCATGAGGACTTAAAAGCGCACTGGGAATTGGGCATTCCAAACTGGGTGAAAAAAAGAAAATAAGAAATTAGTCTAAAATAATTTTTGTGGTAATCAACAATATGCCACAAATGCTGTCGATTGAGATTAACTTGTATTGAACCTGGAATATTCCTTTTATTTTGGTGGGCATTTTGGGCAGAGTTTTGTGAATGAAGCTAGAGACTGTTTAGCCTGATATGGACCACTTCAATTAAAATAAATGGGAGAAATTGAAACATCCAATACGGTGTAGAAAAGGAAGTCCCGCCTTACAAAGATACAAGGAATACTTTACCAGCCACTGTCTGCACTTCTGTCTTAGGATGGACTTCACTGAAAATAAACATCCACAAGCTTCCATTCGGACAGGGAGGCACACCTTACTGACCTCTTCCTGCATCATCTTGGTCTTAGGATGGACTATACAGTGAATATACTGCTATCAACTGAAATCCAATCGAACAGCGAGTAACACTTCTCTGATCACTCCTCTTAAAATGAAATACATAGATAATAAATGACCAACTAAAGCCTTTATCAGCTAAATAAAGGATACTGCATCTACATCCACATCCGCAGTCAATTCAGGATGGACTTTGAATACACTTAATCATTGAACAACAATCTTACAGTTCAATCGAAATCCTGTAGTATTAAACATTTCACATCAAGTATCTACTCAGTTTACTTAATTAAACCATGACTTTTATTACACATTGATAACTAATATTGGCATTATATTGATGCTATATAGGCAGAGGGGAACTGGCTCCCCCAGCTGAGCCTGGTTTCTCCCAAGGTTTTTTTCTCTTTCCATTATCTAACATTTCATGGAGTTTTTGGGTTTCTTGCGACAGCCACCTTTGTCTTGCTCACTGGGTGCCTAAAGACAAATGATTTCTAGCTGTGTCTAGAAGGTAACCGTCTGCATAACAAAGTCTCACAAGAGTCACACAGCTTAATTTTTAAATATGGTTTTACAAATCAGAGATTAAAATTTAAACCTGATTAAAACTTTTGCCTGAGAATAATTTTGTCTGCCATGATGGATTCTGAACCTAGACACGAGCATAGCGTCAGCTTAACTACAGCGTAACTGCAGCAGGGCTTTCAATCTGGAAGCATATCTATAGCATCGCAGCAGTGGTTCTATATAGAAAAACACTGTGATTTCTGTTACTGAGGCGAGTTTATTTGAATAAAGACCATAACTTATTAAATGATTATCAGGAGTGGGTCATTGATAAATATTACAAACTTGATCATCGTGAAATCTTATTTACATGAGGAGGAGGACCACATTTGCATCTAAAAGGTAAAAAATAGAGCACTTTGTGCTTCTCCACCTTCACAACCAGTCTTGTATCCATAGACCTTTTTCACGGACTGTGATGACACATTTCTGCCTTATTTAACAGCGTAAATCCAGCAAACTTTTTTATATGATCATTTTTTTTAAATATTAAGTGTCAGTTTATAACATTGTGCTGTGTTATATTACCATGGAATTAGTTTTAAAAACTGAATTACCACAGCTGTGAGGGGGTTTTGATTACAGCTGCTGAGACAGTGACAGTAAATTTGTCATCTTCTCCCATCTGACTGTCTTAATCCACCGCTCTCTATTTTTTTCCTCTTCTGGAAAGTCATTCAAACGTAATAGTGAATTTTTTCTTTTGCTCTTGGAGCAAATGGGTAAGTGAAAATAATATTTGCTGTGATCTCCCATTCACTCCCATTCACCGCTGTCAAAGTTTACCCTGCAAATGTTTACTTCCGTGTTCCAAAACCCTGAGTGTGAAAAAGGTCTATTGTTGAACACAAATGAGGTAAGTTCTGAATTTACCACGGTCTGTCAAGTGCATGTTTTTACAAGTGAAAGCAAACTCAGCTGTGAGTGGGGAGTCCCATGATGCTTTGTGGGCGATGTGGGCGGAACTTCCGGTTTAGCGTAAACAATCGTTATGTACTAACGCAGCATTAAAAATGACAGAAACTTGAGAGCAAATAATCACAGAATTATAGCGAGGCAATATTTTTCTTCCTCACCTATCTGTTAATGATTATGAGTTTGAGGATGATGGCCAAATATCACAGATAGAAGCATTTTAGTTAATTTGTTGTCTTTACCCATCGATGGGAGAACCTGAGCAGACCTGAAAAGCTATGTAGCCTATTAGCGCCTTCACAGCTGTAAAGTTGCACATGTTGAGAACTGTAGATAATTGTTTATTTCAAAGCATGTATTGAGTCTAGTCAGAACCTGAAGAGTTTGTTGTACTGAGATTATTTACGTACTGCAGATACAGGATGCCCATGTATGACAGAATCGGACACAGAGGGAAGATCCATGAGCAGAGTTTATTAGAGAGAGTAGACAAACAGGCAGAGGTCAAACCAGATAAGCAAATCCACATGATGCAAATAAATCCAAATCGAGAGACAACAGGGGTAATCCAAGGCACAGACAATGGTCAAAACAGGCAGGCCAACAAGATAGAAAATGCTCAGAACTGCAAAACAACTAGATGAATTGGCAAGACTTCGCAATGAAGTGAAGCCAGAGCAGAGACTAAATACACAGGGAGCTGATGAGGGAATGGGAAACAGGTGTGTGTGAGAATGGCGGGAGGAAAGGGATTCTGGGAATTGTAGTCCAAGTTCGAGTTAATACTCAGGAGAAGGGGATCTCATGTAGATAAATCTGGAGGATGTGACAAAAGCATTGTACAAATGTAATTTAAACTGAATTAATGTCCACGCTCTTTTCCAAATCACCTTTTCCCCTTAAGAGAAGACATGCACATTCTGCAAAGACACTCAAAAGAAAGTAAATTGCAGGCAGGAAAAATGCAGGAAAGAGGAATGTCATAATACAATTAATTTCAAATGTGACAAAACATCTCACTACTATACATGTCTCATCTAATAATTATGGTCTTTCACTGTAGAATTTTTCCATTTAGCCAGCGAAAAAAATACACTCTGCTCACGCGCCAATCATGCTTGCGATGTGAAATGGGCGTAAGCTTTGTGGAAAATTGCCCATTGTTGCCAAAGGTTTGCTGCAGGTGCACCACTACCAGTGAAGAGCTGCAAACTTCTGGCAAACGTTTGCAGCAAATCACAAGCTCATTTGCATGTGAAAATAATGAGTTGCAATTTTGCGGCTAGTTTGCCAGAACTCTAGATTTTTTTGTAAGAGTATGGTTAAGTTTAGATTTAGAGGTAGGGGTAGGTGTAGGGTTTCTGTAGAACTCCAAATAAACACAATAAACACATTGTGTGAACATCACATGCGGCTCTTGCAAGACTTCAGGTAACTTGGAGGTTACCTTCTAGACATGACCATAATTTAATGATTTTCAATTAGGTTATTTTTATTTTTATGAAACTGCTAGACAAGGATAATAATTTTACAGCACAATTTTCTGTAAAGCTGTTTAGGAACAAAGAAAAGCACTATACAAATAAAAATGAGTTGACTAACAGGTTAATGAGCCAATCACCTTCCTAATATCAGTTAACCAGAGAACGCACATGCACATTAGCTGGACCAGCCTAAAAAGTTATGATTTTTAGTTTGAACAGAGCTATTATTACAATTTATGATACAATTGTTGTCATTTTACTGCTGATTTGAAATATGTTATTTGACCAACCGTTTTGGAGATTTCAGTCTTTCCTGATTCAAGTAGGTAGGAGCTGTAATTTTATGCCACTCTATCCATAGAAAATAACTTCCCGGAAGCGTTCCCAAGACGGCTGCTGAGTGGACTGATTTTCATGAAGCACACTCTATAATGAGCCTAATTTACTTTGAAAGGAGGCGTGTTTGCAATAAAAAAATGACAAAGACTTAATTTAAATACTCATGGCACAACACTATTTTAGCACTAATTGCATGTGGTTAAACTTGATTGTGAGTGGTTACTGAATAAGATGCAGGTTTTTGTGCTAAAATACAGCACACAAGTAGCACATATTTTAATGAATTGGTCCCTCAGTGTTTTACTTATGTGGTGTGATTGTATTTCATGACTGTTCGGCTCATGTCAGCACATTATATGATCATGCATTTTCTCTCTGTTGTGTGGTTGCTAGCACCTCATGTATCTTTAGTCAATATATGCCAGGTCTAATAAATGCTCCAGCTCACATACACCACAAAATGCCACTTCAAGTAATCAGACTGAGCTCCAGTCAGATGATAATAAACTCTTTAACAGTTACATATTATTTGTTTGTTTTGAAACAGCTTAAGGATAGCATGAAATTAGCTTTAGCACAACACAAAGAAATGTTACGGCATTCCACAATGTCAATCAAGCCTGTTGTTACACTGAGCTGAAGATAGTTAGCTGCCTCCTCGATTACAGAGTGTCAAATTACTGCTGTCTTTTCACAGACCATTTCACAATCGTTGCTTGTTTGTGTGGACGCCAGACTTCAAGGCAGTCTGTTACAAGTGTATCAAATGTGGCATTATCGAAGAGAATTGTAAATTGAAAGATTTACTAAGAAGGATGTTTCATTATTGTTGTTTGCTAAGGCTAGCATCATTATTACATATAAAAAATCCAGAAATTAAGTTTGTCAGCTTCAATCTGCCCTATTCTCTGCAATGCTATTAGAGACGCCCTGCCTCACTAATTGTTCTTCTCTTACTGCAGGGGTGAATGTGTCCCTGATGTTGGTTCGAGAAGTCTAGTCAGTGAACATGGAAAGAAGTAAACATTTGGAGAGAGCTTTCCCTTCATAGTGCTTGCTAACTCTAGCCTCACTATTACTAATTCTCATACTGAGGTTTAGGGATTTTAACAAACTCTTAATGCTAAGGATTCGCCTACACTGCGGCATGAATTTCATTCTGCATGTTTTTTTTTTATTTTACGTTTCTGCTACGGACATGAATGATACCTCAAATTATGTGACTTGTTGAGGACTTAGACTTACGTTAGACTTGCATTGCAGACTGATCTCACTGTGAATTCAGAAACAGTAAGTAGGACAGTTCTTGAATTAACTCGGTGTGTGCTTATCAAAAGTCAAAGCACTGCCCCCAGTGGCCAAAGCAGGAAGGTGGTGGCTCAGCAGTTAAGGCTCTGGGTTACTGATCAGAAGGTTGGGGGTTCAAGCCCCAGCACTGCCAAGATGCCACTGTTGGGCCCTTGAGCAAGGCCCTTGACCCTATCTGCTCCAGGGGTGCTGTATCATGGCTGACCCTGCACTCTGACCTCAGCTTAGCTGGGATATGTGAAAAGAAGAATTTCACTGTATATGTGCGAATATGTGATAATTAAAAAAAAAGTCTTTTTAAACAAACGGGCCAAAATGGTTTGTCTAAGTTGTATAGTGAGTTGTTTTAAGCTCTAAACAATGTAATACAGTGAATAGCGTATTTATTAACTTTACCCCCAAATTACATCCCTAAACCTAAATGTCAGAGGAGTAAAAATTTTATCTTAGAGGGAAAATGGAACCTCTGAACCACGCTCATCACTGATTAGGCAAACACAATTTCTTCCTGGTTTAAACGCAGGATGATAATCTGGGTCTCCTACATTGCTGACGGAATGTATAATCGGCCGCACCACAGATAAAGGTAAATATACTTAAACTGATGAAGAAATGTCTGATGGGATTGTCAGAAAACGTCAGAGGCAGGACCCAAACGCAGAGTTGAAAAATAAAAGGGAATTTATTTAATAACAACAAGGGCAAAAACACAAACCAAAACTCCCACAAGGAGGAAAAACAAACATAAACTACCCCAAAGGGGGAAACAGGACTGACCGGACCAAAACAGGAACCAGGTGGGAGAACCAGGACCGACAGAGAAGACTGAAAACACAAGACTGGAATCAAGATGAACTGGCAATGGACAGCAAACACGAGGAGGCTAAAGTATGGAGAGAAATCAAATGGGTTAACGGGACAGGTAAGGCAAATTAACTAATAATAAGCAAACAAGGAGGCAGGGTATGATGTAAGACAGAGACACGCGGCGATACAGAAACAAAGCAAAGCCATGTGCTCTCACAAGACAACAAAACATTCGAATGGCATGAGCGCACATCGCCAAGACAATAAGGCAATATACGCCCATGCCAACCGACAAACAAGATGAGAGAGTGTGTAGTAACGGCAATCAAAGCGATGCCATGCATTCTCACACTAAATGAAACCTGAGCGTACTTCGCGAGGCAAACTCCACGTGATGCATGCAACAGACAAAAACAAGACAGGACACCTGTGCGAGAGTTCGGCCACACACAAACCCGAAACCTCAGACCGAAGTGACTGAACCTCAGCACAACGTGAAGACAGCTCGCGACCTCCGCGTGCAGCGCAAAGTGAGTCCAACGCGTGTCCGTGGTCGTGAGAGACACACATAGATTACTGACATGAGTGCATGCCACCAAGATGACAAGCGCAATGCACTCATGGCAATACAGGACAAGACATGGAACATGAGTGACTGAAACCGAACCAGACAGCAGGGTCAGGATGCAGACATGAAACAAGACCGACCAAAGAACGGCAAAGAATTCAACTGAAACCATGCGCTCACACAAAGACAGACAGTGAAACACAAGACAGACATGGGACGATAATGCCATGGTCCTGTCAAAAACCCAAACTGACAGAGTGACAAGACTGTGACAGGGAGAAGGCACTTGTCAGTAAATTGGCAGAATGGGCTGATGTCAGGGTTATGGAACATTTGGAAGCAAAATGCTGACTTTCTGTGTGATCATGTTGTACATTGACCTCATAGACTTACATTTAAGGATGGGCCCAAGCAATTTTTTAGAGACCAGAATATCACGGAGACTGTGGCGGCTGGTGCTTTTCAAATGTGGGGAAGCACATCACAGACTGATGTTATTGGTGCTCAAACTGCTAAAACTACTATTAAAAGAATTACATATCTTAACAAAATAAAAAATGTAATAAAAATGAACTAAGCTCAAAACTGGGGGCCTGGGTAGCTCAGCAAGTAAAGACCCTGACTACCACACCTGGAGTCGCAAGTTCGAATCCAGGGTGTGCTGAGTGACTCCAGTCAGACTTCCTAAGCAACCAATTGGCCCGGTTGCTAGGGTGGGTAGAGTCATGTTGGGTTAACCTCCTTGTGGTCACTGTAGTGTCTGGTTCTTGCTCTCGGTGGGGCACGTGGTGAGTTGTGCGTGGATGCCACGGAGAAAAGCGTGAAGCCTCCACATGTGCTAGGTCTCTGCAGTAACACACTCAACAAGCCACATGATAAAATGTGTGGATTGACAGGCTCAGACGTGGAGGCAGCTGAGATTCCTCCTCTGCTACCCGGACTGAGGCGAGTCACTACACCACCACAAGGACTTAGAGCTCATTGGTAATTGGGCATTCCAAATTGGGGAGAAAATGGGAGAAAAAAAAAACAACTAAGCTCAAAACTGTTTTGCAACAAAGTAGACAAAATGTCAGATTATGAAAATTGAAATAAATGTGTTGCTTCATATTACAAGTAATCTGCACTAGACAGCGGTGCTTTTTAATTTCATAGACTTTCAATCATGCACATCACAGTTTCAGTTATTGACAGATTGTTGTCCTGCCCATTTGAGAGCTGGCCAAATCATAATTTAGAGAGGCCGGACTTCCAGCAGGGACAAAAATACATTGTTTATAAGCCCAATGTCCAATAAACATTCAGATGCAGATCCCAAATAGCTCTCATGAGGCTCCCAATGACTCCCAGAGATGCAGGGCATCCGGGCAGAACCCAAAATTATGTGTTTAGAGCCTCTCATCTAATGAACAACAATCTTTGGTGCAGTTGATTTGAATGGTACACGTATCTCATTGAAGCAGAGTTTCGGTAGTGCTCTGTGGTCCAGGCGTCTACTGACTTAAAGTGAACAGTGTGATAGTGATGTATGATATTTTACTCGCTAGTGTAATATATGACATTTATTCGCTAAAATATTGAAATCCACAAAGAGTATTAAGTCATTTCTATAGATAATTTCATTTGTACATATAAACTCGTCATTGCGGGATTTATGAAATTGTAGGAGAAATTGTGGTTCCCAGGTAGTCTAAAAGCAATCACCTCTGCACAGAGACTTGAGGGTGGACTCATGTAAATTTAACCAATAAGCGACCACCTTGCAACCATTCAGATCACAAAGACAAACGGCATAGCAACATGCTAAAAACCACTCCAAAACTGCATAACAATGCTCTGGTAACCTCCCACAACTTCTAGATTCAAATTAATATTTTACTAACAGTTTTTTAAGTAGCAATATCAATTTCCTTTGCAAGGGACTGCACTATATTTACTTTGTTGTTATGTGATTGTAAAATCCATAGTTTGATCGATATCACTCCTCATGGTCATCTAAGAGCAGTTGACTATTTCTCTTATAAATAATCTCTTATTGTTTTTCTTTCTTATGAACAGTTATCTCTTTCTGTAATGAAGGAAACTTATGAAATTAATGATTGGTGTACTGGAAATGATGGTATATCACCTTACAGAAGTACGGTGTTCTCAAAATCCACTTTGAGTTAAAGAGTGCATTTAGATGCACTTTAAAAGTCTGAATCAAAGACTAAAATAATTAAAATGTAAACACGTTAGTCAGACTGAAATCCGGTTTTTGCTAAATCGAACTAACAGTCCGAGATAATGCAAATGTACATAGGTTTCGTCTGTAAAACTGTGTTTCCATTTTCAAAACGCTCTCTGTCCACACTGGCATTTTCGAGGGTTTTCCAAAAGTTTCTCGCCCACACTGAAACATATGAAAACGCTTAAATCCGGGGGCCTGCGTAGCTCAGCGAATAAAGACGCTGACTACCACCCCTGGAGTTGCGAGTTCAAATCCAGGGCGTGCTGAGTGAATCCAGCCAGGTCTCCTAAGCAACCAAATTGGCCCAGTTGCTAGGGAGGGTAGAGTCACATGGGGTAACCTCCTCATGGTCGCTATAATGTGGTTCACTCTCTTTGTGGGCGCGTAGTGAGTTGTGTGTGTCTCCGCGGTAACGCGCTCAACAAGCCACATGATAAGATGCACGGATTGACGTCTCAGACGCGGAGGCAACTGAGATTCGTCCTATGCCACCCAGATTGAGGCAAGTCACTACGCCACCATGAGGATTTAGAGCACATTGGGAATTGGGCATGCCAAATTGGGGAGAAAAAGGGGAGAAAACAAAAAAACGCTTAAATCCGTTGGAAAAACAATTGTCCTCGTGTTCTGTCACTGGACAGCAATTCAAAGTAAACTTCCCATCGGCATTGAAGGAATGCAATGTGAAGGATATACAAAGTAACATTTATCTTTAACAATGCTATTAAAGTGGATAGCAGGCACAACAATGCCGCTACAACATGGGCTGCCATCTTGATTGTTTTGGGTTGAATGGATCACATGACTGCATCACGTGACAACAAATACATTATCATTTTCAGATATCTCCGTTTACACTACAACAAAAATACAGCATTTTTAAATGTATCTACTTGAGAACGCGTTTTCGAAAAGCTCTGTTTTTGCTGTCAAAATCGCCGTCTCAGTGTGGACAGAAGGACATAACTTTGAGAAAAAGACGCATTTTCAGATGAAAATGTATTGGTGTGGATGTGGCCTAATTCACACAGGTGAATATGTGGTGTCCCATCAGTATTCTTATTCTTGCACACCTGTTGAGGCCCCACACTGTCCTACCTAGTGTTTTGCTTTGAAGAAGACTGTTTGCTTAATACATGGATCTGATCAAAGCTCTGTATACAGTTCCTGTCTTTCATCAAAACCACAGACTTCTAGTAAGCTGATGTCACAATCAGCATCAGTGAAAATGCTGTCTAGTGAGAGACAAAGATGAAAGAGAGAACTGGAACATTGGAGTTCACTTTACCATTCATGCAGCAAACATCTTTGGCTAACGATGCAATCTCAGGCTTAGGGAACGGTGAAGAGAACAACACAGAGGAGCATTTTATTACTCAAAGGATGAAGCTTATAAGAATTTAGTATCAACTTTGTCTTCTATGTTTTTCTTAAATAAAAAAAGACACAAATGACACAATTGTTAATATACAGTAAGCATATAGAGCTATAAAATGAATGTGGACAGCATAGCTCTTATCATTTGGTCTTGGAAGAATTTGAAAAGATATGTTTGAGTTCATATTGAAATCATATTGAAATGTTGGTATCTTGGTGAATCTGAGCACAGTGTTGAGATCTATTTCAAAACTCCAGTGGAAACATGTAAAATTACTGTGATCTTTTCAGGAGAAACATCTGAGAAGCAGGGGACTGAAGCAGATGTCTCCATTTGCTCTCCATGTAGTCTTATTGCTGTCTAGGAGAAACAACTTCAGAATTAAAAGGAAATTCTGGGATCAATACAAGTTAAGATAAATAGACAGTAATTTTGGCATAATGTTGATTACCACAAAATTAATTTCGACTTGTCTCTTCTTTTCTTTTAAAAAAAAAAAAAAAAAAAAAGCAAAAATCGAGGTTACAGTGAGGCACTTACAATGGAAGTGATTGGGGCCAATTTTTGGAGGGTTTAAAAGCAGAAATGTGAAGCTTATAATTTTAGAAAAGCACTTACATTAAGTCTGCTAAAACTTGTGTATTGTTTTGACTGTAAAGTTGTTTAAATCATTGTTTTTATAGTAGTCAAAGAAGTTGTAAAATTGGATATAACTTTACGCAGAAAAGGTTAGTAAGCAATTTTATCACACTAAAATCATGTTAACATGCATATTGTTTACATCTGGTGGCTATACTTTTGAAATAGTCAGTGAATAGTGTTCAGACCATTTTCAGACACCCCCAGCCCTTCTCCTGCTTTACAAATAACACATCTGGACATATGTCACACATAATCGAGTGTTTTGTGTTAATGTGGTGTGCTTATTCGGTGGGTATTATGACACAATGGATTTGAGCGTGTTGCATGGCACGCTGCCACATTCCCTCTCCAGCAATTGTTTAAACACCAATAGAATAAGCAATAGCGGGGGAATGGCGTCCTGCCAAATTCCAGATGACAGAAGTGTTACATCAAAAGAGCATTCACAAATACATTGCATGTGAGTTCATTCTGGTCACAACAAATTATGATAATGGACAATTCCAAAATACTTAGAGAATGTTCGTTTGGGATGTTTTGTGTTTTTCAATAGAAACTTCAATTTCAGAACTTTTTGCAAGTCTGTTTTGACCTGTGCTGATTTTAGTGGTGTTCATTAAGGCAAGCGTCACTAATACTTTTGTTTATACTTTGGGTTTGGGATTTAAATACACATTTTTGGGCTGCCTTCTGCAATTTTTCACACTCAAATTTAAAAGCTCACCATTCACACATACTGTGGACTAACTGCAAAATAATTGGTCTAATTCTTCAGAGAACCTCCCAAATAAAAAAACAAAACTCCAGTTATTCATAAATAATATTGTATGTGTTTATAATCTTATAATAAACAGAATGTTTTTTTTTTTCTTTTCTTTTTCCTAAATTTGTAAGCATGTAATTCTGGTTCTGTTCACTCTACCTCACTTTGAAAAGTCAAATTTTAGCACTAGAAAAAAGATTTTTTTTTCTCCATCACATTCCATCACAATATACAGATCTGAAATGTAGGTGGTGCTCTAATGCATTTTAGCCCTCATTTTAGTGCTCGTCCATAGACATTCATTCTAATTTTCAGTTCAAGTACCGCCCCATTGTTTTATCGAATATCTCAGCCTCTGAGTGGACTAGAAGCTCAGTCTAGGTGTCATTAGAAAGCTGAGGTCAACCTTTTGCAATAATATATAACAGTTTATCATCAATAGTCGAAAACATATTTTTTTGATGATTTGTTTAGCATGCTTTTCCTTCTGGTTGGCATATTTTGTTCTGGGCATCTAAGATATAATATTGGGTTATTCAGCCAAGCAAGCAAGGTAAGAGCAGATATAACGTTTTTGGCTACTTGGGGCTTACAGAAGCGGTTATCAGAGCAAAACAGAGACATTTGTATTAGATGACTTACAGAAATCATATTACACTTTGTGATTCTTTTGAAAATCTTTCACACTGTGTTTTTATTGCACATTCCTGAGAATAAGAGCTTTCATTTAATATATGACTTGTCCATTTAGGTGTTATGTGAAAGACGTTTATTTTCATATAAATATGTCTACCCCATTATCTCTAGGGGGTGCTAATTTGCAACGCAAATGTTTTGAGGCCATATTTTGTTATTTTATGTAACATAAATGCACAAATGATGGTTATTCCTGAAAAGTTCGGATTCTACGCTTTCAAATGATACCTCATATGCCTGACTTATGCCCTCAAAAAATAGATTTTTGCTGGTTGTTCACTTTACTGAACTAAAAAGAACTAAAGTAACACAATTCTAGAACATTTTGTCTCAATTTGATTTCATCATATACATTTGAGTTGGGACTACATGAATACTTTTTGTAGCATTAATGAAACTGGGCAGGGGATTTCCATTTCCCAGCATGCTTTGCATAGGACTGTATGGGGTGAACAAATATTGAAATTAAGTTATTTTATGCATGTTTGAGCAAGATGAGATCAGGAGGAGATTTGTCCATGTTTAATGTTCTATTATACTGGTATTTAAAAAGAGTTTCTGATAGGCTGGAATTTTGGGGGTTACCATTGCGGTGAAGATTGGTGTTTGTGCTTAGGTTGAGAATGGACTTTCACCTTTAAACGATTCTTGGTTCAAGTACTGCTTAACTCCATAAGTACTTGCTATCAATTTGACAATGCAACCATTTGACTGTTCTTACACTTTCTCGCCTGGTATGTAGTAATGAGTAATAAATTATGTTTACATAAGAAAATGTAGTTTGATGAACCTAACAAAGTTACTAAAGTACATTGAATTGACTCAATTATATTGGATTAATTAAACTGACTTAATTAGAATTAGCTAAAATAAATTGTTTGTGAAAAGTTTCTCAAATTAAATTAAGTAAGGGTAATTACTTTTTTAATGATTTTTTGAGTGTGTATACGAGGACTTTAACATTTTAAACAGGATATAGCACCCCTAGAGTTGAAGGGGTTAAACAAACACCTAACATTGTGGAGGAATACACAGAGAATACATTTGCAGCTGTTGATAGTGTTGTTTATTTGCATGCACAGTCTGTGATGTTTTAGCGCCTAATTCACTAAAGAAATCATGGAAATCTACGGAACCCCTTAGAGGAAAGGACAGGAATATTTTTCTGAAATTTGCATTCCCGGGCAAAACCATGGTTTTACTTACTTTTCATTGTCACTACAATATTACCTTAGTAAAACCATGTTTTTTTTGCGGAAACCATGGTCATTTTGCTTCTCAAGTAAATGTAACTTTTTTTTAATCAAACTGCTACATTTATTTAATTGAATAACAATAGAAAACCGAACAAAGTTGGCACACTGTTGCTCCCCAATACTTATATCCATAAAAGATTTTGTGAAAAAATAATGCAATATAAAGCTCACAACAGTGAAAATAGTCCAGACTTAGACAAGTTGGGAATGTGAAGGGTTAATAAATCTGTATTCAGCTGTAAGTAGTTATAAGGGACAGCTGGCCCGGGGCTTCCTCTCTGTTGTTTGGCCGCTTCAATACACTTCTCATGTAGGTAAATATGGGATATTCGCCAAGTGGGGAGTCCCCCTTGATTTATTCGGCAGTCGAATGCCAGTCAAAGTCCCCCTTGACTGTTTCACTGCTTAAATATGGGACATTGGGCGTCCCGTCGCGTTCATTTTGGCCAAAGTACAGGACGTCCCAACCCATATGAGACAGGCCAATCCCGGACCCCCTTAAGGCCAAAAAAATGTACTTGGGGGGGTCCCCTGGTGTTTCATCGAAACTAGTATACTACAAACTTAAAACAATTTTTTTTATTATTATTATTATCACAGTGATACAACGCAACATTAATGATTATTTGTCCCAGTTTTCATAATCCAAATTCAAATGTGATTTTTCCATCTGAAAATTCTAAACACGCCCAAGTGCACCACGCTCCGTTTTCTGAAGTAATTTACGGGCGGTAATTTGTGGACTCAAAATACTTTTCAAACCACAGATTACATTGCATTTGTTTATTTATGAAATGTATTATTATTTTGGAAATGAAGGCTTTTTCTCTCTGTATACTGTAGTATTTTTGGCTGTGAATATTTGCTGAAGTTGACGTAGACACCCCAATGCAGAACCCTAAATGAAAACCACTGCGTAGGTCACTACATGGAGCCTATGGCTAGGTTTGAAGTAATAATCTTCAGCATGTAACTCATCCCAGATAATTTGTTCTGCAAAATGCATTGTGGCGTCAAGTTTTGCATGGGCAACCACCATTTAGACTGACTTCAGAAAATGTAAAAATCATATTTAAAATGCATTGGTTTTCACGCTGACTAAAACACATACTTGAAGTCACAGTTGATCAGCACATTTCTCCTTGTCTAAATGAATTCATCCAGCTTTCAGTCTTTATCTCTTTTGCCAAACACTGGCTCTTTAGCTTGTTTGTGGTTGCAGATGTGATGGAGGGTGCAGCTGGCAGTTGGCAGAAGGGCAGTGCAGATGGTAGGAGTTTAAATGTGAAGCACACAGAACTGACAAGTGTTCCAACAACTGAATATCAGAGTTTTTCTATATCACTTCTGTCTTTTTGAGAGTATTGGTTTGCCATCTGTATTTATATCACTGTCCTACTGTCCAATTTAATCGGCAATGTGAAGACTCTGGTGTTTTGTCAAGCCATGTGTGCTAGTGATGTGATACATGATGCTTTCAAATAAGATGCTTTCAAATAAGATGCTTTCAAATAAGAGTTTATGGCATTTGAACAGAATGAGTGCATACTGGTTATATCCTGTGTGTCATTATTCATTATAACAGTTAGTTCTGGTTCTTGAATCTGATTAAACGAGACTTTCCAAATAGTGGTGGGGATTTTTATTCATCGTTCATTTGGATTTCATTCATTGATTTGTTCAGTCACCATTTCTGCAGATTGCATGTTTATGGCAGTAGGTGGCAACAAATGAGCATCTTTTATGTTAATAGTGCTCTTTACACATTTATAGCTCTCTCTCTCTATATCCTAGATTACCCTGAAAGCTAATTTGCATTAGCAAAAGTGTATTTATCAGCCTACTGCTAGCTAACAAGTGCATTCGTGGTATTTCTTTAATTATTCACTTCAAAGTAGCGAGGAATGGTATGTTTTAATGAAATGCACTGGAGTAAAATGTAAGATGCTTTTGAATGTAGTGAAGTAAGAGAAAAAGTTTTTTAAAATGAAAATACTCTGATAAAGTACAGATACTTGAAAAATATACTGAAGTATCGTAGTAAAAATACTTTGTTACTGTCCACCACTGCTTAAAAGTAAAGTAAATAGCAATGCGATTATTTTTTCAATGAAGTAATCAGTAAAGCAATTATTACAATTTTAGAGTAGTGGTTGTTAATTTGTAGTGGATTACTTTTTTGAGTAATTTACCCAAAACTTTTAGTGAGACACTGAGTCATCATTGACTCAGATGATTTGTTTAAAACGCCTAGTTGTTCACCACAGAAACAATCAACCTTGTCTCAGAACGAATGTTACTATAACAAAATTTTTGCAAACTGACTTTTACGTGCTGACTTCTACGTTTCGCTGCAGTTTCCTGGTGAAACTAATGACAGAGGATCTACAACAACTGTGCGTTTAATTTGCCTTTACACAAATCACAACTACAATGGCTGATTATGAGTTTATAAACACCTAATTTTTGCTCTATTACTCACACACTGCTACGTTATGATATCGAAACACCTCCTTTTTTTTTTTTTTTTTTTCCAATTTGGAATGCCCAATTCCCAATGCACTCTAAGTCCTAGTGACTCGCCTCAATCCGGATGGCGGAGGACGAATCTCAGTTGCCTCCGCATCTGAGAGCGTCAACCCCTGCATCTTATCACGTGGCTTGTTGAGTGCGTTACCATGGAGACATAGCGCGTGTGGAGGCTTCAGGCTATTCTCCGCAGTATCCACGCACAACTCACCACACGCCCCACCGAGAGTGAGAACCACATTCTAGCGACCACGAGGAGGTTACCCCATGTGACTCTACCCTCCCTAGCAACTGGGCCAATTTGGTTGCTTAGGAGACCTGGCTGGAGTCACTCAGCACGCCCTGGATTCGAACTTGCGACTCCAGGGGTGGTAGTCAGCGTCTTTTCTCACTGAGCTACCCAGGCCCCTCGAAACACCTCCTTTACTATAACGCATCATTTGAAAAATTATACATTTTAACACTTGTATTACAGAGTCACTTACATTTACACACGTATTCCAATGTGATTAGCTGTAGCTTACCATATAGCGTGTTGGACTCGTGACAAAAGTGTCAAAAGTGTCATAGAAGTGACATGAAATGTCATGGTTGCTTCAACATATGTGCTTTTCATGTTGTATTTCATCAAACACTATTGGTAAGGTTTAGGTGTTGGTGTAGGTTAAGGATGTCTGATTTGTTCACCTCTCATTTGCTTTTTTAAATCACTATTGGTTAGGCTTAGGTTAAAGTTTTAGGTTAGGGAGGTACGCTTTACTCATTAAAACATTCATCTAATATTCACCTTAAAAACCTCGTCTGATTACGACACCAATTAACTCGCTTTTGGCACCCCCTGCTGGACATTTCACTAGGAAACTGCAGCTAACCGTGTAATGAAGAACGTAATTTCGTTTAGCAAAAATGTTGCCACAGTCACGTAATTTTTATGAGACCAGGCTGGAAACAGTGGAAGTGAAAGATAATTATTCGTTTACTTGAAGGTGCACTCAGTAATTGTTTTCTCATTAAAAAAAGTTTAACCCCTATAGACATGAGTTGTAATTTTACAATATATGTTGGAAATCATGAGCACTCACATTAAAATGAAGACTCCAGTCATATCAGTAACCTTATAAAAGCTGTTTTATTCTACATGGAGAGGGTCCACACATGGGGGCTACCATGTTAGAATCACATGACCAGCTGAATACTACTCTCTTAATCTCAGTAACCGTCCTGTCATTTGACATTTTCACTCATTGATTAAAGTAATCATGACTGACTGTGAATACTACATTTCTACAATGGCATATGAAACTGAGAACTATTGATTTTACATGATGCTGCATCCAAGGTGTCAGTGTAAGTCCAAGATAACACAAAGACAAAAGTTACTGAGTGCTCCCTTAATGGATTCGTTCACCACTAGTTGGAAACCACAGTATGAGAACAGTGCAAAGAGTTGTGTTTGATGCTTTGGCTCTTTTTGGAACAGTCTGGCGGAGAAGAAATGTATGAACTAACTGGCCAATTTTTGTCTGAATCCTAAGTTATTCAACGTAATTTTTGTTGAACTGTTGTATAAAAACAATATCACACTCACAATAATGCTGTTTCATATGTGAAAGTTTATGTGCTTGTGACTATTTTGCTAATGCTGTACATGTCTCTTTGGCAGGGCCCTATCAACACTCCGCTTACAGCAGAGGAAGTGGCAGCTATGGCCAGGCGCCCATCCACTGCATGCGCTGCAGAGATGTCTGTAAAGGAGAGGTGGTGCGAGTGCAAAACGTCCACTTCCACGTCAGGTGCTTCACCTGCCAATGTAAGAATCAGCATCTGCTTTTAAGTGATAGTTCATCCAAAAAATTAAAATTCTCACATCATTTACACACCCTCATGCCATCCCAGATGTGTATGACTGTCTTTCTTCTTATTTTTATGAAAAAAAGATGTTTTAAAGATTGTCTACAGTGTTCTTTTTCATAATGGGGACTGGTGTTAAAGGCTACATTGGTTATCATTTCTTGTAAAAATACGCTAATCACATAAAAAACATGGACATGGCATGTAATCGTGTATTTATTGGATTTATGTTTCATCTGTCAAAGCGTTTCAAACTGTTTTTTGTAAAGCTGCAGAAACATTATGTAGCTCCTCTAGAGAGCACAACAGTGCCCACCCACTGGGTTCCGGAAGTATTTTCCCCATTAATTTCTTCCATAGACTTTTTATAAAATCCTTCATAAAAGATTTGTCAGCCATGAACCAAACCAACCAGCTCCAAGGTGAATCACAACATCACAAACTTTGTTTTGAGGCAAAAAATGTACTTGAAAATCTGACATAAAGACAAAGGTACAAGTCTGTGTACTTACCGTCTTTCATGAGGGCACAAACAACAATCCCATGAAGCACTGCGAATAACTGTATCTCATTTAATAAAAAACGATGAGAATATATAAAACTATTGATTTTAAGTTGTTTATTATAAGTATAGAAACAATATATTTTACATTTATTGCAATATATATATATAAGTAGTTTAAGGGTGGAGGGAGATGGGTTACATCATTCACAGTGTGTCATGGGAGCGCGCGGTCGCTCTGAGGCACTTTTCGTGGGTTTTTTTGGCCGCGGTTCTCTGATTGGTGGATCTTTCTCCACTGTACCATAGGTAATGTAGTTGTTTACCATGAATTACACTATCAGACACAATTTTTAAACAATGAAGTTGAGATAAGACAGATGGATGGCTTCAACAGAAGCATATACAATCGATGAACAACCTCGTAGCTCACGGTAGGTCTGTCTTAGTTATCGTTGAAAATCAATTAATCTATGGGATAAATTAATAGGATTTTTACTTCCGGAACCAGACTGTTGCACTCTATTAAAGGTGCTGTAAGCGATTTTAGCCGTTCTACTTCCACGAGACTGAGCCGTTGAATTAGCCACGCCCCCTCTTTCCAAAACCCCGCACTCCAAAAATAACAAATTATCTTTATTGAGACCGACATCATTAAACGGTTGGAATCCAGAAACGGTTGTTAAAAACAACAGTTGCAAAATAGCGCCCTCAACTGACAACTTTTATGAACAACATGGCTTAAAAATGGCAGTAAGTCTCAATAATTTGCTGCAACTACAATACAATGAGAACACACAAAATGATTGACAGGTCAAAAGCGTCATTGTCCGTGATCCGCGGACACATTTTTGTTTGTTGTTTACAGAATCTAGAGCTGTCACAGAGACAGGTGAGATATCTTACAACACTTATTTCAGTAATATCTTTCAGGGTGTAGGAAAAATTTTTGCATACCCTTCCATGAAAAAAATCACTTACAGCACCTTTAAGCTCCCAAGAGAAAGTTCCTTAATGACATCATATCCACCTTTTCACTTACAACAGTATGAACTTGTATGAATGTAACACATCATTTTCACTGCTGTTCAAACGCTCCTCGGATTGCATCATTTATATTGATAAATGGATAAACTGAATAGACTAAATATTAAACAAATAAGTGACAATAAAATGCAAAGTAATCTCTTCAGTAATAAAAATACTTTTTGAATGTAACTGTATTCTGATTACCAATGATTTAAATTGTAACTGTAGTGGAATACAGTTATTAATATTTTGTTATTTAAATACGTTTAAAAAAATGTTTTATTAAAAACATTTTTACAGTGTACATTCCAAGTTTTGTAACTATTTAATAGCTTTGTGTGAGGAACAGACTGAAATTTAAATTATTCTCTGAAAAGCCCCTCCCACGTAGCTCTCAAATCTCATCCAATTCAAATATTGTGTGTCAAGATCCAGTGCACCAGATTTGACATCAATGACGAGACACGAGATGCAATAACATTTGACATCATGACATCAAACCTGGCATGACGTGTCTTGATGCGAAATATTTGGATTGAGATTTAAGAGCTGCGACAGAGATGAAGATTATCAGTGAATAAAGATTACATTTTCAGTCTGTTCCTCACACAGAACTAACAAATGACTTCGGAACACTCGGAATATAGCGCACAATATGGCTGTTTACTGTTGCTTTTTTGATATTCTGCCCAATGTTTCCTTTTGTGTTCAACGGAAGAAAGAAAGTCATGGTTTGGAACAACTTGAGGGTGAGTAAATGACAACAAAATTTTCATTTTGGGGTGAACTATCCCTTTAATGTCACTAAATGTCAGTAATAGGTTAAAGACCGTATATGATTTCCCCCATAACTGAAATGCAATCATCATGTTTCATAACGGGTTTGATCTCATTTACTATTTCACGGGCACTTTGCTTTGTCTGTCGCCAAACCGCCACGGGCTCACGTGGTGCTTTTTTATTATGTGAGCTGTTTCCGCGGCAACCATGGTAAAGGGGCAGATCACTGGCATGGGGGTTACTGCCTGTAATTGTCGACCAATAGGAGTCTTTCTATGGCTTGGGGCCCAGAGATAGGTGGGCTTTCTCTCTTTGTCTTATTTCTCTATTTGTCTTTCATCCTGAATGCCTGTACATAAATAAGCATATGGTGTTCAGACAGACAGCTGCCACTGACCTGCAGGGACCCTGATGTTCTTTCTGTCCACACAACGTATCTATTTAACTCACCCAAAACAGTAGCTCACCTAATAACTTACACACACATACACACATACACGCGCATAAGACTATAGCAAAGGTCTTTCTGTGTCTCCCACTCATTTCCAAGTTCTGGTTGCTTCAGATAAATTAAGCCTATTTGTCTCTGTCATGTGAGGCCTGAGTTCATGTGTAGGTGGAGTGCATCACACACATGCACACACACACACACACACACACACACACACACATTTGTTTTCCATTGACTTCTGTTGTTTTTATTCCAAGCTAATACTGTGTTCTATCCCCTACCCCTAAACCTAATCCACACAGAAACCTTTTTGCATTTTATATTTTCATTAAGACATTATTTAGTATGTTTAATAAGTCATTTTCTGGTTGGCCGACATTTTCACAGCGAGCTGATGGTACGTGTGTACCTTTCAGGTCATCTAAATCAATGAAGTATCTTTAGAAGAGCAATTCTTCAGGAGAAGTTCGGACTCTATACTGCTAGTCTATATAATACATTTCAAAGTACACCACTGGCATGAGACAGTGTTTGCAGGGTAGTACCATATTGGTATTTCTCATTCTGGTTACATTCTGGTTAGGGTTTGTTCTAAACCTTTAACCCCAAGAATGGAATGTCACTGCCTGTGCTCTTCTTCCGTCAAACCCTCATGAGTCTTGTTGACCAGATCAGGCTGCTGAATAACTGAGTGTGTGGTAAAAGACTGTCGTGTAAGATGTTTTGAGTCAGCACTCAGAGATCCAAACAGAGTCAGCAGATTGTGTGAGCAGTTCAGTGACACAGAGCCCTCCATAAATGCAGAGCAGGTGCTGAAGACGCTGCTCAGAGCCGAGGGAGATCCACCAGCTGGAGGATCCAGCAGAGTCATCAGTTGTAAACAAGGGCTGGATATGTGTGTTATAATGGATTAAAGGAATATTCCGGGTTCAGTACAAGTTAAGCTCAATCGACAGCATTTGTGGCTTAATGTTGATTACCACAAAAATGAATTTCGACTCGTCCCTCCTTTTCTTTAAAAAAAGCACAAATCTGGGTTCCAGTGAGGCACTTACAATGGAAGTGAATAGGGCCAATCCGTAAACATTCAAAAGTTTCAAAAGTATAGTCACAAGATGTGAACAATATGTGTGTTAATATGATTTTAGAGTGATAAAATCACTTACTAACCTTTTAGCCAATTTTACAACTTCATTACCATGACAACATAATGCAGTAAACCCTTATACCCTAAAATAACCAAAAAAACGACAATTAAAACAGCTTTACAGCTCAAATAATACATGAGTTTTAAAAGAAGAATTAATGTAACTGCTTTTACAAAGCTTCACATTTCTGCCTTTAAACCCTCCAAAAACTGGTCCCATTCACTTCTATTGTAAATGCCTCACTGTAACCTCCATTTTTGCTTTTTTTAAAGAAAAGGAGGGGCGAGTCGAAATTATTTGTTGTGGTAATCTCAACATTATGCCACAAATGCTGTCGATTGAGCTTAACTTGTACTGAACCTGCTAGTGTTTTCACAGTACCACATTTTCTGTAGTCATTACTGATACCAGTGAAATTTCACGGTTTTCAATACCAATTTTGATACCTCAGCAAAAATATGCTAATATTGTAATGTGCTATTGAACACACCTGTTTAGCATATTTAAAAAGTTACATTTCAATATAAATAATAAAAGAAATGCATGTTTTTTTTAAAGCTTTTCTCAATGAAGTATGCATAGCTTAAGTTTTTTTAAGTAGCGCCCTATGAAATCTGTTTTATTTTTTCTCAAATCCTTTTTTCCCTTTTTTTAAAAATTTTTTCTAGAATTCCATGTTTTAAAGTTTAATTTAATTTCATCATCCAAATTGTGTCTAATCAATTTCTTAAAAATGTTCACAAGTAAAAAATAGAAAAATTACTTTTCAACACACAAATGCATTTTAACAAAATTGTATTCAGTACAATAGCACTTTTTTTGTGATATATTGCTTAATTATAATTATTATTTATTATTATTAATATTACTACAATGAATATTAAATGTATTATTATAATATATTTCTGTTTCAATTTCTTCAATTTCAGGTGTCTAGCTTTTATTTTGAATCGTGCTTTTATTTTGACGTGTGGTTTGACGGAAGCTTCACTTTCTTCACGACGTAGCCCAGTGTCATCGTTAAAGCGCAAATGCTGTGATTAAATTATATAAATATATAGTCTACATGTGCTTCACAGTGGATTAGTGCTCTGGGGGTTTATTTTATCTCCCACAACACAAATTATTCTCAGTGTCATGAGTTCTTGGTGTGTGAGCGGTCTGCTTCACACATTCATTTAAAGCTCATGCAGCTCATACAGACTAAGAGTGCAGCATTTCGCAGTTTAATAATCACACTAGGACATATCACGATTTTAATTTGATTAGTTGTGCATTTCAGTGTAAAAGGAGTAACAGAACACATGCTGAAATAAGCCTGTGAGCATTTTAATGCAGTGGTGTATCAGTCATACTGCACGCTGGTACTGGATAGAGTCTGTGCTTAGTACTACCGGTACTGCAGAAACACTGGTATAGTTACATCTTTTTATTTTAGTATCGACTTGGTACCGAAGTACCGGTACATTTGACAACATTAGAACCTGGAATATTCTTATTAAAGTACTGAATGTGAGTCGTTTTTGAAACATAAACATTATTCACTTCACAGTTAATGACAGCAGGCAAATAAATGAAGCAAGAAATAAGGGTAGAGATGCTTATTTATTCAGAAAACGTTTACATTTTGCATCATGCACTTTTGACATGTCAGCACTCAGCAGGGGCAGGTTTACGATTTCTGAGGCCCCAAGCAACCGACCAACCTGGGGCCCCATTTCGAAAATTTGCTTAAAAAATTACATAAAATTGATTTTAAATCATACATTTAAATTCATCCTGTCAGCCGTTGAAGTACATTCATAATGTTTATGAAATAAAATTCTAGTTCAAGGTATTAATGCATGTTTTCCAGTTTGTTCGACAATACAGTGATAAAAAAGGAATATTTACCTATATATATTTTTACAAAACACTTTTTTTATTTTAAATGAACAGGGTGTGCAAAACCTACTACTTCACTCATTAACATTTTGGAATTTATTTGTTATTTATTATTATTATAACCCAACAATTATTCATTGTTTTCCAGTTTGTCATTATAATACAGGATGATACAGTATTATTATTATTACTTTGAGGATTTGTTGTATACAGTAGTAATATATTTCTTAATTTAAAGTAAGTCTTATTTACTTTCACCTGGAGCTTATATTCTAATGCTGCAGTGTATTGTTCATCATGTTGCAAAAGGCTGTATTTTATGTAAGCATTGTAGGCAACATTCGTAACTGTAACAATAATCATATAAGGCATGGCAGCCCCTCAGCTCACTATAGTAGAAGGGAAAAAGCATTGCCGTTTATCAAGCGCTGAAATTGGTGCAGAATAATCTGGAATAATGTTAAACATTGTAACAGTTACCTCTTTGCAACATGAACTTGTTCAGAAAGTTAAATATGTGTGACACCTGCGCTAAAAACATTCTAGACGCAGCACAACGAATGAAACAGAACGCAGGTGTCTCGACATGCGTTTTTGAGAATTGACGTTATTTTTAACTTGACACAGTGTCTAAAAATGTGCCGGTCCTGCGTGAGACACTGAAGAAACAGCGAGACACGGTGCAGCAGTCAAGGATGTTCGTCCAGCACGTGTTTATATAGGAAAACAATGGAAAAACAGAGCAGACACACGCAGAAACACGTTCGGTGTGACCGGCCCCTAACTCATAGGCGAAACAAGTTCGGAAGTCCTGTATATTTTTTCACAAACTAAAAACCCAAACCCAAAGTCCTACTTGAAAAACTGACCCAACCCGGCGGACCTCTAACGTGAACCACTCTAAGAGCGCTGACAACAGCGTATTTGCGCGTGTACTCGCGAGCGTTTTTTGCGGAGCTTTCCTACCGGGGCGGGTCTCGCTGTGAATTCAGAAACAGTAGGTTGACATTTCTTGAGCTAAACTCGGTCTGTGCTTACCGAAATTAAAAGCACTGCCCCCAGTGGCTGAAGCTGGAAGTGTCTTTGAGCGCAAGGGCACCTGTGAGCTCCATTTTCCAGGTGAAATGCCAAAAGTGAGTTGTTTTTAGCTGTAAATGATCTAATACAGTGAATAGGAATGCATATTTTATTAACTTCAATTAATTCCCCCAAACCTCAACCTTTTTTTTTTTTTCTCCCCAATTTGGAATTCACAATTCACAATGCGCTCTAGGTCCTCGTGGGGGCATAGTGACTCAATCCGGGTGGCGGAGGACGAATCTCATTTTCCTCCGCGTCTGAGACCGTCAATCCGCACATCTTATCACAAGGCATGTTGAACGCATTAACTGATGGTTAGGTTTAGGGTTGGGATTTGGTTTAGGGCATATGGTTAATAAAATATACAGTCCATTCAACTGTATTACATAATTTACAGCTCGCTTTACAACTCGCATTTGGCATCCCTCTGTGGGGATCTCACCTAGAAACTGGTGCTCACATGTGCCCTTATATTATAAACACTTCCTGCTTTGGCCACTGGGGGCAGTCATTCAAATTTTGGTAAGTACAGACCACTTTTAGAGTAAAAAAAAATAATATTACAACCTACTCCGAATTTCCAGTGAGACCAGTCTGATGTCAAACCTGTATAACTTTTCTCTTCTGCAGAAGCCAAAAGGAGAATTTTTGAAGAGTGTCCTGGTCACTCTTTTCAATACAAAGTCAATTTTAATGCTAGCTTCAAAAAGGCAGCTGAAGTATCATGAAAGTGGTCCATGCGACTTGCGTATTTTCCAACTCTATGAAGGCATAAAAATGTGCCCAAAATTTTAAGGAATAATTCACCCAAAAATTATCATTCGTTCATCATTTAGTCATGAGAAGCACGATTACACTTCTTTGCACTAGCTTTATGCCCAGAGTGCCTGTACAAGGCAAGGCAAGTTTATTTTTATTGCACATGTCATACATAATGGCAATTCAAAGCTTTGACGAGATTGTGGTGAAACTTGCTGCCGGCCCAGTACATGTGCTAACTAAGCCCTGTACTGGGGTAGGTGCTCCAAATGCGCTAGTTCACTATAGGTAACCCTATGTGATACATCTTCTGCTAAATCATTTCCCTGTCAGTAAACTGCGTCTTCCTTTGGCAGAGGCCCCTCTGCCCCCGGTCACCATGTTTGTAGAAACTCCTCCCCCCTCAGGTAGGACCTACCATGTGACTTCTCCACATGACATTCTTCCGACAAGACTCGGTAAGACCATGTCCCCCCCGGCAGGGTGTGGTCTCCGCGGTGTCTTCCCCTTGGGAGTGACACCCCCCCGAAGTAGACATTTATGGCCCCCAGTCGGTTAACAAATTCCACTCTTTTTGGGGAGAAAAAAAGAGGAAAAGTGGCCACGGCTGGGCTAGCCTGTTCCTATTTGTTGGGAAGTTGACTTGTTCCCGAAGGACCGTTCGACGCTCACAAGAGCGTTGGGGGAGGTTACGTGACGGCCTGGTGCGCTGGCTTCGAGGCACACAGCGGTCTGCCCATCTCGCACTGCCAGTCCACGTAACAGAGTTCAGCTAGTTGTGGCGTTTTGTATAGGGACCCCTAGTGTCACTACATCAACACAACGTCGAGTGAGTGACAGATAGGAAACGTCCTGGTTACTTTCGTAACCTCCGTTCACTGATGGAGGGAACGAGACATTGTGTCCCTCTTGCCACAACACTGAACTAGCCGCTGAAATGGCCAGGACCTTGTCTTGGCTCCTCAGCACAAAACCTGAATGAGTGGTTGCATACCAGCTCCTTTTATACACGTATGTCTGGGGGAGTGGCATGCAAATTTCACTCGCCAATTCCCATTGGCCTTTTTTCAAAAAGCAGAGGTGTTCGGGGCTCCCAAGAGTGACCCCTAGTGTCACTACATTGACACAACATCTCGTTCCCTCCATCAGGGAATGGAGGTTACGAAAGTAACCAGGACGTTTTGTGTTTAACAAAAGAAAAAAGTAATAGGGTATTGGAATGACAAGAGGGTGAATAAATAATAACAGCATTTTAATTTTTTTTGAATTTCCTGTAATTGTGATCTAATATGATTAGCTTATTTAAAAATTGTGAGTTTATAATATTTTTTTTTTTTTACTTGTACTAAGACATATATGACGGTGACATAAAATTGTACTTCCAACACCAGAATGACCTTCAGTTTTGCCTTGTTTTTTTTCCCATTATAATATCCACTGCTGTGATGGGCAAATTTAAATTCATAAAATATGGATTACAATAGGCCAATCAATCAATATTACTCAATCCATCTTGATAGAAAAATAAAATGGAGCCTGACACAAAAGGATAGAAATGGGCATACAATTTTTATTGTCTATTATAAATTAGAAAATAGTGCATTCAGAACTCAACTGTGAAAAACATTCAGCATTCATTCCAGATTAGAGACCTCAGTAAATAATCCATGCAGGATTAGAATGTTGACACTGTGGGAGTAATCCCACCATGATAATGGTCATTTGACTAGTGTGTGCCATTCTGATGTGGGTTTCTCGTCAGACTGGGTCTCAGAGTGCCACTGAGATACTGAGAAGTGCAGGCTGCACTGTAAGGTTTGGCATTTATTGAGTGATTTTCTAGTCTACACACAATTCAATTACAAACACCTGCAGCACAGTTTGTTTCTACAGGCCTTTGTGGGAAGAGAAAGATTTACTGTAGGAGGTGAGATGCCACCGTTCTCACCATGCTCTTTCTTTCTGTCCTTCTTGCTTGGACACTGTTGGTCACAAAATGAAGATATAAAGGAATGTTTCACCAAAAAAATGAAGAATCTGTTATTTTCAGAGGAATACAATATTAGATCTTGCAGCTCATACAATGCAGGTCATAGTAACCACATCTGTCAAGCACAAAAAAGGACAAAAAACACAATAAAAGCACCATAAAATTAGTCCATGTGATTCATGTGCTATATTCCAAGTCTTCTGAAGTCATAAGATAGCTTTGTTTGAGGAACAGCCCTCCCCTGTAACTCTCAAATCAAGTATGGTGCCATTAGGGGCCAACCACACTGAATACATTTTTGCTTCCATCTGTGCTGTTTTTAGTTTTTCTGTGTAAACATGCATTAGACAGATATCTTTGAGTAATTCAGTTACCGCTTCGACTGATGCATAAGTGTTTTTGATGAAAAAGAATTAGCTCAGTAGAGTCATTCGTTCAGGTTTCGGACTACTCTGGACACGCTGCATGTTTCCCGTTGTAGATTCAAAAGAACCGGCTCATAAGAGTCATTTGTTCATGAATCAGACTGCACTGGTCGCATTGTATGTTTTTGATTCACTAAAAAGAACCGGCTCATAAGAGTCATTTGTTCATGAATCAGACTGCACTGGAAGTGTTGTGTGTTTCACACTGTAGATTTAAAAGAACCGGCTCATAAGAGACATTTGTTTGGGAATCGGACTACACTGGTCACTCTGTATGTTTTTGATTCACTAAAAAGAACCGGCTCATAAGAGTCATTTGTTTGGGAATCGGACTACACTGGTCATGCTGTATGTTTTTGATTCACTAAAAAGAACCGGCTCATAAGATTCATTTGTTCTTGAATCAGACTACACTGGAAGAGTTGCAAGTTTCACACTGTATATTTAAAAGATCCGGTTCATAAGAGTAATTTGGTTGGGATTTGAAATACACTGATCGCACTGTAGATTCAAAAGAACCAGCTCATTAAAGTAATTTGTTAATGAATCAGACTTCACTGGTATTGCTGTATGTTTTTCAATGTAGATTAAAAAGAACTGGGTCATAACAGTAATTTGTTAGTGAATCAGACTGGTAGCGCTGTGTGTTTTGTGCTGTAGATTAAAAAAAACTGGGTCATAAGAGTCATTTGTTTCGGGAATCAGACTACACTGGACAAGCTGTATGTCTTTGAGTCACTAAAAAGAACCAGCTCATAAGAATCATTCGTTTAGGAATCGGACTACACTGGATGTGCTGTGTGTTTCACAGTGTAGATCAGTAGCGGTTCCATATGGTTCCGGTAATTTAAAAAAAAGGTAATTAAAAAAATGTCCCAACTCTACCTTTAGATGTGTTGTATCAAGTTTGCCGTCAGTGACATTTGGTCACAAGACACACGATAACCAGTGATGTTTGATGTCCAACCTGCAACATACAGGTAGGTGCCATATTTGATGTAAGAGCTTAAGCAGAGGGTAAGATTTTTAGTGAGTAATATCTTTAAAGGGATAGTTCACTCAAAAATCATCTACATATTGTTTTCTCTTACACACTTTCTTTCTCTCTCTTTTTTTCTCCTATTTCTGTCAATTTCTCCTTTCTCTGTCAGGGCAACCATTTTAGGAGATTATGGAATTGCGTCTATGAAAGATATACTGTAAGCTTTAAAATCAGATTCATCTCTTTTCCATCACACTAAGATTGAAGGGTAGGCATCCGTAAGGACATAACGCAGAACATCTACTGTGGAACTGTATCCATTTAGTTTCGTCACAAATGGGTGGTTTGTAATGTGTGTGTGTTTGTGTGTGTTACTGAAAGTAGAGTTGACAGGCCAGCGCTACCTCCACCCGCCTGCACTTTCAGCATGACTGTTCTTGCTTTTTAAGCAAGAGAGCAACTAAGTATTCCATAGAGGTTTGTTAGCTAGTATCTCAACCATGTTCCTATTTCTTGCTCTTTCTGTTGTGTGTTTAAGTCAAATATATAAATCCCAGTGGTTTCCTGTTCTGCATTTGGGTTTTACGTATGATGCTATTGATATTCATGTACAACTAACTAGAGGCAGAGATAGGGTTGCCAACTTTCTACCAGCCAAATAAGGGACATTCCAACTCTAAGTACAGGACTTTATTTTTCAGGGGGCTCCTGCGTGAGACGCTGTGCAACTGTTAAAGGAGTCCACCTTGAGCTTGTTTACATAGGGCAACAATCGTAAAAACAGCGAGGATGGACGAAAATATTTGTAAACGCTAATGTAAAAGGCTTTAATACAATGAATAGGGAAACCCACATTTCTATCAGTCTTCACTTTTAATGAACACTACTTTTTTGCCAAAATAGCAAAACTGTAATCAATGAAGAAAGACAGTTTTCTTCCCCATAATTAAGCTTTTCCATTTCTAAATCTTAACAAACCGGCTTTTGGTTTAAAACTGGGGTCATCAGTTTGTAGACAGTATATGGCTAATGTATTAAAAATAGTATACATCACAAAAAAAAAATTTTTTTTGGCTGTCCAGGGCCACTATCTTAGGCACAATTCTTAGTACTGTTTTAACTTCCTGAGACCCGAGTGTGTCCGCTATGTGCATTTTCCATTCCCCTTTTTGATTTGTAACTAGTTGCACCTACATTGTTTTTTTTAGATCAATTAGTTCTACTAAAAATGTACACTGATGAGCCAAAACATTATGACCACTCACAGGTGAAGTGAATAACATTGATCATCTCATAACAAGGTCACATGTCAAGGTCTGGGTAGATTATATGGTAAGCGAACAATCCGTACTCATAGTCAACATGTTGAATGCAGGAGTAAAGACCTGAGCAACTTTGACAAGGGCCAAATTGTTATGTCCAGACGACTGGATCAGAGCATCTCTGAAACGGCAAGGCTTGTGGGGTGCTTCCGGTCAGCAGTGGTGAGTACCTACCAACAGTGGTCCGAGGAGGGACAAACCACAAACCGGCGACAGGGTGTTGGGCGCCCAAGGCTCATCGATGCAAGAAGGGCAAGAAGGCTATCCTGTCTGGTCCGAACTGACACAACTCTACTGTGACACAAGTCACTTAAAATGTTAATGATGTTTACGTGAGGAATGTGTCACAACACACAGTGCATTTCACCCTGTTGCGTATGGGTCAGAGTGCCCATGATGACCCCTGTCCACCGTTGAAAGCACCTACAATGGGCATGCGAGCGTCGGAACTGGACCTTGGAGCAGTGGAAGAAGGTTGCCTGGTCCACTGCTGAAAGTCCTGGTCGCCTGAAAGTCTGATCCACGCAACTCCACCTCACAACTGCTAATGCTAATGATCTGCTGCTAATGTCTTGGTGCCAGATACAACAGGACACCTTCAGGGATCTTGTAGAGTCCATACCTTGGTGGATCGGTGCTGTTTTGACGACACACGGAGGACCAACAGCATATTAGGCAGGTGGTCACAATGATTTGGCTCATCTGTGTACGTCCACAAATGTGGACAGTGGGACTAAGTTGTAAAATTTTAAAATAATACCAAGCTATAGAATGTCAGATGATTTTATTAAATTGTTTATTATGTTTCCAGGAGTGTTGGTTATTCATGTTTTTGAGACGTTACAGACATTAAATCTAATATTAGCATAATTAATTCTCAAAGTATTGTCCAGCATCATCCAATCACTGCCAACCATGTTAAAATAAAATTATACATTATAAATTCTGATTACTGATTATCATTGTCACATGTGTGCCAAACATGTTGAGTGGTCCAAACATGGCTCAGTATCTAGCCTGCTCAGTGCATCCACGTGAGAGCTAACAATCTCATTGACTATTTATATACCGACACTAATTGCAATTTAAAAAGCCACAGGTGTGGGAAATTAACCTTTAACTGCCATTTAAACCTGTGTGTGTCACCTTGTGTGTCTGTAACAAGGCCAAACATTCAGGGGTATGTAAACTT
Organism: Myxocyprinus asiaticus; assembly: GCF_019703515.2. Classification (NCBI taxonomy): domain Eukaryota; kingdom Metazoa; phylum Chordata; class Actinopteri; order Cypriniformes; family Catostomidae; genus Myxocyprinus; species Myxocyprinus asiaticus. The sequence continues at coordinate 35,419,010 of NC_059381.1, read as the reverse complement.
TTGATCAGGGCCATTTGGGTGATTTCTGTTATCATTATGATTTAAAAAGGAGCCAAACAACTATGTGATGATAAATGGCTTCATATGATCACTATCCTTAAATAAAAGACTGTTTTTTTGCATGATCAGTCATATTTTCAAAATCAGTGCCAAAATGTCACAATTTCTGCCAGGGTATGCAAACTTTTGAGCACAACTGTGCAGTCATTGATTATAAGTTTAACCCTTTACCCAAACTCTTATACCTAACCATGATTTTGATAGGAAAATCATTGTTGTCTACCATGGAAGAAAGATACATTTTGGGGTTTTGAAAGAGTATTTTTTTAAATTTTCCCTCACAAAGTTTAACCCCTAACTCAAACCCCAAACTTAAACCCAAAACTAACCTTTCTTAAAATAAAGTGTTGGATAGAAGGGTAGCTAATATTTGATGTCTGTATTTTGTATTCTGTTTGTTGATTAACTGGTCTCTATGGGAATAAACTTTTGACCTTTTCTCAAGTCCTAAGATATCTTACGATTGTACTATCTCATATTATAAGTACGTATAAAAACATTATGTTATGTTTATTGAAAATATGCAGATATATACATGTATAAGTAGCATGAGAGTAGGGAGAAAGGTTTGCAAGTTTTCCCTCGGTCTCCATTTCCACGGTAACAGCAACTTCTTTGGTTAGTGGATTTCTTTTCAGGATTGCAGTTGAAATAGCACTGACTTATGACTGCAGTTCCAAAATAAAAGAAAATAATCGAATAAAATGAAGAAGCTTTTGCTTAAATCTTTAGTTCACTGAATTACACAAACACTGGCTTTAACACATGGTTATAAAAACATACATTTGTTGAATTTTAAGCAAAATTAACTGTATTGTGATACACCGATCAGCCACAACATTAAAACCACCTGCCTAATATTGTATAGGTCCCTCTCGTGCTGCCAAAACAGCGCCAACCCGCATCTCAGAACAGCATTCTGAGATGATATTCTTCACGTGCCCGTCTGGCACCAACAATCATGCCACGGTCTAAATCACTGAGATCACATTTTTTCCCATTCTGATGGTTAATGTGAATATTAACTGAAGCTCCTGACCTGTATCTGCATGATTTATGTACTGCACTGCTGTCACATGATTGGCTTATTAAATAATCGCATTGGTGATCGATGTATACTGTACTACTATTGCCATGATATAAAATTACTTATACCATGATATAGTTTGGTCATACATCACTCCCCTAGTGCTTATAGGGTCACAGGGTCATCTTTAGGGCCAGGTTAGGGCTTCGATTTAATGTCTGAGCAAACCAACTGACTTAGTTAAAAAATCATCAAAGATCGAAAGATCACAAAAGATTTAGTATGTTACATGTTATAATTGAGCTTTATTCTTATTAAAATGCAAAGCTCTGTAAAGCGTTGATGTATTTGACAGGAAGTGTCGGGACAGTAGTTAAGCTTGGCTTTAACTGGGTTTGCTCTGTCGGTCTTTTTCTAAAAGTGTAAATACTGTAGAGATCACACATACTGTAAACCCCACAGACTCATGTACCAGCATGCTCGGGTCAAGCTTGTGTGTGACCTCAGCAGGTGGACTCCTCACGGGAACCAGATTACTTTTAAACATAGCCGACACTGCGCTTGGACCCTATTCTAACACATTTGCATGGTTTTTACAAGGTCACAGAAAGCTGTGATTTGTTTGCATTATTACAATTAAAAGCAGTGCATATGAAGGACAGGTATTAAAAACTTTTAAAATTTGATGCCTGTATTGTGTCGATTTGAAATTCTGTTTGTTGATAGGAAGTTGTATGATAATTTCGCCACCTCGTACAAATTATTACGAGTTGAGACTATGTTGTTGCAAACCATTTTTGAAGTTTGTATTCTTTGTATTGAGCCAGTTGAAGTCAATCTGTGATAAAATTGGTCAAATTTCCTCTTTGGTACGCAGCGAAAGACAAAAATTTTTAATAGGCTTGCGTTTCCGCTCTAGTGTCTGCTCAGCCTTAAGAGATAACCATTTTTGTTCAAGTATCGTTGCATTTAGAGAGGTGGCATCAGAATAGCAGGTTTGGATATTAGGCTTGGGATCAATGCTGTTGTCACATATTGATAATCTGAAGATTTTCCTGATGATTACTGATATGCACTGTTGTGCCAAAACATTATGACCACTCACAGGTGAAGCGAATAATGTTGATCATCTCCAATTAGGGCACATGTCAAGGTCTGTGTAGATTAGATGGTAAGTGAACAATCAGTTCTAGTAGTCGACGTGTTAAATGCAGGAGAAATGTGCAGGAGTCAAGACCTGAGCGACTTTGACAAGGGACAAATTGTTATGTCCAGATGACTGAGTCAGAGCATTTCTGAAACGGCAAGGCTTGTGAAGTGCTCCCGGTCAGCAGTGGTGAGTACCTACCAACAGTGGTCCGAGGAGCGACAAACCACAAACCGGCGGCAGGGTGTTGGGCGCCCAAGGCTCATCGATGCACGAAGGCAATGAAGGTTATCCCATCTGGTCCAAACCAACAGAAGGTCTACTGTGGCACAAGTCACTGAATATTTTAATGATGGTTACTGGAGGAATGTGTCACAACAGTGACCTTGGAGCAGTGGAAGAAGGTCATCTGGTCCGATGAGTCCCTCTTTCTTTTACAGCACGTGGACGGCTGTTTACCATGGGAAGTGATGGCACCAGGATGCACTGTGGGAAGATGACAAGCCGGTGGAGGGAGTGTGTTGCTCTGGGCAATGTTCTGCTGGGAAACCCTGGGTCCAGCCATTCATGTGGACGTCAGTTTGACATGTGCCACCTACCTAAACATTGTTGCAGACCAGGTACACCCCTTCATGGCAATGGTATGCCCTGATGGCAGTGGCTTCTTTCAGCAGGATAATGTGCCCTGCCACACTGCACACATTGTTCGGGAATGATTTGTGAAACATGAGGACCAACAGCATATTAGGCAGTCATAATGTTTTGGCTCATCAGTGTATGTCGGGATTTTGTTCAGATATAAATAGGGCTGCCCGTTGTAGAATAGTCTTTGTCTTTTCAAACATATTTCTCAACACAACTTTGGTAAATTGTGAGCGGCAGTGTTAATTAAAGTGGGTTGCGCACTGGCCGAATCTGGCGGATGACATGCCATGTTCTAAAATTAGAAACAATTATTTTCTACGAAGGTATGTATGCACACACCGTGGGGCTCACCGTCTCCAGAGGCTGTTAAAAATTCTGCAGCGCCACGCAGCGTAACTCGCATAGTTTCTCATTAAATTCAACCCAAATCATTATCAAAGGACATAGATTATTTACTAGTCATAACTGGATGATATATTGTGAACATGTATCTTTCGTAGAGCCTGCACAATGTATTTTCAGTAACAAGTATGTCTTTTTGTGGTTTTACAGCTTGAATGAAAGACATTTTCGATGCTTCATACAGGGAAATAAACGCTGCCATTTCTAATTGTTCAGTTTGTGCGGTTACACCAGTTTCATACACTAACCTGCAAACTTATCAGCGTCACTTTGTTAATTCTTGATAAGATAAACTTCATAATAATAATAATAAGTAATTTTAAAGTTCCTCAGTAACTTTGAACTGCCATCAGCTTGTAATGTGTGTGATATCTGTCACTTGTCCATGCCCTAATCAGCTTCAGTATATGTTATGTCGCCCCCTTGTGGTCCCCCAAAGCTATTACATCAGAATAGATTAAATGGAATGCAACTCGCAGTTAATTGAAAGCACACAAATTAGGCTTCTAATTTAAATGTCGATTGATTTTAATATATCGGTGCCTCAAAAATATATTGATAAAATAACGTGCTGATCAATAATCGATATATCAATATTTAATGACATCCCTAGTGGAAATAGTGTTGGGAAATCTGTTGTCATGGTAATGATGCCCACTGTTTCTTATGAGTGACCCAGACATATAAGAGATAAGAGTGTGTGTATCTGGTGAAGGCTGGCCATCCATCTTGCAGTGCTGGGATGTAGAGACAGATTATCTTTTGCTTACCGCTCAGCAAGCCACCAGCCAAAGAGGATTAATATTCTATAACCTCCGTTTCACTGTCAGCCAACACACACACATACAGTACCTACAGTTACTGTCAACTTTGAAATATCTATATTTGAATATACAGTGGCACCCAAAAGTATTTAGTCACATAAGTCATATGTAAAAATATCTGAATGTCATTACATTAGATAACAAAATATTAAGCCATATGGCATCTGCAAATAAATTATGCTTTTTTCAGAACTAACTTCACTTTTTACATTAACTATGGACATGTTCCACTATCTTTTGACAACCAAAAAGTGTTTTATCGATTTTTTTTTGTTGTTGTTTGTGTGCCTTAGAAGGAAGAACAGTCTTGTTCAAGCTTAACTGTCAAATGTGTGTGTTTGTCTTGTGAAAAAATAAACTGCTCACATCTATATCCCTGAATTGCAGATCTTATACACTGTGATCATACAAAAGGGTTCATTCGTACTAATGATATCACACAAAATATAGATTTTTGACTTTAGTCTTTAAGTGGGATTTAAAGTCAAGACTGAGTGAAGATCTACTGCAGCAAGTGAGCCAAGAGGCTCACAGCTTATTGACTGTTGAATTTAATTATTAACAGACTCTGATTAATGAAGTGAATGATAATTCAAGTAAATGCATTTTATTTAAAAAGTGATAAAATACTATAATAAAAACTGCTTTAGGCTGTCTAAAGAGTTAGTTCACCCAAAAATGACAGTTTTGTAAACGTTCACCCCCATTGCTCCAAACCATTTTTTCTGTGCACCACAAAAGGAGAAACTTTGAAGAATATCCTGGCAGCTCTTTTTCATATGATAAAAGCATGTAGTGACCAGTGGATGCCAAGCTCCAAAAAGCACCATAAAATAATCACAAAAGCAATCCATATGACTCATGCGCTATATTCCAAGAGTTCTGAAGCCATATGATAGCTTTGTGTGACAAACAGGCCAGAATGCAAGTCGTTGAAGTTGGCGTAGCTCATCGCAACATATTAAAAAATGTAAATATGTGATTTGAGAGCTACAGTGGAGGGGAATATTTTTAATGAACGCATTTTTAGAATGCTATTCCAAGTTAAAAGTAGCTGAAACTTTGAAAATGTCATCTTCTGTGAAGATTTGAATGGTTTTAAAAGTCAGAACCTCATAATTACGGTAATTCCGTCATGACGTGAACGCACTGCTATTGCCTGTTTTGATGAAAATCTAATTTTAAGAGTAATTTTATTAACAATTAGAACTCCTTTCATTAAACATTAGATAACATAAAAATCAAATAACAGTTTGATATTTGTTAGTCTCTGACAAATAGCACATTTAAATGTTATTAACAAAAATGTTCATAAATTGCTTGTTCAAATAATCCAGCCAATCACAACAATAAGGGTTTACAAACATCTCCTTAACATCTCTCCTTCTAACAGTCCTTCAGTGTTTCTCCTCCACTCCTAAATGGCCTTGTGTCGAGTTTCATGTCCAAGCCCGTCCATTAAAGCATGCTCAACCAGCCTCCCCTCTTAAACGCTCTTATGTAAAAGGAGGACTTGTCTCTCCAGACTTCATCCCATGGGAAGTTGTCATGCTGTGGCAAAACTTATCCTTGGGGCTCATGTGCTCAATGACATTTGTTACGCCTAGATGCGAAAGGTCAGGCTCGAATTTAAATATTTAAATCCAGCATACAGGAGTCGAATAATACAGTGTTTGTTTGTGTATGTGTGCTGGTCAGCTAACTAAATGAGCCTAACCTAGTGTTTCTCAACTGGGGAATGGGGTGTTATGAACCTATGGGGGTTTGTTGATTGTGATAGAAATAGTAACAGTGTTTTACAAGGCAAAGAAGATGAATGGAAGGAGTTGCATTCACAGCAAATATTGATAAATACAACTAATTGCAATTAATTAGATCAGTTAATTGACATCATGTAATAAATGTGGATGTGTAATTAATAAACAGCCCTAGATGCAATATACATTTACAACATAGATTTCTTTAAGAGTTATTCTCCTATTTCTCTCTCTCTGATAATACACCTCACTTTCTAGCAGAGTCCTCACTGTCTTACTAATGAAATTGTATTGATTATTTTTAGCCCTACACCAGCATATGCTACGAGTGGGACCCTCAAACTACCCCTATTTTTCTGGATGCTGCATTTATACCATCCAGACCCTTTGTGTTAATCTATAACTGTCAAGGGAGTTTCATTTGGCCTGACCTCAATTGTCATCCCATCATACAGTAAACGTACCAATAAGCTTGTTGTTGTGGTGATGTAAAATTATTGTGGGACAGAATTGAACATAAGACTTTTTTAAGGCAATTTTGATCTGCGCTAGTCACTATCCTCCTAACTGAAGCAGTTAAGTACTTTGATTGGGCAATGAGAATAGAGCCTTGGAGTACTTTTATTTTATAGCACTGCTTCAAAGATAAAGAGAAATGGCATTTTCCCATTTAATTCATTTAGATTAAGATGTCTGGGGTTTGCTTGCCCTTTAAATTGAAGTGATGGTATCAGATGGTGTTACCATGATAGAATGTCCAAAATAAATGTTTTTACCATTGACAGAATCTGCAGATTTTCTTTTTTGCATTTTATGGTTTGATTTAAGGGGAAACATACAGAATTGTTCGGAATGGGTTTAAACATGGTCAAATTTGTTGAATGGAGCTTTAGCACAAGTAACTTAGCCAAAATATTTACTAAATGAACAGGCACAGCCTAAGCACTGCCCCCAGTGGCCGAAGCAGGAAGTGCTTTTTGAACGAATGGGCACGTGTGAGCTCCAGTTTCGGTGTGAAATGTCCACAGAGGGGCACCAAAAGCAAGTTGTAAATCGAGTACATCAATGCCATTCTGCCATGTTACTGACAAGCGCCATCTCCCATCAGACATTTTTGCATCAATGTAAATTTGTTTGCCTTTTCCTGTGGCACGACTGATAGCGTGTTGCACTTACTCCAGTGATGGTTAGGTATAGGGTTGCAGTTAGGGGGTAGAGTGCATTTCTCTTCATTGAATAACATCATTTTCCAATGACAACAGTGGTGCTACTGTTTTACGAGTTCACCCTGAAGACTTTAGCATATAAGCCTCCGCTAAAATACAGACATTTACGCATTAAACCTGGTCCACAGAACTCCTGTTTTGTTGCTGTCATTTAGTATTGGATAGATAGCAAAGTACATTCTTAAACACAGGAATAAATGACTTGACAAAGAGGGAGAAAAGACAGCCAACCATTCATCTCTATCCTAAAGCCTGTGCAAAACACACACACACACACACACACACAACCAGAAGATAAAAGTAATTGCATTGGATGTCATTAATAAAAAACAGGAGGGTGGGCAATATTGTCCTGCTATGGTGAATTGAAATTGTGTCTGTTGGCTGTAGATAAATACATAATCTACCTCCTCCTTTCCCAACAGACACATACACACACACACACACACAAACACACTGCTGCTGTATGTCCTCCATACTCTATGTATTCCACATAGGTCTGCTACAGACAACACCAGTCCGGACACACACACACACACACACACACACACACACACTTTATTTATGGAGCTGTTGAATTATGCATGAGGCCGCATAAAGAGCAAGAGAGTAAACTGTAAGTCGTGCAGATGTCACTTGCGAGTCTTTTCTCTCTTGTGAATGGGCCAGCGGAGCCAGCAATTCATCTTACTGGCTCTTACTGACTGAGAATGTGCAACATGAAAGCAAGTGCACCTGCATCACAGAACACTGTATTATATAGACATTATTACTGTCATTGACCACACACACTGGATTTGTAGCTGAGCAATGGCTGTTTGGTTTAAATGATGGTTCCTCTGATTGAAATAAATAATTTTGATGTCATATTTTTTCATTTCAGAGCAGATAGATAGATGGATGGATGGATGGATGGATGATAGAAATATAGATAACATTTATTACATATTACATATTTATAGCTTGTTGCATAGCTCGGATGTTGTGGCCATGGTGTCATTACATCAATTACAGAGCCAAGTGAAGTCCTCTGGCTTGACCTCCACAGCAGAATAACACTCACTATACAGTAAACACAATCACAGCACATGACAAGAACACAAACAGTACATAGTTTAAACACACACATGCACACCTGCCCTTGTCGTCCTCTGACTGCAGTAATCTGTGTTGGGCAGAAAGCGCACAGCTCTGGCATGTTGCTTGGAATCCTGAGGGGCGTGTACATGTTACAGCATGCAACTGCCGGTCGGTGTGATGCGAGAGGCAGCTCAGGGAATCACGTTACACATCCAGTGGGGAAAACAGAAAACGAATAGAGAAAGAGAGGGACAGATACTATTATTGTTTGGTGGAAGGCACTTTTACATACATTTAAAGAGATTTTACTCCCAAAAATGACACTTCTGTCATATTTTACTCACCCTTATGTTGTTCAAAATCCATATGATTTTCATAAAAAAAGAAGAATTTTTGAAGAATATCCTGAATTTCTAGGATTTCCTTATTCATTTCTGTTTCCGATTTTGATTCGATTTGATATAGGCAGGAGTCGAATCATATAGGTATATTTCAGTAATGTCCATTTTGCTTAAATATGAAAGAAATTCTATGTCAGCTAATCCTGTTAGTTATACAGGGGACTTTCTAACTAGGTACATTATGAAAATATTAATTTTACAAATTAAATTTTATCATTAGTTTTTCACCAGTTTAGTCGCATTTTAGCTTCTTTTTTTTTTTTACTAATCCATTAATAAATATAATGTCTTGAAATTCCATATATAATTTGTACTATGTACAATTATTTACATTGATTTGTAGAACAAGTGCTAAAACTGTACTGTTTCTTTAAGAATAGTGGCACATTATAGACAGTGCTGGGTAGTAACAGATTACATGTAATATGTATTACGTAATCAGAGTACAAAAATCAAATACTTGTAATTGGATTAAATTACACTTTGAAATACTCGTAACTGGACTACAGTTACTGTTTTATAGATTACATGATTATATATTAACAAGGCAATGGCAATAAAGTGTTAATCATTTATTGATCATTTTCATATCAATATCATCATTTTCTTACCCCGAAGCGCAATAGTCTCACAGATGAACATTCTTAGCATGTGCTCCTTTTACGTTACAACAGTAAGATATGTACCTCAGCTAAGGAATAGGTAATTGACTATTACAAGGGTTAAAAGTAAGCATGTCAGAGTCAGCCTGATCTCACATAAAAATTGGCAAGTGTGTGCTGATTTTTCTTTAGCCGAAATCGGTATACGTTGACTGAATTTGAAAACACTGCCCCCAGAGGCTAAAGCAGTAAGTGTTTTAGAGCATATAAACAAGCGTGACATCCATTAATATCCAGGAGAGGTCGCCAGAAGCCAGTTGTAAAAAGAATTGTTTTCAGCTGAACAGGGTGTAAAACAGTGAAGAGAAATGCTTATTTTATTTAATCTATCCCCCAACTAAAACCCAAATTTAACCCAAACCATTAGTAGAGACAAAATGCAATGTTGGGGATAAAAATGCAACCTCCTTATCACACTTGTGATTGTTTATACAAATGTTATTACTTCCTCGCTTGAATGGGGATTGAACTGACGCAACTCGCCACCAGTCATGCCACGGGGGAAAGTAATTGTTGTTGAGCCATTCCAAATATGTCCGATGGGAGATAGGACATGTCAGTTAGTCGCATACTGTTGCCGATCCTAGGGTACTGGAACTTTCGGAAACAGCATGCCGACTTCCCGTTTGATCAAGTTGGTCAGAGTTTAGAGCTGTTAGCTTTCACCAATCAATGTCATTTCTGTCGATTTCAGGTTCATTGAATGAACTAGATATGTTTTTAAAAAAATTTTATTATTTCTTACTATCTCAGCAATGGTGCACTCACACTTAATTGCTTCAAAGGATCTAGTGGATACCATCTCTAATGGTCCTGCCCACAGGGTACACAATAGCTCATCTGATAAATGTGCAGCAATATGGAACAAAGCCCATCGCTCTACTGTTGCTGCTGATGCAGTGGAGTCCACTGCATGAAACTTGACATAAAACTTGACACAACTGTTTCTTGTGTGACTCTGTGGAACTCTGCTGTTTTAAAATATTCTGCTCTTTTAGAATATTCTTGCTGTTCAAAAGATAATATCTTGCACCTCAGTTTTGAAATAGGCAATGGACTATCAGTAAGCAGTAAGGGTTACAAGTGTTTCAGTGTTTTTAGATGAAAGCTTTGACCTAGGCAACGTTGTTGCTGTTGAATCTTTCCCACTAACTTTTGTCTCCACTTGAGATACACTCAAAGATCAGAAATTGTGTGCTTTTAACACTAAAACTTGAATTAAAAGAAAAACATCTATATTGACCCTTTTGGCTTTCTGTAGTTTCAGGCACATTGTGTAGAGTTGACTGTTCTATCATTGATTCATTGAAGATTGCGATGCATCAGAAAATCTATATTTTTACCCAGCCCTATTCTTTTCCATATATACTGGAAGTTAATGCAAGCCAGGGTTTTCGGTCTTTAAACTGACATAAAAACTGTTTATTATACATAAACATAAAATTATAATAAAAGTGGTCCATATGAGTTTACATTCCAAGTCGTTTGAAGACATATGGTAGCTTTGTGTGAAGAACAGACTAAAATTTAAGTTGTTATTCAGTGATAATCTTCCCCTCTGCAGAAGCTCGGAAATGGACTACATGCTTCTTTTTTTGCATTTTTGCACAATGGATTTTTTGCACAAAGCTTGTCAGATCTATTCCCCATTCACTATTTATAATACTGAAAAGATGGGCCGGCATATTCTTAAAAAAACAAAAAAACTACACCAGGATGAGTAAATGATAACAAGTCAAGTCAAATCTACTGAACACCATCTTGTGTCTGACCTTACTTTTTCTGGTGTATTTCAGTGTTTGCAGTAAATGAGTGGGCAGCAAATTGTTATTTGAACAACAAAAAAATAATCTGTGTTTGAATATTGTAGGAGAAGCCATGTGACAGCAATTCAATTGATGGTGCAATGTAACAGCCTGTTCAATCCCTGTCATTCATTGGACAAATCTATGATCGGGATTACATCATAAAATGACTACTTGTCATGCACTTTTATAATCTTCTTTGTGCCATTGTTGAGCCTTTACAAAACATGTTTTGTGTCAACCCTTTTACAGTTAGTTTTGGTATTGAATGTTACATGGTTGAAAGTCAGTGCAAAAATGTCTTTTATCTACCTCAGCTATCAATTTTCTTTGCACCATAACACATTATTCACATTAATGCTGTATAAATGAAATATCTATATCTATCAAAAAAAGTTATTAGACCTGTTAATTATATAATAAGTAAGTCATGGGGACACAAATGGGGCAGACATGACACTGTTCCTCATGTGTTAGCTTCTCATACTGAGAAAAAGACAATAACTTTTGTGTGGACTTTGATCATAAGCACATGTTGATGGATCTGTACCCTCAAGTCATAAGGCCGTTTTCTGTTTGCTTGTGTCTGCAGTGTGCGGCTGTGATCTGGCTCGATCTGGATTCTTCCAGAAGAGAGGTGAATACATCTGTACGGAGGACTACCAGCGCCTGTACGGCACCAAGTGTGACAGCTGTGGGGACTTCATCACAGGAGAGGTGGTGTCTGCGCTGGGACGTACCTACCATCCCAAATGCTTTGTCTGCAGCATCTGCAGGTACAAAGAATTTTGTCCACACCACCAGAACTACATTAAGATTCAAAGTCAACACCGAAAAGTATGTTACCAGGACTCAGGGGCTCAGAGCCTCAGGAAAACTCTGGGAAAAATTTTAGTTATATAAATAATCCACCCAGCTGGAATAACCTGACATTTCTTAGCAATTTTACCATTATATTTTATTGCTGCAAACTTGAATTTCCATGCAAACTAAAGACCCGCGTACTGTACCTTTTATTAGTTCTTCCGAGTCATCTAGCAAGTTGTTTTCAGATGTACAGGCTGTAATATAGTGAAGAGGAATGCATATTTTTTATAAACTGTTCCCCCCAACCCAACCCCCAAACCTAAACCTGACAATTAGTGGAGAAAAAATGTAATATTAGAGGGAAAAACACAACCTCCGAATCACGCTAGTCATTGATTATGCAAATTCAATTACTTCCTGCTTTTAACATGAGATCAGAACCCAGGTCTCCCACACTACTGATGCAACGCACTTCCGGCTATGCCACAGAGGAAGGTAAATATATTGGAGCCGATACAAAAAATTTCTCATAGAAAATGCGCTTGTCGGGGAGTCAGCATAATGTGGCGAATCCTATTGTACTGGAACTCTCGGAAACAACATGCCGACTTTCAGTTAGATCATGTTTTAAGGTCACAGTCACACCAGTGAGGTATTTTGACAGAGAGTAAGTCGACCGTTCTCACCTTTTATAAGAAATACAGGAAAACAGTGTCATGTATTAACATGTTATTTAAATGAAATAGGGCAGTGTAGAGCCCAGGGCTGTGTTCCTAATGTCACTAGAGTACAGCTCAGTTTACATGGGATCTCAATAATCCAGCAGATGCATTGTGAGGTGATGATACGGTCACATACTGTATATACATAATACTAGAAGTGTTACTCCACCACTAGTGTTGGTTTAAATGTGTAAACTAAGCTACAGTAAACATAATCACTAGGGGTGGGAATTTGCAGGTATCCAGTGATAATGGATCATGATGCTTAAGTTACGATATGCTACATATTGCATTTTTTTATGTTTTAAAGGGGTCATATGTTTTAAAGGCTCCCAAATAAAGCTATGCAAATAATTGGAAAATGGACATGAGTTTTTTGAAGACATCACTTACATGATGAGGGAAAACCATCCAAAATGCTTTGAAACCTGCAGATATTAATATGCGATATAAGATTGAAATCGTGATTACTAAACTGCAAAAGTATGCTTTATAAATCGTCTGCATTTACCGCTTCAGTCAGCGAAGTGTGAGCGAGTGGCGCCTTCTAGCGGTTGTGTGCTGAGCAGCGCAGCAATGTTAGATGAGGTTTGTTATATTACAATTTAAATCATCTTGCCTCATCTTGTTGGATAGCGAAAGATGCCTTTGATAAGTCCCGGTTTCCTTCACTTCCGATCAAAACATACAGTGCATTCAGAAAGTATTCAGACCCCTTAATTTTTCACATTTTGTTATGTTGCAGCCTTATGCTAAAATACTTTTTTTAAATCACATCAATCTACACTCCATACCCCTTAATAACAAAGCAAAAACCAGATTTTTGATAACTTTGCGAATTTATTAAACAGAAAAAAACTGAAATATCACATTGACATACTGTAAATATTCAAACCCTTTGCTATGACACTTGAAATGCAGCTCAGTTGCATCCCATTTCTCTGGATCATCTTTGAGATGTTTCTACACTTTGATTGGAGTCCTTTTGTGGCAAATTCAGTTGATTGGACATGATTTGGAATGGCACACACCTATCTATATAAGGTCTCACAGCTGAAAATACATATCAGAGCAAAAACCAAGCCATGAGGTCAAAGGAACTGCCTGCAGAGCTCAGAGACAGGATTGTGTTGAGACACAGATCTGTGCAAGGCTACAGAAACATTTCGGCTGCATTGAAGGTTCCCAAGAGCACAGTGGCCTCCATAATTCTTAAATGGAAGAAGTTTGAAACTGAGCAATCAGGGGAGAAGGGCCTTGGTAAGAGAGGTGACCAAGAACCTGATGTTCACTCTGGTTGAGCTCCAGAGATCATGTGTGAAGATGGGAGAAACTTGCAGAAGGACAACAATCACTGCAACACTCCATCGATCTGGGCTTTATCGCAGAGTGGCCAGATGGAAGCCTCTCCTCAGTGCAAGACACATGAAAAAGCACCTAAAGGACTCTCAGACTGTGAGAAACAAGATTCTCTGGTCTGATGAAATGAAGATTGAACTGTTTGGCCTCAATTTCAAGCGTCATGTCTGGAGGAAATAGGGTGTGTTTTTCAGCGGCAGGGACTGGGGGACTGGTCAGGGTTGAAGGAAAGCTGAACGCAGCAATATACAGAGATATCTTTAATGAAAACCTGGTCAGTGACCCTAAGCACGCAACCAAGACAACAAAAGAGTGGCATAGGGACAACTCTGTTAATGTCCTTGAGTGACCCAGCCAGAGCCCGGACTTGAACCCAATCGAACATCTCTGGAGAGGCCTGAAAATGGCTGTCCACCGATGGTCCCCATTCAACCTGACAGAGCTTGAGAGGATCTGCAGAGAAGAATGGCAGAAAATCCCCAAATCCATGTGTGCCAAGCTTGTCGAATCATATCCAAAAAGACTTGAGTCTGTAATCGCTGCCAAAGGTGCTTCAACTAAGTACTGAGTTAAGGGCCTGAATACTTATGTCAATGTGATATTTCAGTTTTTTCTTTTTAATAAATTGGCAAAGTTATCAAAAATCTGTTTTTTGCTTTGTCATTATGGTGTATGCATTGTAGATTGATGTGAATTTTATTTATTTATTTATTTATTTTTTAAGCATTTTAGCATCAGGCTGCAGCATAACAAAATGTGAAAAAATGAAGGGGTCTGAATACTTTTTGAATGCCCTGTAGCTAAACGTCAAACTCTGGTGCATTTTTGGGCTGCCGCCCGCAATTTGTCACACTCAAATTTAAAAGCTCACCATTCACATATACTGTGGACTAATTGCAAAGAATTGGTCTCATTTTTTCGGAAATCCCCCCAAATAAAAAAAATACTCCAATTATTCATAAATAATAATGTATGTGTTTAAAATCTTATGATAAACAGATTTTTTTTTTTTTGTTTTGTTTTTTTTTGTCCTAACTGTAAACATGTAATTCTGGTTCTGTTAACTCTACCGCACTTTGAAAAATCTTATTTCATTCCACTAGATGGCAGCAAGCAATAGAAAAAAGATTTTTTTTCTCTATCACATTCAATCAAAATACAGATCTGAAATGTTGGTGGCGCTCTAATGCATTTTAGCCCTCAAAGATGTGCACGTCCATAGACAATCAGTGTAATTTTCAGTTCATGCACCACCCTCGTTGTTTCATCGAATTTCTCGGCCTCTGGGTGGACTACAAGCTCAATCTGAGTGTCATTAGAAAGCTGATGCCATATTTTGTGTGGCATACTAGGTCCATTCAGTTTTAATCACTGTTCTGTATTAATGCACCTATAGTCTTGTATAGGAACATTGTGTCATTTACAATGGTAATTAAAAGCTTTTCAATCCACACGTCACCGTTCTTATTACTAGACATTGCAGTTAGTAACACTAACTGTAGAAACTATGGTGTTCTGGCAGAAATATTTATAATAAATGTTACTATTATTAGAATTATATTAATTATTGTATATTGGGGAAAATAAGTCACTTTTATGGCACTTTTGTTTTTTATAGTTTCTGCATGATATTGTTTTTCATTACAAATTCCATAGTTTGTTTGTGTAGCAGTGGTAGGAAAAACCATGTGCCTTAATGATAGGTCCGAGTGATGTAGTGTAGATTGAGAAGAGGAGGGGTCCAAGCACTGATCCTTGAGGAGCACCAGTGGTCAGCAGGTGTGACTTGGACTCCTCTTCTTTCCAGGTGACCTTGAAAGATCTGCCTGTAAGATATGACTCAAACCATCCAAGTGAAGTTCTTGTGATGCCCAGGTAAGAGAGAGTGGACAGGAGAATCTGGTGGTTCACTGTGTCAAAAGCAGCCGACAAGTCAAGGATCAGGACAGATGATTTGCAGTGTGACTTATTTTGTGTCGTAATTGTGACTTTATATGTCAGAATTGCAACAATATCTTGCATTTGCAAATGTATTTCTCACAATTGTGATTTGTTTATCTCAGAACTGCGACTATATCTCGCATTTGAAATTTTTTCTCACTGTTGGGACTTTATATCTCAGAACTGCAACTATACCTAGCACTTGCGATTTTATTTCTTGCAATTGTGACTTTATATCTTACAATTGCAGTTTTATTTCTAGTAATTGCGAATTTATGACTTGCAGTTGCCATTTTATTTCTCGTAATTGTGACTTTGTATCTCAAAATTGTGACTACATTATGCATTTTCTTTTTTACAATTGCAGTTTTATTTCTTGTAATTGCGAGTTTAGATCTTTTATCTATAAAGATTTTTCTATTTGCTATTTTTATTTATTTAGTGTAAATTTATAACATTATACTTTGTATTATATTACCCTGGAATAAGTTTAAAAAAATGAGTTACCACACCTGCGATGCGAGGGAGTGACAGAAAATGTGTCTCTTTCTCTCATGTGACTGCTGTTATTCAACACTCTCTATTTTTTTCCTCTTTTGGAAAGCTGTGAAAGGTTAGTAGTGTTTTTTTCTTTTTGCTGTAGAAACAAACAGGAAAGCTACATTTTATTTGCTGTGGTCTCTTATTCACCACTATACAAGTTTACTCTGCTGTTGTTTACTTCCGCATACCAAGCCCGGATATGTAAAAAAGGGTCCATTGCGACTTTATTTCTCTTTACTGCGACTTTTTTATTGCAATTGTTAAATATAAACTCACAATTATGAAAAATAGTTGCAATTGTCAGATAAAAAGTAAAAAATTACCTTTTTTTTATTTCTTTTTTATTCTGAGGCAGGATCCGGCTTCCATAGTTTTGCGTTGCATAATAGTTTTCCTGTGCATCTTTTGCTAAAAAGTCTATAATAGGCTGTTTAGCCGGTTAATGTTGCTTCGCCACTGTAGCCATGACAAAACCATCATGAAAGTACGCAAAGCATACTTAATATCAGTAACCAGCAATATGATTGTACTGGTTAGCAGGCCTGTTACTTTTCATGACTACATATGCTTTGACTGAACTGGGCATAAGTACATCGCTGTATATGCAGCTTCATTAGTATGGACTGCTGTGTGTGTGTGTGTGTGTGTGTGTGTGTGGCCTGACATGCTCTGTCTCTCTGTGTCATAGGAAGCCATTTCCCATTGGAGACAGGGTGACCTTCTGTGGGAAGAAGTGTGTGTGTCAGCAGTGTTCACACACACTTGGGAACAGCAACGAGCCAGTGAAGATCCATGGGCCGAGCTGTAAGTCTGCCCTACTGAACTCTTGCTTTAACTTACATTTAAAGCACACTACCCTTATTCTACATATGAAAAAATGGCTCTGTTCCAAAACCTCGTGAGCTGCCTTGCTGTATACTGTTTATTCTAAGGGAGCATCCTAATTGAAATGGAGCCAAATAAGTGATTAATTTGATATGCTCTACATAGGCAGCAGCTCTGTGTGTCATACAAAATCCTCACCTGAAGACCCCAAGAGACTTGACTTACAATTGAGTCTAACGTATTTTACACTCATTCACGTAACTGGACTACTGTAGGTGTATAAGTCCAAAACTAATGGGAAGTGATCTAAATAATCTTTTAAATGTAATTTAATGTTTGTAGTACTTTTGAAGTGAAAGTGTCAATCTCACTCATAATTTCTGACCTGTTAGATTCCTGCTTTTCATGCATGACATTAATAGAGCTTGAGAAAATTTTACCTTCAAAGCAATTACTCTGCAGCCTCCCTGTGGCCCTCTAGTTGTCATGTCCAATTCTATATTTATGAATATAAAATATATATATATATATCAAGAAAATTAAGCTTTTTTAGGACTATTAAAAAATATACTTTTTTTATTTTTTATTTTGACATTATTTTCATGACAAAGCATATTTTTAAGCACATTTGCCTCCAGATACTCTTTACTGTAATGTGTATAGATGTTTTACTTTAAAGTTAGTTTTTAATTCACATTCTTCTCAATGGTGATTGTCCTTGCTGTAATACTTGCTGTTTTTTACATTATTACAGTACAAAATATATGATAATTACAATGAATATGATTTTTGAGGGTTATAAAAAGTGCTTAGTTGTCATGAAAATAATTTCTTATTCCCAAAAATATTAATGGTCCTAAAATAGGCTTTTCTTTAAGCAGAATATAATTTCATATTTATCTCTTTTGATGTTCGGGTGAAATATGACTTGGACATGTTCTTGATAGGTTTTGCGTTTCATCCATGTGTGTAACAAATGGTGTCTGGATTTGAAAAAAAGGATCAAGTCTGTAGGGAGAGCAGCAGAGATGGGCAACAACACAGGCACCTAAAAGAGAACAAATGAAGAGGCGACCTTTTCCCACCCAGAACCCCTATATAGTCATGTATCATCATCTGCCAGAACTCTCCCTGCTGCCCCACTTACACACACACTTGCTTTCGCCTTTTTGTACTGTTGCCTACACGTGCCTAGCCTCCAGTCTTAGACCTTAAAACACTCTATCAAATCCATCTCAATTTACTTTGGGTATTTTTCAACTAAGCATTTGTCAATAACGCTCTTCATGTGTGAATCTCCATTTAGTCTCTCAATAAATCACATAGTTTTCTATCTGTCACCTACTGGCCAAAATCTGAAGTCTCAAGGTGCAAGTAGTGTGTTCACACTGAAAATGCAGCAAAACGCAGTGCACTACGAGTTGAACGCTTTATCATCCCCCCATGCTGTGTGAATATGTACAATATTTGAGATGTGATTACTGGATGGAGTTTGGCTAACATGCTAAGGCCCCAGTTATCCTCCAATTTTCCTCTCTCCATCACAGATTTCAATCTTGTTTGTCGATTTAATGTTTTACATCCTTTCTTTATCTATCTATATCTATCAGACTGTGCGGGGTGTAATGAAGAGATAAAACACGGTCAGTCTCTCCTGGCATTGGAGAAACAGTGGCACGTCAGCTGCTTCAAATGTCAAACCTGTGGGATGGTCCTGACCGGAGAATACATTAGCAAGTACGACTCTACTGTGCTGTCTGCTCACACGTTACACTTCATGTCCCATACTTCTACATCCTTGAGTGTCTAGCCAATCAAAACTCTCATTAATGACATTGAAATCTTGTGAGGTCAATGATAAGGTTTTGGTCATACCGCCTATCCTAAAATACTGACATAACCGAGGTAAAGATGTGTTGATTCGCTAATCATATCTGTCTGGCAGGGATGGGATCCCATACTGCGAATCGGATTACCATAACCAGTTTGGCATCAGGTGTGAGAAGTGTAGCAGGTACATCAGTGGAAGAGTGTTGGAGGTAAGTCTCTGTCAAATACAAACTGGATAAATAATTTTATACCTTGGCAAAAGAGCGCAAAACCACAATGGTTATTATAATCATGGTTACTACATTGTTACTATAGTAAAACCATGGTTTTCGCCAAAACACAATAGTTATTACAATCATGGTTACTACAATATTACTATAGTAAAACCATGGTTTCTGCTAAAACATAATGGTTATTACAATCATGGTTATTACAGCATTACTATAGTAAAATTATTTTTGTTGCCAAAACACAATGCTTATTACAATCATGGTTACTACAGTGTTAATATAGTAAAACCATGGTTTCTGCAAAAACACAATGCTTATTACAATCATGGTTATTACAGTGTTACTATAGTAAAATTATGTTTTTTGCCAAAACACAATGATTATTACAATCATGGTTACAACAGTGTTACTATAGTAAAGCCATGGTTTTTGCCAAAACACAATTTTCATTACAATCATGGTTACTACAGTGTTACTATAGTAAAACCATGATTTTTACCAAAACACAATGCTTATTACAATCATGATTACTACAGTGTTACTATAGTAAAATTATGGCTCCTGCTAAAACACTATGCATATTACAATCATGGTTAATACAGTGTTACTATAGTAAAACCATGGTTTCTGCCAAAACACAATGCTTATTACAATCATGGTTACTACAGTGTTACTATAGTAAAATTATGGTTTTTGCCAAAACACAATGCTTATTACAATCATGGTTACTACAATGTTACTATAGTAAAACCATGGTTTCTGCAAAAACACAATGCTTATTACAATCATGGTTATTACAGTGTTACTATAGTAAAATTATGTTTTTTGCCAAGACACAATGCTTATTACAATCATGGTTACTACAGTGTTACTATAGTAAAATTATGGTTTTTGCCAAAACACAATGCTTATTACAATCATGGTTACTACAATGTTACTATAGTAAAACCATGGTTTCCACCAAAACACAATTTTTATTGCAATCATGGTTACTGCAATATTACTATAGTAAAACCATGGTTTCTGCTTGAGTAATTGCACACTGCTTATTTATCTTTTATTAGATATTTTGGTATGTTCTTATGGGCTGCTGATGCAATCAGTGAGTGTTACATTTTGAACAAACCCTCAAACCAGAAACTGAATCATGATCTGTTCTAAAACATTAATCTCCTCTGCCTGCTCACTCTCTCTCTTTCTCTTTCTCTCTCTCTCTCTCTCTCTTTCTCTCTCTCTCTGTTCTTTCAGTGGTTTAAATAATGTTATGTGGCACAATCAATAACTGTAGATGATAAAGTACAGATAGCCCTCATACATCACCTGTATGACTAATTTCTCAGATTACAGAATTAGTGACAGATAGCCAGGCCGATTTATCTGCGGATATTTTGACAGATATTTGGCTTATATAGATTAACAGAAATGTGTGAGTTCCAAAATCTACCAACAACCTTGTCAATTGATTTGAGTATAAAAAAAAAAAAAAAAAAATGTTGATTAAATATTGTGTACATTTTTAATTTGAGAAATTTCATGCATTACTTTTGCTATCATTAAAGGAATATCAGGTTTCAATACAGGCTCAATCAACAGCATTTGTGGCATAATGTTGCTTTCCACAAAAAAACATTTCTACTTGTCCCTCATTAATCGATAAGCCATTTATTCAATATGTATGTGATATCATGATACATATATAATATATTTCATATATCACATACAAAAAGTCTTAAGTCACACTTAAAAATGCCTGAATGTCATTGATAACAAAATATCAAACCAAGTGGCATCTGTGAACAGATGATGCTAGCTCTCAAAACATTTGGGGTATTTTGTTAATGACTTAAACTCTGTATGTGATGTATTTTGCTGGTAGGCTGTGTAATTACTATAAAATGCAATCAAAACGAGGGACTAATTAGTTCTGCTAGCCTGATTTGACTTGAAACATTTTTCAATTAGATTTGTCTTCCTTTCAGCAGATTTTGGAGTCTGCTTCAAAGTCTTAAGCTGTGTCTGAATATGCAAAATTTCCTACTTTATAGAATGCCAAAAACAGTATGCCAGTGGAGTAGTATCAAAGTCTTTTTAACAAGTCAGTCCACTGGCTGGAACGCTATCGCGCAGCTATTTTTCTATGTAAACAAGCAGCATACAAGTCTACTTACGCTAAAAACACAATTGTCCCGGCTTGTATAGCTAATGCGCATTTGCGTTCTCGAGTTGATTGACAGGTGATGTCTGTATCTAAAAGGTGATTGGCTCTTTTACCTGTAAGGCAGGGCTTCCTTTTTACATTCGTTGACCGTTCCAACTTTTCCCATTCATTTTAATAGAAGTGGCCCATCTCTGATAAATAGTCTCTGGTAGTATGTCCAAATCCTTAGTATTCATAAAATAATACACGAAAAATACCCGGATGTCCTACTATTTCTGGCAAGGTTCTTAAGTTTGCATCCACTAGACACTGTTCTATACCATAATGCTTTGGGAGCTTGAAGAGACTCAAAACTTCATTTCAAAAGATGGTGGAGAACTGAGAGTTGGGCAGTTCTTTTCAACTGTAAGTGTTATATATACCAAGAAAGTTGTTAATTGTGCTTGTTTAACAAAACCACAGTAGATTATTTTGCCGGTTGTTGAAAATACAGCAATTCAGGTCACGGGACATGCCCATGTTCCTGTATAAAGTATGTCTGTAATGTATTCAAACTATTCGCCTGCATACTTAAAAGACGTACTGTTTTACCAGCCGAGAAGTATGTCTTTCATTAGATGCAGTACGTACTTATTTTGGATGCAACTTATTTTGGTTTTCTCTTCTTTAGGCTGGAGGAAAGCACTACCACCCCACCTGCGCTTGCTGTGCACGCTGTCACGTGATGTTCAGTGAAGGGGAGGAGATGTACCTGGCAGGTGAGTAGATGCTGAGCTGAGTTCAGCCAGATTTGCAGACTGTAAAATGCATGTCATCTGATGTAAACATTTTAAAATAGTCAATTAGGGCCTAAATTTATTCAAGCCTCCTTGTATTAAAGACGTATCAATAGCATCTCCTATGAGTCTACCAGAAGGGGGACCAAGTCATTGATTTGCAAGTCACAAGTAAGTCTCAGGTCTTTGCATTCAAGTCTCAAGTCAAGTCCCAAGTCAAGACAGGCAAGTCCCAAGTCAAGTCTTATGTCCTCTTGCTTAAGCATCAAGTCTTAAACAAGTCATTAGTGCTCTTTGCCCAAATTAGTGTCTGAGGATTAAATACTATAGTAATTACATCCTCCATAGTATTAGCACATTTTAGCACAATGTGTGGGCTTTTCAGACGGTCTCTTACCCACCATCGGCAAAATTTCCTGCTTAATGTTAAATTAACGATCTGGAATGATTTAGCCATGACACCATCTGACCAGCTTAAATACGGGACAAATCGCATCCCGTATTGATTCGATATGGCATGCATCATTTCGTCTTTAAATACGGGATGATCCTGTATTTTACAGGACGGGTCGCAACCGTTGGTCCACAGTGCATCTTTTAGCTGGTTTCAGCAATGAGGCATGCAGAATAATTCACGCCAAAACTGTAGTTGCAGTCCACTTAGCTATGTGGAACCAAAGCTAGCTAGCTAACCCAGCTAACACAATAAGTTGAACGCTACTAACCATAGCTGATGTGTAACAGTTAACAATCTCAACTTACTCTGTCTGTGGGTTTTCAGATGCCTCACAAAATTGGACGTTGTTGATGAAGCATTTGTCATTTTTAAACCACAGGTTCTACATGTTGCAATGCTTTTGTTGCCTTTGATATTGTTTTCTTTATATCCAAAAATTACCTTTGGTATCATTTTGGCTGTGTCATCCTTGAATGCAATCTTCAAACTTGGTCCTACTCTCGTGGAAGTTGATTGGTTCTCTGATTGGTTGAATGTGGAATGTGGAAATGCAGATTTAAAAAAATCAAACAAAATGCTTATTGGGGAAATGAATCGTTGATTTGCTGCACATTTTTAAATGTACAGCTCTGATCTTTGGTTTTAGAATATATAAAGTCTTTCCAAATCAGAGCACTCGAGTCCAAGTCAAGTCGCAAGTCATTGTTGTCAAAGTCTATGTTGAGTCGCAAGTCTTCTTTGATTAGGTTGAGTCGAGTTACAAGTCATCAAAGTCATTGACCCTGGACTCTACTAATAAATTACTGTCATACCTACACACTCTCATGACCGAATGTCACTGGGGGGACTTTTTGCCTGCACTTCTGAAATATCACTGATGCCGTATATTCAACTGATCACTCAAATGCGATTGGCTCTTGTATTTAATTTGAACAATCCTGTCATGTGACTGATTGCGACGATCTAATGTTTGGATGTAATTTTTACAATGGAAGTGAATGGGGCCAATTTTTGGAGGGTACTGTATAAAGGCAGAAATGGTGAAACTTATAGTTTTATAAAAGCACATACGTGAATTCTTCTGTTAAAACGTGTATTATTTCAGCTGTAAAGTTGTTTAAATCATTGTTTTTAGGGTTTACAGCGTTACGTTGTCATGACAATGAAGTTGCTAAATTGGGTGTAACTTTACTCAGAAAATGTTGGTAAGTGATTTTATCACACTAAAATCATGTGTATAAACACAACTCCTCGGTTGCTACTTTTCTGAAAATCCACGAGATAGGTTGCAGCTTGATGGAAGTTCTCCGTTGAATGATGATGGCTTGGTGATCTACAGCTGCATATTAATGTATTTGGGAAGCATATTACTTTGAAGATTTGCTGAGTTGAACTTTTTTTGACATTGATAGGATTGATATTAGTTGTATATTATAGTCACATAGCCCAGAAGGATTTGAACAGATGGCAGGAGCTGTATATTACAAGCTTCATGCACAATGCTAGCAGAATTTGATACCTAGAGTCAAACCATCAGACAGTGCAATAGAGATGCAGGAAATCAGATTAAGCAGTTGCCAATATTCCCTGGTATAACGCTGTTATGTAAAGTCCAGTCTCTCTTTATTCTTTTATCTTGATTTTGTTAGGCACCTTAAAGTGTGACTTGTTTATTTATGTGTATATATAGAGTGATAGATCACCGCAGCTCTGCTCTGATATATGGCCCTCTGTGACTCAGTGTTGATAAGTGGGAGTTGTTTGGAAGTGCTCATCCACAGACCCATTTCTTTGATCAGGCAGAGTGAGTTATGAATACTGAGGAGGATACAGCATGCTGGGGGAGAGTTGCTGTCTCTTTAGGGCCCTTGATTTACTTTAAATAATTTTAAAGTTTACTTTGCGAGTTTAAAGTTTACTGTCCCAGGGTTGTGTGCCATTTAGAACTGAATTAAGAATACCTTTAAATTCCAGTTTAACTGCTGAATAGCACACATACATCACCCAGACATCTATTTGATGTGTGTGTCTACATCTGGAAGATGTATTTTTTTACATGTTTGCTCATCTGCAGTACGTCAACAAGACATATAGTAAGTCAATAAGTATTTCTCGGATGTCAATAAGACATTCAGCAGATGTCTTTGAGATGTTGATAATTTTGGATTTTTGTAAATCTAGTGTAAATCTGATGATCTTTTTCTGATGTTTAGCAGATGTTAATTAGATTGTGATGATTTCCAGATGAAAATATTTAAAACAGACATCTCTGTGATGTATGTGTGTTATCTGGGAATGTACAATTGTAATTAAAATGTGAATTTAAGAAAGTATAGTTAAAATGGAAAGAAATACATGTAACTGCTGTGAGCGTAGTTATGTTATCTTACAGCATATGGGGTATTTTCAGAAACATTCAATGATTTTAATAATCAATGTCTGAAATGTTACATACAGAAATCTGTATTTAATTTGTATAAATAGTTTATTATATTAAAGAAATTAACTTTTATTTTAATAGATAAAATTTTGAGGTCAGTATTTAGATATAAAAATGTATTTAAAAAAATGTGCTGTATAGCATTATTCTGTTTTGATGGCTGTGTTAATTGTTTTAACAGTATTGAACTAAACAGAATTTAGAGAAATATGGTATGTAAAATTCAAAAATTAAATTAGAAAAATAATTATTCTTCATATCAGGGATAAATGGGCATAATAATTATAATTTATGATGTGATTAATTATGTTTTGTCCCAAAGATTGTGTTGGAATGTTGGGGAAGCTATTTTGAAACATTTTAGCTATATAAAAATTGGATGAAACTATTTAATAATTTCCCTAAACATAGAAGTAAATCCACTACAGAATGCTTCAAAAAAAGAAAATCCACTATACTTATCTTTTCTATGTTAAGCAGCTGTCTGTCTATACTTGTGATGAAGATGAGATCACATTTTATGACCAATTAATGCAGAAAACCAGCTATTTCCAAAGGTTGCCACTGTATGTATTCACTTAGGGTGACATTCTCCTTTGAACATTAACCATGATTTTACTACATTAACCATCGTTTAATCATGGCATTTAATCATGGTATTAGTAAAAACCATAGTAACCACAGAATGAACCTCGGTTACTAAAGTCATGGTAACTACAATATTGCTATAGTAAAACCATGGTTACAATATGGATATGATAGTATTGCTGTAGTAAAATCATGTTTCTGGCCAGAAAAACACAGTTACTACAGTATTACTATAGTAGAACCATGGTTTCCACAAAAAGACTTGGTTACTACAGTCATGGTTACTACAATGTTACTATAGCAAAACCATGGTTAAAGCTGCACTTCGGAACTTTAGACTCTCTAGTGACATCTGTGGATGAAACATAAATTGCTAGCAACTTGCAGAGGAACATTTTACGTGAGTTGTGTTTTGGCACTGCTCATGTTTTGAGATAACCTGCTTTGCAAGTGATCATCACACTTATAACAAAATTCTTAATTACATATTTTAATAAGATTGTTCAAGTGTTTTATCCACTACACATTAATATTTATATTGTACTACACATATCAATTTAAGTGGTGAAAATTGTGACATGGCTGACATATTAGTTCAGATAAAGACACATTATTTTTTATATTACAATCTATAGCCTCAGTGGACAATGCAACCGTAATACTACAATAGTAGGTCTGTGCATTGCAAACTGTAAGACTGCTATATAAAAACACAAAACGAGGATTCGATAATGAAGGAAATGATATATACTTTATTAAACATGGAAATAATATGCAGAAATATGCAATATAACAGTTACAATAATAAACAGTTTCCTAAAACGTTTCTTTGGAAATAAAGTTATAAAAGAGAAATGGTTACATGCTAAGCAAATGAAATTAATATATGCATTACTGTGCTATAAAATTGGTACATTATAAACAAATTGAGATGAGCATACATTTATGGGGATCCACCTTGTGCCTATAGTGGCATTTAGATGCATTTTTAAATTGTCCACTCTGTTTAAACATACTATCTGATGAAAGGGGAATGGACAGTGACAACAGCTTGTGCATTTCTGCGACAAAAGAAATAAAGCAGCAGCGCACACACACTTGGGGTATCTAAAAATTGCAGCAATGTTATAAAATACTCAGAAGTCATGAATATTATTAAACATGTTACAGTAACTTAGTAGCCTATTAAAAACATTGTGACTGGGGGGCCTGGGTAGCTCAGCAAGTAAAGATGCTGACTACCACACCTGGAGTTGCAAGTTCGAATCCAGGGTGTGCTGAGTGACTCCAGTTAGGCTTCCTAAGCAACCAATTGGCCCGGTTGCTAGGGAGGGTAGAGTCACTTTGGGTTAACCTCCTCGTGGTCGCTATAATATGTGGTTCTCGCTCTCGGTGGGGCGTGCGTGAATGCCACGGAGAATACGTGCTCAACAAGCCACGTGATAAGATGTGCGGATTGACGGTCTCAGACGCTGAGGCAACCGAGATTTGTCCTCCGCCACCCAGATTGAGGTGAGTCACTATGCCACCACGAGGACTTAGAGCGCATTGGGAATTGGACATGCCAAATTGGGGAGAAATGGGGAGAACCCCCCCCCCCCCCCCGCCAAAAAATAATACATTGTGACCGGTAAACACAATATCCCCTAAGTAATGTTCGATTCATTAAAACATAACAACCAATAAAACTTCAACAACCCTATGAGAAAACACATCCAACCAAATCCAACCCGACAGCTCAAAATAAAAAAGCTGAATCAGGCTAAGACAAGGACATGATTTTGAACACAGATTTTTAATGTACTCATTCAGTAATGGATTTTTGTTCACTGTAAACGAAGAAATCTTAGGTAGTGCAGCTTTAATTTTCATAAGGGTTAAACAATAGGTCGACAACTTTATATTGAACATAAAATTATACTTAATATACATATGATATAACCTAGAAAACACCCTATTTTATATAACTGAATCAAAATATAGTGAAAACAAGACGGCAAAGTCCCTATAAGGCTGTTCCCTATAAGGGGCTCACGTGAATCAGTGAATCATTTATGTGAACTAGTTCATTTACATGAACCATCTGAAAGAACCGACTCACTAAAATGAATCAGAGATCCCTACACGAAATATAAGCAAGTCGTTTATTTTGAATGGTTTATTTACATGAACTGTCCGAAAGAACCGATTCACTTAAAACCACAAAAAGTGGTTTTCCCAGCGCTACAGAGAGAGAGAGAGGACGGTTTAAGTGAGTGTGTTTGTTTATTCCCTTGGCTCCATTGCTGAGTTCAGAATTTAATGTGAAAAATGTAGCGTTTTGTGACTATACACTGCTAATCATTGGAAAATGTCACTTATACGGGAAAAGCTGTGAAAATAGCTGAACTACTGGCACGCTAATGAAAAATTTAGTTAAGTAAGTAGCGTTGCTACTTTTTGTTAACTACTTCCCAACACTGTTTGGACTAATTAATTTGCTTTCTTTGTTGTGACTGTGTTGCATTTCTTTTAATTGCAGTTCAGTAAATTTCTCTTCTCGTCGTTACAATTCAAATTCCTGTTCAACATCCTGTGTTGTGTGGCCAATTCAATTCAAGTTCAATCTCATGAATTGAAAGGAAGCATTCTTAAATTCTGAATTTTGCTCATACTGCTTTGTTGTCTTCCAGGTTCGGAGGTCTGGCACCCCATGTGTAAGCAGGCGGCAAAAATGGAGCGCAAACTCAGAGTAGGTGTTTAGACTTGCATCAAAACACCAGTCTTTTTGACTGACAGATATGTACAGTTTCACAACACTTTATTTTTAACAAGATCCCTGATCATTTCAGTCTGATGACAGTTTAACCTAATCGTAACAGTTTAACTGCCACATTTCAGAGTAGATTGTTTAATGAATTTGTCACAATGTAATAAAGTTTTGCAAAGAGGCTGTTATTAAATGATGTGGCAGGTAGAGATAATTTTTGCCCAAACAGTGCTCAGTATTGAGAATCTTGCATTACTAACTGTAAGAACTGTAATTATTTTTTCAAATTGGGACAAATTTGCCTCTGCAGAACAAGAATTGCCTAATCATTGAACTGTGTGTGTGTGTGTGTGTGTGTGTGTGTGTGTGTGTGTCAAGTCATTTTATTTGTATAGTGCTTTTCACAACACAAAAAATGAAAATTCAGTCTTTGTTTACTCACCCTATTGGACTTTTTTTTTTATTTTTTTTTTTTTTATCCTCTTTTCTCCCAATTTGGAATGCCCAATTCCCACTACTTAGTAGGTCCTCGTGGTGGCGCGGTTACCTCAATCCGGGTGGTGGAGGACAAGTCTCAGTTGCCTCCGCTTCTGAGACAGTCAATCCACACATCTTATCACATGGCTCGTTGTGCATGACACCGCGGAGACTCCCAGCATGTGGAGGCTCATGCTACTCTCCGCGATCCACGCACAACTTACCACATGCCCTATTAAGAGCGAGAACCACTAATCGTGACCACGAGGAGGTTACCCCATGTGGCTCTGCCCTCCCTAGCAACCGGGCCAATTTGTTTGCTTAGGAGACCTGGCTGGATTCACTCAGCACACCCTGGATTCGAACTCGTGACTCCAGGGGTGGTAGTCAGTGTCAATACTCGCTGAGCTACCCAGGCCCCCCTTTATTTTTAATTGTGAAAAAAATTTGTGCTCAGTGATGTCATAGAATGGCAGTTTATGGTGACAAGAACACAAAAGTATAATTCAGAAATCTAATAAATTATTCCATGAGACTCATGATTGTTATGAAAGCATACGATAAGGTTTGGTTAGAAACAAACCGAAATCTAATGTATTATTTAGTGAAAATGTTCGCTGACCAATGATCTCCTGCGCACGTTTATGAGTCTGCACGCAAGCTTTAGAGCTCCTTGCATGAGAGCAACAGTAGTAGAGATCTAATACTAAAGAGATTTAGTAGCTCAAACTTTATTAGATGTTTATCTTAATTTTTTCTGTCATTTTCTAGTCTCTATCTAGGTAATACAGTCTCTGTGTGTTGTAGTTTATGTGACCTGTGTGACGTCTCAAGGCAGCTAGTAGATGGTCGGTTTAGCCAGTCTGTCTGCTTCCTGACCTGGGCCTTGGTTAGTCTAACACTATCACTAATAGGACTATGAGCCAAATTACTAGAGAGGGGAGCGGCACCTTCCCCGGAGGGATGTAGTCCGTTTTCCTTTAGCTGATCAGGTTCTCCCAAAAAACACATCAAATTGTCTTTAAATCCTATGCCATTTTCTAATAATGTGTGTGTGTGTATGTGTGTGTGTGTGTGTACTCCTGCAGCTCAGACGTACCTCAGAAGCCTCTATCTCTCCACCTGGTTCCAGTATCGGCTCTCCCAGTAGAGTGATATGTGTGAGTACTGCTGTCATTCAGTCATTTGGACACTTTAAACTGTCCAGAACTGTTTATAATTAGTTGAAATGTATGAGTAGAATGGAAGTTTCCTCTTCCAAGGAGTTTATTGTTTTGATTAGAGCAGGTGACATTTAAAGACTTTCAAAAATCTAAATACCTAAATGTGAACAGAAAAGGCTTCTTATTTGCATTTTGGTAATTGAATAAAAAATAAAAAATTATATTATCAACACATGAAAGCGCACTATGGAACCTTCGGGCTCTCTATCATCTGTGGTTGAAACCTAAAATTGCACGTAACTTGCGGAGTAACATTGTATTGTTTCTTTCGTCAGTTGTGTTTTAGCACTGCTTTTCTGCACAGATGACTCTCATGGTTTGAGGTTACTTGATCACCATATTGGAGATACAGTATATCTCTGAGATATTCACCTACAAAGCCAGAGTCATGATATGCTATTTTTACATTGATATATTTGTAGTCAATTAAATAACATTTGTAAAAAAAACAAATGTTATTTTTTATTATTATTATTATTATTATTATTATTACATGCAGAAAAAACCCATTCCTTTCCCTTGCAGATGCAATGTACTGAGCAAAAAAAAATAATAATAATAATAATAATAATTATATATACAAATTCACACACATCAAATAGCATTACATATACATAGCATTACAAGAACAGAACACACCATGTAAGAATTTTCATATCAGTTTATATACTAACATCATCCAGACATATTTTACTTAATATTGGCTTCCATATTTGTTCATATTTCTCAGGTTGTCTTCTTACTTTATAGATAATTTTTTTCAGGTTGACTGTATGACAATAGCTCATTCCACCATTGTTTATTTGAAGGATCTTTTGTCACTTTCCATTTTTTTATGTACATTTCTGCAGTCGTAAATAGTAAAACCGTCTTCTTTTTTTCCAAATCAGAATCATCTACTAAAATTACGTCTCCTAATAATGCAATTCTAGGATCTATTGGTATTTTTTTCTTTAAAACCGAAGACAATTTTGCAAATATATATTTCCAAAATATTTAAATTTTTTTACATTTCCAAAACATATGATATATTTCTGCATTATCCATGTGACATCATGGGCAATTTGAGTATATATTAGCTGTAATTAGTGACATTTTATAAGGAGTAAAATATGTCAAATGTATTATATTATGTTGTAATAATTTATGTTTAGTACTAACAAGAAGTTTATGAGAATCTGTTCAAATTCTTTTCCATTCAGTTCCTGTATATTCACAATGTATCATATTTTCCCAAATTATCTTTCTTTGCAAGTAATCACTTCTTAATGCATCTCTTAAAACACCATATATTTTAGATATGAGACCTTTATTTGAGTTGGTAGTGCACAGTATTTCTTCTACTGGAGAGCATGTTATACTAGGAAAGTATTTAGCTGAGTGAACTACCCAACTTCTAATCTGTAAATATATATATATATATATATATATATATATATATATATATATATATATATATATATATATATATATATATATATACATACATACATACAGGTGCATCTCAATAAATTAGAATGTCGTTAAGAAGAACATAAGACAATTTTAATTTTTTTACAATAATACACTGATTTCTTATCTCTTTAGATAAAGACATGGTTACACGCTAAACAAATTAATATGTATATAAGTAAAGGAAAACTTTGCTTCAAATCCAAATCAGTACATATTTATACACTCACAATATGCAAAACTCCGAATTTGTGAATGTTGGGGAACATTACCAGAAAACCTACTGTACACTTTTTGAAAACGCTATTATAGCAAGATCTCCCATGCACAATTTAAATATACATTTTAGGCAGTGTTGTCACGTTACCAAAATGTCAGTAGTCAGTACCAATATCAGTGAAATTTGACTATACTCCACACCAAAACTAATAACTAATATGTTAATTAGGTTATAGTTTCAAGTTCTAACAGCTGTATTCAAGTAAACATTCAGAAATGTAAAAAAAAAAAAGTAGGCCTAATGAAATGCGTCATATAACTACATAGATCACAGGTCTTTACTGCATGATTATAATACAGTACATTAATACTTTTTAAAGCTAATAAAGCTATCCAGCAAATAGCATTGTGATTTTCTCGTATTCTTTTCGTTATAATTGTTTGATTAA
The DNA here is from genome assembly GCF_019703515.2 of Myxocyprinus asiaticus. Lineage (NCBI taxonomy): Eukaryota > Metazoa > Chordata > Actinopteri > Cypriniformes > Catostomidae > Myxocyprinus > Myxocyprinus asiaticus. Next base: position 35,386,729 of record NC_059381.1, on the reverse strand, counting down.
TATTAACGACATAGTGTCTATTTCCTAATGCACAGATCCAATATTTTGATACAAATCCCCTTTTTTCTTCTGTGTTTACATTTACTTTAGAAGAACTGACTGTGTTTCTATTAATACCTCACCTAGACTGGCATTTTTAAGTGTATTTGACCATCACTCAGGTGCGTATCTTCATTAAGGTCAAAGTATACTTCGGTTGTCCGCGTTGCTGATCGGAACACGCACAGTATGCGCAGACTGTCTGCGCGTGGCCCAGTTTTCTCGACACGCGGACAGTCCTTGTCTGTGCGCATTGTCGGCGCATGCACCTGTCGTTGACTGTACTAGAAGAGTATCACAAAGCATAGGTGTTGAATGTGTTCGTATTCGCTCGTGGTCAAAACAATATACTTTTAAAGGCTGAGTGCTCGACCATGTGCAAGACGGCCTGGAATGCAGAAAAACAGTTTACCCAAGCCTTTACCATGAGCACACATTAGCATGCACACAAAAAGAAGCCGCCTGTCAGTCAGGGGTTGGTTAGAATGGTGAGGGAAAAGTCATGTATATTCATGACAATACCTGCAATGACTTATTAGTCAGAGAAACTATAACCCAACCCTGACCTACCCCTGAACCTAGCTCTATCCAATCAGGTAGAACTTTCCTCATAAATATGAATGAGTCTTCCCCTGCCATCCTACATTTTGGAATTCTGCACGAGCAGAAATTAGGGAAAAAATTTGATTTCTAAGATTCTTGTTATTTGTGTAGTTTCTCTCTCTACTCCCTTTCCCTTTTGACCTGTTAACGAGATCAACCAGTGGTTGTCTTGCGATCGACCAGTCGATTGCTATCAGCATACTGAGCACCCACGTTATGAACACTTACCAAACATTAAACACATTTATATGTAATGTTCGATTTATTAAAGCATGACAACCAATTTAATCTTCAGAAACCCTTCCTGAAAAATTATCCAAGCATTATAGCAAGCAAACAACTTTGACAAACAGTTAAACAGCTAAACATCCATCTGGTGACTGCTGTAGCTTCCCCAGACGCCACAAAGGGGCCACACAGTAGCAGGTCCTTCTCTTCTGTGCTTACGGACATGACGTAAACACACAAGGACGAATGACGGCCTGCAATTTCCCACCAAATCTAACCGACAGCTCAAAATATTGTTGTAGGCTTAGGGTAGTGAATCAGGGTAAGGCAAGAACACTGTTTTGAACACAGATTTTTATGTACTCGCTCAGTAGATGAAGTTACTGTTTAGAAACAAACACTAGGTGGCGGCACTTCCGGGATCTTTTGGCACCATAGAAAAGAACTAAGTTCAATGGGGGCTTCACTAAAATTGACCTGAAAATGCCCAAAAAGTACTGTTTGTGGGGATTAAACACCCTGTTTCTGAAAGATTATTGGAGATTTGGGCTTCTTTAAATTTCCACATTTATAATAACTTTTAAACAAACATTATTACATTCATAATGCTTAAAAGATTATTAAAACTGCAGCACTGCCCAAATCCACAATTGAAATCTGCTGCTCAAAAAATCCCGGAAGCGCGGTTGTCTGCGGTGTGACGTCAAGGTACTTTCATATATGATGGAATATTGTCAAGAACAAAAAAAAAAACATAACTATGAATTTGACAATTTCTTAGTTTTTGATATGTGTCCCTTTTGCTTTAATAACTCATGCAGGGACTCCACAAGTTTGTTCAAAACCTGATGATTCATGTTATCCAGCATGATTTGAGAATGAATATCTTGTGTGCTTCAATGGAAGCAAGGAAACCCGGCCTTTCATACAAAGGAGTTAACATGGGCAATGTCACAAATCTGCACATTTGATTAATGACCAAGAAATAGGGCAGAGCAATTGCAATGTGTCAGTCATTTGAAGCTGAGTGAGTATGTTTTATTTAAACTTTGAGTAATGTCGTGTGTGTGTGTTATCTATGCAGTCTGCAGCAGCACTAGATCTCTGTCTATCCCCGCAGGTTCTGTCTCTTTGTGTGTTTCACCTCTCTTCTGTTGCATACTGTTCTGTGTCCTCTCCGCAGGCTAAACTGCAGAATGATATCCTTCATTATAAGGATCTGGCGGCACTGCCTAAGATTAAGTCTATATATGACGCACAGCGGCCTGATCTCATTCCCTACGAGACAGATCACACATACTCGTCTGATGACAGGCTAGAGCGCTACAGCTATGGCAAGGTACTACTGCTAACACGGTGTCTCCTCATGCATGCAGTTTTGTCTGTTTTATTTTTTATTTTTTTTTATAGAATCCATGTGTGCTTCTAGCTTTCGGCTTGAATTTGTGTTTTGTAAGGTTGATGGAAGGCAACATGAAACAATATTTCCAACACATTAAACTTTTATAATGTGACATATTTCAGAGTGAAACTAATTATTCAGGAAGAAATCATGTAGGACTGGACTTGAATTTTATCTATTGTAATCTGACTGGTTAATATTGGATTAGTTTGATTGGAAAATATTGTTTCTGCAACCACGCCCATACAGAAATCTCATATACGGCCATACATGAACATAAACTCAGCAAAAAAAGAAATGTCCTCTTGCTTTCAACTGCTTTTATTTTCAGCAAACTTAACATATGTACACCAGCTGCATTAAGTACTGCAGTGCATCTCCTCCTCATGGACTGCACCAGATTTGCCAGTTCTTGCTGTGAGATGTTATCCCACTCTTCCACCATGGCACTTGCAAGTTCCCGGACATTTCTGGGGGAAATGGCCCTAGCCCTCACCCTCCAATCCAACAGGTCCCAGATGTGCTTAATGGGATTGAGAACCAGGCTCTTCGCTGGCCATGGCAGAACACTGACATTCCTGTCTTGCAGGAAATCATGCACAGAACGAGCAGTATGGCTGGTGGCATTGTCATGCTGGAGGGTGATGTCAGGATGAGCCTGCAGGAAGGGTACCACATGAGGGAGGAGGATGTCTTCCCTGTAACGTACAGCGTTGAGATTGCCTGCAATGACAACAAGCTCAGTCCGATGATGCTGTGACACACCGCCCCAGATTATGACGGACCCTCCACCTCCAAATCGATCCCGCTCCAGAGTACAGGCTCATTCTTTCGACGATAAACGAGAGTCCAACCATCACCCCTGGTGAGACAAAACCGCGACTCGTCAGTGAAGATCACTTTTTGCCAGTCCTGTCTGGTCCAGCGAAGGTGGGTTTGTGCCCATAGCCGACGTTGTTGCCGGTGATGTCTGGTAAGGACCTGCCTTAGAACAGGCCTACAAGCCCTCAGTTCAGCCTCTCTCAGCCTATTGCGGACAGTCTGAGCACTGATGGAGGGATTGTGCGTTCCTGGTGTAAATCGGGCAGTTGTTGTTGCCATCCTGTACCTGTCCCGCAGGTGTGATATTCGGATGTACCGATCCTGTGCAGGTGTTGTTACACATGGTCTGCCACTGTGAGGATGATCAGCTGTCCTTCCTGTCTGCCTGTAGTGCTGTCTTAGGCGTCTCACAGTACGGACATTGCAATTTATTGCCCTGGTCACATCTGCAGTCCTCATGTCTCCATGCTGCATGCCTAAAGCACGTTCACACACATGAGCAGGGACCCTGGGCATCTTTCTTTTGGTGTTTTTCAGAGTCAGTAGAAAGGTCTCTTTAGTGTCCTAAGTTTTTATAACTGTGACCTTAATTTCCTACCGTCTGTGAGCTGTTAGTGTCTTAACGACCGTTCCACAGGTGCATGTTCATTAATTGTTTATGGTTCATTGAACAAGCATGGAAAACATTGTTTAAACCCTTTACAATAAAGATCTGTAAAGTTATTTGGATTTTTACAAAATTATCTTTAAAGTACAGTGTCCTGAAAAAAGGACGTTTCTTTTTTTGCTGAGTTTATATATATATATATATATATATATATATATATATATATATATAGTTCAGATATTTAAGCATATATATACAGTACATATTCAGTATGTATACAACATATTCATTCCACTTGTATTTGGGAAAATATGTTACATATATGAAAACGCCCATTTTTACAATATTTTGAAATATACGTTGCATGTATGTACAAGTGTGTGACTTTTTTATATCAGTGAAAATATATATTTCAAATATGTGTTTAAAGGAATATTTTTTGCTTAAAAAAAGGGTTACAGTGAGGCACTTACAATGGAAGTGAATGGGGCCAATCCTTAAACGTTAAAATATTCTGTAATATGTTCTGGCATTGTGAGAAAGAGGAAGTGGGAATCAGGTATGTTGAACTCAAACTCAGTTCTTTATTATCAGTTTTTCAAAGGTGGCTTTTCAGCCTTAACTCAGGGTCACAAGCACAACTAAACTCTGCTGTGTCTCTCTCTCTCTGCGTCTCTGCCATGGTTTCTCCTTTTATCGCTCTCCCCACTGCTTACTGCAATCAGAATCAGGTGTTAGTCATCATAGCGCTCAGGTGTGTACCCTAACCGCTTTCTCTCCGGATGAACGCTCAACCACGCCCCCGCTGTTTCATAAATGTGTGGGGAGCAAGGCGGAGCCGAGTGGCTTCTGGGCATAGCGAGGCCGGGAAGATAAGTGGTGAATGACATGCACCTGCGTGCCACACCGGTCTCGCATTCCAGCGAGAGTGGCGGGAGTACTTAAGGAGAAGAGACAGTGGCAGACGGGAGAGAGAGACACAGGAAGCTGTTTGTGTGGGTCTGCGTGTCAGAAGTGCGGGTGCTGAAAAGCAGCGCATATGTTGAATGTACGGCTGAAAAGTCTTATTGTGGAACGCTGAAAAGTCTTCGACAATAAATGTCTATGTGCTCTGTCAACCCGGTCCCAGCTTCCTACTTTCCCCTCATTAATTTTTACAGTATGGTAACTGGACACAAACAATATGCATGCTAACATGGTTTCAGTATAATTAAAGGTGCACTCAGTCATTTTTTTAAATATGTTGAAGTGGCTTACATTGGCTTACACTGACACTTAGTGGCCTGGATGCTGCATCATTCAAACACAGTAGTTTTCAATTTCAGATGCCATTGTAGAAATTCACTATGCAAAATAAACCAGGATTCATTTAATCCATGAATGCAAGTGTCCAATAACAGGGCAGTTACTGTGATTAAGCAAGTAGTATGTGGCTGATCATGTGACGCTAACATGGCTGTCCCCATGAGGCGCTCCTGTCCCATGTAGAATAAAACAGCTTTTATAAGTTTACTGATATGACTGAAAGAATAGGGTGACAGACACTGTGAATGGGGCCTGCCTGGGAGCTATGGGCCCCTGGGCTTCAGCCCGTGTAAGCCCGTGCATTAATGCGCCCTTGGTCCCACTAGTGTTGGGGATTTTGAAACTTCCCAGTGACTCAAATCTTTTGAATATGATTTGTTCATATTCATTCACTGATTCGTTTAGTGACCATTTCTGCAAATTACACCTTTGCAATAGTAGGTGGCGACAAATGAGTGTCATTTACCAGTTTTGAATGAGTCATTTCATTGAACCAAAAGCACTGAGTCATTCATGTCAGTAACAAATCTAATTGTCCTTTATTAAAATTTGTGTATCTTCAATTCTTTAACTTAAGCGTGTTTAAGCATCATAAGCATTTTCCCACAAATTACATCAAAGCATATCTATTATTTTTTTTAAACAGCTGAAAATGGTTTATCAAGCTATGAAAAAAAAAACAGAACAATACTAGCATAAAAAATTATTTTTAGTTTCAATAACATCAGTATAGTATATCATTGTAAAGTGTAGTCATCAGTCACTTTTAATCATAATTCAACTGGCCCTTTTCTTTTTGAATGAGATTGCCATACTGAACAAACGACATGCCTTCTCCTCTCGTTCAGTTGGTCAGCTGATCCTTGTTCACAAACAAGATGACTTATTCATTAATTTTGTTCGCAAACAAGAGTATCAGTAAATTACATTTGTTCACGAATGAGATGTCTCATCTCATTCAGACTCAAATCAGCGATTGGTTCAGTGCAGGGGTGTATTCGTTCAGTGGGTCAAACCAATATGCTCCTTAACAGCAAATGAGAATAAGAACCATTCATTCACTTTTTTCAAAGATTTTTTACAAAGAGGAGCCACGTGACGCCATGCGAAGGGCAGACGTGTGAGAGACAGCTCTGTGCACTTTGCAATTTTTTTTTATTATTTTCATGATATATTCCGGTGAAATACGATACACCCAGTTACACATTTACTGTTTGAGGTAAACATGGCAAAGAAGTCAAAATCCTCGGGCTCTGGAGACATTAAAAGACACTTACGGGTTCAAGATGAAAGCCCAGACAGGCCTGTGGACCGGCGACTTGATTTGGATGGCGCGGCGGGAGAAAGAATCCAGCATCAACTGTCCAACATGTCGGTGATGTTGACGAAAGTACTTGCGGACTTGGAAGATCTCACTGTAATACGTCGATCGATTACGACGATGGAAAAAAATTCTCTGAGCTAGTCACAAGAGTGACAGATGTTGAAAAACGAATCAATTATTTGGAGTCATCGGAGAGGGAATTAGCCACTAATCCACCCGTGACCAAAGTTGATTTGGAACGTGTTCTTGAAAAGCTTGAAGATCTTGAGAATAGAAGCTGCAGGAATAACATTTGAATTGTTGGAATTCCTGAGCATGAGGAGGGCAGAGATATGGTGAAATTCCTAGACGAGCTTTTCCCGAGTCTGCTCGATATAACAGGCCACAAGCTGGAAATCAAGCAAGCTCACAGAGTCCCAGTTCACAGATCTGCTGAGGGAGAAAGGCCCCGACAGATTCTGGCCAAATTTTTGAGATCATCCGATAAAGATCTCGTGTTGCGCCAGGCGAGGAGCAAAGGAAAGCTTTCTTGGAAGAATTACAATAGTTTCTTGTTCCTGGACTTTGCAAACTCGACAAGAGAGAAATGCGATCGGTTTAAGGAATGCAAGAAACTCTTACATCAGTGGAAGATCACTTTTGATCTATGTTTCCGGCCAGACTGAGAATAAACACCAAGGATGGCTGCAAAGTATTTATTTGGACAGGTGGGCTTCATTACACTTATTGATGATTGGGAAGGTTAATGTAATTAAAATGAATTGTATTCCAAAAAACTACCTGTTACAGTCTCTCCCTATAGATGTCCCCCTCTCTTATTTCAAGCAATTTGATAGCATAGCGAAGTCCTTCATTTGGAATGGTATGCGTGCCAGGTTAAACTTCAATAAGTTACATAGGCCGATTGACAAAGGTGGGTCAGGCCTACCTAACGCCTAATGTTATCAGAAGAGCTGCGGCCCCAAGTAAACCCCACCTGATCTATATGTGTAAGAGATGTCATAACTTTACTTAATCGGTTGGCCAATCTTCAGTTTAGGAAGATCTAATGGTTCCACAAAGTTTCTAATGTCTTCATCTGTAGACGAAGATGTGGAACTATAAAGATCAAGATAGAATTCTTTAAAAGTATTATTAATATCAATGGCTGAGTGGTAAAAATGGTAAAAATGGTGCTCAATGGTAAAAATTTCACCACCAGCAGATTTCACTGAGGGAATGATAGAAAGAGACCCTCTCTGCTTTATATATCTTGCCAAAGCTTCCCTGCTTTGTCCCCCGACTCAAAGTATGACTGTCTTGCCCTGAATAACCAAAACTCCACTTTCTGCGACAAAATAGTATCATATCTATATTTCAGTCGGGTCAATTCTCAGCTGACATACGGCGCTTCAGCTCTGCCTCTGCACTTTTAATATTTCCTTCCAACTCCACGAGATCTCGTGCTTTGGATTTTTTGATGAATGAGGCGTACTGTATGATCCGACCCCTAAGAACCGCCTTAAGTGCCTCCCAAGCCACGCCCACAGAGGATACTGAGGACCAGTTGGTCTCCATATAAACACTGATTTCAGTCTTTAACATTTGTTGGAAATCAGGATTTTGCAAAAGGGATACATTAAGGTGCCAACAATATGATTTATTTTTCTCTATATGTGGCATTCTCTAAACTCACCAGGGCATGATCTGAGACTAAAATGTTTCCACTTGAGCAATCAACCACAGATGAAATGAGGGGTTTGGATTTAAAAAAAAAAAAATCTATTCAAGAATAAATCTTATGGACTGATGAAAAAAAATTATAGTCTCTACCAGATTGGTTCAGAAGTCTCCAAATATCTGTAAGACCAAGATTTTTACACATCCTGTGAAGCGTCAGTGTTGCTCTAGGGGGCTTACACACTTTTGCTTCACTATGATCAAGGACTGAGTCCATCAAAAGATTAAAGTCTCCTCCCAAAATTATATCATGAGGGGTGCCAGCGGTTTGCAACATCCCTTCAAGATCTATAAAAAAGCCTTGATCATCAGCATTAGGTGTGTAACTATTAGCCAAAATCAGACTTTGCCCCTGAATTTCTGCTAAAACAATAATGACTCTTCCTAATTTATCATTAAACTGTTTGAGACATTTGAATTGTAGATGTTTATTAATCAATATAATGACTCCCTTGCTCTTACTTGAGTCAGCACTAAAGACATGTCCACCCCATATCTTCCCAAATTTTTCAGCTTCCTGCGGGGAAAGATGCGTTTCTTGAAGAAACACTAGATCATATTTCTTACGTTTAAGAAAATAAATAACCTTCCTTCTTTTTATAGGGTGCCCCAACCCCAAAAGATTTTGTTTTATTATTATGCATTCAGTCTCAGACATTTGGCTCATTGGTCGCTTCCACCTGAAAGAGCCCCTCCCTGGTTTTGTATTGAAAATGAAGCTCTTGCCCCTATCTCACGAGGCATAGCCTTTCGATCAAATTAATCGGAGAAGTTAAGTCACACCCCGTTATTTTGCATTTACACTCGATATGGACAAAAGTGTCCAGAGTGTTTAATTCAGATATTTATTTAAACGTAGCCTCGAGCATATGGCAGAACCCTAAACTATGCATTAATAAGTCCCCTTTCTGTTGGTCTGATTGGATTGTGATGGGGGTTAATACACTCGGTGACCTATATGAGAGTGGATTATTGAGACCTTTTGAAAATTTGGTTAAAAATTGTGGGATTCCCAGATCTCAATTTTATAAGTATTTACAGCTGCGCCACTTACTCTGCACTGTTTTTGGGAGTGGCACGCACCCCCCTAGAGCAGCAGATACTCTGGGAGTGGTGATTACTGCTTTTGGAAAAAGTCATGGGGCATCAGTGTATTACTCCCTGCTAATTCAGAGTCTGGGGGACGGAGCTTTAAATTCCCTCAAAAGATTATGGGAGGAAGATTTAAATTTATATATATATATATATATATATATATATATATATATATATATATATATATATATATATATATATTTATTTTATTTGTTTTATATATTTACTTATGTTTGACCACAGGGTTGGGGGGGCGGGTTTGGGGAGGGGGAGGTGGGTAGTGGGGTTTAAATATTGATTTTATATATATATGTTTTGCATTTCATTGTTATTGTATGATTTAATAAAATAAAAAAAATAAAAAAATGAAATATTTTTTACAAAAAAGACTGATTAATTTACTGCTGAAACATTACTGCTAAAAGGATGATTTAGACAACAAATAACACATTTTTGTTCAGAACAATTCTTATACCATAAGTGCTTTAATAAAAATATAAACTGCACATTTCTGCTGTTAAACCCTCCAGTACACTTTTGCTGTAGAATTCAATTATTGAAGTGATTTTGTTTTTACAAACAGTAAACAACATACCACAGATGCTATCGATACAGCTTAACTTTAATTAAACCCAGAATATTCCTTTAAGGGTGCTTTCACACTGGCAGTTTAGTTCGAAACAGAGCACGGTTCGCATGAAAAATTGGTAATGTGAAAGCTGTCATGCGGACCAGGGGAGCGCACCATGGTACCGAACCTGAGACTACCTGTAGGAGGTGGCCTGAGTTCAGTTGCATTGGAACTGTAGCGCGATTCACGTGAATGTGAAAGTAACTCGGACTCGGGTGCACACTCCTTCAGGAAGTAACATAACCTGCACATGCGTTTTTCATTCCTGAAAGTCCCAAAAAAGTCATGACACCACAATGACATACAAGTACAATCAACACTATAAATACTGTCCATCTATCTATCTTATAAATACTATATATAAATACTATTATAGGTTATAAATATAGGGAATAATAGGAGATGACAGTGGCAATAACTTCACCTTGGACACGAGCGTGCGTAAGTGTTCAGTGTAAACAAAGTTGCAAATGAATTCCTTGCAATCAGCTGTCTCCTCAAAAAACGCCGTTTGCGAGCAGCAGCAAGCCGCCTTCCCCTGGACATCTGATGAGTTACACCATGAAGAGCACAACGTAGTTGCCGTTCACTCTGCTGTGCATAATGGCACCAAAATAACAAAAAAACAAAAAGTATGATGAGTCGCGTTGTGTTCTCCATGCGTGTTTGTGATGACGGAAGATGAACACAAATGGACCGGAGTTCGATAGAATCAAGTGAGTGTGAAACCAGACCAAAGCTGCGGGGGGCACCAGGAACAATCGCACTCGGAATCGGACCGCAGCAAACATGCCCAGTGTGAAAGCCCCCTAAGAAAAATGCGCCATTAATGTAGCAATTGTGATTTTTTTTGTTTGTTTATTTTTGTACTGATGAAGCCACTTAGATTCTGTTTTGGGTCTTTTGTAGCTTATCTGTGCAAATAGTGCAATGCATGGAGGTGTACAGCATTTATACAGTATATAGGCTATGTTAGGAAATTTGACAGGGATTTTTAGTAAACAGATTAGCTGTCCATATAGTGTAAAGGACAGAAACTGATTCTAATATAAATTCTTTTATTCATTGTAACTGTAAATATCCTCAATAAAACACATTGTATGCTCTCTTCCTGCATTTCTGTGATATCTCGCAGCATTATCCTGAACAAATAGAGTAATGAAGTGTGAAATGAATCTGTGCCTGCCTCATTTCCATTCACTTTTCTCTCATTTTTTGCTCTGCTCCCCTTCTCATGCAGTTTCTGGGAAATCTTTCTCCATATTCTCAGGTAAAGTTTTTTTTTTTTTTTTTTTTTGTAAAACGCCAAATATACCTATTCTCCCAAATTGCTGTTAAAATCAATATTTTTTTGCAGCATGCGGCAATGGAAATAGTTTGAAGCCCTGATTATTTTCATATTTTCGAGTTAAGGGAATAGTTCAGCTATTCCTTTTTCCAAAATTTAAATTCTGTCATTATTTACTCACCCTCATGTCGTACCAAATCCGTTTGCTGTAACTTTCTCAGTGGAACACAGAAGGAGAATTTCTGAGGAATCTTCATGCAGCCCTTTCCATACAATGACAGTTCCTAGTTCCAAAAATGACAGAAACACCACAAAAGTACCATAAATTAGTCTGTCCAACTTGTGCACTATATTCCAAGTGTGCTGAAGCCTTATGATAGCTGTGTGTGAGGAATAGAGCACTATTTAGGTGGTTATTAATTGAAAATCTTGCCCTCCGCTGCAACTCTCTAATTTCAAGGCAGAAACATCGCTGCATTCCAAAATGTATCAGACAGCAATTCATAACAGTGCAAGTACGCGTTGCATTCTCAACATTGCCACAAGGGGTGCTCTAGTCATTAGTGTGAAATGTTCGCTTTTACGGTGAGTTTTCTCTTTCAAGTCCACTATTGTCATGGCAGAGCAACAGTTTGAAGAGAGTATTGCTGAGCAAGTAAGATAAAGTCAATATATTAATGGCAAATTACCTGAATAATAACACATCCAGTTTAATGGCACAGACTTTTGAAGGTAACTCTATCGCCCACTTGAGGGGTTTTTTACCAACACCGTAACACAAGAAATGTAACCGCGTATGTTTCTGGCTTTATTCTCCATTCTGCATTCACAGTTGTGTGAGGTGTTGTTGTTTTGTTGTGTGGCAGCGAGTATGCTTGACTCCTGTCTTGGTTTTGTGTTGTAGGATATCTATGACAGTGTGGATCTCAGGCACCGCCGCTCATCTAGCCCTGGCTACATCGAATTTCCCACCTTCAGCCAACAGGGCGTGTCTCCTACTGTCCCCCGCTCCCCTAAGCTGTACTGTCGCTCCGGTGAGTACACACACACACACACATTGACAGCACAGCCAGGATCCAGTACTGCAGTGCAAGGTTCGTCTGTTTATTTCTGTAAAGAACAAACAATACAGAGTTTTCCAACAGAAAATGTCAGGGTAAATAGACTAAATCCTGCAAGAAACCACATAAACTTCTCCTTCACTTTAAAGGTGCACTCAGTCATTTTTTTCCTCATTAAAAAAGTTTAACCCCTAAAGACATGAGTTGTAATTTTACAATATATGTAGGAAATCATGAGCATTCACATTAATATGAAGACTCCAGTCATATCAGTAACCTTATAAAAGCTGTTTTATTCTACATGGAGAGGGTCCACACATGGGGGCTGCCATGTTAGAGTCACATGACCAGCTGAATACTACTCTCTTAATCTCAGTAACCATCCTATTATTTGACACTTTCACTCATTGATTAAAGTAACCATGACTGACTGTGAATACTACATTTCTACAATGACATCTGAAACTGAAAGTCGTATCTTTTTTCTATAGGAAAATGGTAGGAATTCACTAAGAATGAATTGCGCCCACTGATTACATTGTTTATTTGCATGCGCTGTCTGCATTGTTTTAACACCCAATTCACAAAAGGAATTATGCAAATCAGGTAACAACATGTACAAAAAATTATGTTGAACTCAATTGGCATTGGCAAATTCGATATTGCGGCCCCGTTCAGACCACTAGTTTGTGGAGGATGCAGCAGACCACCGTGATATGTCATACTTTACTGGGACTGCACAGCTTCACTCCACATCACTCCACTACCGTTCTTTGTACGTGGATTACTGAGTTAGCTGGATTGAACTGTTGAATTTTTTGTTGATTTTCAATTAATTGCAATGCAGACTGTTTGCACTGACTTTAGGTCAGCCTGGTCTCATTAAATTATGTGACTGTGGTGACATATTTGTAAAATATATGCATTGTGGCAGTTCCGAGGTAAAATGTCCACTGTGTGGTGCTAAAAGCAAGTTAAAGTATTCTCTTAACCCTCCTATGGTATTAAAAAATGGCACCTTCCTTTGGTATTCGTGGACATCATTGACCGGAAGTTTTTTTTATTTTATAATTTTTTTTATGATGATGATAATGATACCATTTTTGTTAAAATTATGCATTTCTTTTGGGATTTTATGCTATTTTTATCTTTTTACATGTACATTTCTCAATTTTACCATTAATTTGCATATACAAATAAGCACATTTTTGGGAAAACATTTTTAAAATTCAGAACCTACACTTCTATAAGTTTAAACATGAAGAAAATATGAAAATGTGACATAAATTTGAGTCAATTCACGCAAACGGCGCTAATGTCACATGCATTGACCGTCGGGAAACAGATGGTGGGAGACATTATGCTGATACCTGCGCCAAGCATTTTATCAATGCAGCACAGTAGTAGAACATGCCCGCAAAGCACAGAGAGAGCTCTTAACTTTGTAACATGGTTGCAGTGGCAAGACAGCTAACATTTGAACACCAGCCTTGCACTGTGAGGCGCGTTACGAAAGTTGCGAGGTGTGACTGCGAAGTGAAAGCGTGTGCGCGAGGCGATCGTCTGTGTTCCGCGACTGCTACCGGGTCCTTGAATAACATATAATGTGTGAGTAAGGGCAGCCGGTGGAATTTCTGGTGCCCCCTTAGGGAGTTGGTGCCCTACGCAGACTGTGTAATATGCGTATAGGGAGCGGCGGTACTGATTACTGGCTAACGGAAACGCTGCTGCTGTCTCCAAGGTTCTGTCATAGTGTCTCTGTTTGATAATGCACTAGCCAATGCAGAAGTAGGAGGCATTGCTGGAACCCTGCAGGTAATCTACACTGTCATTAACCCATTTAATCCCACCGGTTACAATTGTGACTGGGGTATAAACTGAGTTTTTGATGTATTTTGCACAGAGTTGTCAATTGTAAATGACATTGCAGATTTTTTAGCATGTCTGTCAAAACTCCATAAAAAGAAGCAAATAAATCCTGTCATAATACATAATACAACTACCATATTTTGTACATAATTTTAATTGTGTTGTTTTCATTTTCTGTTGTTCAACTCGGTTGGTAGAGTAGGGGTAGGTTTTGTGTGGAAGTTTAGCATTTTACAATGGATTTGAAGTGTCAGTTTTTGCAGTTAATGACATTATGCTTGTCATCAAACCTGACCATGGTGTTACAAAGAGAATACAGAATAAGCATTTTTCTACCAATAATTTATTTCAAACATAAAAATGTAATAACTCAAAGTAAATACATAATAATGTCAAGAAAATGAACATCAAGAAACAGAAATGAACTGCAAAATTCTGAAAATTCAATTAGAGTTTAAAACAGAAGAATCAGTGTAAATATTTTGCAATTTCAAACTTTCTATAGTAAAAGTTTATTTTGCAAATGTTTGCGTGCGTGTGTGTGTGTGTGTGTGTGTGTGTGTGTGTTCTGCATTGAGTGTTATCATCTCAACCCTTCATTTCGGAGTGTGTGTTTAGCATTGCTGATTTATTGTTTTTATTTGATAAATGTAAAAAAAAGAAAAGAAAAAGTGTTGTGTTAAAGTCTCACCAGTTCATTCTTGTGTGTGTATAAGTGTGTTTGAGTGGGTGTGTACAGTAGTGGCCAAAAATATTGGCACCCTTGGTAAATATGCGCAAAGAAGGCTGTGAGAAAAAATCTGCATTGTTTAGCCTTTTGATCTTTCATCAAAATATTCACAAAAATCTAACATTTAATTAAAGTAAAACAATTGAAAAAGGGGAAATATCTCATTATTAAATAAATATTTTTCTCCAAAACGCATTGACCATAATTATTGGCACCCTTTTATTCAATACTTTTTGCAACCTCCCTTTGCCAAGATAACAGCTCTGAGTCTTCTTTTATAATGTCTAATGAGGTTGGAGAACACTTGGCAAGGGATCTGAGACCATTCCTCCATACAGAATCTCTACAATTCAAATTCAGAGGTCTATGCTGGTGGACTCACCTCTTCAGTTCACCCCACAAATGTTCTATGGGGTTCATGTCAGAGGACTGGGATGGCCATGGCAGAACCTTGATTTTGTGGTCAGTGAACCATTTTTGTGTTGTTTGTTTGTTTGTTTTGGATCATTGTCCTGCTGGAAGATCCAACCAGGGCCCATTGTAAGCTTTCTGGCAGAGGCAGTCAGGTTTTGAATTTTTATCTGGTGGTATTTGATAGAGTCCATGATGCCATGTGTCCGAACAAGATATCAGTACCTCTGGCAGAAAAACAGCCCCACAGCATTCAAGATCCAGCACCACATTTAACCGTGGGCATTGGGTACTTCATCATCTCTGTGTACGCCAAACCCATCTCTGGTGTTTCATCTAACCACAAAACCCAGTCATATTTTAAGTTCCAGTAGTGTCTGGCAAACTGAAGACACTTGAGTTTGTTGTTGGATGAGAGCAAAGGCTTTTTTCTTGAAACCCTCCCAAACAACTTGTGGTGATGTAGGTGATGTCTGATTTTATTTTTATTTTTTTTAGACTTTCTGACCCCAAGACCCAACTAATTTCTGCAGTTCTCCAGCTGTGATCCTTGGAGATTCTTTGGCTACTTGAACCATCCTCCTCAGTGTGCGTGGAGACAATATAGACACACGCCCTTTTCCAGATTCTTAAGATCTCCAGTTGATTGGAACGTGTTAATTATTGCCATGATGGTGGAAATGGGCATTTTCAATTCTTTGGCTTTTCCCATTTTGTGAAGTTCAACAACCTTTTTCCGCACATCAGAACTATATTCTTAAGTCTAACCCACTGTGACTGATGATTAAGGGAATTTGGCCTGTGTGTTACCTCATATTTATACCCCTGTGAAACAGGAAGTCATGGCTGAACAATTTCATGTTCCTAGTCACCCAGGTGTACTAAACAATGTAAAATATGAATGGCAATATAGATATATGTTACTCATAAGAATTTCTAGGGGTGCCAGTAATTGTGACCAACGTGTTTTGGAGAGACATATTTATTTAATAATGAGATATTTGTCCTCTTTCAATTGTTTTACTTCAATTAAAGGTTAGATTTTTGTGAATTTTTTGAATGAAAGATCAAAAGGATAAACAATGCATTTTTTTTTCACAGCCTTCTTTGATCATATTTACCAAGAGTGCCAATATTTTTGGCCACTACTGTATGTTTTGCACTGAGGATGTTTTAGAGTCTCACCCTGTAATTTTTGTCTATTTCTTTCTGCATTGTGGCTGAATTATTGATTGTATTTGACAGAAAAAAAAAAAAAAAGCCCATTTATTTTCAATGATCATTCAGTTTTGACCGCAAATACCAAAGGTGTAGGTTTGTTTTTTTTTTGTTTTTGTTTTTTGTGGTTTTGGTTCTCTGCAAGTGGTACATTTTTGGAAGGGCCTTCAATTATGATGACTTAAATGTATTTTAATTTATATATTTTTTTTCTTCTTTTTTTTTTTTTTTTTTTGTCAGTTTCTCTAGACAAAAAGAACCAAATTATCTAGATAGGGTTTAGCATGAAAAGAGAATGTGGTCCACATCATTTTTATCCTGTACTTGTTCAACAATGTTTGAAGAAAGGGGCCTAGGTTTAATTTTGTTTACAGTCACTGACTGACGAACAGTTGTAGGAGGGGCTTATATTTAATTTAATCAGGCGGGATCTTTTCTAACCTTCTACTTTGTGTCGCTGTGATTGGTCTTGGGCTGACTGCAGGCACTTTGAGTGGCAGAAATTCACCCTATTACAGTCAGCTTGATGCCAGGTCCAGCATGCCCACCATCAATCAAGCACCCAAGCATTTTCATGTGCCAGGTAGGGCGCTGCTCTTCTTTTCATGCATACTGTTTATCTCTATACCTCTTACCCTCTTTCTATCATTTGACAAGAAAACAAGCTCCTTGTAAATAAGCTGAGTTGCATGTCACCTTGTCAAACACTTACAAAAAGTACCATGGTCAATATCATTGTATACATTTTTTTTTTTAATCATTCAGTACCATGATATGTATCAAAGTCTGATAATCTGATACCATCACTTTACATTGGTAATGCCACAGTACTTTTGTGTAAGGGAATCTCTCCCTGTTGGTTTTTACCAACAGTATTTTTAGTATTTAAGTATTTTTGTCTTGTTTTCAGGTAAAAACACTGAAAAATTATTTAAACCAGATACATTTGCTTGAGAAGCTAAATTAAGGAAAAATTACAGATCATTAGTGCGTTCAAATAATAAGAATTGTCATAAAATTTTCATTCATATTTTCATATGAAGGTATATGAACTTCTGATATGTAAAACATTATACAATGTTTATGACTTAATAATGAAACAGGAACTTTAAATAAATGTAAGGTGCTTTAATGGATATAACAAATCTTTTGGTTTGGTCTTGGCGGATGATATCTGCTTACGCTGCTGCTACAGAGCAAGTACAAAGACACAAACATCCTGCGTTGAGCATGTAGGACATGTTGCTGCTGCACATTTAGACAGGTGATGCTGGGGAGGAGGAGGGTTTCATTGAAAAAACTCTCGTAGTGTGCTCCAGTGAAACCAGCTTATCTACGAACAACTGAAGCAATTTAATGTACAGTAAATGCTTTATTGCAACATAGAACATTATTAGAAAATTGTTTATATATTTGTTGTTGATTGTTGATGTGTTCTGTAGGCCTCTGGTCTTTGCTGTCTTTCACTCTTGCTCTCTATTTCCATTTCTGTTTTCAAATTCATGAGGCTTGTGTTGTAATGAACAGCCAGAAAACAGTCATGTCTTACAGTTCATTAGTTTCAGGGCAAAAATTTGGGTTTCTATTTGAAGACTTTAAATGAACATTTCAAATGTTCACAGCGCATGCAGCACAGTTCACTCATAACATGCTTTGTGAACAACAAGATCACACGGGAAGTTGGCATGTTGCTTCCGGATGTTACAGTATCCTTCCATTGGACCCATTACGCTGAGTTATGGACAAGCGCCATCTCTCATCAAACATTTTTGCATCAGATCGGATGTGTTTACCTTGTCCTTGTCCTATTTGCATAATCAGTGATGAGAGCGATTCGGAGGTTCCATTTTCCATCGAAGATTAAGTTTTTACTCAACTGACGGTTAGGTTTAGGTTTGGGTTTGTGGGAAGAGTTAATAAAATATCCATTCCTCTTCATTGTATCACATTATTTACGGCTAAAAACAAGTCGCTTTACAACTCGCTTTTGGCAACCCTCTGTGGGCATTTCGCCCAGAAACTGAAACACACATGACCTTGCGTTGAAAAACACTTCCCGAATCGGCCACTTGGGGCAGTGTTTCGAATTTCGGTAAGCACAGACTGAGTTTAGCTCAGAAAATTTCAACCTACTATTTCCATATTTAGTGTAAGATCTATCTGTTGTGAACGTAAAGCACTCCGAGGGTGAAATGTAAGATATTTTTGCATATTGTTCTAGTATATTCGCACACAAACACACTGGAGCTCAGTTTGTGGACTGAGGAATTTACCTTCTGCTGTCTTCATAGAGAACATGTGCAACTGAAGTCAATTGATCCACAACTAGTCAACACAAATAGACTCAATACATCAACTAACGCAGAACTAATCAACTAGTCAAGTCCTTGGTGCAACCCCTACTTAATACCATTTTTTGCTCTATATCAAGAACAAGAAGACACTGCAACACCAAATCATATATGTTTTGTAGTAGTAACCCTTTGTTCTTTTTGCCCTCAGGTTCACTTCATTCCTTCTGTTATTCCCTTGTCTCTGTATTACATCACTCTTTCTCTGTTTCTCTCTCTAACTTCAGCTTCTGGGGAGTCCAACATCTACAGAAAAGCACCCATCTATAAGAGACATGGTACTTCACTCAGAATGAGATGAGGCAGATTGAGATGTTTAAATAGTCAATAGTTTCTGTCCACCAAACCTCAATCCCCAGTTTGTTTGTTTAATCCAACTCATTTAACTCAGTATTACTTAACAAATGTAAATGTACTACAATGATTGGAAAGCAAATGTTGTGTATTTAGTAACATTTGTTTAGCATACAATAAAGTTTCAACATGGCAGTGAAAGTATCATATCTAATGGTAATACGGAGTAGACAATCTTATTTGCTAAATTGAAGTCTTGATAGTATCTCTGTTCCAAAGCCTAGTGAGCTGCCCTTCTGCATACTGCCTACATAGGCAGCTACATGTGGAGGACTTAAATTAGGACGCTGCTGTTTTTTTGTTTTTGTTTTTTTCAATGTAAACTCATGTTCCATTTCCATTTGATGTTTGATGCTGTCATTACAGCAAAAGGAGGAAATAGCAAATACTAAGCAATTCTGAAATGTATGTACATTTTTCAGTTGAACTTTTGATTCAGACTTTTGAACCCCACTGTACATAGAACACACAAATATTGGGTGAAATAAACCTTTTGTAATTAGATTGAGATATTTTAAAGGGGTCATGTCATGCATTTATTTCTAATTTTAGTTTTTTAGCACCAAAAAAAATCATTTTGAACCCTACCTCTAGCCCTCAGACTGAAACGCTCAGTTTTTGTCTTTCTTCTCCTTTAATGTAAAGGGCACACTGTTATGATTGGCTAACATTGTACAACCCCTCGAATGCAGCCATATATGTTTGAAACTTATTCAGAGAACAGAATGAATCCGCTCCACAACAACAAAAACTATATTTCAGGTTTTGCACAATGCACATCCAACACAAAATAACAATAGCGACAAAGTCAGTAAAACAAAAAGCATCTGAATGTATCAAACTGTTTAAGCCCTACCACACACTAAACCATAAATATTAAACAGTCATCATCAGATGAGACATTTATGAATAAAACTGGTTACTTACGGTTTTGTGGTCGGGTCCAGTAGTGTTTTCAACCCACCCCTTATAATTTTCTAAGTAAAACAACATACAGTAATTATATTAACAATAAGCCAACGGTATCTAAGGTGCCAAATTTCTATAAATAAATAGAAAAGGAACATAAGGCCAGTCTGCAGGATCAGTTGGCAGGGCACTTGCTGGATGTACATTACTGGGGTCTGTGCTGGTGCTGCTGGTCATACTAATAAACTTGAGAATTGTTCCAGAGGCCAGATAAAAATATGATTTTACATTTAAAATGGCCTAACACAGTGCAAAGAAATGATATCAGCTTGCATAGCAGACATTTTATAAACTATAAGAACTTAAACATAAAACATATCAAACATAATGAGCAAGTGTAAATTAATACAGGCTGAAATACAGATAGAAACATATTAAAATGGCAGTAAGACAAATGAACAATGAAATGAATCATATTTTAATTGACAGCTAAATGCTTACCAAAATAACGCTCTAGCACCACCTAGCTTGAAAATCCATCTATATTTCTCTAAATGTGCAAACACTGGAATAACATTTCTAATAGATATTGTTTATTGAAGCATTGACATGACATTCAGCAGAGCTTGCATGATTTAACAGGTATGTGCTTCATCACATTCTAAAAAAAAATGTTGCATTTTGATTTTGCATGCTTTGATGTGTACTCCTGACACAAATTAAGAAATTACTTTTGATGTGGCAGTGTAATATAGAAGCTGGACACCTGGAGTAAGAGCTTTGCAATGATAATGTAAAGATAAAATAAGAAATTGCCTTATAAAGATTACATATCTTCATGCTCTCTCGTTTCACATTCCTGGCGCGTTTTTCTTTTTTTTAGTGCTCCTGATGGATGGTTAGCTTCGCTTCAAAATTATGCCATGTCTACTTCTAAGTTCTGCATTACCTGGGCTTCTTTAAACATCTTTGACAGCATGGGGTCCTCTGGCAGATCGGGGGCCCTATGCAACTTGCGTAGTTTGCATATAGGAGGACCAGCACTGGGCAGTCACATTTTTAGAAGTTGAACTTGTTCCACTTTTAAAACACATTACACATTGCCAGAAATGCATCAAAATTATCAAAGACGTCCATCTAGTGCATGTTTACATAGACCACCAATTACAAATAGCACAGACGGATGTATGAACGTGTCCAGGATGCTTTTATACTCAAAATAACAAGACGCAGCTCAGCTGAATGAAACAGACTAGAGGTCTCCTTTTAAAAGTTAGAGCATGACACAGCGCCTTTTAAAAGTGAAGTGAGACGAATGATAACGGTCAAAGACGTCTGTCGATTGCATGTTTATATACAAAAATAATTCAAAATAGTACAGATGGGCAAAAGAAAGTGTCCTGTGTAAGTCTCCTTATAAATTATGTTCTGGAATAGTAGGCCACTAGGCCTACTGTATCTGTCCTTACTCTCTTCTCTTCAGCTTCTCGACTGAACACCAGTGGACAGGGAGAAGGATGCAATAATGTTAAAGTAGGTTTTGATGTCTTGCTGTAGAGGTGGCCATGAATTAATGAGCCCCCATGTGATGTAGGGAATCACGGAAGTAGAAGATGAGGCATTTTTGCAGATTGGTTTCAATAAATGCTTTTTTTTTTTTTTTTTGGCATTGGGGAGAAAGTTTTGAGTTGACATGACATCTCATGACATGACCCCTTTAAGTGAATTTATAATCAACCTTTTTTTTCCGCCATCTCTTGTTTTTCCATGAAAGATACAGGCAATGCTGCCTATAGGGGCCATTCACATAAGACACATACTTGCATTCCATCTACATTGCTGCTGTTGGTTTATGTACATAAGTGTCAAGCCGACATCTTTGGCTGTTGTGTAGTATGTGGTTTTGTTTTGTTTTTCATGTCAGGAGTGTGTGTATGATGCATTTAAAATACTGTCTAGACAACTCACTCGGTTTTGTAACAGAGCTATTACTTGCTATAAAAGGGTCATTTCTAATTAGTTGTGCTCAAATTTGAGAATACTGCATGATCTGTGTGTGTTGTTGTGTGTTTCCACGGTTTTGCTGTTATTTTCCCCTTTTGAACCTTTCCAAAAAGAACTCTTGTAATGAATTCTAGGATAATAGGAATCTAACAGCCTAGGTGATCTATTTCATTTGTTTATTTTGTATCATATAAATTGAGTTGTGGTGGATGCACAATACCCTAAATCTACTAGAGTAGGAAATAGTGACTTGCAAACAAATGTCTTTTTACTTTGGTCATCCATCCCAGATCTTTGGATGCCCTTAGAGGACAGGGAGGATTATTTTTTACTGAAATAGTTTTGTGTTCCCTCACAATATGTTTTGCATCCCATCTCAGTAGTTTTGCGTTCCCTTGCAATTATTTTGGGTTCCCTCGCAATTAATTAACAATGGTTTTACTACAGTGACCATAGTTTAACTATATTTAGTAAAACCACATTAACCACAAATTTACCATGGTTATACATAGTAATGTACTGGTTACGACTGTAACCTTGGTTCTCTTAAAGGAGGGAACGAGATGCTGTGTCAGTAGCTGAAGTTATGGGAAACTACTCCCAGGAGTGACGATCTTGGGAGCCCTATAAAACACCCCAGTCTATTGGCAGATCGCACTTGACACTCCACCCCTGATGCTTGCTTCACTGTGGGCATATAAAGAGGAGCACAGTGCCA
Source organism: Myxocyprinus asiaticus (assembly GCF_019703515.2). Lineage (NCBI taxonomy): Eukaryota > Metazoa > Chordata > Actinopteri > Cypriniformes > Catostomidae > Myxocyprinus > Myxocyprinus asiaticus. The sequence goes on along the minus strand of NC_059381.1, from coordinate 35,364,041 downwards.
TTTCATCAGGATTTTTCAACTGAAGGGAAGAGAGTGCATCTCTCGATCAGCGAGAAATCAGTAGTGCAGCGAACTCTGCATCTTGTTCCCTCCTTTCAGGGAGCCAAGGTTAAAGTTGTAACCAGAACATTCCCTTTCAAGTCGGTCACTTCCATGCTGCGCCACTTGCTGACACTATGGAAAATGTATACCATTGTGCCGTGCTACCTATTCACATACTTGCATGGCAATCTTGTGGGACGTCAGTAACAACAGCAAGTCAGGCAATGAAGTGACCAGCGTCATGCCACAAACTCGTTCCCAACTCGCAACAGCAGGGGAAATCAAGAGGGCTTCTCTCTTGGGATGCCGTCAACAGTAGTAAAAACAGGGCAAAACCATCCTGTGCTCCAAAGGACAGGTTTCGCTCTTGTTCCTAGCTCACAACGGTGGGTAAAGCGAGAAATGAATACCTGACAAATTTAGCCAGAGGTGTCATTCCACAGATACATTGACCTAGCGATTTCCTGGGCATAGACCTTGGTGGCCCATTTAACAAGCACCGCAGAGCCGGCAGCGCCAGTGACCTTAACTCTCACTGAAAAGGGAGAACGTCAAGTCATAATAAGCTGCTCATGCAGCTCTGGAAATAACTGCACCGGTGGAGAAACTCAAAGGCACTCCAACACTGTGAACACTATTCATCCTGACATCATTGCCAAACAAAAAACGATAGCATCATGCTGGAGTGAGCCGCAAATCGTCAACACCGCACTGAACAGGCAAAGCTGCTTGAGATAGAGAAGAGGAGAGATGCAAGGTTCAAGCCGGCAACAAATAATCCTCAAATACTCTGTGCTCCTCGATAAATATAGAAAGGAGAGGGGACCGATGTCAGCTTTCACAGAAAGCAAGCCAAGAGCGTTTCGAGTGTCATGCTCGCAATGAACGCGATCAATCTCAGCTAGATGCCTGACAGGGATAAATGTCAGCAATATATAGCATCCCCCTCATCATATTCTCTGGCAAACGTAATCCTATCATGATGGCGATGGCTGTACTGGACAGGCGAAGCTGCTTTAGAGGGAGGAGAGATGCAAAGCTCAAGCCTGCGAAAAATCCTCCTCAAACTCTGAGCTCTATATCATGTCCTTGTGCGCCTCCTTTGTGCGGACCCTTCGGGAGCTGCAGGAGTAAAGCGGGAGGAGAGGGAGTCGGCTTCGGATTTTACAACAAAAGCAAGCCAAGAGCAAAGCATCTTGAGTTCACAGTGAAACTACTATCTGCTAATAGAAATCATCACTCTTGGGAGGAGGTTCCCATAGCATCAGCTACTTATGCAGTGATCAACTCGAACTATGGTATTTGTAGTAAAACCATAGTAATAATACAGGAAAACGTAAACTATGGTTACTATGGTTATACTACAAATACCAGTTCAGCTAGTTCAACTATCATAAATAAAGTTAAATCATGGTTAACCCTTATGAAAATTAACTATGGTTTTAAAACAGTAACCATATTTTAAATGGAGTTTTAACAAAAGTACAGGGGGAGCGTGTTCATTGAATCCAACCAATCAACACTGGAGTAAGCGTATATAAACCGCCGCTTACCTCTATCCGGCGACAGTTCTTCCAGCATTTGGCCCCGCCCACTTACCCATGTCAGATCCATTCGACAGATGACATACTAAGCATGAAGCATTTGCCCTCATCAGATAAGCTCACGTTTTTAACAAAGCTGCCACAGCAGCTCACTATTTTCTTATTTTTGTGGCAACTGCGGCTGCCACTTTAACTGTTGTTTCTGCCATGTCTTTCTTTCTTTCTAATCTTTCCTCAAAGAAGCAGACCCCGGCGTTAAAGCTGCCTCTGCAAGCGGCCACTGCTTCGCTTTCTACCTTATAGTACTGCTCAATATGGCTGTATACAGGTCCTCTCATCTTAACTTCCACCCAGAGCAGTGCCTCCGCAATTGGACGCTGCTCCGGCTTTATGTAACTTGAGCTCTATCGCAGCTTTAATGTGAGGCAAGGGATCATTGATTTAAAACTTATGCCAACACACTCCAGTTTCAAACCGGTTCTTCCGCTCAGGCGTTTAATTCCTCTCAGCCCTGATTACCTCGCAGCCCATTTTAGGGTGCGTTCCATTCAGAAGCGATCATCCCTATGCCCTATTTCCTTCAAAGACTTTTCAATCCACTGTGAGGCTAAACGGTGTGGGGCTTTCGGAACTCACCTTTTAAGCCTTTTTTTTTATTTCTGTTCAAAGTTATTTCAACATGGCTATCATGATTGTTCTCCCTTCAAAATGCCCTTCGGAGGGTGATTTATTCCATTCGGAATGCATGGCCAATCACTCATCAAGCAAACTTCCTTTCAAACAACCGCTACTCTAAATTACAAATATCTCTCCAAACCAGAGTGACCTTTTAGCGTGATCTCACTGCCTTAGCAGTATCCGATCTGACTAGGCTACAGCTACCTACAGCTGCATACAGCTTCTGTGCGAGCAGACGCAAGCCGAGTTCATCTCCTCAAGTGACATGTCTTGCTCTGCATCTCAACTTCATTCCGCAATGTGTCTCGCCTCCTCACAGCATTTGCGATCACCTTGCCACGTAGCTCTGATAACCATGAAGCAAGCGCTTTCTGCAAACTTTACTCAAATGTAAAATTATAAACGTTGTATGACTTTCTCTCCCGCAGACCAGGACGCAAGTTTCACACAGGTGAAATCAATCCATCACCATAATCCGGCTTCTCAGCATCAATCATTTTCATATATCGAATATACAGTAGTATACGCTCTCCCGTCGAACACTGTGCTTGACGATTCAGCCTGTGCATATCGCAGAGTGAGCTCTGATACGGCGTCATACACCGTGCGGTCCTGTGCTCGAGGATTCTGCCCGTTCTTATCACAATGTGGGCTTGTTTAATATACGGCATTAATCATTTTTACGTGAAACAGGGGCTCTCCCATTTGAACGCTCTGTGTTCTTGTGCTTGAGGATTCAGCCCGTTCACAGCGCTGAGTGAGCTTGTGTTCGAAATCCAGAATCAATTATTTTCATGCGAAAAGCACAGGCTCTCCTGTCGAACGCTGTGCGGTACCTTGCTTGAGGATTCAACGTATTCGTTTCGCAGTTAACCCTCCCATTCTAATTACTTGCGTCTGGACATGGCTTAAGGTCAAGTTCAGGGCGAGGCGGGCCTGCCTGCCAAGAGCAGAGCGGGTCCATTCTTGCCCGGGGTGGTCAGGCACGGGCATTACGGGGTCCTCTCCCTTCCCTGTGGTAGGGGGAAAGGGGGGGTGACCTCCCTGCCCAGGTGTCGCAGATTCCTCCAACGCAACAGCTCCTGCGAGAGCTCATTTCCATGCGCCAGTAACCGCCACTCAAGATTGCATAGGCTACATACATCTCCAAGATTTTTGTTATAGACCTTTTCGTCTGGAAGCATCAGTCTAATTGGCATATGTTAAACATATTAAAGATCAGATTTGTAAACATTCTATATCACGGACATCTTAGGGACATCTGCTGAATGTCTTATTGACTTCTGAGACATACTTATTGAAATGCGTAAATAGATATAAACACATCAAATGAATGTCTGGACGATGTACCTGTGCTATCGGCATTGCTTCTACAATGCTTACATTTTCTTCTGTACTATCTCCAATTGCTATTCCCCAATCCTCCATTTGGCATCATGGTCGATCTGCTATTCCAGTCATTCATTCCGCATCAGAGCAGCAACCACCGCCACATAAAGTTCTACCCGAGCAGCAAATTAAATCTCTCGGATGTTGGTTTTCAGACGCTTTCCACAGTTACACTTTTCTTCAGAACTGTTTCTGAAGAGCTCACAAAATTCTAATTGACTAATTCGCCCTTAAAGGAATCACCAGTTCTGTCATCCTATCCAATAATCTTGCACTCTCGTCCAATGAAAGGGCACGTGCGTATAGGCGTTCATGTGCATGTTGCTTGTACGTTCGTTAATGGGTATGCATGTACGCAGATCTATAAAATGCATACGTTCATAAGCGTTTAGTCATACATGAACAAATAAATCACTTCATTAGTAAATATTAGCAATGTAAATTCAGCAGTCTGTCATAGCTTGAGGTTCTGCTCATTTCCAGGGCCTCTAGAAAGCTTTCAATTCTGTCATTCGAGCGCTGTGCTTGCTCTCCTGTTCAAATGCTGTGAGCTTCCAGACTTCGGCCAAGGGCTTCCCGTTCGAGTGATGTCTGGGCTTTTACGATCCAGCTGTGGGGTCTCCCATCCGAATCGCAGCGAGGGCTCTCCCGTTCGAAGTTTGTGTGAGCTAACGTTTATTTGTATCTTGGGCTCTCACTTTCGAAGCGCTGAGGGGGCTCTCCCATTCTAATGCAGGTTGGGTCCCCCGTTCGATTGCTTGCTGGGCTTGCTCGTTCGAATGCTGTGAGCAAGAACCCTCTCCCATTTGCACCACAAGCTCCCGTTTGGATTGCAGCACAAGCCCTCTGTTTCGAACTGTCCACATCTGGAGGTATACCGTAAGCATGTGTACTCACAAACACATCTGCCACCTTCAAACATCTATCGAAGCGCAGCACAGCACTAAAGGCCACTACAAGCACTCCATCATTAAATACTTCCGTATACTTTTGACCGGGGTCACTTTCTTATAAGAAACCAGTAGGCACAATCCACTGTATCTCTTTAAAACATATTCCCGGCTCGCTGTCCCGATCATTATCCAGAGTAGCAATCGACATATTCTGCAGTTTTGGGGTCTCGAGCTCGAGCCCTCCATTATGGACATTATATTAAGAGTTCTTTACAAAAGTTTGGGAGAAGTATGTTCATTTAATCCAACTAATCAACACTGGAGTAAGCATATATAAACCGCTGCTGACCTCTATCCGGTGACAGTTCTTCCGGCATCCCTCCGTCACCCCAATTCCATGTTCATGGCTAGTTACCACTAAATCAGACAAGGAAGTCCTCGGGAGTACCTCGGGTCGAGTCTCGAGCTCAAGTCCTCCATTATGGACAGCGAGCCACATATGTTTACCTTCTCTTCATTCATAGATTACATGAACACGTGAACCCATGAACCATGGTATTTGTAATAAAACCATAGTAACCACAAGATTAACCATGGTTTCTACAGTCATGGTTATTACAATACTACTATAGTAAAGCAATGGCTTTACTAAAAAAAGCAAAACATGGCTACTACAGTCTGCAATATTACTATAGTAAAACCATGGTACATTTATTGTGAGGGAGTGCAAAAATTCCCTACCTGCCCTCTAAGGGGCTCCGAACTGATCTGTTCTCAGATGATCCTTATGCCATGACGCCATAGGAGCTAAATACCTCATATTTAACACAGCTCTTCTGATGGCAGACAATAGTCCACTTATATGCCTTCACCTGTTAAAATGCCCTGTTAAAAGCAGCTTTTCCTTACTGTGCTCTTTTACAATCACATTTAAATGAATAGTTCATGCATACACTCAATAAGAACTTTATTAGGAACACTATGGTCCTAATAAACTGCCTGACGTGATTTTCTGCTATTGTAGCCCATCCACCTCAAGATTCGACGTGTTGTGCATTCTGAGATGCTATTCTGCTCACTACAATTGTACAGTGGTTATCAGAGTTCCCTTTTAATTCAGTTCACTCAACATTGCTGTGCACAGTATGGGGAAATACTTTCCTCAATGACCTAGTTGAAACCCTTGTACAATAACACCAATCTTCTGATTGGCAATGGTGATTTGAGCTCTGCCCCTTTAGTCACGCAGTCAGCCTATATAAGCGGGCACTCAATCACCATTACTTCAGATTTTTCTTCCTTCATGACTAAGAACATTAGACTTTGTCTAGGAAATCTTCTCCGCTTCGCCGTCAAGATACACTTTCAGTGGCGACTCTTCTCTGCGAGACGCAAACAGGACGACTCATTGCCTGTGTTCTTGTGCCTGCAGCGAGAAGGATTACTGCTCCCCTGTGTGTTCCGGTGAAGTTTTTGCCACATTGCCATTGAAAAACTCTCTCGATGAATGGGTCTTCGCTTCAGATGCTCGTCGCTTTGACTACGCAGCGCCTTAGCGAGCACTTACCTCCATCCTTGCAGCGTTCCGGCAGGGGCATTGTGTCCTTTCACTGCAAAATTATCAGTTTCTCTGGATTTACTAGTTATAGGTATGTGTTTGAGTAAAATGAAAAAAAAAATGATTCTATAAAGTACTGAAACATTTCTCCCAGCAGAAGGAAGCCAGTTTTCTTCCAGGATAACCTTGTACGTGGCTTGATTCATGCGTCCTTCACAAAGACAAATCTGCCCGATTCCAGCCTTGCTGAAGCACCCCAAGATTATCACCGATCCTCCACCAAATTTCACAGTGGGTGCGAGACACTGTGGCTTGAAGGCCTCTCCAGGTCTCCGTCTAACCATTAGACAACCAGGTAGGGGATTGGTGATGATCTGGGGGTTTCATGGATGTGACACGAAATTTCGTGGTTGCCTCAGGAAGGTGCTGTGGGTCACAAAAAAGTCACCAGTGACTCAGTCCATGACTCACCGCTCTACTTTGGGTCAGAGCAGAGAACCCCACCCCCGCTGCCTCGGCTCCGCCAAAGAAAGCCGAGCCATCAGTGAAGTCACACAAAGAAACATGGCCCGAACGGTTTCTGTGTGTTATGTTCGAGTATAGAATGTTCTCACAAGAAATAGAAATGTGCTCTCGGCTCAAGATGCACATCACATGCTGCTCATCCCCGCCGAGTACGCCTGGATGATGGACAAATGTGGTTCTGTGTGTTTTGTGTTCACATATGCAATGTTATTACTCAATAGAGAAAGCGCTTGTTGCATCAGCTGCACTTGCTCGAGACACACACACATTTACGCGCCGTTCATTTTCCCTCCCCCGCTTGAGTTCACTGGGAGATTATGCATATGTGGTTTCTGTGAGATTGTGTCCACATAAGCTATATTCTCACATGAGCAGAAAAGTTCACTGTTCACTCTCCTCCCCACTGGTGTTTGCTGGGAGGTCTCGCATATGTTGTTTTTGTGCGATTGTGTCTGTTCGAGAGGCACTTATTTACACGCTGCACATTCCCCACCGTAGGTCGCCGGGATAGCACACAAATGTGTTTCTGTGTATGGTGTTCACATAAACATTTAACACACACACTATATCAACTGCTCTCCTGTGATAAGCGGCGCTATGTCTCCTGTAGCGAGCCCGCTGTCTCGCTGCGCAGATGCGTGGTGAGCCATCACGGTCGTGTCAGTCTATTACACCCCACACATTTTGAAGCGCTGAGGGGGCTCTCCCGTTCGAATGCAGGTTGCGCTCTGTGTCCTGTAACGAGTGAAACAATAAGCCTGCTGTCTCGCTGTGCACGAGTCCTAATGGGTGTATCAGTCTATCACCAGACACACCATAGCCAACCACTTCCCTCTGGTAAGTGGCGTTCTGTCCCCTACAGTGAGCCCTCTGTCCCGCTGCTCAGACGTGTGGCAAGCTCTCACGGGCATGTTAAATTTGGTGTTGAGAACAATGGAACACGGCTATACGATTCAGTTCGTATGCCGGCCACCCAGAAAGTCACAATCAACACCCACAGCGGGGCTTAAAGCTGCTATTTTCTTACTCCAAAGAAAGGTGGCAGGCTTCGGCCCATTTTAGATCTGAGACACTTGAATCGTGCGCTTGCGCAGTGCCCATTCAAAATGTTAACCCAGAAAACAAATCCTATTGCACATCCATCAACAGGACTGATTTGCATCAGTAGACCTAAAGGATGCAACAGGTGCGAGGTGAGCATTGCACATCAACTGCCTATAACTACTGGCTGTCTTTCTAGCCTTGAGGGATTTTCATGGGAAATACCACTCCTCCAACAGGAGGGACCTCTTCTCTGGCACATCAACTGCCTAGGACTACTGGCTGTCTTTCTAGTCTTGAGGGATTTTCATTCTGACATTGTGAATCACCACGCTCTGATTTATTCGGACAACACAACAGTAGTGGTGTACATAAAATCGCCACTTAAGTCGACTCCGCGACTTCTCTCACTGGATTGTAGATGCCATCGCCCCCGCATACAAATCACAAGGCGCGAATTGCCCTATTGGGGTCAAAGCGCATTCAACTAGAGGTATGGACAAACGGGGTGTCCTTACAAGACATATGCTTAGCAGCAGGATGGTCTTCACAAAACATGTTTGCCAGGTTTTACAACCTAGACATGGCATCCATCTCTTCATAAGTCCTCTCTCTCTGGAGCGCTTATTTATTCAGCAGATAAGCCAAACCCTCTGTTACGGGTAGGCTACCAGTTATATTCTATAAAGCCACTATATCTAAACTGTGTTATAATTCCCCTCTAAGTCACAAGCACTCCCCATCAAAATAAAACCTGTTCTCCAACCATGGTTGCGGAAAGGTTAAAATTACACTGTGTGTACCTATATACTCATATACGTAGGTATCCAGACTATACTTATTCCCATCTGGTATTTACCACATGGGTTACTCATATATACAGTATGTATGTATATATATATATATATAAATACTGTATATACACTTAAGGCATGTTTTAAATGTCATCGGCCTGTAGGCCTGTGACTCACTATACATATCCTCATAAGTGTTTTCCCCTGGGGGTGTGATGTCATGTAGTGAGGCGGGATGGGATTCTGTTCCCCATACTGCTTACAGCAATGTCGAGTGAACTGAATCGAAAGGGAATGTCTATGGTTACACATGTAACCTCGGTTCCCTGAGATAAAGGGAATGAGACATTGCAAAAGCTAGCCACTCTACTACTTCAGTGAATTGAGGAAAGAGTAATGCCCTCTGTCTCTCAGTCAGAAAAATCTGAAGTAATGGTGATTGAGTGCCCGCTTATATAGGCTGACTGCGTGCCTAAAGGGGCAGAGTTCAAATCACCATTGCCAATCAGAAGATTGGCGTTATTGTACAAGGGCTTCAACTAGGTCGTCGAGGAAAGAATTTCCCCATACTACTTACAGCAATGTCTCTTCCCTTCATCTCAGGGAACCGAGGTTACATGTGTAACCGGAGATGTTACCTTAGCCTTTCTGTTAGCTTAAACCAGTTTGGCTATTCTCCGTTGACCTCTCTCATCAACAAGGCGTTTCTGTCTGCACCAACAATCATGTCACAGTTGAAATCACTGAGATAAAATTGTTTTCCCCATTCTGATGGTTGATGTGAACATTAACTGAAGCTCCTGACCCAAATCTGAATGATTTTATGCATTGCACTGCTGCCACACGATTGGCTGATTAGATAATCGCATGACTAAGATGTAAAGGTTTTCCTAATAAAGTGCTTACTGAGTGTAGATTTAAACTCTTTCATCATTTACTCACCCTCATGTCATTCCAAACCTGTATGACTTTATTTCTTCCGTGTTACACAAAAGCAGACATTTTGAAGAATGTACGGGTCATTTTTATCCATGCAATTACAATGAGCAGTCATTGGAGCTTTCAAGGTTCAAAAGGACGCAAAATATTTTAGTAGTTTATCACTAAAAATCTTGACATCCGCACTAGCTCTTCACATTCATGAGAGCTCACGAGAAAAGCAATATCTGATTTGTAACCGAATCATTCTGTTGAGTCAGATCTTTTCAGTGAATTGTTTGATCCAGTTCACAAAACCAGTCCGAATGATGTTTTCATGATTTCAAGTTCTGACTCACTGATGTGATTCAGCTATTGCTGCGATTCTCAAGATCACAGCTAACTGGAGGGGATGATCTATTGAATTTCAGTCTATTGCTTACATAAAGCTATTGCATGACTTGAAATATAGCACACAAGTCTTATGGACTACTTTTATGATACTTATAACATTCTTCAAAATTTCTACTTTTGTGTTAAATGGAAGAGAGAAAGTCAAATGGGTTTGGGACACCATGAAGGTGAGTAAATAGTGGCAGAATGTTAATTTTTTGGGTGAACCATCCCTTGTAAAGTTCCCTCTCTCACTGCTCATCTCTAATCTGTTTCTCCCCTCTCCTGTCCTGCTGTTCTGTTCCTTGGTGATCCATCCTCACTGTAAGTATCTCACTTTCATCACCTTTCTTAACTTATCTAACTATATAACCATGCAAAAGGGGTCCAATGCATTTTTAAATCTGATTACTCAAACTACATTCTGAGGAAGTCAGAAACGCATGTGACCACATCACATTTGTAGTGTAAAAATCAAAGGTGGTGTTCACATTGACAATGAAAAGCAACAGGAAGTCGTTTATTTTCATTGAGAGTTATTGATTTCTGATAACATGAGTGACAGTGCTGTTGGTGACACGATGTGGGCACGTCCAGCGACTCAACAAAGTTGATCAAATTTAACTTCAGGCAATTGGAAAAAAAGTGATAAAATGTAGCTACTGTGTCAGAAATTGCGACATTCTGATTGAATTTGATTTATCTAATTGATAACTCCTCATCTATTTGTACAAACAAATTACAATATGCATCAAATGGTTACTGATACTAAGGCAGTATTGGGTGTAATCTGATTGCAACGTCAATAGTTAAAGTAATCTGATTACTTTTAGGTCAGAAAGTAGTGTAACACATTAAAGTTTGAATTCTTGCAATCAAATTACAGTTACTGACTTCCAATTAATTTAATTACCTTTAAGTACAATTACTAGGCTTACACATCAGTAAAGTAATTGATTACGGTTTTTGAAACGTAATTATTACTTTTTTTATTTATTTATTTTTATTAAATAAGAATAAACAAGCCAGAATGTAAACATGAATACACATGACAATTAAATATCCCAACCCTCCCTCCCTCTCCCACCCTGCTTAACCCCGTGGTCTCTTTACAATGGGATACATACTAGGTAGATAATATCACAGAAAAAACAAGGTCACAGGAATTATGAAACATAAATTACAGGAATACAAAAAAAAAAAAAAAAAAAATGTGGGTTAGAGCTACTTTGATGTATAAAAGCACTCAAACATTTTGAGTTTGTTGTTCACAAGAAGCATCTTCTGATGTGGACCATGCCTCGTAAAAAAAGAGATCTCAGAAGACCTACAACCAAAAATTGTTGCTTTGCATCAAGCTGGAAATGGTTACAAAGTTATTTAGAAGGGCTTAGATATTCATCTGTCCACAGTTAGACAAATTGTCTATAAATGGAGATGATTTAGTACTGTGGCTACTCTTCCTAGAAGTGGCCGACCAGCCAAGATGACTCAAAGGCACACAGCAGATTGTTTAATGAGGTAAAAAAGACTCTAGAGTGACAACTAATAATCTACTATACAGAAAACATTAAACAGGCATGGCATCCATGACAGGACACCACAAAGGAAGCTGCTGCTTTCCAACAAAAATATTGCTGTGTGCCTGAAGTTTGCCAAAGACCATTTGACACTCCACAACACTACTGGGAAAATGTTTTGTGGACTGATGGAACTAAGGTTGAATTTTTTGGGAAGAACACGCAGCACTACATATGGAGTAAAAAGGGCACCGCATATCAACTTGAAAACATCCCAGCGGTGAAGTACGGTGGAGGGAGCATCTTGATTTGGGGCTGCTTTGCTGCTTCGGGGCAAATTATTGTATTGTTCTTGTACATATTGAATACATCAATTAAACATTCACAGTGTCTGTTGGAAAAAGTATGTGAACCCCTAGGCTAGAGCCTGGACTGCTTGCTATCATCGAGGGACAAATGAATTCCCAAGTTTATCAAGATATCCTACAGGATAATGTCAGGATGCCTGTGCGCCAGTTGAAGCTCAGTAGAAGTTGGGTGATTCAGCAGGACAATAACCCTAAACATCGAAGTAAATCCACTACAGAATGGCTTCAAAAAAAGAAAATCCACCTGTTGGAGTGGTCCAGTCAGAGCCCAGACCTTAATCCTATAGAGATGCTGTAGAATGACCTCAAGAGAGCCATTCACACCAGACATCCTAAGAATATGGCTGAGCTGAAGCAGTTCTGTAAGGAAGATTGGTCCAAAATTACTTCTGAACGTTGTGCAGGTCTAATCCGCAGCTACCGGAAACGCTTGGTTGAGGTTATTGCTGCCAAAGGAGCATCGACCAGTTATTAAATCCGAGGGTTCACTTACTTTACCACAGCACTGTGAATGTTTAATGGGATGTGTTCAATAAAGACATGAAAGATTATAACTGTTTGTGTTGTTATCTTAATTACATTGTGTTTGTCTATACTTGTGACTTTGATGAAGATGAGATCACATTTTATGACCAATTAATGCAGAAAACCAGCTAATTCCAAAGGGCTCATATACTTTTTCTTTCCACTGTATGTGACTGAAAATGCAAGCGATAACAAGGTAGCAGCATTTAGCTAAATTAATAGACTTTTCATTCACTACAGAAACTGTACTCTCCTCTGCCATGTTGAAACTTTGTCTCCTCCCAACTCGGGTATCAAAATTACTGTATCTCTTGATAATTCCAAAAAGCACGTGAAGGCAGCATAATGCATGCTAATGTGTCCTGGACAACAGAGAAGAACTGCCTATTCAATTGTCATCCATCATGCTAAAACAAAAAAATTAATGAGTCATGAAACAGAATTGCAAAAATAGTCACTGTTTTCCAACAGATTCCTCACCCAAAACTACCCCCCCACCCTTACTTGCGACGGTTCTGCAAAACCTAATTAATCACTATGATTTTCGCCACTTCGTGATATGTCACCCCAGCCCCAACCCCAAATTGTCCCCACCACTTATTATTATTATTATTATTTTTATCACCTTTTCTCCCAATTTGGAATGCCCAATTCCCACTACTTAGTAGGTCCTCGTGGTACTGCGGTTACTCGCCTCAATCCGGGTGGTGGAGGACAAGTTTCAGTTACCTCCGCTTCTGAGACAGTCAATCCGCGCATCTTGTCACGTGGCTCGTTGTGCATGACACCGCGGAGACTTCGCATGTGGAGGCTCATGCTACTCTCCGCGATCCATGCAAGAACCACTAATCATGATCACGAGGAGGTTACCACATGTGACTCTACCCTCCCTAGCAACCGGGCCATTTTGGTTGCTTCGGAGACCTGGCTGGAGTCACCCAGCACACCCTGGATTTGAACTTGCGACTCCAGGGGTGGTAGTCAGTGTCAATACACGCTGAGCTACCCAGGCCCTTGTCCCCACCATTTTTTAAAACAAAGCGATACCAGTGGGAAAGATTAAATTCAAGTTAATTTGGAAGCAATAAACTGTAGATTTTTGTGCTTTTTATGAATTTTTATGCACTTTGTCAACATGCGAACACTATCATACTCACCCTAACCAACACACTAACATAGTAAGTTATATATGTTTACAAAATCAAAGACTCTCTCTCGCTCTTTCCAGTCTATCCTCTTGTTATTGTGAGTGATGTTCTGTCTCTGCCTCATGCTCACGTGTATCTTTCCCAGTCTCTCTATCCTCATTTCAACTCATTTGTTCTCTCCCTCTCATTTTTTTACACTTAAGTCTCTCTCAGAATGGCCTTCACTCGAGAAAATGACTCACACCAACTCCAGCCATTCTGCGGCCTGCAGCTCTAAGTAGCTAATGTATCATTCTTCCCCACAGACAACAATGAAAATGAAGCCACAAAGAGCAAAACGAGTGAGGATATATTGTCTTCTCCTTTCTCGTCGTATTCTCCAGACCACTATCAGAATCCTGAGTCTGACTATTACCAGTACACTGCCTCTCCAAAAGGTATTTCAGAAAATGATTAACAGCTCAGCTTTGTCTGCTTGAGTTTAATCTTTATGGCTCGCCAGGTGATGCTCAGTTTCACTCCAAATTATGTATTATATGAGTTTTTCTGTTTTATAGTTACAAGAGCACGGAGATTTTCTTCAGGTGGAGATGAAGATGTATGGAATCAGAGCATTAACAGAGTAAGACAATTTATATGGTGACATTGCCTAAAGAAAAGGATAGTTCACCCAAAGACATTCTGTCATCTTTGAAGAATCTTTTTTGTCTAAAAAGATAGATGGATGGATGGATGGATAACAGATAGATAACAATATTGCTCTGATTTTGCATCAAGTACTATAAGCCCTGAGGATAACTGCAATATGTGTTTTATTTTTTTGTCATGTTTTACAAACATTTATGCATATATTCCTGTTTGTCTTCTCTTCCTGTCTCAGATCCAGGGTGGGATTGGGAGGATGATCCTAAAGGAGGAGATGAAGGCCAGGTCTGGTTCCTATGACAACGACCCCTGGGGCAGTGCCCGCAACTCTCATAATGGCAGTAAAGAGACACTGCATAACGTGGGCTACAGCAACACAGTCAATGGCTGTGAGTACATACAGTAGCTTTTGTTTTATCATGAATATTTGAACTCAGAATATGGATTTAACATGAATTCATTTCATTATTTCACCAGTGCATAGAAGACAAAGACTATTAGAAATAATATTATTTACCTAAAAATAACTTAAATGGGAGCGCATCATAACTGGCCAGTGTTTATTTATTTATTTATTTATGTATTGCATCTTCTCAGTGTTTACACTCATCATTTACTCACCCTCATGCCATCCCAGATGTGTATGACTTTCTTCTGCAGAACACAAATGAAGATTTTTAGAAGAATATTGGTATAAACAAATAATTAGGGCTGTCAATCGATTAAAATATTTAATCAGATTAATTACATGGTGTGCCAATTAATCGCAATTAATCGCATATATAAATATTTGCCGAGAAGGCCACTCAAATAACAATAATTTAATATATAATGATGAAATAATTATAAATAGTTATATTTAAATAATTACACACACACACACACACACATACACCTGCATCAGACGGATGCTTTTGGAGCGTCTCACTTTGGTTGCATCGCATCATAAACATACTGTTTTTAGGTCGCTATGTCAAGTTAAACATAGTTTGAAACGTAGAAAAACACGTCTTCAGATCCCTGCATTTGGATTTGCGCCCCATCAAGTGTTGAATGCAAGAATGCGTCCTCATGTTGTGCTGTCTGCTGTTGGTAAGTGTGCTGTGTTGTTCTCTGTGCAAGCTGCACGTTGCCAATACAGCTGGAGTTTTACTTACTGCCCCCTGGAGAAAAAAGGTGGTACTTCAAGGTTGAACTGCTTTGATGGTAGGAATATTCCTTATTACAGTCCGGGGACATGATTAATTGCGTACATTTTTTTAACGTGTTATTTTTATATAATTAATCGCACTGAATTAACACGTTAGCACATTGACAGCCCTACAAATAATAAATATCCACTTTCACTTTCACATTCCTTCACATTTTGAAATTGAAAGTAACAGTGGAGATTTATAATAAAAAAGGACTTAAATATTGATTGTTTCTCACCCGTACCTATCATATCACTTTTGAAGATATGGATTTAACCACTGGAGTCGTATGGATCACTTTTATGCTGCTTTTATGTGATTTTTGGAGCTTCAAAGTTCTTGTCACCATTCGCATTGTGAGGACCTTCAGAGCTGAAATATTCTTCTAAAATCCTCACTTGTGTTCAGCAGAAGAAAGAAAGTCATACACATCTGGGATGGCATGAGGGTGAGTAAATGATGAGAGAATTTTCATTTTTGGGTGAACTATACCTTTAAGCTATTCAACTCCCAAGAGCTTTTTCTTTTGCATTGCTTTAGTACTTCATTAATTTTTAATCATATTTTTTGTTGCATCGTTAAAAACAGGAAATAGCATCTTTAAGTACTCTTTAGCATTGAAAGTTAATGTAAAATCATATTTAACCCTCTTGACTAAAAGACATGTTATAGGTCTAATTGTGCACGATTCATCAGTTCACACTATTCGTAAAGAAAAAACAATATTCATGTACATCAGACTGTAATAACTTTCTTTGCCTCTGAAACAGTTTAGCTTTTGGCTTACATTACCAAGCCCTCTGTCATAAATAGACCATTAATCAATTCCTGATCGATAAAATCAAGTCCCCCCCTACATTTCTTACTCGTTGAACATCCTTTGTCAGATATCACATTATGAAAGAAAAATGGGTTGTGAGCACCATTTCATGTTGACTTTAAGAGAATCATTGTTGTTGCCATATTGGGCAATGCAAATCAAAGAAACTATTTGAACTAGTTATCCTGCAGTTTGTTTGCATAGAGGTGCTTACTTGTTTATTTTAAGACATCAATGCTGTGCCATTTTGATACAAAAGTGTGTGACGAGACAGTGTTCACATTTGTGTGTGTTTGTGGGTATCTGGGCTGTAGAACACCACACTGTTACGAAAGGGTGTGTGTGTGTGTGTGTGAGACACTGGTAAGTAATGAAGATGTCTCACAATAACACTGTTTGCCTCCTGTGACTATATTAGTTACAGTGAGGTTCCCTCAGCTCAAGCTGAGCTTCTTAGGGGGTGGACGGGTATCCCTGTCTACAATGTTTACTGTTTCATCTCATGTAGCCAGACTATTTGCATAAAGTCTGGTCCATATTGCAGGCTATTCTGGCATGAAACACCCACATAGACAGAACTTTTGTTTTGTGACCGATTGTTACTCATCATGTGTGAATGTGCTCATTACATGCTTGTTTATCACAAGCATGTGAAAGACTCATTGGAAATTATTACTTGAAGTGAATAATCTGCTTGTTGTGTGTGGTTGCTGTATTTTACTGTCATACTGTTGATAGGACATGGATAATACCAATGGGATTATAATTTGAAGAATAGAGAAGCATAAGTATGTCATTATGGTTTCCAAATGTTGCCTCATAGTTGCCAAAGAGTTCACGAGGAGTTTCCTATACACACACAGTCACACAACCTTTGCTTCGTAATGAAAGTCTGCTGAAAGCCAGCAGGGGAGAGAATGTCATCTAACTTGTAGTTGACCAGCTGACCTGTGCTGATCAGAGCAGTTTATCAGCTGCTCAACCCCAATAAACCCTCTGCAGGCAGCTCATGTGTTTGAAATCTGTGCTCTTGAGGTTTGGAGAAGAATTTCTATTATAACAGCTGACATTATAAAAGGATTTGATTATACCTGTGCCATTACTAAATTACTGTAGAATAGAATAGAAATAAAATGGTAGGAAAGAATAGAATATAGCAGAAAAGATTAAGTAGAACAGAGTAGATAAAGTAGAACAGTAAAGGAAAAAATAGAATAGAGCAGATTAGAAAACAAAATAACAAAGCAGAATGTAGTAAATTAGAATAGAGCAGAATCAAAAAAATAGAATAGAGGTGCAGAATAGAATCAAATAGAATTGAGAAGAATAGAATAAAATAGAACAACGTACAGAAAAGTAGAATAGAGCAGATCAGAATAGAATAAAATAAAACAGAATAGAACTGTAGAGAAAAAACTTAATAGAGCAGATTAGAATACAATAGAACAGACCAGAATAAATTTGTGGAGGATAGAATAAATTAAAAAAGAACAAAATCAAATAGAACCATGGACCAGAATAGAATAAAATGGAGTAGATTACAATATAGTATAACAGAGTGGAGAAGAATGGAATAAAATAGAACAGAAAGTAATAGAATATTCGAGGGAAATAGAATAGAGCAGATTAGAGTACAACAGAGCAGAATATAATAGTGGAGAATATAATAAATTAGAACAGAGAAGAATAAAATAAAATAGAACAGATGTGGAGAATAGAATAAAAAAAGAACAGAGTATATAAGAATAGAATAGAGCAGATAAAACAGAGCAGACTAGAATACAATAGAATAGAGCAGAATAGAGTATAATATTGGAGAATAGAAAACACTGGAAAAGAGAAGAACAGAATAAATAGAACAGCGGAGCAGAATAAAATTCAATAAAGAAGATTTTAATACAATAGAATAGAGCAGAATATAATAAAATAAAACAATAGAGAGAAGTATAGAATAGAGCAGGTTAGAATAGAACTGTAGAAAAAAATAGAATAGAGCAGAATAGAATAAAAAAGAACAGAGTGAAGCAGAATAGAATAAAATAGAACAGAATAGAAATTAACAGTAGAAGAAAATGGAATAGATCAGATTAGAATACATTAGAAAAGAGCAGAATACTGAATCTTATAGTGGAGGATAGAATAAACTACAATAGAGCAGGAAATAATACAATAGAACTGTGGAACAGAATAGAATGAAATAGAAAAAAGAAAAGTAGAATAGATCAAATCAGAACTGAATAAAGTAGAATAGAATAGAACAGTAGAGAAAAATAGAAAAAAAAAACAGGTTAGAATACCATAAAATAGAGCAGAATAGAAAATAGCAGATTAGAATACAATAGAATAGAGCAGAATACAGTATAAAAGTGTAGGATAGAATAAACTAGAATAGAGCAAAATACAGTATAATAGTAGAGAGTAGAATACACTAAAATAGGGCAAAACAGACTAAAATACAACAATGGAGCAGAATAGAATGAAATAGAGAAGAGAAGATTAGAAAACAATAGAATAGACCAGAAAATAATAAAATACAACAATGGAGAGATAGAATAGAGCAGATGAAGCAGAGCGGGAACTACAAGCCTGCTTCGATTGCACGGACTGGAGTGTTTTTGAGGCTGCAGCCACAGACCTGGATGTGCTCACAGATACTGTTACATCATATATCAGTTTCTGTGAGGGTATGTGCATTCCTACTAGGACTTATTTAAAGTTCAACAATGACAAACCGTGGTTTACAGCAGAGCACAGGCAGCTTCATCAGGCCAAAGAGGATGCTCACAGGGGTGGAGATAAAGTCTTGTACAATCAGGTCAGGAACACACTGAACAAGAAAATCAGAGTGGCTAAAAGAAGATACTCTGAGAAGCTGAAAAACAAGTTTTCAGCTAACGACCCTGCATCAGTGTGGAGTGGCATGAAACAACTCACAAATTACAGGACTCCTACCCCCAACCCTGTAGGGAACCAACAACTGGCTGACGACCTGAATGTGTTCTACTGTAGATTTGAAAGGCCCAATTTCACCCCCCACACCCACTCTGACCTTCACTTCACACAAACACCAACACCTCCTGCAACCCCCTCCTCCCCCCTCCTGCTACTCAACCTGCACTTAAGATCTGTGAAGATGATGTGAGCCGCGTCTTTCAGAAACAAAAGACAAGGAAGACTTCAGGCCCAGATGGCGTCTCACCAGCGTGTCTTCGATCCTGTGCTAACCAGCTGGCCCCCATCTTCACACAGATCTTCAATAGATCACTGGAGCAGTGTGAAGTCCCATGCTGCTTCAAACGCTCAATCATTATTCCTGTCCCAAAGAAACCAAAAATCACAGGAATTAATGACTACAAACCTGTCGCCCTGACGTCTGTGGTCATGAAATCATTTGAGAGACTGGTGTTGGCCCACCTGAAGAACATTACTGGACCCTTTCTAGATCCTCTTCAATTTGCTTATCGAGCAAACAGGTCTGTGGATGATGCAGTCAACATGGGATTGCATCATATCCTGCAACATCTTGACAGACCAGGGACATATGCAAGGACCCTGTTTGTGGACTTCAGTTCGGCTTTCAACACCATCATCCCAGCTATATTCCAGAATAAATTACACCAACTCTCTGTTTCCACGTCTATCTGTCAGTGGATTACCAGCTTTCTGACGGACAGGCAGCAGCTTGTGAGACAGGAGAAACTCACTTCCAGCACCTGTACAATCAGCACTGGTGCCCCCCAGGGATGTGTGCTCTCCCCACTACTCTTCTCCCTCTACACCAATGACTGCATCTACAAGGACCTCTCTGTCAAGCTCCTGAAGTTTGCAGATGACACCACTTTCATCGGCCTCATCCGAGATGACGATGAGTCTGCATACAGAAGGGAGGTTGAACAGCTGTCTGTCTGGTGCAGTCAAAACAACCTTGAGCTGAACACGCTCAAAACGGTGGAGATCATTGTGGACTTTAGGAGAAACACCCCAACACTGTCCCCCCTGACCATTCTAAACAGCACTGTGGCAGCAGTGGAGTCATTCAGGTTCCTGGGCACTACCATCTCACAGGATCTGAAGTGGGAGACCCACATTGACTCCATTGTGAAAAAGGCCCAGCAGAGGTTGTACTTCCTTCGCCAGCTGAGGAAATTCAACCTGCCACAGGCGCTGCTGATACAGTTCTACTCAGCAGGCATTGAGTCTGTCCTCTGCACTTCAATAACTGTCTGGTTTGATGTAGCTATGAAATCGGATATCAGAAGACTACAAAGGACAGTTCGGACTGCTGAGAGGATTATTGGTTGCCCCCTGTCCTCCACCCCCCCCCCCCCCCCCAAGAACTATACACTGCAGAGTGAGGAAAAAGGCTGGAAAAATCACGTTGGACCCCACTCACCCTGCCCACTACCTTTCTGAACTGTTGCCTTCTGGCCGACGCTTCAGAGCTCTGAGCACCAGAACCGTCAGGCACAGGAACAGTTTTTCCCTCAGGCTATCCATCTCATTGAGCCATTGAGCAATAACTATGTGCAATACACAGTTTAGTCTTTTTTATATTTATCCAACACATCCGACCTCTTCTGCCATTTCATTCCTCTGAGAAAAAAACAAAACAAAAAAGCATTTGCACTGTACATAACAGATTGTATTAGATTTGCACTACCCATGTGTATGTGTGTATATATGTATGTATGTGTGTGTCTGTACGTATGTGTATAATTATTTTTATTTTT
This sequence comes from Myxocyprinus asiaticus, assembly GCF_019703515.2. Classification (NCBI taxonomy): domain Eukaryota; kingdom Metazoa; phylum Chordata; class Actinopteri; order Cypriniformes; family Catostomidae; genus Myxocyprinus; species Myxocyprinus asiaticus. Next base: position 35,343,317 of record NC_059381.1, on the reverse strand, counting down.
TATTTTTTATTATTTATTTTGTATTGTTTTTGTTTTGTTGTACACTGGAAGCTTCTGTCACCAAGACAAAATCCTTGTATGTGTAAGCATACTTGGCAATAAAGCTCATTCTGATTCTGATTAGAATACAATTGAATAGAGAACACAGCATAGTAAAGGAGAACAGAATACTGATCCTGTGCAGGTGTTGTTACACGTGGTCTGCCACTGCGAGGACGATCAGCTGTCGTTCCTGTCTCTCTGAAGTGCTGTCTTAGGCGTCTCACAGTACGGACATTGCAATTTATTGCCCTGGTCACATCTGCGGTCCTCATGCCTCTGGGAATGATAGCGGAGAATAGAAAACACTGGAAAAGAGCAAAATAGAATAAAATAGAACAGAATGGAGCAGAATAGAATTAAATAGAACAGAATACAATACAATAGAAAAGAGCAGAATACAGAATAATAGTGGAGAATAGAATGAACTAGAATAGAGCAGAATAGAATAAATAGAACATAGCGTAACAGAATAGAATAAAATAGAACAAAGTGCAGAAGAGTAGAATAGCACAGAATAGAATAAAATAAATCAGAATAAAGCCCTGTGTGTTTACACATGTACAACTCCTCTTCATTTTCTCCTTTCATCAGCTTCCCTCAGTTTTAGTGCCTGTGCTGTTTTATTCATGAGAGATAGAGGAAGGCATGTTTTATACATACTCTCATTGCTCTGTCTGAAAAGAAACTGACAGTCTGACAACACTGAACGAGTTTGTGCTTTTTGGCCATACATCAATGACACAGTCTATTGTTTCACACTTCAGATCATAGATGAGCTTTATGGTCTTATATGTGTCTCAGCAAACTTTATTTACTCTCTCTTTCTCTCTGTTTCTTCCTGTAGCTCCCAGATCCCAGTATAGTGCTGAAAGCGGTGAGTGACTCATAGACTTACTGTCATGTTTTATTGAATAGAGAGTCATTTTAATGAAAAACATCAACAAAACACAACATACAGCACCATAAAATATCCTCCATATTGTTTAAAGTTTAAATCAAAATATTAATCTATTAAAATATGTCATGTAAAATATTGAGATGCAACCACACAAGTGTACTCATTATAAATGTGTATCAGAAATTTCCATAGTCCATTGATTCTATAATTCTAATCAAATTAATGTTAATTTATTAAATATAATAAAAAATTTGTACATTTAGAGGAAATTCCTAAACTGATTATTAATATTGTGTTATTCTTCTGGAAACACCTCTTATGTGTATATGATAACATGTTTATGTGTAATTCATACTGAAAAAAATTACAAACTGCACTTACAGTAGTTATGAGTTTCTTTGAATTTCATTTTGATTCTACTTTTGCTTTAATAATTAAGTGTCCTTTTTGCTTCCTCAATTTAAATTTAGAACTGAACTGAAATTTAAAAGGCATTTTCAGTTCATTTCTGGTGCATAATCCTGATTTCAATTGCGTTTAAAGTTACTGCTTTCAGGGTCCAAAATACTGTTCAAAAAGTGCTTTGGCATGGTGAGTGTGCATGCAGGATTTAGGCATCACTGATTGTGTGCAGTTGATACAATATTTGGATAAACATTCACCCAAACTGTTTTATCTCTCATTTCACCATCTTCCAAGGCATTATCCATGTGTGTGGTGAATGGTTTCTTCTCTTTGCCCTGTGTAAATCCAAGGTGTGATGTGTGTGTTTGTGTGTTCAGATCTTCCCACTCTTGAGGTGTTTGGTCAGATGGAGTGGGTGTTTAGTGTTCTCATTTGAGTGTGTGTGTTCTCTCCCAGATTCCTTCATCTCTAAGTCAGCATCGTTGCCGGGGTACAGCAGAAACTGCCTGAACAGGGTAAGAGATCTGAGATAGAAAGAGTGGGTGGAGGCCAGGCCTGCAGATAAATTTGTGGACTGTTTCTCTGGGCTTGTTGAATCAAAAAGATTCTTTAAATGCTCATGGCAAAAAATAAAAAGAATAAAAACAAGATAGAAAAAGCTAAAGAAAAGAAAAACAGCTGTTAACCGAATAATGTGCTGATAGTGTTAACAATATAATGTAGGCTATATAAATACATACACATATATTATATAATGTATACGTAAACACAGATGAGCCAACTCACAGGTGAAGCAAATAACGTTGATTATCTCCTAACAAGGCCACATGTCAAGGTCTGGGTAGATTAGATGGTAAGCAAATAATCTGTTCTCGTAGTCAACGTGTTGAATGCAGGAGAAATGTGCAGGAGTAAAGACCTGAGCGACTTTGACAAGAGCCAAATTGTTATGGCCAGACAACTGGGTCAGATCTTCTCTGAAACGACAAGGCTTGTGGGGTGCTCCCGGTCAGCAGTGGTGAGTATCTACCGACAGTAATCCGAGGAGGGACAAACCACATACCAGCGACAGGTTGTTGGGCGCCCAAGGCTCATCGACGTACAAGGGCAACGAAGGCTATCCCGTCTGGTCTTAATCGACAGAAGGTGTACTGTGGCACAAGTAACAGAAACTTTTAATGATGGTTATGGAAGGAATGTGTCAAAACACACAGTGCATCGCACCCTGCTGCGTATGGGGCTACGTAGCCACAGACCGGTCAGAGTCCCCATGATGACCCCTGTCCATTATCGAAAGCACCTACAATGGACATGCAAGCATTGGAACTGGACCTTGGAGCAGTGGAAGAAGGTCGCCTGGTCCGATGAGTCCCATTTTCTTTTACTTCACATGGATGGCCGTGTACGTATGCGCCATTTAAGTGATGGCACCAGGATGCACTGTGGGAAGATGACAAGCCGGTGGAGGGAGTGTGATGCTCTGGGCAATGTTCTGCTGGGAAACCCTGGGTCCGGCCATTCATGTGGATGTCAGTTTGACACGCATCACCTACCTAAACATCGTTGTGGACCAGGTACACCCCTTCATGGCAATGGTATGCTCTGATGGCAGTGGCCTCTTTCAGCAGGATAATGCGCCCTGCCACACTGCACACATTGTTCGGGAATGGTTTGAGGAACATGATGAAGTGTTCAAGGTGTTGCCCTGGCCTCCAAATTCCCCATATCTCAATCCGATTGAGCATCTGTGGGATGTGCTGGACCAACAGGTCCGATCCACTGCGGCTTCACTTCGCAACTTACAGGACTTGAAGGATCTGCTGCTAATGTTTTGGTGCCAGATACCACAGGACACCATCAGGGGTCTTGTAGAGTCCATGCCTTGGCAGGTCGGCGCTGTTTTGGCGGCCCGCAGAGGACACGATGGCATTTGTTCAAAAGATTTAATAACTCACAAGATGATATCTGAAGAAACTGGATATGAACGCACACAAAGTGTCTAGATTTTGTCTAGACAACATTTTTAATTCTTGTCACTATTATTATTATTATTATTATTTTGTCTCATTTGCAACCATTTTAGTAAGTTGCGTTGCACTTACAATGGAAGACTATGGGGCAAGTGTACCACAGGGTTTATAAGCAGAAATGTGAAGCTTGTATTTTATTTTTATTTTTTGTATGCCTGTGTTAGGACTTTTCCCCTTGTAAACAGTATCTTTCGGTAGCCATGCATCTATTGTGTGAAAGTTACAGTGTTTGCTGGCTTTACATACTCATGACAGGAGTTGAAAGATTTAATATAACTGTACAGACAAGGTTAGTGAGCAATTTTATCACACTAGTCTCATTAAAGTGCGTAATGTGTGTATGCAGTATGTATTTTAACATTTATACTAGTGTAATGTCTTGCCCCATAGACCTCCAAGTGTTCATACAAACTGAGGGACACAGTTATTCTCTGTGGTAATCAATAGCATGCCGAATGCTTTATTTAACCTGGAACATTTTTAGGCTTCAAAGGGATAGTTCACCCAAAAACGAAAATTCCCTTATCATTTACTCACTCCCATGCCATCCAGATGTGTATGACTCTCTTTCTTCTGCTGAACACAAAGATTTTTAGTAGGTCCATAAAATGCAAGTGAATGGGTAACAAAACTTTGAAGGTGCAAAAGGACATCAAGGCAGCTTAAAAGTAATCCATAAGACTCCAGTGGTTAAATCCATGTCTTCAGAAGCAATATGATAGGTGTGGGTGAGAAACAACATCATCAATATTTAAGTCCTTTTTTACTGTAAATCTCTACTTTCACTTTCAAATTCTTCTTCCTTTGTTTTTGGCGATTTGCATTCTTCTTGCATATTGCCACCTACTGAGCAGGGAGGATAATTTATATTTAAAATGGACTTAAATGTTGATCTGTTTTGTCTTAAATATTGATCTGAAGATTTAACCACTGGAGACTTATGCTGCCTTTTTTTCTTTTTGGACCTTCAACATTTTGATACCCATTCACTTGCATTTTGAGGAACTACAGAGCTGAGATATTCTTCTACAAATCTTTGTTTGTGTTCAACAGAAGAAAGAAAGTCACACACATCTGGGATGGCATGGTAAATGTCTGGTAAATGATGAGAGAATTTTCATTTTTGGGTGAACTATCCCTTTAATATTGTTTCTTTTCAGCCCCACAGTGCAGACTATTTTCACTATGACAGCAGCAATTCAGTCAACATGACTTCCAGAGGTGAGTTTCTCTGTGAGCTACTGTATGAAAATATGACATCTCTGGATTGATATAAAGAAAGTGAATTCTTATTTCTATTTCTTTGTTTTTCCAGACTACAAGGTGAGGATCTTTACAAATGACTTGTTCTAAGAGAGAAATTTGTGCTGAAATCCAAGGACCCAGTTTCTCTGACATTGATTCAGCCTTGTTACAGCCTTTCAAAGGGGAATTGGTGTTAACTGTGAAATTTAGTCCTACATTTGTCTTAACTGTTATCCTAAAGTCCCCCTGATTTTTACAGTATATCTGATGATATTTAAATATGTAATGAATCCATCAGTCTACTCTCATGTTTATTGCAGATATACCCCTACAAGGCTCTGATAGTAACTGTTAGAGGACGCAGTCAGCTCCCACATGATGTGGACAGAGCAAGATTAGAGGTGAGCAAAGTGCTTTAATTTATTAGATATGATCTTTTTCCTATATAAATACTATAACTTATTTTTGTTGGTAATAAAATTGCTCATTAAAGGATATGAAATGAAAAATGGTGATGTATTTTTTTGTTTGAAAATATATTTTCCTATCCAAGTTTAATATGTATATACAACAAAAAGCAAGCCATTCATATATTAGTTCTCCTGAATAGTGTAAACACTGTAGCTCTATCAGAACATTGCTCTGTTTGTTTGAGCTTTCCAACCAGCCCAACAAAATGCATGTAAACTCAGTATATTTACATGCACTTTAAAAGTTCAATTTCAGTCAGATAATTTGTCTAATAAATTATTATTTTTTATTTTTTTAAATGTCATGTAAATGCTTTATTCTGACTAAAATTGTACCAATCTGATTTTTGCAAAGACAGACTAACAGACCTAGATAATGCGATTGTAGCTCGGCTTTGTCCATCATGTATTCACGGTAGTCAAACCTCAGTTGTCCTCGGCATTGTGCGCGTGCTCTGAAAGACAGATGTGACATGCAACATGTATTTAAACCCATGTATTTGTAGTCCTTCCTTCAAATATTCTACATATGATACTGTCTACTGTTTTTTAAATGGTATATGAAGCAGCAGACATTATGCAACAACTTTTCAAATAAACTTTTCAAAAAGTAGTATATGTTTTTGACAAATTACCTCATTATGTGCATATTTAATTCAGCAAAGTCTGTTTAAATAGTGAGCCAAGAAAGAGTTGTTATTTTAACAACTCTTTCTTGGCTCACTATTTACTCTCGACAGTAGTTCTAGTAGTATTGTAGTGCTATTCCGGATACAGACATTATTTTTAGGGGCCAAAAACTGAAGGGGCGTATATGTTAGTTTTCTTATTCTGCTTCCATTCTTGAAATCTGTAGCAGCCCATAGAACCATATGTAGGAAAATGGTGGAAATTGGCACACTGATAGGGGTGTGTATGATTAGCCCCCACACAAAATTTGGGGACTCTAACTCAAACCCTCTAGCGCCACCAAGCGTTAAAAATGTAAAATACGTTTCGGCCGATAACTTTTGAACCGTAAGTCCTAGAAACAAAATTCTTTTTTCCTCTTATTGGTTTTTAAGCTCTGCCCACTAGATTTTCCACCATTTTGAATTGTCCGAAAATCAAGCTTTTTTTAACTCTTCGTAGACCGTATGTCCGATTCACTCAAAATTTTGCATGTATCATCTAGAGACACTCATGACAAAAATTATGGAATTCATGATGATAGAATAAACCATTTTCGTATACCGCATCAACGAATTCGAAAGTGAACATCCCAAAATGGACATGAGGCTGTATCATGGCAACACTTTAGCATTCTGACACGAAACTTGGTATATGTCATCACAAGCATGACGTTTTGGCACAGCACCACCTAGTGGTCAAGAATTTATTTTTTATTTTTTTGCTTTTAACTTCTGAATAGTTTGGCCTACAATTATGAGACTAGTTGCTTTAGATTCCTTGGGGCATACGCAGTCCAGTGATACCCAATTTGTCATGGTTGGCCATATTTACTGTCCGCCATTTGGAATTTCCTTTAAAACCTACTTTTTCAAACTCCTCCTAGGTCATACAGCCAATTTGCTCAAAATTTGCCATGTATCTTCTATTGACACTCATGACAAAAAGTTGTGAAAAGCTTTTTGATAGACCTTACCATTCTCATGTAATGAATAAACGAATAATAATATGGCAAGGTGCCAGTCTATCTCATGAAGGCTTTGGCATATTGACATGAAACTTCATATGTGGCATTGTGACCAAGCCCTGACAATACCATATCAATTTGGTGACAGTGCCACCTATTGGTAAATAGTTATAAGCACTTGTATTACATTATAAGTCATGAAACTCATTTATTTTTTCATCACTCTGCTTAAAATCATCACCGGAATTCTATATTCAATCTAAATGTTTGCCTTTGGTGTGCTTGGCCCTGTAATTGCTGCTTGCAGCTATATTTGCAATTCTGTTTGGTGCCACAAGTGGCAGAAATGACACAGTAGATTTAAGATCATTGTAAAATAATTAAGCAAAAATTCAGTGGTTGTGCTCTAATATAGCAGCACGATTTGATTATGGTAACTTTTTATTTGCTAGTAATTCATTGGCTGTGTTTTTGTGTGAACGCAGAGACATCTGTCCCAACAAGAGTTCTATCACGTCTTTGGAATGACTGTGGCAGATTTTGACCGGTTGCCACTGTGGAAACGAAATGAGCTGAAGAAACAAGTCAGACTGTTTTAGAAGCTTAAAGCACAGGACTCATGCCAAAACTACACAGTGCTGCTAGATCCAACTGGGTCTGGAGGAACCAAATGTTGTGGAATAGAGATCTGGATCCCTCAGAAGAATTTGTTCTGGTCAGTTTGGGTCCATCAGAAGTGTGAAAAAAGGGACAGTCTGGATTCATTTACTGCTAATGAATCTACTGATCAGCGGCTGTTGAATGAAAATGTGAAAACTTTGCTCTGCTGCATAGCTGGAGCAACAGTGGTTGATTTCTTTTGGTTTGAATTATTTCAGGATTGTTTTGTTTTTCTAGCTTTTAAGACTTTAAGGAATAGTTCACCCAAAAATTACAATTCTGTAATCATTTACTCACCCTCATGTTGTTCCAAAACTGCATGACTATTTTTTGGGTGAACTATCCTCTTTGCCTTTTTAACTAATTGGATATCTCAGTGTCACCTGCTGTTTAGATCGAATGTTGAGTAAATCTTAAATATTGCGCCAGAATGTTGTAAGAACGTCATTCTCACTATGCTGTATGATGAATGTTGAGTTTATGGAGTGAACCGTTTGCTAGTGTGATATCTAATAACATTTGAACGAGTGTAATTTGTGTGTTATAAAACCAAAGTCATAGAAATTTATTTTCTAGTACATATCAAAATGTGCCATACAAATTTAGGGGATTCAAGAGGATGAATAGCTTATATGTACAGGAAATGAAAGAATGACAAAACAAGAATAAAGCCAAGCAATGTAAGTCTGGATCGGGGAGAGACCCTCCTGGAATGAGGAGAGCCGGTTTTTTAAAAGCCCTCACCGCCCTCCGCACAGGTGAATCCGGGCTTAATGGGCAGGGCTCATCAACTCAAAACGAAGCACCAGCCCACAAACACCGGGGAGAAGAAAAATCACAAGCTCAGCAGTGGTCGTCACATCCTTTAAATAATAATGTTTCCCAAACAATGCAGCTTGATTTCATGCTTAATGACTGAAATGTTTGCAATATGGCATTATTATCATTTTAAAGCAACTGTAATTGATGTGGGAAAGACTTTAAAACTGAAGTATGTAATTTCTGCAACACTAGCGCCACAAATTGCAAAAATAAGCAGTGTTTTCAAACAGTTTTCCAAGTATGCCCCTCGCCTGCAGTTGTTCAAACAGTCAGTTAGTCCTGCCCCCAACTCACGCCATTGGTTGAGTAACGTTGTTGGGTAGGATCTAAGTGGGTTGCTCAAAACAAACAGGAATTTATATAGCACCACAGAGACACAGTATTTACAGTTTTTGAGAAAATAACCTATGAATGGCTCACTTAGAGTTGTCTCTGCATATTAAAGGTGCACTCAGTAACTTTTGTCTTTGTGTCATCATGGACATACACTGACACCTAGCAGCTTGGAGGCTGTAAAATCTGCGATGGGACAAAGATGCCTCAGTTTGTTCCTGGCAGGGTACTCAGCCTTACAGGCTCCATATGATTAGGATTAGGGTGAGGGCAGGGTTAGGGCATATGCTGCCTCCCAGGAACAAACTGATGTCCCTTTGTACAATAGGCTTTAAAATCAATAGTTTTCAGTTTCAGATGTCATTGTAGAAATGTAGTTTTCACAGTCAGCCATGATTACTTTAATCAGTGAGTGAAAGTGTCAAATAACAGGACGGTTACTGAGATTAAGCGAGTAGTATTCAGCTGGTCATGTGATTCTAACATGGCAGCCCCCATGTGTGGACCCTCTCCATATAGAATAAAACAGCTTTTATAAGGTTACTGATATGACTGGAGTCTTCATTTTAATGTGAGTGCTCATGATTTCCTACATATATTGTAAAATTACAATTCATGTCTTTAGGAGTTAAACTTTTTTAATGAGGAAAAAATTACTGAGTGCACCTTTAAGCTGGAATAGAAGAACGTATTTTAATACTGAAAAAGATATATACTTCTGCTTTAATTTCTAGAAAGGAAAGACTTGGTTGATGTTGGGCTTATTTTTAAAAACAAGTACTTTTCAGATGGATTTTACTGAAAGTAGAACTGTATTGATATGGAAGTGGTAGGTGTAGAAGTTGTAATGATTGAATGAAGCATGGAATAAATTTCAGTTGTTCATAGCAGGACTCTCAAAGTGCACAAACATTGCCTGAATTTTGTGTAATCTAACACTAGAAACCTTTAAAAAGCAATATTGAAATTGCACCTGTTGTTTTGAACTAATGCAGTAATAAACATCAACTATAACATTTCATTTCCTGCATACGTTGTTTTTGCTTTCACGAAAATCTGTCGAAAGCCTATTGAATTTCAACTTTCGACCAATGCATTTCCATGATGTTCCTGATGTTTTACAGATCGTAAAAATGATTTCTAGCCAATAAAATATTTTAAAGATGAGAATAACTAGAAAAAAGTATAATGACTGTTTATTGTAACTATATTCCCTGATATTTCCAGGTTTTTTTATGACCGTGGAACCCTGATCTCATGAAAAAGCATTTGCAACTCATTTTACTTCTGTAATGTGACGCACTTATTATTGTATCCATCAGAAAAAGTAAAAAGTGGTCCCTTTGAGGTTGGAGGAGAGTTGGAAAAATAAGAGGGCTTGGTGATGTCATCACAAAATGACAGTCATTTTCGAGGTGGAAAAAGCCATTACATTAAGTACCTTTTTTTTCTTTTTCCTTTGGAATAATTTTCACTGATGAATCAGAAGTTTCAAACTTTTAAAGTTTGCATACCCTTGGAGAATTGGTAATATATGCACCATTTTTAAAGAAAACATGAGTGAGCAGGCAAAACACATTTCTTTAATTTCTTATGGGATTCATATTCAACTGTAGGTTATAACAGAATGGCACAATCATAAAACAAAACATGGCAACAAAGAAAAAAATGAAATGATCCCTGTTCAAAAGTCTGCATACCCTTAGTTCTTAATACTGTGTATTGTCCCCTTTAGCGTCAATGACAGCGTGCAGTCTTTTGTAATAGTTGTCTATGAGGCCCCAAATTCTTGCAGGTGGTATAGATGCCCATTCATCTTGACAAAATGCCTCCAGGTCATGTAAAGTCTTTGGTTGTCTTGCATGAACCACACGTTTGAGATCTCCCCAGAGTGGCTTGATGATACTAAGGTCAGGAGACTGTGATGGCCACTCCAGAACCTTCACCTTTTTCTGCTGTAACCACTGGAGGGTCAACTTGGCCTTGTGCTTAGGGTCATTGTCATGCTGGAAAATCCAAGAGCGAAGGCTGCACATGGGACGTGCAGAAGAATGCAAATTGTCTGCCAGTATTTTCTGATAGCATGCTGCATTCATCTTGCCATCAGTTTTCACAAGATTCCCCGTGTCTTTAGAGCTCACACCCTCCTTCTTGGTCTACCTGACCTTGGCTTGGTATCAAGAGATGCCTGAATTTTCCACTTCTTTTTTTTTTTTTTTTTTTTATATATTAACAATTTTTATTGATTCCATTCAACAAATTAAATGAACATCACAGAAAATTAAATTATGTATAATTAAACCCCTCCCCCCGAACACCCCCACCCGACACAAACACACCCCAGTGGCCATAAATATTTTAAAAAACACACACACACACACACACACACACACACACACACACAAAACACGTACACACAAAAAAAAATAGTGCAGAGTAGGTGGCGAAGCTGTAAATACTTATAAAACTGAGATCTGGGAATGCCAAAATGTTGAACCAAATTTTCAAAAGGTCTCAATACTCCACCCTCATATAGGTCACCAAGTGCATTAACCCCCCTCACAATCCAATCTGACCAAAAAAGGGGACTTATTAACACATAGTTTAGGGTTCAGCCATATGCTCGAGGCTGCGTTTAAATAAATATCCAAATTAAACACTCTGGACACTTTTGTCAATATCGAGTGCAAATGCAAAATAATGGGGTGCAACTTAACCTCTCCGGCTAGTTTGATCGAAAGGCTTTGCAGTGGTGAAATAGGGGCAAGAACTTCCTTTTCAATACAAAACCAGGGAGGGGCTCTCTCAGGTGGAAGCGACCAATGAGCCAAATGTCTAAGACCGAACGCATAATAATAAAACAAAATCTTGGGTAGGCCTAGCCCACCATTGTCAATTGGCCTATGTAACTTATTGAAATTTAATCTGGGGTGCTTACCATTCCAAATAAAGGACTTCGCTATGCTATCAAATTGCTTGAAATAAGAGAGGGGGACATCTACAGGGAGAGACTGAAGCAGGTAGTTGAATTTTGGAATACAATTCATTTTAATAACATTAACCTTCCCAATCATCGATAAATGTAATGAAGCCCACCTGTCCACATCACTCAAAAAGGGGGGTAGTGGCTCAGCAGTTAAGGCTCTGGGTCACTGATCAGAAGGTCAGGGGTTCAAGCCCCAGCACCACCAAGATGCCACTGTTGGGCCCTTGAGCAAGGCCCTTGACCCTATCTGCTCCAGGGGTGCCGTATCATGGCTGACCCTGCACTCTGACCCCAGCCTAGCTGGGATATGTGAAGAAGAAGAATTTCACTGTATATGTATAATGTGTGATAAATAAAGAACATTAAAAAAAATTTAATTAATTAAAAAAAACTTTTTATTAAAGGGTCAAAATTAATGAAATATGTCAGACAAATTTGCTGGGAATAAAATCCCCAAATACTTAATGCCCTGTTTGGGCAACTGGAAGGCGCCCGGCTGGAAAGCCGTTACTGGGCAGTACGCTGTCAGAGCCAAAGCTTCGGATTTAGACCAATTAACTCTGTATCCTGAGAACTTGGAAAAGGAATTTATAATTCTGTGGAGGCAAGGCATAGATCTAGTAGGTTCAGAGACAAATAATAAAATATCATCTGTGTAAAGCAGAAGCTTATGCGCCACACCTCCCGCTGTCACCCCTGGAAAATCATCCTCCTTTCTTATCGCGGCTGCTAATGGTTCCAGGGCAAGACAGAACAATAATGGGGAAAGAGGGCAATCCTGCCGAGTGCCCCTATCCAGAGTAAAATAATCTGAAATTAATCCATTTGTTTGTACCGCTGCTACAGGGTGTCTATAAAGTAACTTAATCCAACCAATAAATGTACTCCCGAGCCCGTATATTTCCAGAATCTTAAAAAGATAATCCCATTCTACCATATCAAACGCCTTTTCTGCGTCAAGTGAAATGGCAGCGATCGGGGATTGATCATTCGCTACTGACCATATGATATTGATGAAACGCCTAATGATATCAGAAGAGTTGCGGCCCCGAATAAACCCCACCTGATCTATAAGTATAAGTGATGTCATAACTTTACTTAATCGATTAGCCTGTATTATTCTTTAAATTCTTTAAAAGCATTATTAATATCAATGGCCAAATTAAATATTTCACCACCAGCAGATTTCACTGAGGGAATGATAGAAAGAGACACTCTCTGTTTTATATATCTTGCCAAAAGTTTTCCTGCTTTGTCCCCTGACTCAAAATATGACTGTCTTGCCCTGAATAGCCAAAACTCCACTTTCTGCGACAAAATAGTATTATATCTGTATTTCAATCGAGTCAATTCTCTGAGGCCATCAGATGACATATGGTGCTTCAGCTCTGCCTCTGTACTTTTAATATTCTCTTCCAACTCCACAAGATCTCGTGCTTTGGATTTTTTGATGAATAAGGCATACTGTATGATCTGACCCCTAAGAACAGCCTTAAGTGCCTCCCAATCCATGCCCACAGAGGATACTGAGGACCAGTTGGTCTCCATATAAACACTGATTTCAGTCTTTAACATTTGTTGGAAATCAGGATTTTGCAAAAGGGATACATTAAGGCGCCAACTATATGATTTATTTTTCTCCATATGTGGCATCACCTTTAAACTCACCAGGGTGTGATCTGAGACTGAAATGTTTCCAATTGAGCAGATGAAATGAGGGATTTGGATATTAAAAAAAAAAATCTATTCTAGAATAAATCTTATGGACTGATGAAAAAAATGTATAGTCCCTACCAGATAGGTTCAAAAGTCTCCAAATATCTGTAAGACCAGGATTTTTACACATCCTGTGAAGCGTCAGTGTTGCTCTAGGGGGCTTACACACTTTTGCTTCACTATGATCAAGGATTGAGTCCATCAAAAGATTAAAGTTTCCTCCCAGTATTATATCATGAGGGGTGCCAGCGGTTTACAACATCCCTTCAAGATCTATAAAAAAAACCCTGATCATCAGCGTTAGGTGCGTAAATATTAGCCAAAATCAACCTTTGCCCTTGAATTTCAGCTAAAACAATAATCACTCTTCCTAATTTATCTTTAATCTGCTTGAGACATTTGAATTGTAGATGTTTATTAATCAATATTACTCCCTTGCTTACTTGAGCCAACACTAAAGAAAACATGTCCAACCCATATCGTCCCAAATTTTTCAGCTCTAAAGACACGGGGAATCTTGTGAAAATTGATGGCAAGATGAATGCAGCATGTTATCAGAAAATACTGGCAGACAATTTGCATTCTTCTGCACGAAAGCTGCGCATGGGACGCTCTTGGACTTTCCAGCACGACAATGACCCTAAGCACAAGGCCAAGTTGACCCTCCAGTGGTTACAGCAGAAAAAGGTGAAGGTTCTGGAGTGGCCATCACAGTCTCCTGACCTTAGTATCATCGAGCCACTCTGGGGAGATTTCAAACATTGTTCATGCAAGACGACCAAAAACTTTGCATGACCTGGAGGCATTTTGTCAAGATGAATGGGCAGCTATACCACCTGCAAGAATTTGGGGCCTCATAGACAACTATTACAAAAGACTGCACGCTGTCATTGATGCTAAAGGGGACAATACACAGTATTAAGAACTAAGGGTATGAAGACTTCTGAACAGGGATCATTTCATTTTTTTCTTTGTTGCCATGTTTTGTTTTATGATTGTGCCATTCTGTTATAACCTACAGTTGAATATGAATCCCATAAGAAATAAAAGAAATGTGTTTTGCCTGTTCACTCATGTTTTCTTTAAAAATGGTACATATATTACCAATTCTCCAAGGGTATGCAAACTTTTGAGCACAACTGTATATATATGAAATTCCAAACAACAAAAGGTCCCCTTTACTTGTCAGATATCACTCAAATAGGTGCAATGAAATATCACAGCCCTGTTTACAAATTTAGCATTTTAACTATTGCCCCTATATTTACACAATATCACTATAAACCCCAAGGGGGCCTTTCACCCCAAGGGTGGGGCAAAAGGCCCTCCTGAATTTTAATCTAAATCTGTTATTTATTTTCACAGATTACGTTGCTCCATCAATATTCAATACAAATAAATCATTTTTGTTCAATCTTGATACATTTTGAAACCAGAAAAAAAAAGCTACTTTTTCCTTAAGGTGTGCCTCTAGCACCATTGTACCCGAATCAAAAAAATGTTTGGGGGGGGGTATTTTCGGTAATCAACAAGATACCACAAATGCTGTCGATTGATCTTGTGTTGAACCCCAAATATTCCTTTATCCTCTACATTTTCTTTTTTTTTTAAACATCTTAATCTGTATTGTACCTTGCTTGAGTTTGTATTTCCTTTTGCGTTCATTGTGCGTTCTTTATTCTGTTTTTTTTAATGATTCTTTTGCAGTTCACACAAAAAACTGAACCAAAAACATTTTAATGGGTACAAATGAAAAGTATTGCAATTCAGTGCTGCTTTAACACAATCTCATATATAAACCAACTGACTGGAGGGGAGTGACATTTCCTAGGTCATAACAAGTGGACATTATTAGTTGAACATGTAGAATGAGCAGACACAGGTGATGACAATAGCTTAGGCTCGCAGTCTGAGTCCTGGCGGGCAGGATGTCATTGATCGCAGAGATCCAAGCGTCTGGTGCTCGCTCTCAGCCCTCTTCATCCTGTTGGGTGTCTTGATGCTGGACTACATTTACCCTTTGAGTGAAGACATGCCAGCCCTCATGATCTCATCAACCAGAAGAATGTTACTGGCAATTACAGTGCTGTTCAGATGGAAAAGAGGTTTTTTTTACTTGGTTGAAGGTTGAACCCTGAGCCAATACTGAGACTATTTGAAATGGAATACTTGCATACTTTTTAAATACAATGGGTTTTTCATGTCCCAGGGGTTCATTCAAACTGAATTAGAAACTTTTTACCATGCCTCGTCTTTCATGTACATATTTTACTGTTTTAGCCTTGTCCCAGACCCATACTTTCAATATTAAACAAATAACACCCATTATAAAAATACAAATTATATCTGGTTATATACTGGCAAATGTAGCATGTCTTCAATGTATCCCCTACATAGAGTGCATAGTATACATACTCCAGAAATAGTACGAGTACCTGTAGTATACTACTACTGACTCTAGACGCTAGAAATATAAATGTCCTGTTGAACCAGGTGCTGAATTTTAATTAACTGAATGTGCTCACTCTTGCATGTTTGATGAGACAGTATCATCACTATTCAGAAGCAGAGTGAGTGCTGATGTTGCATGGTGTCTGACTGCATTTACTATAGACAGAGTAACACAGAATTCAGCCATGCTGTTCTTTTTTGGCAGTGATATTTACTTGAATCTCTCACCATGAGTGAAGGAGCTGCTTCTTCACACTGTAGTTATCCCATACACCGGCCTCGCCGGCTACCATTGGTTCACCTGCAAATTAAACAAAAAGGAACATACATTTCACAAATGTCAGTGGCAAAAAAGCAATCGTTTGGAAGCTTGATTCATTCCCAAAATATTTCATAGAATCAAAACACTAATTCAACAATCTGTTCACATTATTCCTCAAAAATAGGGATGGGATTGCAAAGAATTAAAGAAATCTGATCCCTCTAAACAATTCCAGTTCCTTAAAGGTTCATTAACAATTCTTTTAGTACTTCTGAAATAAGTTCAAATTGGAAATAAGAAATGCAATTATTTTTGGATATTATAAAAAAATAGATAGCAGATTTGAACAGAACAGATTCTTGCAAATGGTATTTTTACAGACTTTATTTTAAGACAGTTTATCAATCCATATATATATATATATATATAGTAAAATACCACTAATTACAACAAAAACGCAATGTGGATCTAACTACACACCATCATATCTAAAACCTTCCAGAAATGACTCTGAATTATTGGTTCAAGTCAGACATGATGAAACGAATGACTCGTAGTTCCATATATTTTTTATTCACTAAAAAGAACAGGATGATTTACGTCCTTAGTTGTTTTGTGGTGTAGAATCAAAAGATTTGGCACGAGTCATTCATTCAGGAATCGCTGTACACTCGACACGCTGTGTTTCACTCAGTAGATTCAAAAGAACCAGCTCATAAGAGTAATTTGCTCTGAAAAATAAACAATTCTCTCTTCCCAACTCCACAAAAATTGGTCACAGAAAATTATTTTTTTATGTTTGTTATTTTGCTGTTTAGGAGTAATATTTGGAGTAAACAGTGAAGTAGTGAATTTGCTGTATGGATGTGCGAGACTAGTCGATTAAACTGTTACTGCTGCAAATAGTTGCCAGTGGAAATACTAGTTGGTTAAAAATATTTTAATACATTTTGCTTTGTCTTAGGCTATGCTCAAATTTCTGTCATGTTAACGTTACTTTTTAAATATAATAAATAATACAGTTAAGAAAGCACATATCTACAGCAGATGTTTATAAAGTTTCATTTTACACCAGGACGTCTCCCCCTTTCACTTGCGGCATGCAGAAAAATGTCCTCTCGCAAGATGAGAAAAGTATGGGAATATATACACTTCAGTGGTGGTGGTTCGGGAAGGTGGGATGCTTACCCAAGCTCTACCGGCTGGTAAGTTGTAATGCCTTATTGTAATAGTGTTTTTGAGGTAAGAAAAAAGTATCTATTTCCGACTCTCTGCAACTTCTGTTCCAGCCACAGGTGCATTTAACTTCTTTTTGAATAGATGTCAATGAAAGGATGCTTCAGTACAGTGAAACTGCATTTGTGAGAAAACAACCCCGCAGTTAATGAATTGGCTGCCTTCCTGCTAATCTTTACACATTTTACACTAAACAATCCTTTTGGAATGAACTTTGCTTGGAGTTTACTATGATAAAATTTTGATCGGATTTTTATCATGGATTGCTTTTGGACAGGTAGGTGTCAGTTTACGGCTCTGCATTCATTTGTGTGGTATCCAACAGTGTTTCCCCATTAATTACCTAGACTGTAGTGGCCCACCAGTCTAATTTGTCCCTCCACAGTTTCATAATGAACTGAAAATATTTTTACACTTCTCATAATTACATAAAAAGATCTATAGCATTGAGTTTTGCACCGTTGCTTCGGCAAAGCATCTCTCACTCCCTGTAAGTCTACTGAAATTTTGGTATTGTGATAATGTGTATCCTTTATTGTACATGGTAGATGTTGCTGCAATAACATGATGAAAAAGTAGATCTCATTCCATAAACTATGATCACCCCTGCTGTAAATGATGGTGGAGGTTTTCCTTTATTTGACTACCATATGTAACATAAAATAATTATCATGTGACAATAGTCTCCTCCCCTACCCAGAGCAGTTTACATTTCTGTCGCAGAGAATTGAGTTGATTGTATAGGTTCACTATTAGGTTGTGCATCGGTCATAATTTTAGAAAAAGATACAACATAAACTTTGACATGTTACTTGAGCATGTAACTTTATCTCCGGACAAGAGAATGACCAATTTACTTTACATGACAATGCTTAAAGTGGAGCCCTGGCTCAAATGTATGCTCTAGTCAATGTTGTGTTTTGACCATTTGTGAACTGCGTTAAACTCCGTCTCGTTTATGTTTTGTGGGTGTGACTTTTTTGCCATGTCATCACCATTCATATCTATACAACCAATGTGTTTATGATTAAATTACTACTAGAGCACAAAATTGTTTAGAAGAGCACACTGATCTAGTCTCTTAATTTTGATCTCAAAGTGCACCAGATTGACGCATTTAACTTTAAAATGTACAACATTTTCTTACGGTGGACCATGCCACCGGACCGCCCCAGAGGATCTGAGGTCCACCCACCAGTCTCACAAAATCCTGTGGGAAACACTGTATCCACAAACAGTGATTTACTCTCATAACACGCTGATGTCATTGACAGGGACATTATATAATTGGCTTAGAAGACTCACATGATCCAAGTTAACCATTATGTTCTCTTCCATGGTAGAGAGGTAGGCATTTCATTCCATAAAAGTCTCTAGGTTTCTCATAGGCCTATTTTTTCAATCCCAGCTTTAAATGGTAACTTATTAACTTTAACCAAACAGCTATCCTATCCTGATCATGATGCTCATCCCAAAATATTCACAGCTTTCAGCACATTTAATTTTCTTCAGTAGACTTTGCTTAGCTGTTAATTATTTTCAACAATGTGCTGACTGTGAATATGTTGGGTACATCTTGGTGAATTCTGTTTAGAAGGCATTTAGTATCGGATTTGGCTGTTGGAATAATAAATCAAGTATTTCAAATGGATCATATATTTTGTTTTCCGAATGTGTTACATTTAGACTAGTCGATTACAAATTTTAAATGTCAGTGAAATTAGTTGTTGCACACATCCCTAATTTGCTGGTTTTTGGACTGTTTAATGTTTTCCAAGCAACATAGTGCATTAATATATAGAATGTGTTGTCAGAACTGTGCGGTTGACTGCATTTGACAACATTTAATAGAAGTATTTCTTGATATTTTTTGGCTTTTCAACATTCCATTTTTTCTATAATGTCAGGCCAATATGAGTGTGTATATGTGTGGGAAGGGCACATGCCTGTGCTCAGGTCCACTCCCACCAGCTGTCCAGACTCTTTGTATTCACTCTGCAGCTTCACAAGTGTCTCTTGCGGGTCGTAGCCTGAATTCTGAGCCAAAACCTTTACAAACAGAGAATTTGTTTAAAACCACAATTCTGGAATTCCATGTCAGAACCTTGTTGCTCTATATTCTACATTATTTTTGAAGATGAGATTTTAGTTTTGTTTTTGCCAGTACCTTAGGGATGATAAGGAGGGCGTCAGCAAATGCCTGCACACCCAGCTGGGATCGGCCTTTCACTTTGGGCTTGTGTTTGACCAGAGCATCAGCCACAGCCACCTCGAACGCACCAGCCCCGGCCACAACAGAACCTAAACAGAGAAGAGACAATGAGAGGCATTCAAGCATGAGCCTATATCACCCTCTTGTGATCTGTAGATGGCATTACCAAAAGGAGTATTAAGGAGTGATCCCACTTCAATTATAGGCTACTTGAAATCTTGCCAAAAAAAACAAAACAAAAAAAGTGGGTGAGGCTTCTTTCCACCTACCATCTTCAATGGCATTTTTGACTGCTCGGAGTCCGTCTCTAACCGCGTCTTTGATCTGCATGAGGGTGTGCTTGTTGGGCCCTTTCACCAGCAGCGTCACTGAACGAGGGTTTCCACACTTCTCAACGAACGTGTATTTCTCCTCTCCCTAGCAAACATAAGTGAGCATCATACTCAGACGTTACAGAATATATTTCCTTGTGTAGGAAATAAAACCACAGTGCTCACCAGTGTGTGCTCATATACGAGCCCAGCGTGTCCCAGACACTCAGGCGTAAGGTCGTCCACAGAGTTCATGGCTACACCACCGCAGGCCAGAGTCAGTCTAATTGGAAGATTAAGAGTTCAGACAGAATTGAGAGACTATTTTAACTATTTAAAAAAGGGTTCAGTTAAAAATAAAATCACATTTAAAAGGTGTCAAAGTTTAATGTTTTTTTTTTCCCTGAGTAAAATGTTAGTCAAGGTTTCTTGCACTAACATGTGCACTGAAAAGTGCCATAAACTGTTCAGATCAGACTAAAATTGTTAGGAATCTTGTTAAAAATAAACTTCAGCTGGCCAGAAACAGTATAAGGTTTGACAGACCACACTTATAAGTTCTTCTGGTGTTTAGGAAAAATTGAATCTTTCCTAGTTCCTCCCTACCTCACCGTGACTGGGCAGCAGGGCTTTTAAAAACCCGGCCTGCTGTCAAATGCGGGTAGAAATCGGCAGTGCCGGGTCACTCGGTCTCTTTTACTAGCCACTTTGGCAGGTTATGTTTTTCCTGCACTGAAAATGTTGTGAATGTTGGACCGCCAAAGCAAATTACATTTTATATAACTCAGGTGCGTATTTTGCTTGGTGAGATTAAAGCTTGGTTTTGGCATGACATCGCAGACCCACTCGTGCAACTGAACTGATCCGAGCTATCTCTGGAGCGAGCATGTCAACCGGAAAATCCCTCATTAGCTATGCTTTATCATTAGGCATGCTCTGGAGATAGGATGGTGCAGAGCTGATCACATGTTAGATTCAACCACGGTTCCCTTGATATTGCGGCGCGGATCACAAAACTTATGAAACCCATTAGAAATGTTACATACTGCATACCACGTCAAAGGAAGTCAAACATTTCAAATGGCTAGACAGCCTCAACATAAACAGCACTGACAACGGTAAGGGGAAACAACATTGTGGCATATACCAACATAAATTACAAGACTTTTCAGTCTACACATAATCACCCTTACTAAAATTTAGCACATTTTTACTGTAGTAACACTTACTGGTATTATGAATCAGGGTGAATCTATTAGACTATTTTTATAACAACTGTGAAAGTTGTAAAGTTTCTAAATGTGTTTAGGCTGTAAGTTTTCATAAACACTATTGTTTATTTTTTAGAAAGACCATCTACATTGACCTATCCACTGTAATGAGGAGCCATCAATGGTCTTACCTGTGGTTATGGCCTTAATATTACAAACATGGAAGAACAATGGTAAAATTTCCTAAGGGCAAATCCTGTACAATTTTACATTAAGTGGTATAAAGTTTGGCTTACATGAATTGTGGATAAATTATTGACAAAGTTCTCCTCCTGTTCTGACTGGTCGGTTCGCGGGTGCACACCCGAGTTCGGAAAACAACATTCACACCACCCAAACGAACCGAACTTTGACGTCATTCGAACACAGGTGCGCACCAAAAGTGCTAGTGTGAAAGCATCCGTAGATTATGGCCATGATTCTTCCATCAGAGACAAATTTTGGGGATTGTAAATAATTGTTCTTGTCGTTGAGTTTACAGACAGCTGAAGCGATGAATCTCAGCCTGGCAGTGTCAGAAATTTTGCATTGCAGTAGTGCAGTGACCGCTCCTATGACATCTAGATGAGATATAACACCCAGTCAATGCTGTCAATTGGAACCAAAGTCTTGACAATTATGTGTATCGTACAGTCTGACGTAATATCGCACAGTGTGCCATGGTTTTTGCCCAAGAACTCACTGGGATAATATTGTTCAGTCTGACGAGCAACAATCATGAAGGATCCAAAAAATCGTTAGTTTCTCATGATGAACTTTCCGGACAAGGGAGGAGGTTTTGAGTTCTGAAAGTAACTGTTTTCATAGTAAAAAGAACTTTAATTTCAAAAGATCACAAACATTTATTTTTCTGATATGACCCTTTTAAGCAGCCACAATGGCCTTTTTTTTTTTTTTTTACAATGTGCCAACTCTCATTATAAGCAATAGGAATGGACTGATCCCATCATTAACTGAACTGAGAGCAGGTGCTGATCTTGCATGGTGTCTGACTGAATTTACTAGAGACAGAGTAAAACAGAATTCAGCCATGCCAGTTGAAGAGATGTTTTTATGTCTGATATTGATAATATCCCTCACCTCTCCATGTTCCTCCTCTTTGCTCTGCGCAGTGCCACAATGCCCTCTTTGGCCAAAGCATCCAGAGAGAATGGATCAATACCCTTTCAAAGATCAATCAGATTAAATCAGTGCTGCAGCAGACAGATAGTGTAAGTTTAGGGTTAGAGCATAGAGACTGTGCTGGTCTGATGAATACATGTAGAAGGGAGAGAATTCTTCTAATACAGAGGTAACAGACCACGCATTACTATAGCACAGTTAAATCAGCCAATGAGAGCTACACAAGCACCCATGGGTGTTCACTGTGCGTACAGGGCAGTGTGACTGATTTTCATTGATCACTAACATTTTTCAACCTTAAAAGACTGTGTGCAGTGGGTAGTGCTTATTGCATATAAGAGCCATTGCCTCAAGCAGACCCAGGTTTGAGTACAGCCAGGTCATGTCCCGTTCCAAACCCGCCCCCTCTCTCCCCTAATTTTCTGTCTCCCTTAACTGTCCTATTAAAAAAAAATAAAGGCTATAAATCCTAAAAATAAAATGAAAACCTGTGCTTTAGTTCCATGGAAATCTGATAAATTAGGTTTGGATTAAACAAATTAGACTTGATTCCAAATAAATAAATAAAAATTCCAAAATATTAAATGTCCATTACCTTCTGATTGATGACCACAAAGCTCTTCTTGTTATCTGCACAAACTTTGTTCTTCAGCTCAATGATCTTCATCACCCGATCTTCAATAAACTTCCTCTCAGCATTCACCAGCTTGTCTCTCTCATTCGCACTCTTGTAGAAGAACCCAGAGTTTACCTCTCTGTGAGAAAAGACGTTTAGCATGATAACACATTGATCATTATTTATAGATGTTTTGAGGGGAGAAATATCCAGTAATAAACTGTAAATCTGAAAGAACGTCTTTTAAAGCATACGTTTTCTCATATTCAAGGGAGACGTTGCAGGTGAGAATGAACGCGTCCTCTACCCTCTTCTTCATGTCGGGATGTCTGGCACCATGATCCAACACCAGACCACTGATCAGTCTAAACATGAAACACAAACAAGGCTAAAACATATATTGCCATAATAAAAACAACACATTCTTTCCTGCTATCATTTGGCAGCATGGGTGGTTCACCTAAAAATGAAAATAGTCATTTAATCACCCTCTTGTTGCTCCAAACACATATGGCTATTTCTTTTGATTTTAGGCAGAATGTTAACCATTCCCTTTCAATGTATGGAAAAAATATGCAATGAAAGTACATGGTAACCAAGTCTATCAGTCCTTAACTTTCTGCCTAGCATCTCCTTTTGTGTTCCACAGAAGAAATTAAGTCATTCAGTTTGAAACATCATGAGGGTGACTATATTAGGACAATTTTCATTTTTTGAGTTGTTAAGTCTTACTGTGTATCACTGTCAGTTTTGTGTTTCATCTCCATGATCTCCACCATGTACAGGTCAATGGGCTCATTGGGTTTCCTGATGGTCAGAACAGCATCCACCACAGCCTGAAGAAAAAAAAATATGTAAAAGTGTTACACTTAAAAAATAAAAATCTGTATAGACTTGGAAAAGATGCCCATTATAAGTATTATTAATCATATTCAATACATATTTTCCTCAGAGAAATCAGATATAAGTTACTCTAAAAAGTTGTCTCATTCAATTTTTTTTTTCACATTCACTAATTTTTTTTTGTGTGTTTGACAAATGTCCAACAGCATATTTAAATGCATCACAAGAGATTGTTATTTCTGCTTTGTTTTTTTTACTGAAAGCCACGAAAATTCCCACCACATTGTCATTTCCAGCACATCTCAAATTCTTTGTGTTTAATAGAATTCTGTGCTGGAAATTACTTTTAAAATAAAAAATTTTTAAGAAAATTAAAAGAAAATGGCAGACTAGGGATGTAACTGTGTCATTGTTTCTTGTTATACCACGGTTTTACAAAGAGACTTTGTAAACCGTTGAGATTTATAATTCCCGGTATTAAATTAGATTTTAGAAAAAAGAAAAAAAAAAAATCTAAAGGAATGAAAGTTTCCATTGTAAATATCAGTTAAATTAAGTGAGAATCAGCTACATTTACACAGAATCATATAAACTTGATCAAATAAATCTCTAACTTGTGACATCCATTTCACTCAACACTCACTTCATTTTAAAGCCCCACGCGTGAACTGCGCCTTAATACCGTGATTAGTGGTCGACGGATATGGTTTTTTTAAATGGCTTATAGCACACGTGAAGCGCTTTTATCTTGGCCTGCATCTGAAAACGTAGACAGCTGACTTGCTACCTTGCTGCCTAATCAGTTAATAGCTTAAATGACAGCTGTTTTGAATGAATGGTACTCTTAAGGAAACTGGTCTCTGAACAGTTTGAAAAGCACCTTATTTTCATCGTACCTCCGTATACAGCCTCCGGAGGCAGCATTTTCCTGGTTTCGGATGCAGCCTGAAACCTCAATCTCCTGACAGTTTAAATGGCCTGGATCACCTACTTGAATCATCACAGACGAACCGTCATGATTTGTGAATGAGAGGAAAGTTTGATCCTGAAGTTTTTGATTCTGGCTGATGGAAAACGCGCTTCAGAGGAATATATTAGATGAGTGCTCAATGGGAAGAAAACGCTGGATTTTCTTGAGGTTTGTGAATCTGTGTAAACGAGATATCTGCATATTTGCAAACTGTATATAATACAAGTTTTATTTATATTTGCCTTTTATCATTAGAAAAGTTACAGGGAACTGTTGAGGAGAGACTGTTACAATACGTGCTTCAGAGGAAGATTTATGAGCATTCCACAGGATTAAGGATCTGCTGAAGTTGTGTGAGGTTGGTTTATTACATCTGTTTAAATGAGACATCTGCATATTTGCAGAGGGTATATGATATAAGTTTGATTGATATTTGCCTTTTTATCATTAGACAAGACAGTTAAAAGTTACAGGGAACTGTTGAGGAGAGAGAGGGAGAATGAAACAGGTGAGCACTTAACATTGAGCTCAAACGTGTCTGCCGAGGCTCTGATATGCGGACCGTTTAAATGAGACTGTTGTACACCAGTCTATTATTATAGTAACACAACGAACCATTACTGGTCGTTTACATGTCTCAGTTGCTTCACATGCAAGCAGCCGATTCTCAGCACCCTCAAGAAACAAATCAGCCAAATGAGAAAATTTATCGGCCAATGCGATAATTAAAGTCAGAATATCAGCCGATTTATTGGCCTCTGCGATATATCGGCTGACCACTAACCATGATACCGTAATACTGCATTATTTTTTGTGAAGGTTATTGTGTCGTGATCATTTCATACCATTACATCCCTACGGCAGACTAAAGTCTTGCTAAGGCTATTTTAAATCACGAACATATGTATCCTAAATACATACCGGACAATTCAAATTAAGTATTCATTTATTAATTAACCCTAGTAAAATCAAACCGAGATGTTTTCTACAAGCACTTTTTAATTTGGAGTTAAGTGGCAAATCATGCAAATGCAGCTTCACAATTACTGTAGCAAAATGGATGCCACTATTAATATTGTGGAGGATGAGTTTAAAAGGTTTAATGCCCATTGCAATGAAAACTCAAACTAGGTCTTTTATTTACTCAACCTCCCACTTAAGACATTGTGCAACTTTTAATGTTACTAGAATTGGTGCTATTTTAGTAAATTTCTGTCTTTATACAATAGAATGCTTTGTTTGGAAAATGTTAACACAACATTGTTACATATTGTTTTCTTTTCTAAGGAGGATCTAGAAGCATTTTGACAGGAAAAGCATACAGGCTATAGTCAAATTTCAGCACTTTCAAAATCTGTGATTATTCACGATTAACTATGAAAAATCATGCAATTAATCGTGATTTAATATTTTAATTGACTGACAGCACTAATTACTGTTATGTTGGTTTCTTTATCATTTAAACCATAAATATTAATTTAAAAAAAAAATTTGTAATACTGTGCCAACTATTTAAGAATAACAAAAATTCATAACATTTTTAACAGTTTACCAAAGGCAGCAGTGACTTTGAGCAGAATTCAAGTAAAATTAAGTCATTTTTAATATTCATAAAGAAAGCACAAAGTAAGCCTTAAATCTACTCAAAGTCTGTACTCGTAGTCACAGCATCTCTCACCTCTGTGAGTAAATCAGCCAACTCATTGTGGACCTTGGTTCTGAGTGAGGTTCTAGCTACATTGATGAGCGTCTCTCGGTCCATCTCCTTAGTGACCTTTACCTCCTCCAGCACCTCAAGAGCTTTGTCCTTAGCAGCCTCGAAGCCCTCTGCGATTACTCTGGGGTGAAGACCCTTCAGGGGACGAACAGGTTTACAAAGGAACATGATTACTGACTCAAGAAAAGCACCACGAAACGTTCAAGTAAATGTGTAAATATGGGAAGTATGTGCAAACCTCAGAGACATAGAGATCTGCCTGCTTGAGAAGCTCTCCGATGATGAGCACATTTGATGTCGTGCCATCTCCTGTGATATCATCCTGGGCTGTGGCCACCTTGGCAATCAATGAAGCGGTAGGATGCTGGATTTGCTGAAACAGGTCAAGTAAAAAAGATTCTTGAAGTTTGAGAGCACTCAAACTAGGAGTGTTTAACCCATACAGACCTAAAACTAATGGATTCTAATTAGGGCTGTCCACTTAACGTGTTAAATTAGTGTGATTAATTATTAACTTGTGAAATGGAAATACATGCCTGATTTTGAATTTATAACATTTTAAACAGAAAACAGTAAAAAATGTAAGTTATGCACTGACAGAAACATCTCTCAAGCACATCAAACAGCACAAGCACTCTGTCAACGCACCTGACGCAGCAACACATTACAGGGGTCATGAAATGATCATTTTTATCATTTTATTATCTTTCCTGAGGTCCACTGATTATGTTACAGGGCTCGACATTAAGCATTGTCATGTGCTTGTCCTTCAGACAAGTAAATTGGTCATTCACATGTTACTAGTAAAAAGTTACTTGTCCAGAGACAAAAACAAAAGATGCAACAAAGAAAAAAAGAAAGAAAAGCCTGTCATCTTTTACACTTAATAGGGATTAAGAACACAGTGTAGAAAAATGGTAAATCATTACTCACCCTCAAACCTGTATGAATTTCCCTCTTCTGAGGAACACAAAATTAGATTTTTGGCAGAATGTTTGTCTCAGTCACTATTCACTGTCACTGCATCTTTTTTTTCTTCATAAATTAAAAGTGAATTGAGACTGAAACTAACATTCTCCCTAACATCTCCTTTCGAGTTCCATGGAAGACAGAAAGTCAGACAGGTTTAGAACAACATTTAGGCAAGTAATGATGACAGAATTTTTGGTAACACTTTACTCAGGCATAAATCTGCCATACAACAGAGTAGGAAGCGGGAGCCGGGTGAACAGTTCACGGAAGACTTTAATTAGACACAGTTTCAATTTTCAGCACACACTCAGCTCCATGTGTTGCTCACACTGTTGACCTTCCCAGCCCAATGCAGAATGCACACGTTCATCGGCTGCATGCATGCATGCATGCATATCTCTCTCTCTCTCTCTCTCTCTCTCTCTCTCTCTCTCTCTCTCCCGGCTGATTGGGGTAATTCAGTACCAGGCATCCATCCTTACAGGCCGGCCACACCCTCCATGTCACAAATGGATATATTTTTCTAATTTTTGAAAGTATCTCTGCTGTGTGTGATGCTCTCATGGTTTTTAGTTGCCAGTATGTCACAATGACCTTTTAATATTGAAAACATAACTATTAATAACTGTTCAATACAAATAAATGTTAGAAATTCACAATTAATGTAATTTTGGTAACACTTAATAAAAAGGTTTCATTTCTTTAACATTAGTTAATGCATTAGGTATCATGAACGAACAATAAACAATATAGTTTTACAGCATTTATTAATCATAATGTTAGTTAATAAAAATACAATTGTTCATTGTTAGTTCATAGTGCATTAGCAGCACACTTACAGATAAGAAGTTCTTCATTCAGAGGTAAAAAAGAAGTTTGAAACCGCTGAGCAAAGGTATACTGTTTGCAAACATTCAGAACCTGGCCACACCGCTGGGTAAGTATTAACCACTCAATGATGATTAAAAGTAATATATATATATATATATATATATATATATATATATATATATATATATATATATATATATATATATATATATATATGCAGTAGACAATGTGTAATTTATAATATTTACCTTTTATATTCAAGGCACAATTAACTCCGCATGCCAGTTTGTTCATGTTGACTGATGTGTACTGACTGAATGGGAATTAGCTGTCAGGCTCAAAGTTGGTGAATCTACAGGTCACACCTACCCATGACGTGGACCAATGGCAGTAAGAAGATGCTTAGCAGCTGGAAAGTTTCCTGAAAGTTTGCGCTGGCGAGATGTTACGAACCAACGAAACAAACTCAAAAACACCTTAGTTTTTGCCAGATTTTGTTTTAAATGACGTCACACCCATCGTTCTTCAACAAGACAACTCCTCACACAAAGCTATTGTCTGGCTTCAGAAGTCGAATATTGAACATGGGTCAATATGGACTGCTTTTATTACACATTGTTATAAAACTAATTTTTTTGTGCTTTTTTTTGTTTTTGGACCTTGAAAGTATAAACACTTTTCTTCAGTAACAGAAGCTTGAAAACATCTTTTGTCTTTTATGGATATAAAAACAGGGTTGGGACGATATGATAATTACTGAATGACGACTTTTTACTATAAGGTGAATTAGTAATTTAATTTACAATATTTGCAACCAAACAAATATATAATGCGTTGAAATGTCCACAATGAGTTTGCGCAGGTCCTCAAGTGCTCACCAGAAGGAAGCAAAGCTCTTACCATCTCATGCAGCAGAACATTTCCATCTTTGGTGAGTTTGATGTCTCCTGCACCTGACACAAGCCTGTGGAAGGAAATAACACAATTTGATCAAACCATCTTATCTAATAAAACCCAAACAAGTATTAAACAAAGCATGACATCGCCATTGTCTGTTCTGCACTGACTTTATACATCCACTCAATTAAAAAGAGCATCATTATATACTTAAGTTGACTTAGCAATATGAGACACACCAAACGATTAAAACGAACAGACAAAAGAACTGCATGTCACTTAAAGGTCCACTCAGCGATTCCTCACTGTTGATATTCGAACTCAACTGCAAAAAACAAACACACCCCTCCCTTCAGTGCTCCTCTGGAAGCTCCGCCCCCCAAATTCATACACGAAAAATCATTCCTTTTACCTATCAGAGGTCTTTCCACCACTGAAAAGCCTCGCGGATGTTGACGCGGCTCCTAGCCCTCGACTTATCATAATCCTTCTTTTTTAGTTTATATTTGTCTGACCTTTTTCTCTTGGTCTGTTTCTCAGCCATTTGTCCTCCTTGGAGTTTATAAAGTTCGCATCAGCCAGATTTGCCTTTGCTTTTCTAATGAATTTCCCTCTCGCTGTGCCCCCACCCCCCAACCTGTGCACACGCAAGAACCACCCCCTATTGCTGATTGGCTGGAGTAGTGTTGTGTGGATCGTTCCGATCCACTTTGTTTTTGTCCCATTTACAGAGCCTGGGCTGTGTACAAATACTAAAAAAAATTCAGCCCACCCACAGAAACGCCACATAAGCCTTGCCTAATTAAAATGAGTGGGTCTAACTGGACACTTCAAGACACACCGAAGCGTGACTGCAAACTGATATTAAATGCATTTCCATTACATCATGGACAAACAGCTCCATTCATGCTAATCATACGTGACATGGATGAATATGTATTCTTTATTATATTAAGTATCATGTTGAGCTAACAGCTAAATAACTACATGACAAGCATGTAGACAATGTGTAGGTTATATTAATACCAGTCTGAGTCCCACACTGTGCTTTTAACAGGGCTTTTCCAACCTCTACAAAACATGTTTTTGTTTTTCCGCAATAACATAGAAATTGTGCATAACCGTCGGAGCACGTGTTTATTTGGGCTCTTAGCCGGTTAGCAGCTTAGCTCGAGCTGAATCACTGAGTGACGCGCGTGCGCTAACAAAAGCGCATCTGAGTCACGCGCCGCTTCACGACAAACTCACATTTTCATGGTTCCTTTTGGTCCCAGGTTACTTTTGAGCACATCCTGAAGTCCGCGGGCGGCACTGATGTTCACAGCCAGGGCCGCATGAGCCCGGGCGACCTCTGCTTTCGGGTTGAGCGCTTTTACCGCGGACATTCTGCTGAAGCGAGGAGCAGGGTTTCACGCGGTTAACGGAAGAGAAGCTCCCATACGCACCGTTTCCAGAAACATCCAGCATGCGCTGTCTCTGCCCCGCCCCTGGCGCGCATTGATTGGTAGGAAGACACATGACGTTTTAAATAGAGTTGATTGATTGGCTCGTTAGAACGTCTGTCTTTGGCCAGCCACGCCTTGAAATGCGTGTAAAAAAAAAAACAATTTTAGATTTTTTTCTCTGTATATTTTGAATTCGTTGTAATATATTATTTTAATAAAAATATATTATAATTAATATTATTATTATGAATCTGTTATATTATACTTATATAAAGGACTTCGTCTCACATGAGTGGTCATGATTTTATACATGTTTCAAAATTACAATTCATTTCTTTAGGAGTAGAACCTTTTTAATGAGGAACTTTTTAGTAACGAGTGCACCTTTAAATATTTTATTATTTAGTATTATTATAATTATTGTGATTCCATGGTTAGAAGTGTACAATAATGTAATAATTTATGGTGCTTGCTAAGGCATTGGGGCTGTACTTTTCTAAAAGATCTGACTGACCAACTGGCTGATGATAAAATGGGTGCAAAATCTCATCGACTTGCATTAAAGAAGGGATCCGAGCCATATTTAGACATCAGAATATCATAAAGACTATCAGGGACATTGAAGAGGGGTGGCCTCATAATTCGACTTGGGCCAATAAGCATCCACCTTGCAATCAGCCAGAACACCTAAGCAACCGCATAGCAACACCCTGGTAACCACCCCATCTCCCTAAAAAAACACCTAGAAATTGCATAGCGGCGCGCTGAGAACATCTCAGAAAACCTCTGCAACCACATTGAAATGTCCTAGAAACCATATCTGTGTGTCTATTATGATATCAGAGAATTATAGTTTATTAATATACACCAACTCCTGTCATATAAATGAGAATTTTAAAGCTAAGACCACAAATCTTAATTTGTCCTAATTAAAAGAGTGAAAATAAAGAAATACAGAACCTGAAATCTAAACTAAGACTTTTGCATGTAACTGTTTTACAAACACATCAAAGTAGGTTGGAATAGGAATTACATTTCACTACAACTAAATTAGCAAAGTAATAGGTGTTAAATTACATAACACACTTCGGAACTACTTATATCTTGAGTACTGAGAGCTCACAGTATTGGTGAGTAGTTCAGCGAGGTTTGAAATTCTCCGTAAAGTACGATTCAAAGCTTTTAGCTAAATGAAATGTGTCATTAATATATGTTGATTGTTACTCAAGTTTAAAACATCCTTAAAAACCACACGCACACTCATTTCTGAGGATGTTCAATAATATTGTAAATCAATCAAGTTTCACAATGAAGTTCAGTAACAGTTCAGAAAGACTTAATGTTTAAGTGAAATTAACAATATACCATTCAATCATTGTGTCCTTCACCAACAAAGCTTGCCATGTTAGCACTGATTAGAATTTAAAGAAAACTGCAGTGATTTGTCATGGTATAACCTTGCTGACACTGTATGGAAAATGGCAAACAAAAATCATCTTGTATAAAAGGGAAAAAAAAAAAAACACAGGGTTTCTCTTACTATCTGGAAACAAACCATTATCTCTTTTCATTTCTAGACAGTTTACTTCATTTCATACAACTTTATTAATCCTAAAGGGGCAATAACCACTTGTTTGAATGTTTAAACCAAACATCATTAATAAGTGCATTATCAGGGGAAAAAACTAAACATGGAAATGGGTGTGGATAAGCCATTGAAAATTTCAGATTGATCAGAATCCCATGGTAGTTCAAACTCTGACAGACAGTTCGTTGGATCTCCAAATGTACGTTTCAGGAATAGTTCACACAAAAATAGAAAATTCTGAAAACATAATCATCCTAATTTCTTTACAAACCCGTATGATTCAGTGGAATAAAAAAGGTGAATTTCTTAAGAATATCCTGGTCATTCTGTCATATAATGAAAGTGAATGGGGACTCCTTTCACCGGTTTAGAACAATATGAGTGTGAGTAAATTATTACAGAATTGTAATTTTTGTGTGAACTATCAGTTTAAGAGGTGTAGCTGGTTTCTGACAGGTTACTTCAGAGGAGAGGTCTTCATTGGAATCATTATTCTCGACTCCATATGCTGAATCAGAGGAACTGAAAACAAAACATGATTTTATTAGCCTTCATACACATAATCGTTTAGACTTCACATTTTAAAAAGTAAGACTCACCTGTGTAATACACAGCCTCATCCCACCCATCATGCTGCCATGCTGCGTTTCTGGTTTCCTCTCTAGACAGCAGGTCTTTGTATGCTGAGAGGAGGAAGTAGTCCAAATGGTTAGAATCATTCTTTTATTATGGTTCTGTATATATCCATCTCAAGTAATTTGATCACAAGTGGTCAGGCGAGACAAATTGCCATTTAAATCCTCAGAGTTACCAATGACTTGCTTTTATCATGTGACCATGGCTGCATCTCTCTTAGTGATGCCTTCGACAGCATAGATCATGACATTCTCTTGGAGAATAATTAGGCTTGAGAATAATGCTGGCATTTGCAGACAGCCATTAGCATAGTTTAGGTCCTATTTATCTGACCGCTACCCCTTTGTTTGTGTAAACAAGGAAATGTCAGATCAAGCACAAGTTACGTATGGAGTACCACAAGGCTCAGTATTAGGTTCTCTGCTTTTCTCCTTTTATATGCTTCCCTTGGGAGACATTAGATGGGTTTCCATCAAATGTTTAATATTTTTTAAGTGCATTTCTAAGAATTTGTCTAAAAAAAGAATGAGTGTAATATTCCATATAACGAGGGCTGGAAAAGCTGAGAGCACCCAAGCTCAAAACTGTTTTGGTGGATTGTGAGTACCTACTTTAACGAACAGCAGTGGGTTAAACACTTACGAATGTCATGGGCTATGTTCGAAGAATTGTGTGCCAAGTTCGGACCTATTTTGACAATTAGTCAAATCATGACATCGTTTTGCAAATAAACTGCTTCCATCACCTTAAGTGAATCTCTTAGAAAATCCATCTCTGCCTAGTGCACAAACTTTTAAGCGAATTTTGAGAGATTATGCACATATCAAGTGTTCCCAATAAGGTTATCTTAAGTGCAAATTTTACATTTGCATAAAAATAGTTCGATGGAAATACAGAAATTATCAAGAACCAAGGAATTAGATTTCACTCTTATTATGAAGATACTTAGTTTTATATTTCCTCAAAACCTGATTAAATGTTCCAATTGTCCAAGTTAGCAGAGTGTATCAATTAGGGCTGCACGATATATATCACATTTATCAAAATATACATTTTGCAAGGGCTTGAGATAACACTTTAAAAAGTAACGTTTATGGAGATGCAGAATGTCAAAAATAGAATGCGCGTGCGATCTTGGTGTGTGTGCAGTTTATAGGCACAGACCCAAAGCAGGAGAAAAGCACAAGATATTCCAGATTCATTTTCTTCATGTCATTTCAACATTTACAGATTTGGCAACTACATGAAAGTTGACACATTTTAGTAAGTTGTATTGTAGCTTTCAACATACCCTCTGATGTTCATTCATGTTTTTTTTTTTTTTTGTGCTATAAGTCGGAAAGCGTTGCGCCCCGCTCCGTTTGAATGGGTAGTTTTCCAATGTTTTGTCATCATAGGATTATGCCATCGCATTATCCCACTACTTATCGCATATCTCCTTGATATCATGCAGCCCTAGTATCAATGATATCAAAGACTAGATGGCTAGTTATTTCCTTCTACTAAATTCTGACAAAAGAGAAGCATCATTTATTGGACCAAAAACCTCTAAACATAAGATGCTATAATAGAATTTCTCTCTCGATGGATGTTTTGTTATGCCATCTACAGTTAATCACTTGAGTGTTATGTTTGATCGCAATCTGTCTTTTGAAAGTCCAATGTTTGTAAAACAGCATAGGTAAGGTAGAAACCTTACAAATATTGCTTAGCTACAACATATTCTTTGTTTCTAATGCAATTCTAATTCAAAAACGTTGTGATCATATGTTGTCATGAAAGGGTCTCTGATGTCATGACTACATACATTACTTCCATAATGTCGCTCCATGATAAAGCACAAAAAAGCCCAAAAATTGATGCCAAAAAAATGTAAATAACAGGTGTAGTGGAATCATATGCAAGTCATATACAGTGATGTGAAAAAGTATTTGATTTCTTCTATTTTTGTGTATCTGTCATACTGAATTGTTTTAGATCTTCAAACGAGATAACAAAATTAAGGCCTCCTGAGAAAACACAAAATACAGTTTTCAAATATATATATATATATATATATATATATATATATATATATATATATATATATATATATATATATATACTTTTATTTTTTTAATTTTTTTTTTGAAGCAAAAATGTTATCCAACAGCTATTTCACCCATGTGAAAAACTAGCTTCCCCCTTAAACTTAACAGCAAGTTGTGCCACTTTTAGCAGCAACAACTGCAACCAAATGCTTCCACTTTAGACTCATCAGTCCACAGAACATTCTTCCAAAAGGTTTGAGGATCATCAAGGTGTGTTTTGGCAAAAATTCAGATGAGCCTTAATGTTCTTCTGGGTTAGCAGTGGTTTTTGCCTCACCACTCTTCCATGGATGGTATTTTTGGCCAGTGTCTTTCTGATAACGGAGTCATGAACAGTGACCTTTATTGAGAGAGAGGCAGTTCCTTAGATGTTGTCCTTTGATTTTTTGTGACTTCCTGGATGAGTCGTCGCTGTGCTCTTGGAAGAATTTTGGAAGGTCGGCCACTTCTGGGAAGGTTCACTACTGTACCAGGTTTTCTCTATTTGGAGATAATGGCTCTCACTGTGGCTCTTTGGAGTCCCAGAGCCTTTGAAATAGCTTTGTAACCCTTCCCAGACTGATGTAGTTCAATCACCTTTTTCCTCATCATTTCTGGAATTTCTTTCAACCTTGGCATAGTGTGCTTCTGGGTGAAACCTTTTAGCCAACTTCATGCTGCTGAAAAAGTTTTATTTAGGTGTTGATTTGATTGAACAGGGCTGGCAGTGATCAGGCCTGGGTGTGTCTAGTCCAGCTGAATTATGAATGCAGTTTCATAGATTTGGGGATTTAGTAACTAATATACTTTTTTAATATACAAATACTTTTTCACACAAGCCTAGCTGGTTTATTGGATAACTTTTTTGCTTCAATAAATACCATTATCATTTAAAAACTGTATTTTGTGTTTACTCAGATTGCCTTTGTTTTATGTTAGATTGTGTTTGAGATATACACAAAAACTGAAGAAATCAGGATGGGGAAAAATACTTTTTCACAGCACTGTACACATAAGTTTACCCACCCCAGAGGTGATGCACCATGTACAGGTCTCCAATCTGAGAGAAGAATCCTCCTACAGCTTCCTGGTTCTGCTGGCGGAACTCAATGGCTCGAGCCCTGCGAGCACAACGTGAAACTTCAGCTCTCTGCCAGTTCTAGATCTAATTTGAATTCCCGTTCTCAATTCTCCATGTACATTAATACTGAATATCAACTCTTGCGTGGAAGAGGCCAGTTTCATTCATACTTCTAAATTACGATATGCTATATATTTGTTTTTTCATTCAATCTTATCAAATTTCCAATTGTAAAAATATGCAAGACGTATCCAATCAACATTTAAAAAGAGACATGCAGATTCTTTGATATGTGAAGTGTTTGATGCAGCAGTCAAATTAAGCCAGGCATAAAAGACCAAATTTGGTTGTATATTCATCGCCTTTACTCTCCCATATTTGGTTTATATATTTTAGAGCGTGAAATTGTGTTACCATGCTTTCTCATAATTCAGCAACTACAATCTGTAAGAGGATATGAAAACATCACTTCATATGTGTAGCCTAAAAATATGCCACCATGTCAGTACAGTATGAAACAAGGAACATTCAATTTATTTCAAACTAAAATAAAAAATGTGTCTCACCAGTAATTTCCCCATTCGATCATGGTTCCAGGCTAAGGAGGGGGAAATTTTTTTACAATCAGTCAAATAAAATCCAATAGCCCTAATTCTGGCCAATATAGCAGTATATATGCTCAGTAGAAATGTGTCAACCGGTAGAGATTTTTGTACAGTTAATACCATAGTACATACAGTATATCTAAAAACAGATGAGGGGAATTATCATTTTTGGGTGAAATATTCCTTTAACATCCAATAATATTACTCATGCCGTGGAACAAAATGATAAACCCGTGGCATTCCACAGTCTTTGTTCAATGAATACTCTTTAACATGAGTCAATACACACCCTGAGTTGATAGGACCTCAGCTCGTATATGTTTGGCCCTTCTCTGGGCACTGGCTCGTTCCAGAAGCTGAATTCTAGCAGTAGTTGGTTTCGACGGGACAGCAACATCTTACCACGCTTATCTCTGTACTCCAAAAACTCCTGAACAGACACATCAGCAGTCATCAATGTCCATCATTCCCAGACAGAAATCCCACTGTCAAATATCTTGTATTTGCGCTTACTGCCCCCAGCTGAAAACAGGTAGTACTTCAAGCTTGAGTTGCTCCAATGTTAGGAATTATTAGTCGCCCAGTAGATTTTTCCGAAACCGATAACTTCACAAGATAAGGTTTAATGAGGAATTTTATTATTATTATTATTCACAAGATATGAAGTTGGAGACATTTTAATATAGTTTAGAACATTATCTAATCAAAACAACAAAATATGCATTGAAGTGAGGATAAAAATATGGATATGATGGCAAATTTACTGCATTATACTGTAGAACCAAGCCATTCTAACTGTAGAATCCTCCAGCGCCGACCACAGAGGATCATAGAATAATTTTTTTTTTTTTTTGTGGCAATGATCAACATATATTTTTTCAGATAACTGATAGTTGCAAAAAGCAACCGATAAGATATCAGTAAAACCGATATATCGGTCTACATCTAGTAGGAATATTCCTTATTATAGTCCAGGGATTAATTCCATTAATTTTTTAGCATGTTATATTTTATATAATAAATCGTACTGAATTAATATGTTTAATCGACAACCCTAATAACAATAATAAAATGTAAGTGGTGTACAGCTTGAACCTCCAAAAATACAATACGCACATACAAAAGCTCTCCTTGGTTCATACAGGGGAAACACTGCAATGAGCATCGAGCTCTCTGTTTGTAGCAGATGACAGCGAGCAGAGCGTAAATTCACTTTGTAGCATGAGGCACATACAGACTTCATACTTATTTAATTAAATAGCAGCCTTTTGCCGTTTAAAAATCACTTTGAGCCACGTCATAACACAGAAACACTTGAAAATGAAAGCTCCTACATTTAAAGGAAAAAAGTATGACAGAAATATATCACTATTGTACTGTATTACTACTACTACAACTACTACTAATAATAATAATAATAAATCAATAGTACTTGTATCATATTTAAGCAGTATCTCACATTGTTGATGCTCTGTTATGCAGCACTTTATTTGACAAAATATACCTCCAATGCTGTATTTTAGATTGTGCTGTGAGGTTCTGTATATAAGCACTTCATTTGATGAAAAATAATACAATATTATGTTGAAAATTAATTGTTATATTTTTATTAGATTAAATTTTTACTGAATTCATTTATTTAAACATTTTGATGGTATAAACTGTTGATATGGAGTTCAGAAAAAATAAAACAAACAAACAGGTATCGGACTCGGTATCGGTGACTATCAGAAGTATTGGTACTCATACTCAAAAAAACAAATTATCAGGACATGCCTATACATTATCACTATCATTGAATTTACCATGAACTGCTAAGAAAACTGCCTGCATGTGCTTGGTTTTAGTTAAATTATTATTATTAAAAAAAAACTCTTGATCGATTAAATTTTTCTTGATCAACTAATTTATTGGCAAATAATGGTAAATAATCGAAGATTGATTATTCCTTAGCAACCCTAAGACCTATTATGAGCTCCGAGATTGTTAAGCGATGATATATTTCTGTAGAAGCCACAAGTCAGTGTGATTTCAACTTCGCCTCCCGGTGAAGAACTACACTACCCATAATCCTAAGGAGAGATCCACCAATCAGAGAAGTTGCTGTTACCATGGAAAAGGAATTTGCGGCAGTGCTCAGCATAGTGAATGACGTAATCAAACACTCTCAAACTACTTATATATTTGCATATATTTGAATATTTTGCTCAACTGTATTGCTAATATACTTATAAGTCAATACTGTAGTTTCATATAGTACCTGTATATTTGTACTTTGTCATTTATAATTCCATTACATCATTTGAAATGCTTCATAGGATGAGCAATTCATTGGCTCTTAAAAAGCTTAAAACAGTCTTGTAATTTCATCTTAGAGCTGGTTGGTTTGGTTCATGGTTTAGAAGTCTTTATAAAATAATTGTTAAATACCCTATGGACGAAATGAATGGGAAAAATACTTCTGTAACCAAGGCGGCTAAAAAAGTGTGCTGGCACTGTTTTGCTCTAGAATTCCATTCTCCTTTGCATTGTTTGCATGTCGGAGTGTCATAAAATGAATGCTAAACAGCTTGTTGCGCTTGTGATGGTATGATCAGGCCATGAAAGCTGCTACATTCTTGTCTCCTCTTCTGGTTGTAACAATAACCCCTCACATCACAAAATTGTGAAACAGGTGTCCATGTCCCGAAGCATTTTTGTCAAAGATTATTAGGTACAGGACATCCATCCAAACTGATCTTTACTCCAAGCCTAAGTCCCTAGTTCCCTCAGCTCATCCTATTAGAGTCTAAGCCATTCGTATCATGCAGCTGGTGCAGATACACTCATGAACCCACCTTATTCTTCTTGAGTTTGTTCATGACATCAGTCAGGGCTGGGTATCCTCCTCGATATCTCCAAAGATGTACTAATGGACAGACACACACAGAGACATTAAAACTAGTCCTCACAATCATAGTCCTCAAACAAAAAAACAAAAACAATCATGAATAATTGACCCTTGGCTAAGCACTGTCCTCTTTGGTTACCCCTGTTCCCTCTGACTAGCTTTGCAGAACTTCCAATAGGAAAGAATGGGCGACTGTGGCAAAAGACTTTTTGCAAAATATTCTCATAAGCTGAATGGATAATATTCTTACGTGGGCTGGAATGAAGAGTGACATTGTAAAACATATTTATCTGACATTTTTTGTAAAAGAAATTGTTAAATTTCACAGTAATGTAATTGAAAACTGTGGAGACTGTGAATCAGAATCCAGGCAAAAGATTGGACTGACACATAGTTTAACCATAGCATGCTCTTCTCAAGATTTATTACAAGATTAAAACAGTATAAAACAAAAACACTATTTCAAGTGACCCAGCAACAACATTTACAAAAATGTTTTTGGATAACTTTGATAAAATTCCACACACATTACTCCCAAACAATCTCATTGATAAAATGAAGAAATGAGAAATGGCGGGCGGCAACCGTTGCTAAGACAGGATCGGTAAAACACACTTTCAAGGTGGGGTTTAGGGAAGGGTCAATAATAGCAACATTGCTCACAGCACATGATTTGAAGTCTGCTTTTTTGGGGATGAATTTAGAGACAAAACTTCTTGGAGAGTGTTTTGCAACCCTCTATGCAGAATGAATCGCCTTTGGCTAGTAAACCTTTGTTTTTACTCTGCAGATTTTGGACGACATGGTAAACGTAATGCAACTGAAAACTGAAAATGATGTAAGCAAATGGAGATGGGGGCATCTTCACATATAAATAGTATTCATATAAATTAATTTATGCAATATAGTATGCGAGATTGTACATTTTACTTCATATTTTGCTTTTTAACATTTTAATCACATTTAAGCTTTTTTAAAAAGTAAAAATTTCACATTTACAAGATGTCAAAAAAATTGCATTTATAGAAATCATGAAAGCTCTGTCACAGTTTAAAAAATTTGCATTGCATAGGACAAGCAGCTATAGAAGATGGATGGAAATAATAATGTAAAAAGAAATTTCTCTACCCTTTTCTCCGCAATTTGGAATGCCCAATTCCCAATGCGCTCTAAGTCCTCGTGGTGGCGTAGACTCGCTTCAATCCGGGTTGCCTCCGCATCTGAGACCGTCAATCCGCGCATCTTATCACGTGGCTTGTTGAGTGCGTTACCGTGGAGACATAGCGCGTGTGGAGGCTTCACGCTATTCTCCGCGGTATCCACGCACAACTCGCCACTCGCCCTACCGAGAACGGACCGCATTATAGCGTCCATGAGGAGGTTACCCCATGTGACTCTAACCTCCCTTGCAACCAGGCCAATTTGGTTGCTTAGGAGACCTGGCTGAGTCACTCAGCACGCCCTGGATTCGCGACTCCAGCGTAGTCAGCATGTTTACTCGCTGAGCTATCCAGGCCCCCTTTTGATTAAATTATAATCAAAATTACCATGTATAAACATTAGGTTTTGTAAAAAGCCCTGCATAGCTTCAAGATTTTTGTTGAAGTTAAAATATTTCATAATGTATGATTGGCCCTTTAAATATTTATATTTACACATTTATTACACTTACTACATTACTACATTTTGTTAAATGTTTGTTTATGTGCACTTGTACAAATTACATTGAGTTTACATTGATATGTATAACAGGCACTAAAATGGTACTGTCTCTTTAAGAGAACCGGCAGTTGAATTAGCACAGCGCACATTAACGAGTGAGAAGTTGCACGGTGGGTTTTCCCTCATCCGTGCAGTGTGTGATTAGAATTTGTTTATTTTTTACTTTTTGATCACCGACATGAAATGAAAATAGAGTGTGTGGATCTCGTCTTTGGACACCCAATACACGGAACGAGCCAAAAGGAAACTTTTACTTGCATAATGTGTATCGACTTACATGTACAAATATTTACTGTACAAGTTCTCAAATTCAAATCTACAAGCTCTCGAGTTTTGCAACACTTTTACCTTCTTAACAGACATCCAACAGGTGTGTTACTGGTCTGTAGCCATGCTTGTAAAAACAGTCCGGGAAAAGTTTAAGCAAAATAAGAGTTGACGTTGTTAAATGCAATGTAAACGTAACTATGGCATATCACGGCTCAATTAAACCAATGATGACAGCACAATCACGACACCACTGCAGCCAAATAAGGACAATTTCCTTCAGAGTGTGCACACATGAAACACAACACACAGTAAAAGACGAGGCTGAATCCAGCTTCTTAATCACCAGTTTATTCAGTAAAAAGATGGCTGTGCTAAAGTTCTTTATCGCCACACAACTCAATCACTGACGAGTAAAATCTGAACATTAACTACCCAGAGGCTTATAACAGACATATTTTAGTCGCATAGTGTGAAATTTTGTCGCATATGCGAGTGATTTCCTCGCAATCTAGAGCGCTGGTTTTGGCGTTCTGCTAGAGCTGACTTTCAGATTGTAAGCATGCCAAAAGTCTTTACATGGAGTTGCATCTCAAGTAAATTCAAACTGCTAAAAAATTATAAAAACCCTAGATAACCATCCCTAATTTAAATGAGCTCATAATTCATCACCATGTTAGAATTATCCGGGCAGGCGCAGTGTATCAAATAACAGAACATGAATAAGTGGTGAGTATAGGGTCTCTCCTCACCTGCCTGATCCTGTTCTCCATACCATGTGTTCCAGGTACCCACTAGCTCACAGGGGTAGTTAGGATCAGCATGTATTGATGGCAGTACATCCTCACTGTATGTGCAAACACAGATGTCATTTTAGACCCAATTAACAACACAAAACAATAAGGCTTTTTAATCATGAATAGAATTTTAGATAGAAATGTGCAGATGCTACAGTCAGCATAGAAATTAATTAATTAATACTAATAGTAAATACAACAGTAAAACCTATATGGTTTTGAATTGGTCTGCAAAAAAATTGGCTTTGGAAGACTTGAACTATGTATGAACTATTATTATGAACAAATTATGGTGCTTTTTTTTCTTTTTTGGAGCTTGAAAGTTGGAGTCACCAATCTATTTTGTAGGAAAAGAGCAGCCTGGACATTCAAATTTCCTTTTGTGTTCCACGGAAGAAATAAAGTCATCCAGTTTTGGAATGATATTAGTTGGTAAATGATGACATTTAGTTATTTCTGTAATATTTTATCTGTACAATTATATCTTTATTCTGTAACATTAACAAAATATATTTGGTAGGGCTGTTCATTTAATGTTTTAATTTAGTGTGATTAATAATATATAACAGCGTGTAAAAAAATAAAAACAATTAATCATGCCTCCTGACCCATACGCAGGGTTGGGCAGTAACGGAATACATGTAGCAGTGTTACGTATATAAAATACAAAATATAAGTAACTGTATTCCACTAGAAGTAATCAGAATACAGTTACTTTCAAAAAGTATTTGGATTACTGAAGAGATTAATTTGTTTCATTTAAATTTAGTCCTTTCAGATGGAAAACATTTATCAATAATGCAGTCTGAGTAGCGTTTGAACAGCGGCGAAACACTTTTTAATGATGTGTTACATTCATACAAGCAGACAGAGGGCGCTTTCACACTGTTATGAGTGAAAAGGTGGATCTGACATTATTGAAGAACTTTTCCTTTGGGAGCTTAATAGAGAGAATCATAAAATATGAAATAATAATATTTTATAATCAATACTATTTATCTCCACACATGATCTCTGGAGCTCAAACAGAGTGACCACTTGGTTCTTGGTCACCTCTCTTACCAAGGCCCTTCTCTCCCGATTGCTCAGTTTGGCCGGGCGGCCATCTATAGGAAGAGTCCTGGTTGTTCCAAAGTTCTTCCATTTAAGCATTATCAAGGCCACTGTGCTCTTGGGAACCTTCAATGCAGCCGAAATGTTTTTGTAGCCTTGCACAGATCTGTCTCAACACAATCCTGTCTCTGAGGTCTGCAGGCAGTTCCTTTGACCTCATGGCTTGGTTTTTGCTCTGATATGCATTTTCAGCTGTGACACCTTACATAGACAGATGTATGCCTTTCCAAATCATGTCCAATCAATTGAATTATCCACAAGTGGACTCCAATCAAAGTGTAGAAACATCTCAAAGATAATCCAGAGAAATGGGGTGCACCTGAGCTGCATTTCAAGTGTCATAGCAAAGGGTCTGAATACTTATCTCAATGTGATATTTCAGTTTTTTTTCTTTTTTAATAAATTTGCAAAGTTATCAAAAATCAGGTTTTTGCTTTGTCATTATGGGGTATGGAGTGTAGATTTAAAATAGATAAGGAGTCTGAATACTT
The DNA here is from genome assembly GCF_019703515.2 of Myxocyprinus asiaticus. Taxonomy (NCBI): domain Eukaryota; kingdom Metazoa; phylum Chordata; class Actinopteri; order Cypriniformes; family Catostomidae; genus Myxocyprinus; species Myxocyprinus asiaticus. The sequence continues at coordinate 35,299,659 of NC_059381.1, read as the reverse complement.
TCTGAATGCACTGAATATTTATAATTATTTGAATTATGTATTGTTTATATTGAATTACCTTTCTTTGAAGGCCTCTTCAACAAATAATAATATGCGATCATTTCTATTATTTAATTGGGAGGTCATGTAAATAATTTGATTAAAAACTGTAATGGATTGACAGCCGTAATATTTAGTTATTTAATTAAACACACCAGTTTACATTCAAGGTTGAATTTATAAATAATTTCTCTATGCACGAATACACACTATTTTATGTCATCTCAACATAATCTTACCAGAGTTTGTTATAATCATCAAGGCACTCTGGCTTGACATTGTGAACTGTAAAAGAAAGGCAAGTTATGGGTCGTTCAGATGGCAACAGGCTGTGATTCTTCTGGCTGAGGGAAAAAATCTACACATAATCCCCCTTAATCTGAATTTCCAAGAAAAAAAATCGAATTCAGCAATGTAATCTCTCTAAATCTAAAAAGATTTAAGAATGTGGGATCAAAAACATACACTGAATTTTGTAGAGGTTGTTGTCTTCTTTCTTAGCAAGCAGGTGAGAGTGGGCGTCTTTTCTGGGATCCACTTTTCGTACAAAAAGAGACTTGATCCAGCTGTCTTCACGACTTTTGTTTGTAAATGCACTCCTAATGAAACAAAGAGCAATAAATGTCCAATAAATTAAACACATCATAACTATTATTCCAGAGCATAATAGCTATATAACCAACAATACACCTTTCTATTTCAGTGTTGGTGTGTCAGTTTAACTAGAGTCATGTGAAACGTAATACTAGAGGTAGATTGATATATCGGTTTAACCAATGAATCAGTACCAATAGTTGCTTTTTGTAACTATCGGTTATTGGAAAAAATCTATGCCAATATTTTTTTTAATTATTATTATTATTCCTCTGTGTTCCTCTGTCAGTTACAACGGCTTGGTTCTATAGTAAAACAGCGGCCTCTAGAGGTGAAATAAAACTGACACCTTGTAGGGATTTGCTGTCTCTAAACCTTTTATCATTGACAATGTTATTCTTTATTTTTATCTTCACTTCAATGCATATTTTGATTAGATAATAATGTGGAAATGCAAAAAAAAAAAAAAAAAAAAACAGACTATATGGAAATGTGCCCCATTAGCACATATATCGTGTCTCCAACTTCATATCTTGTAAATAATAATAAACCTTATTTCCCATTAAACTTCACCTGGTTAAATTATATATATATATATATATATATATATATATATATATATATATATATATATATATATATATATATACACACACACATATACACACACACACACATACAAAAACCATAACCTGGTGAATGTATAGGCTATAATAGGCTTTATGTGGTAAATACTTAAATATAGATCATAGTAAAGGAGCCTAGTGTTCGCCATTTCAAAATAAGAGTCCTGGTGTGTTTCGGTCTTGTTTATAGGTAAAAGTCCCATGTTATAATCTTGATTTTTTTCTTGTCATTACTGGGATTTTGGTTGAAAAAGAAACTGCATCTGGAATTTTACTAATTTTGGACTCTTGTAGCCTCTATATCTGTACCTGTCATAGTAAGGGAAGACTACTTTTTTTGTTGTTGTTGTTTTTTTTTTACTATCAGGAGAATAATCGGTAATCGGCCTTTTCCACCACCTTAGTTATCGATATCGACAAAATCCACTATCGGTCGACCGCTGCATAATACACTACAAGCTACCCTATTAGTCTCTGTTGGTTTAAACTTTCTTTACTATTAAACTGTAGTATATATATATATATATATATATATATATATATATATATATATATATATATATATATATAATATATATAATTTAAGCACATAGTTTGTTGTTTATACTGTTTTTATTATTATTATTTAATTAAAAATTGTCAAAGATATAATATTTACATTACATTTATTCAATTGGCAGATGATTTTATCCAAAGCAACTTACAAGAGGAATAATACATCATAAGTGATTCATCTTAACCCTTGTGCGTCAATTTAAAAAAGTTACTCAGAGGTCCTTAGAGGACAAAAATGTCCACGTCAAAAAACTGCCATAAAAATATGATATATTAATATTATTTTCTACTTTCAATGACTTATATATTATATATATATATTTCACTGCCAGTTTGTTTAAATAATGCCACAGTTGTTTTTTACACACACACTAAGTGTGTAACGGTTCAAATTTCTCACGGTTCAATTTGTATCACGGTTTTAGGGTCATGGTTTCGGTACGGTTCAGTATTTTCAATGTACAGAAGGAAAAAAAATATTACTGCCAAATCCAAAGTAAGAATACTCTATTTGGTAACAAACACTTCAACAGGTTTGCCCTGAATAAAAATTGTTGTTTTACAGTAACCATAGTTTAACTATAAAAACATAGTAACCACAAAATCAACATGGCTACTGTCATGTTTACAATATATAGTATAATCATGGTTACTATATGGAAACTGCTGTATTACTGTTGTAAAACCATGGTTAATTGTATCAAAACCATGATTTCTGCAAAGAAAACCATGGTGACAGCAGCCATGGTTGTTACAATGTTACTACAGTAAAACCAGGTTAATTTTCACTGGGTCTTTAACTAAAACACCCTTTTCTCTGATTAATAAATCAACATTTTAACTTAATACCGCTTAAGTTCAATCGCTTAAGTTACTGTTTTATGCCTGTCCGAATCAGCATTGAGTGCTTGCTTAAAAACGAAAGGGTGTGTGTGCACGGCGTGAGCTATCTTTCCCCAGTGATTTCGCCGTAAATGACCATATGTCAATGTATTACCAGTATACAGCACTCGTGTCGAGCAATGTCTGCAAACAGTGCCTGTTTTGTAAAGGTTTTATGACCATTGCTGTTGTAATTGACTGCAAAAAGAAAATGTTTCCAGACAGGAGACTTGAATAACGCATGGGGCTTCTCAGTCAGGGGCTCGTTTTCGCCACTTGCCATTTTGAACAACACACAATGCTTGCAGAACAGTGATGTCATCAAGATGACCCACGTGAAACACAGGTGGAGCGTATCCATCTACAGATCCATTCAGGTGCATTAGCAGAGGTTGTAACTGTGCGTGTCTATTTGACACTTTATTTTCTTCACAAAACCTTGTGCTCCAGATGCATCAATAAACTTCAGGTGAACCGCGGTGCTAATGCTTCCCGAATCGTGGGTGGCGAACTGTACGGTTCGTTTTTTTTTTTACCAAGAACCGTTTCACCCCTAACACACACACACACACACACACTTCTCAATACACACATACAAAACACACTCTGACATCCATACCAACACACCCACACAATTTTAGCTGCATCATTTATTCATATATAGTTTTTTTTTTCTCCCCTTTTTCTCCCTAATTTGGAATGCCCAATTCCCAATGCGCTCTAGGTCCTCTTGGTGGCATTGTGACTTGCTTCAATCCGGGTGGCGGAGGACAAATCTCAGTTGCCTCCACGTCTGAGACGTCAATCAGAGCATCTTATCATATGGCTTGTCGAGCGCGTTACCGCGGAGACATAGAACGTGTGTAGGCTTCACGCTATTCTCCGCGGCATCCACGCACAACTCACCACACACCCCACCGAGAGCGAGAACCACATTATAGCGACCACGAGGAGGTTACCCCATGTGACTCTACCCTCCCTAGCAACCGGGCCAATTTGGTTGCTTAGGAGACCTGGCTGGAGTCACTCAGCACGCCCTGGATTCTAACTCGTGACTCCAGGGGTTTGTAGTCAGCGTCTTTACTCGCTGAGCTACCTAGACCCCAAATATTGCAGTTTTAATGGGGTGACGTTGTTGAGTGTGGACACAAGTTGATCACATTTAATGAGCAAACCGTTCTACATGCCTCATGTTTACTACAGCTTCTTCCGTCGGCAGTGAGGGATTTACATGTGATAAATGTATGGAATTAGTCAGGCTGACGGAGAAGGTTAATGAGCTAGAGGCACGGATCTGAACACTAGTGGAGGTAGGTGAGAAAGAGAAGCCAGTAGATCCTGTTTCGGATGCGGGTAGAACAGCGAGCAACACACACACTTTGGTTCCGGCTGAAGAAACCCCGCAGCAGGGCGATTGGGTGACATCTCGGCGGCATACTCGCTCAGCAAAGCGACACCACTCTCCTGTTCCTGTTAGGGTTTCCAATCGATTCTCCCCGCTCAGTGATGCCCCCACTGATAATCAAATTGAAAGAGCCTTAATAATTGGTGATTCTATTTTAAAGAATGTGGAAATAGAGACTCCAGACAACATTTTTAAATGCATTTCGGGGGCTCGGGCATCTGACATTAGATCAAATTTACAAGTGCTGGCTAATGCTAAACGTAGATTTTCTAAAATTGTTATGCATGTCAGCACTAATGATGTATGGCTTTGCCAGTCAGAGATCATTAGAGATAATGTTAAAGAGGTGTGTAAACTTGCAAAAATGATGTCAGACACTGTAATATGCTTGGGGCCCCTCCCTACTTGTCGTGGTGACGAGGTTTATAGTAGATTAGTGTTACTGAATGGGTGGATGTCTGAGTGGTGTCTGGAGAATAGCATAGGATTATAGACAATTGGAAGAGTTTTTGGGGTAGACCTGACCTGCTAAACAGAGACGGACTCCATCCCTCCAGGGAAGGTGCCACTCTCCTCTCTAGTAAATGGGCTCATAGTCTTAATAGTGATAGTATTTGACTAACTGGGGCACAGGTCAGGAAGCAGACAAACTGGTTAATCCAAATATCTGCTAGCTGCCTTGAGACATCACAAAGGTCACATAAACTACAAAACATAGGGACTGTATCACCCAGATATCATATAGAGTCTGTGTCTGTTCCCCGAACTACCAAACACAAAACTCTCACCAAATCATTTAGAAAAAAATCTGATTAAGGTCAAACTTGAAAAAAAAAATAAATAAATAAAAAATGTAAGATAAACATCATATAAAGGTAGGGCTACTAAACATTAGATCTCTTTCTACCAAAGCACTAATTGTATATGAAATTATTACAGATCATAGTTTGGATGCGCTCTGTTTGACTGAAACCTGGCTTAAACTGGATTAATATATTAGTATAAATTAATCTACTGTCTCAGGTTATTGTTATAAAAATGAGCCTCGTCTGAAGGATCGAGGAGGAGGTGTTGCTACAATTTACAGTGCCGTTTTTGGTGTTACTCAGAGGACAGGATATAAGTTTAAGTCTTTTGAACTAATAATGCTTAATATGACACCATTAGATATAAATACAAAAATCTCTGTCATCTTTTACCCTTGCTACAGTATATAGATCACCCGGGCCATACTCTGGTTTTCATGGTGAATTTGCAAATGTTCTATCTAATCTAGTAGTTAATGTAGATAGAGATTTAATTGATGGTGACTTCAACATTCAAATAGATAATGAAAATGACACATTGGGATTAGCATTTATCGATATTCTCAACTCTCTTGAAGTCAGACAAAATGTGACAGGACTAACTCATCGCCATAATCACATGCTAGATTTAATTCTGTCATATGGAGTTGATGTTGATACTATAGAAATTCTACCACAGAGCAATGACATCTCAGATTATTACCTCATCTCTTGTTTGCTGCGATCAGCTAATGTCACTCAATCTACACCATGCTATCGTTCAGGTATAACTATTCTTTCAACCACTAAAGACAGTTTCACTAATAATCTTCCAGAATTGTCTCACATATTCAGTAAGCCAAAAAGTCTAGAAGAACTTGATGAAATAACAGAAAAAATAAATACAGTCATCTCTAGCACTCTTGACAGTGTCGCCCCCCTTCGATTAAAGAAAATGAAAGAATAAAGCCTTGCACCATGGTACAATGATCACACTCATGCTCTCAAAATAGCAGCGCGGAAAATGGAGCGCAAGTGGGAGAATACAAAATTAGAGGTATTTCGCGGTGCATGGAAGGATAGTGTCTGTAGCTACAGACAGCCTTTAAAAGCTGCCAGATCAGCATATTTTTGCAAACTCATAGAAAATAACCACAACAATCCAAGGTGTTTAATTTAAATTTGTGTTGTGACTGTTAAATTTAATATTAATTTAAAAATTCTGTTAACCACACACAACGCTTTGAATGGTCTAGCTCCACAGTACTTAAGTGACCTTCTAAATGCTATATATGTGATGTTCATTACAATCACAAAATTCTGGCTTGTTAATTCCAAGAATATAAAAATCCACAAAAGGGGATAGATCCTTTTCATACTTGGCTCCTAAGCTATGGAATAGTCTCCCTAACACTGTTCGGGATGCAGACACACTCACTCAGTTTAAGTCTAGATTAAAGACTCATCTATTTAGCCAGGCATACAGCTAATTTATCCATCAACTCTTGGCTGCTTTAGTTAGGTCTGCCGGAAACAGAAGCATCTATCATGATCTATAACTTTGCATAAAATGTTATGGCATCTACGCTAATATTATTCTATTTGTTTCCGGGATTCATATCCCGAGGTTACCAGAGCCTGCCAGATCCAGATCCAGCTCCAGCTCCGTTCCTGCTTGGTGTCGGACTCCACTGCTATATGTCGCTGAGAGATGACGACAAACTACAGCCAGTGCTAGCCAGACATCGCTTCAGTTTTTTGACTTCAGATGATGAACTAATGCCAACTCCAACTGTAAGACATGGGATACTTCATATGCCACTGCCTGAACCTTGGACTTAGGATGGACCTCAACGAACCTCACCGAAATGACCTGCCGGTTGAACTGCGATGCACCTCATTGATCTCTGTCTGCATCACCTTTGTCTATTGATGGACTACACTCTTGAAATGGAATACATAGACTACCAATTAACTGCCAACAAAAGCCTTAATCAGCCAACTGACAAAGGACAATGAATCTATGTAAACTTCTGCAGCTGATCCAGGATGGACTACAAAGACATTAGTCATTCATCTTAAAGTTCATATGAAAATCTTTTATTTTTCTTTTTAAAACACTGGACCTTAACGCTTAATTTACAATTTTAAAACCATGACCTGCACTGGACATAAATAACTGCTATTGGCATTATATTCATGCTGATTAGCCAGAGGGTAACTGGCCCCCACAGTGAGCCTGGTTTCTCCCAAGGTTATTTTTCTCCATTAACCAACATCATATGGCCACAGTCGCATTCGGCTTGCTCACATGGGTTCTAAATACAATTATTATTGAATTATTTATTTTTATACACATTTAATAATCATATTTAATCAAACTACACAATGATTACTGTAAGACATTAAAGATATTACAGTTTCATTTTTTTTTAATCCATGATTTCCTGTAAAGATGCTCTGAAACTATGTGTGTTGTGAAAAGTACTATACAAATAAAAATTGACATTCACACTGCTGCAACTTTCTGCAAAAAATTCCATAAAGTTTTAAAGCTGCACTGTGAGATGTGTCTATGCAATTTCCCTGAGACTACACAAAGAAATGCAATCAAGACAAACTCCATTTATTCTAAATGGGAAAACATTGAAATAAAATGCCAAAGGGGTGTACTTTATATAGCACGAATTAAAAATTAAGAGCTGTACTTAGCCCGCTAGCTACAAATAACGTGTAAATCAGTGACTGGTCGTGAAGGTAAACAAATGAGTTCGCGCCAAGCAGTAGGACACGTGATGATAATGTATTGAGACAGTTTGTTCTGTCAAAATGTCATCTGACCTGATCGCGAACCGCAGGTGCTGGTTCGGTGGAAGCGCATTTCTGGCGTGCTGTGTCAGGCCGCTGACCAGTCTCTGAAGGACTCGTGTCGCCATGTTTCCTGATTGCTGAGCGAATGTGGGAAAAAAGAGCAGTTCCTTCCCACGCCGCTAGAGGGAGATATTAGAATAATGATGTCAGCGAGTCCCTGAACAACATTGCGAGATGAAATATGAAAATAACCTTTCATAAATCTATTTTTGTACTGTCTTTTTGTTGCTTTATAATTTTGTACATAGTTCAGATTCAAACAACATTGGAGGATCAATAGTGAAAACTGAAGAGTGTATCGTTCTTTCAAAATGTTACATGTGCCACAGTTTCTCTGTTTTGGGCTTGTCCCCCTCCTTAGACTTTACAGCTTAACTTTTTAACCTTAAATAATATATTTATAAAAGTGTTAAGATCAGGGAGATCCTTGTTTCTATCTCTGTCCCCAATACGGTCATTACCACTTAGATTATATTTGGTCACCCTGGAAATGCGAAATGACAGGGTAGAATGACAGTTTGAGGATCAGAAATGTCTTTTATATGATTTTATGTGATTTCATAGTAACTACAGTTGCAAGAAAAAGTTTGTCAACCCTTTGGAATTTCCTGGATTTCTGCACCGATTAGGCTACTCATAAAATGTGGTCTGATCTTCATCTAAGTCACAAAATAGACAAACACAATCTGACTAAACTAATAATATCACACAAACAGTTGTTCGTTTCACATTTTTACTGAAGACATTGAATAATCATTCACAGTTCAGGCTGGAAAAAGTAAGTGAACCTCTTAAGGACTTCTCCAAAAGCTAATTGTAGTGAGGTGTTTCAATTAAGGAGATGAGATGGGATGTGTGGTTTATACAAAGTCTGCTTACTGACAATTTTTTTTTTTCTCAAGAAAGATTTGTAAGTTGGAACCATGCCTCGATCTCATAAACTTTCACAGGACCTTAGAAGACACATTATAGAGATGCACAAAGCTAGAAAAAACACCTGGGTGTTCTAAATCCATAGTTGTCATGTGTATTTTGTTGATTCATGTTTTTCATGTCTTTTATTTTGGAAAAGTTTAGTTCCTGTTTCATGTCATGTGTTCCTGGTCATGTGATGTACTGTTTTCCCTCCATGTTCATGTGTCTTGTTTTCATTGGTTCATTGTTTGATTATTTTGTTTAGAGTTCTGATTGTTCATTGGTTTATGTTCTCCCATATCCAAGTATTTAAGCCCTGATGTTTTCCATTGTTGTTTGTCAGGTATTGTGTTTGGTAACGTCTTCAGTTTAAGTCGAGTTTAAGTCGAGTTTAAGTCGAGTTTAAGTCGAGTTTAAGTCGAGTTTAAGTCGAGCTCATGTTTATGTTTATGTTTCATTCATGTTTATAGTTAGGGTTTATTGGATTTCACTTTTGTAAATAAATTGCACTTGGGTTCTTCATTTCATCGTCTTCATCATTGCCAGCAGCCACTTGTTTAATATTAAGACAATTGTCTACAAATGGAGAAATTTCAGGACTGTTGCTACTCTGCCTAGGAGTGGCTGTCTTGCGAAGATCACAAGAGAACAACGGTCAATGCAAAAAGAGGTGCGAGTAAAAGATCTCCAGAAAACTTTACAAACTGTGAAAGTATTTGTTCATGTGTCCACTATCAGAAAAAAACTGAACAAGTATGGTGTTTATGGAAGGACATAGCGAAGGAAACCACTGCTGTCCAACAAAAAAAAACACAAGTGTACTCAAGTCCACCTGGATGTTCCACAACATTTCTGGGAAAACCTCATCCCAGCTGTGAAGAATGGTGGAGGGAGCATCATGGTTTGGGACTGCTTTACTTCCTCAGGGCCTGGACGCCTTGCAGTAATTGAGAAAACAATTAATTCAAAAGTGTTTAAAGACATTTTACAGGAGATTGTCAGGGCAGCAGTCTGTGGCATCAAGCTTAAGAGAGGTTGGGTAATGCAACAAGACAATGACACAAAGCACACAAGTAAACAAACGTGTTTAAAAAAAAATAGTGTCTTCAGAGTCCTGACCTTAACCCAACTGATATTCTCTGGCATGACCTGAAGAGGGCTGTGCAATCAAGACAACCCAGAAATATTTATGATCTGCAGTGCCGGTGTTGTGCCAAAACACTCCCCGCCAAGTTTTTACTCCCAGCTACCTGATTGGTCTCTATCCTTAAAGTCCACCCCTAAACATTGTAGGGAATCATTGGTCCCTTTCCTTAAGGGCCACACCTACACCTACCCTTAACCATAACCATCATGGGGAGTCAAAAATTGCCAAGACACCAGTCCTGCCTAATAAGCAACATAAGTGGCTGCAGAGGGCCCCCTACCACTGGTTCAGTACAGACTAATCCTTTGACAACGTCACTGCTTACGTCACACACGGAAGTGGTGGCAAAAACCGTCTGAAAACAGTTAACTTTTCTCTGATTCCGTTGTTGAAAAATTATTTCAAGGGTTCTCGTAGATGGCTGTGACTCCAAGCCACCAACAGAGCTGACTGGACTGAGAAAATAATTTCAACCCACTGCTTTGCAGCAAACATATAAAGTGAACATTATTACAGATATGTTATTTACTCATATCATTATAATAATTGTATAGCCAAGAATATTTGTGTATTTATGATGGTTTTGTGTTGTACTTTCGTTTAATCGTCTAATCTGTCAAATCTAACACAACAGGCTATCGGCTTTCTGCCACCATTTTTGTAAACAATAGGATTAGTTTTTAACCAAATAATTATTTGCAGTAAGTGTAAATATATATGCACGCCAATAGTCCGATGACACCTGTCAAAACTAAAATATGTATTACTTATTATATAATCGCTGAATGAAAAGCATAGAGAAAGTATATAAATATGACATAAACATTTCTCAGAACTGGCGTGACAACATTAGTACAGCCCTTACCAAAAATCTAAAGTTCACTCATTATGTTCACATGCAAATGAGCTTGGGATTTGCTGAAAATGTTTACCAGAAGTTTGCAGCTCTTAATTGGTAGTGGTAAACCTTTGGCAAGAATTAACAATTTGCTGCATGTTTGCTTCAAAGCTCATTTGCATGTGAATATAATCAGTGGCGAGTTTGCGGCAAGTTTACATCAAATTTGCCATGAACTCTCGATTTTTGTAAGGGAGCAGTTGACTCTCAGTGCAGGTGATCTGACTTTGAATCTCCCTTTTGCCAATTTCACTCTTCTCCCCAATATCCATCCCATGTAAGCAAAGACAGACCATGGCTGTTTGCTGTCGAAGAGTTGTGTATTTTTAATAAAAATGAACACAATAGGGGTAAATATAATGTCTAATGGGAGTGTGATTTACCTGAAAGTAAACACGATGTCCTCATGGTGATCACAGGGCTCACTAAACTTTGAGCACAGCAGAGAAGGGTTTGCTTTAGATAGCATCTACTGTACCTTACCTTAATTTGGTAATTGAATTCTTTCTTATTCATTTGCACAGTCTTAGAATTTCATTAAAGATATTTATATATTTGTGCAATCGTGTTTGGCTAGATTAAAATATGATAGTCTTTAATTTTTGTAGTTTTGAAGCAGTTATGCATGTGCTTATAAACTGCAGTTGACAGTTTTGCATTTTTAAGCTTTATAATTTTGAAGAAACTGACTTGTTTATGTGCACAGTTTAAGCTTGCATTATTGATGTTGGGTGTGTTTGGTTAGCTGTACCTGTAGATTGGAGGGCCCCATTTTGAAAATCTGCTAAGGGCCCCTAAAAGGCTAGGGCCAGCTCTGAAACAGATTTGTAGGGACGAACAGTCCAAAATTCATCCTCAGTGTTGTGCAAGTCTATAAGAAGCTACAGGAAATGTTTGGTGTAGTTTGTTGCTGCTAAAGGAGGATCTACAAGGTGTATACGAGGTGCCATTACCAAACAGAATAGTATTTGAGAACAATTAAAATGTATTTTATATTTACAAGTTAAGTGCTAAGCAAGTCCTTGGCTCATCCAACTTTTTTTTTTTTTCTCCAGAAAGTATGAAATATCACTACCATCACACACACAATACCATTTTTATTAAATTCTGCGTTATATCATCTTCCTGCTCAAAAAAACAGTTGGCTTGTTTGGGGATTTTGGTCACTTTTTAGCTGGCCAGGATGGGAGACCAACTTAAACCAGCTAAAACCATCAACCATTTAGCTGCTATTATTAATAAAATCCCCTACGTTTGAATATATAATTCAGACAATGACTATCTGATATCACTGTGCAATGAGCCATAACACACCGCCATAATGGTTTATGAGTAAAATGTGATGGTTTATGAATGCAATGGTTTATGAGTAAACCGATTTCACGAATCCTACTATGGTGAAGGCTTAGGTTATTAATATTAACTAGATAATGCAAATATTGCTGGTAACCTTCCATTGGCGAATGTTTTGTTTCTTAATATTAATTAAGTTATGATTACATTGATTTGTAATCTTCCAATGGCGTAGCCCTGGCTCATGAATATTAAGTATGACACCTTCGACATAGTAGGAGTCGTGGATTTTCACACATTGAAACTCACACACGACCAAAGCGCCTGCGTGTACACAGCATGAACTCATGATGGAGCACAATGGCGGGGAAGAAGCTGAAGTTTAATGATTGATGTTAAAGATTATATACACAGGAGTTTCGCAGTTGGCGCAAGTGTTGGACTCGGCTAGCGTGCATGTGAGTCGACTGATGTACTACACGTAATAACATTTATTATAACAAGATGAGTCATGGTTATATTGCAATGTAACTATGTGTGTTATTATCAAAACATATGTATGTGATTTTATGCACGGGGGTTTAACAGAAAATGATCTCGCTTCGCAGATCATCATGTCTTTAACACGAATGATAAACAGACTGCGAGGATCTGTGCACTGGAAACAAGGCTTTGAGTGCTTGGGAGCCAGTGGCACTCATGCACACAGCAAGAGATTGCAGCACACTTCAACACATGCAACTTCATGCAACTATCAACTGCTGCATGACTGCTTAGGTGAGATACATTTCCTCCACTACATCAAGAACGTGTTGTTTCAGCACTGTCCTCCTTTATCATGCAGCTTAAATTGCAATGCACATGCATTCCCAGACAGAAGTTGCATTACAAAACTGAAATTGTCATAACATGTTTCACTGAAATTTGTGGAACTACCAAGATAAAATAATATTTAAAATGTGTATAAATGTATAAAAATTTAATGTATAAAGAATATTTTTGTATCTATACAATCTAGATCAGAAGCTAGATATTTTGGTTGACATGACATTTCAAGAAGTGCTGGCTGTGTCCTGCAATATATATACTTTATTGTAAACTATTTGAAACAACATTTTCTAAATCTTGTATAATTATTGTGCATGCACCTTTAATGAGTTCATATTAATTGAGAGACTACACAGAATATTTGTACTTTTAAAAGTTAATTTCTCCCACTACTTTTGCTAAGATGGTTACAATTTATGAATGAAAATGTTTTAATGACTGTATAAATGTCATTTGATGTAACCATCCACTAAAAGGTATTAAAATACTTTATTTGCACCTTGAATGCATGAGAGTTTACTTAATTAAAATATTGATATTTAATGATAAGACAAAATTACTTCACAAACTGTCTTTTGAATCTAAATGGGTCCTCTCTGTTTTTTTTTTGACAACAAAACGTCTACCTACATGTTGGTTACACCACCTGACTTTGATTTGTTTGGACAAAATGTAATAATATTTTAAAATTAATAATAAATACATCATAATAAAAGATTATTCTGCTACACTACTCACCAGCATTAATTTTATATAAAGAATTTCAGCTTTTTCTTTTTTTTTTTACTGTCTCCAGAATGTTACACCACAAGACATTTACTTAAAGCCTCAGAAAAATATAGAAATAACTTTGAATTCATTAATTAAAAGCATGTTCATTATAGAAGAGGTGTATTCAAGTAATTGTTTTCTGTGAAATGCATTTGTAATGTATTTTTGAATAATTTAATAGATCTGGACAAAACATTACCGTCACATCATTGACCCACATAAATATATATTATACATATTCTGTATATAAATTTGATAACACTTTACAATAAGGTTGTATTCGATAACATTAGTTAACTTCATTAGTTAACATGAACGAACAATACTTCTACAGTCCTTAATAATCGCAGTTAATGTTAATTAATAAAAAGTTGTATATGTTAATATTAGTTATTGCATTATGAACTAACATGAACTTACTATGAAAAATTGAACAATTATACAATGAACAATTGTGTTTTCAGTAATTAACTTTAATCAAGATTAATTAATGCTTTTCATTGTAAGTTCATTATACCTAATGCATTTAGTAATGTTAACAAATAGAAGCTTATTGTAAAGTGTTACAAGAAATGATAACCTAAAAAGCTAATTTTAACGTTACATCAACTACTCATAGAAACATTAGAAATATTGCACCATATATACACCCCGTATACACATATATAGCCTAAGTATTGCACGATTATTGAAAGTGTTGATCCCGCGCAGATATTAATGCTGATGTGTGTAATTTTTCTTGTATCCCAGTTTAATGTGCAGAGACGACTAAAAGTAAGCTATTTGTAGGTAGATTTCACCTAAAAGTGTGACACTATGGCTCAAAACAGTCCTCTGTTTGGTTGAGCATCCTCACCAGCCTGACACAGCAACATGGACTCAACCAATGGTGTGAGTTTGAGGGCGGGACTATCTGTTTTTACAACCTATGGAAGACAGGGATTTTCTGAAATCAGTTTGAAGACAGTGATTATTTTCACACACTAAGCTTTAAATTGCACATCAGTCATAAAATGAATTTACGTATATCCACAGAGCTCAACTATTGTGGTCTTGTAATGCACTTTGACTATGTGTGGCTGAGAGACCACTGCCGCTCGGCTTCATGCTACAACTCGAAAACGAACCAGCGTAACCTGGACACTGCCAGCATTGAGCTGAACATCAGACCTTCAAAGAGCAGAGTGGATGAAGACTACCTCTTCCTCACATGTGAGTGCACTATATGGATTAAAGAGATCATGTAAATTCTCATTTACTCACCCTCATGACGTTTCTAGACCTACATGGTGTTATTTTTTTCTGTGGAACACAAAAGGAAAAATGTCAAACAATCTTCACGTAGATTTTTTTCCATACAAGAAAAGTTCATAGTGGCCATGTCAAAAAAATAAAAACAATAAAAGCACCATCACAAGTTGTCTATACTGGACAACTCGTCTATATCCTGTCTTTATCTATCCATCTGTCCATCTGTCAGTCTGTCTGTCTATCTATAAAAGCATTTTTTTAAATATTTGTCCAGTAAACGACTATGATTGGCCCATCCTGGCCAGTGCTGAGAAAAGTAACAGGTACCACGTGACACCGCTGTCTACCCTAGAGGGGGTCAGAGATCTAGAAGAGCTCTGAGGGGATTGCACAACACTAGTTGGGTATTACCAACTCATACAACGGAAGGGGAGTTCAGTTTTTTGTCTGACTATGACAGACTCAGAATCACCCAATTGCAAGCCTTGCTGGTATCTCATACTCAAAACGTTGATTTAAAATATATAAACAAGTACAGAAATGGCTCACTCACACAGACAAACACATTAACACTCTCACGTACACCTACGGCCAATTTAGATTTCCCAATTCACTTGATGTGCATGTCTTTGGACTTTGGGGGAAACCAGAGCACCTGGAGGAGAACATGCAAACTCCACACATAGAGGCCTAGGTTGAGCCGGGACAATTCTCACAGAATAAATAACAGTATACAGGTTTGGAACAAAATGAGGTTGAGAAAATAATGACAGAATTGTAATTTTTCAACTATTTCTTGGAGACTGTGTCTGGAATACACTCAGTTAATGTTTTTTTTTTTTTTTTTTTTTTTTTTTTTGGTCTTATGTTGGCACACATTTATTTCAATCTTGGTCCTCATTTCCCGGTAAACATCCTGGTTTTCAAAAAATACTTGTGCAAAAACAAAACAAAAGCGCATAAAAAATTCACTCTTACATAACATGCATTCAGTGTGCACTGAAGTTCTCTGTAAGATATTGTTGTAATTGCTTCAGTGTGAAATCGAAGGATAGAACCTTCTTCACACAGATTGTGGTCTTATTGTGCTAAGATAAGTTTAACACTCTCCCAAAACAAAGATGGATATCTCTTTCCTAAGTAAAGATAAGAGTCTGTGAGAACGACAGTACTTTGACTCTTACGAAACTCAGTGGAAACAGCTGACAGACCACCTGTGAGATTCATTATAAAGAAGACTATATTATTACCTTGAGGTGTAGTTACACAGTAACTGCTTTGCACACTCTCTGTTATGGCTTTTGTGTCTGTGGTACTTTGGCCCAAAAATGTGTAGAGAGATTGGTTACATATTTCAAGATGCATTAGCCATTGAAGATCTTAAATGTTAAGTAGCATTTGATAGACTGTAGACTGACATTACAGTAACATATATTTACTATTGCAG
Source organism: Myxocyprinus asiaticus (assembly GCF_019703515.2). Classification (NCBI taxonomy): domain Eukaryota; kingdom Metazoa; phylum Chordata; class Actinopteri; order Cypriniformes; family Catostomidae; genus Myxocyprinus; species Myxocyprinus asiaticus. The sequence continues at coordinate 35,283,352 of NC_059381.1, read as the reverse complement.
TATTATGAAGTTACAATTGACCCTTTTTACTTTCTTTTTTTTGGGGGGGATTTTTCCCCTTTTTCTCCCAGTTTGGAATGCCCAATTCCCAATGCGCTCTAAGTCCTCGTGGTCGCATAGTGATTCGCCTCAGTCCGGGTGGCGGAGGACGAATCCCAGTTGCCTCCGTGTCTGAGACAGTCAACCCGCGCATCTTATCACGTGGCTTGTTGAGCGCGTTGCCACGGAGACATAGCGCGTGTGGAGGCTTCACGCCATCCACTGCGGCAACCACGCTCAATTCACCATGCGCCCCACCGAGAACAAACCACATTATAGCGACCACGAGGAGGTTACCCCATGTGACTCTACCCTCCCTAGCAACCGGGCCAATTTGGTTGCTTAGGAGACCTGGCTGGAGTCACTCAGCACGCCCTGGGATTCGAACTAGCGAACTAGCGAACTCCAGGGGTGGTAGCCGACCCTATTTACTTTCTTAATAAACATTCTAGGTTTTATTATAAATGATTCATCAGTGCACATTATTAGAAAGAAAAAACTGTGCTCAACTTCTGTGAGAGTTCTCTAAACTGATTCTGTTCTTAAAAAGACAGTACCATTTTAGCACTTGTTCTACAAATAAATGTAAATACTTGAATAATACAAATGATGCATGTAAACAATAAACATGTATCCAAAAAATATATGCAATATAATGCAATTTCAAGACATCATATTAATTGATGAAGTACATGAATTTGTTAATTTTTAAGATGCTAAAATATAACCAAAATGATGAAAAATGTATGATTAACCTCTTCAACGTATTTTTGGACTGTCTCCTGCAATTTTTCACACTCAAATATACGTAAAAGCTCACCATTTAAATATCATCATCATATACGGCATGCCCACTAAAGGAGCGTTGCTTTTTCATTGTACGCTGCCAGCTCTATCTTCTCTGAGCTCGCTTCCAGACAGTGAAAAGACCGAAATTGTGTGGGGCAAGATCGGATTCAATAGCTTTCCACGTTGTTCTCGGTCTGCCCACAGGTCGTTTCCAGGTCTTTGGGAGACCATTTATGATGGTGCATATTGCTCGTGCATGGTCCTCTTTGGATGCTGATCGAGTGACATATCCAAAATACTGTAGTCACCTTCTACAGATCTTGAAATCGGCCATTCTCCTGTGCATCTGAAGATCTCAGTGTTTGTTGTATGGACAATGTTTCTGCTCCGTAAAGCAGGACTGGTAGACTGTAAACATTGGCGAGCTATGCCAATTCGCCTGGAGACCTCGGGTTCACTGCTTCCTATATAGTATGTCAGTGAGCCCAAGTAAATGAAGGACTCGCCGACCTCCACCTGGTTTCGGGCAATAGGCACAGATGACGGGTAGATATTTGATGGGACAGTTGTCTGGATCTTGGTTTTATTCCAGTTGACCTCCAGTCCCAGCTGGCATGCCTCCTCATCCAGAATCTCCAAGGATAGGACAAGGACTCCCAGCGTCTCCGCAAGGAGGGCAACATCGTTGGCAAGTCCAGATCAGTAAATGTTTCATTGCCAAGAGTTACTCCTGTGTTACCACGGTGGACAGTTCTTTCCATGATGTGATCCATTGGGAGGAAGAAGAGGTTGGGGGCAATCTTGCAGTCTTGCCTAACTTCGCCGTTGATGGGAAACCAGTGGGACAACAGGCCGTCGTTCCGTACCGCACACAAGGTGCTCGTGTACAGTAGGGTTGCCACGGTGTACGGTGTTACCGGTTTTACTCGGTACAAGGGACAACACTGGTGTGAAATGTTATACAGGGTAAAAGGGGGAAACATTATGAATGGAACTTCCAATATCAATACAATAGCCTAACGAAGAGAATAGCCTTAGATAAAGAATATATGCATATTTAAGAGTTTGCGACCTATGATAAATGAACCTAAATAACACATTGAAAGCCAGATGTTCTTTACCAACATATCAAATTACACAGGCAGCAAAGTACACGCACTGTCAAAAGTATAGTGAGTAACAGTAAGACGTCTCGGATTCGGAATGACACAAGAAATGCTGTTAGACACACAGACACGCGCTTGAAGAAACACACTTTATTATATTTTTAAGAACAGATGACAGAAAAGCCATCTATCTGCATGTCTGACACCCTGTTTGTTCGGAGGCGTGCAGTCTCGTGGATGTAAAGGGTTCTCACTCTTTCTTTGTTTCAGTCTTCTGAAAATGTTTTGCAAGAATAGTATCATCTTTGAGAATGCTGCAAATGACCTCAGACAATCTCAGTTCAGGAGGTGTTTTGAGTTCAGTCAGTTTGAACATGAACACCGCACCGGTGTGAAAATTAGGATATCGTGGCAAGTCTAGTGTATAGTTCCCTCATCAAATCCACGACCTTTAAAGGAAAGCCGATGGACAAGATCGGTTTCCACAGAGCGGCCCGGTCCATTGAGTCAAAGGCTGCTTTCAGGTTAACATATGCAATCCATAACGGCTGCTGAAATTCTCTCCTGGTCTGGGTCAGCAGATTAAGGGTAAAGATTCTTTATAGTGTGGAGCGGCCTGGTGTAAAGCCACTTTGCTCTGTTCGTTGTCTGCTCAATAGATGGTTCTTGACCCTTGACAAGAGTAACGAGGTGAAGATTTTCCCTGGCACCGAGAGGAGAGTGATACTACGATAGTTTTTGCACTTCCAGCGGTTACCTTTGCCTTTGTAGAATGGGAGGATGATGCCTCTTTTCCAGTCCTCAGGAATCTCCCTGCTAGTCCAAACCTTGTGGTAGATCTGAGTCAGCCAGTCTATACAGGAAGAACCACCTGCCTTCAGCATCTCCTCAGTGATGCAACATATGCCTGGAGCTTTACCATTCTTTGTTCGCTGCATGGCAGCCATTACCTCCTCAAGGGTAGGTGGGTCACAGTTGATGGTGTTGCCCAGCTCTACATCAGAGTCGTTCTGCATGATGTTAAAATCTACAACCGATTCATCCAGCACTGTGGAGTGGAGTGGGGCTGGAGTTGGCCTGTTACGGGAGGTGGCCATCAATGTATTCCTTCTACTGCTCCAACTTCAGATTTTTGTCAGTAAGGAGGTGACCATCACTGGTGTCTATTGGGCATGATGTATGAGGAATGGCAGAGCGTAGTCTTCGCAAGTTGGCAAAGGCATCCTTAAATTGGCCTAACCTGAGGTCAGCCTCGGCTTCTGCAGCCTACTCATCAGCCCACCGTTGATGGTCCTGGCGGATGCTAGCCCTGCACTGCTTCTGTAGTAACTTGCACTCTTCCTCCTTGTTCTGTAGTCTGGCCAGGCATTTCTTTTCTATCAAGTTCCATGCTGTGGACTAATTGCCAGAAATTGGTCTCATTTGTTCAGAACCCTAGACATCTAAGATATAACATTGGATTATTTACACAAGCAAGCCCACAGACAATTAAAAAATGGGATTTTTAAAAAAAATATTATGCCTAAGGTAAAGGCAGATATACAGTTTTTGGATACTTGGTCTTAGCAGCAGTTATCGCCACATAAAAGAGACATTTGTATTTGATGTCTTACAGATATCATATTTCACTTTGTGATTCTTTTGAAAATCTTTCGAACTGTGATATTAGGGCAACAAAATAAATGGTACAGTCACATTCCTGAGAACAAGAGCTTTCATTTGATATATGATTTCTATTTAAGTGCTATTTGAAAGACTTTTATATTCATATCAGTATTTCTACCACATGACCTCTAGGTGGCGCTAATTTGTGACGTGAATGTTTTCAGGGCTTATTTTGTTATTTTATGTAACATAATTGCAGAAGTGATGGTTATCTATGAAAAGTTCAGATTCTAAGGTTTCAAACGATACCCCATATGCCTGACTTATGTATTTTGAGCGTAAGCTTTTTTCACGATATAGTGTCCCCTTTTGGGCCCTCCAGAGGGTCCGCAGAGTTGATGAAGTTTAATTTTGTGAAATTTACATTTTTGTAATGTACTGTACCTTGTTAGAAGGTCCCCAGTATAATCAACAGCATTAGCTGAGAGAGAATTTCTTTCATGTGTAAGAAAAATGGACTTGAAATATACCCATATGAATCGGAACCGTATAGGGAAAATCTGTATCGGTACCCAGCCCTATTCATAATCTTTCATAAAAATTTTATAAATTGCTACGCCTCTAAAATGACTTTCCTTTCTGACTGATGTCACCAAGCCCTCTTATTTTTCAACCCCTTCCCATCCTACCGCCTGTCATATAGAGACTTTTTGCAATCTGACGAATTCCAAATGAATAAGTCAATATATTGTTTGTTTTATTCCAATATCATTGAACATAAGACTACAGTCAACAGTAATTCATTTTGCAATTGACTTCGTCAGTCTGTCCTGTTCTCACAGGATGCGTTCTGTCGCTCTGTCTGCACTATTTTTTGTTATATTGTTGGTTTATTTACATATGCGTGAAAAAGCAACCTTCGAAACGTACTCACCATTGTTAATGTGAAGTGATGAAATCTGAATCTTTTGTTGCATGTATCATCTTTCCTATTTGTTATCTCTTAATTAAGTAATTTCCGTGTTTTTTGTGTTTCCCATTTCCAGGGCCAGATGGTCATGTAACACGCTACAAACTAGCTTGGCTGGCTCAGAACAGCTATGAGGGCCAGAAGAGAAGTTCGGTACAACCTCGTATCCTGTGGAACGAAAATATCTACACCAACGCTAAGGTGCCCTCTGCCAGCTGGGACAAGTTCATGAGCTGTGACGAAGAGCTAAAGAACTTCCTCAACAACTTCCTGCTTTATGGAATTGCCTTTGTTGAAGGTGTCCCAGCGACCCTGGAAGCTACAGAAAGAGCAAGCCAAAGAGTGAGCCTCATCAGGTCAGAGCTAGTGTATTGATGCTCTTACATTCATTAAAAATATCCTCCAAACCTCTTCTGATTGTTTCTTTAAAGAAATATTTCTCCCAAAAATTTCAATTCTGTCATCATTTACACACCCTTATGTCATTCCAAACCGGTGTAACTTTCTTCAGTGGAACACAAACATTTAGCATACTGCTAAACTTAATCTTAAAGCTGACGTATGTAATTTCTGCAACACTAGCGCTAACGAACTGAATTGCAAAACTAAACAGTGTTTTCAATACAGCTTTCTGAATACGCCCCTCACCTGCAGTTGTTCAAACAGTCCAGACAACTCTCCCATCAAATACCTGATAAACAGATAGTCCCACCTCCAACTCACGCCATTGGTTGAGTAACTTTGTTCGGGTGGCTCTAAGCGGTTTGCTTAAAAAAAACAGATTAATTTTCATAGTGCCACAGAGACACAGTGTTTACAGTTTTTGAGTTATAAACGAATTACTTTCATGGTAATTTTTTCAGTCTCCATTCACTTCCATTGTGTGGAAAAGAGTTGTGTGAACATTCTGCTAAATTTGACCTTTTGTTTTCTATGGAAGTAAGCAAACCTTACAGGTTTGGAATGACATAAGTTTGAGTAAATGATGACAGAATTTTTTTTGGTGAACTATTCCTTTAAAATACTGTAGACTAATTATTTAGTGCAGTTGCTACTTAAAATGCACAAAGTCAAGTCAGTTCTTGTTTCTCAAGTGTGTTGCTCGCTAGGCGCCTTTTGTAAGGCACTTGAATTCTTTTGGCATTGCCAATGATGACTAATGAGCCAGTGCTGGAGCAATAATTAGTCAGACTGTGCCCTTTCTTTTCTTGTCTAGTTTTTTAAGGGAAGTTTTCATGCAGTACACATCCAGTGTGTTATTTACTCATTTAATCCCAAATATTCCCACTCAAGAGAGCACAAAGAAGCTTTATTCCTAGTCATAATTGTAATCATTGGAAAACAGAGTAAAATTTTCCTCAGTTGATCAATAAGACCCAATAGAGACTGTAATTCTAAACAATAAGGTAACTTAAAGGAATAGTTCACCCAAAAATGAAAATTCTCTCATTATTCACTTACCCTGATGCCATCCCAGATGTGTATGACTGTCTGTCTTCAGCAGAACACAAATGAAGATATTTAGAAGAAGATAGAGCTCTGTCAGGTCCTTATAATGGAAGTACATGGGTGCCAGCACTTTGACGATCCAGAAGTCATATTTAGGCAGCAATGAAGTAATCCACATGACTCCAGTCGATCAATGAATGTCTTCTGAAGCAAATTGATACATTTGTGTAAAAAATAAATAAATAATACGTTATTAACTTTTAAAAAGCACTTCCTGGGGGGGCCTGGGTAGCTCAGCAAGTAAAGACGCTGACTACCACACCTGGAGTCACAAGTTCGGATCCAGGGTGTGCTGAGTGACATCAGTCAGGCTTCCTAAGCAACCAATTGGCCCGGTTGCTAGGGTGGGTTGGGTTAACCTCCTCGTGGTCGCTATAATGTGGTTCTCGCTCTCGGTGGGGCATGTGGTGAGTTGTGCGTGGATGCCTTGTAGAATATCGTGAGCCTCAACAAGCGCTACGTGTCCGCAGTAACACGCTCAACAAGCCAGGTGATAAGATGCGTGGATTGACTCTCTCAGATGCGGAGGCAACTGAGATTCGTCCTCCGCCACCCGGGTTGAGGCGAGTCACTACACCACCACGAGGACTTAGAGCGCATTGGGAATTGGGCATGCCAAAATTGTGGAGAAAAGGGGAGAAACCCCCCCCCCCCCCTTTTTTAAAGTGCTTCCTGGCAGCGGTTGACGTGAAGTGTGACGTAAGCACGTCGGCGAGTTTAGCGCCGCTTATTTACAACAGAAGAACTAACATCACACGAGAGTTCGGCCATTTCAAACCGCATCAGAGCCCTGGATGGAAGCACCGATTTAAAGTTAAAAACGTTTTTATTATCAACTTATTTCTTACATAAACCTATTGATTCGCTTCAGAAGACATTCACCGATTGACTGGAGTCGTGTGGATTAATTTTTTGCTGTCTAAATATGACTTTTGGACCGTCTGGAAGTGCTGGCACCTGTGTACTTCTGACAGACCTCTATCTTCTAAAAATCTTCATTTGTGTTCTGCTGAAGAAAGACAGTCAAACACATCTGGGATGGCATCAGGGTAAGTGAATAATGAGAGAATTTTCATTTTTGGGTGAACTATTCCTTGAATAAGTAAATATATAGTTTACCTGCGCAGTGCTTCAGAATGAATGAGTGCCGCTTTGTTGTCACACAGTCATCCACTGCTGTTTTTGCTGTTCAGCATGCATTGAGAATGACAGTGGCTGAGCATTTCACCAGATTTTGAATGAGAAGTGAATTAAACTACTGTGACCGTCACACAGGCTGAGTTCGGATTTGCATAATACCATACTAATATGGCAGAGTAGTATGCCATTCTGAACTCAGCCACAGAATCAAAGTCAAAGGTCTTCCTTGAGTGTTCCACCAAAATAAAAGCCCCAGGGTTTTACTCTCAAATGTATTATTATTATTATTTTTAATATAGTAGAAATTATAGGCTCTAATTCAGTTACTTTACTAAAATAACTGACAATTCTTCTCTAAACATCATGATTGTGCTTAGATTAAATGCAAGTTTGCAGAAACGACATGTCGTTTTTTTGCACTTTCATTTTGTTATTAGACTTTTGCACTTTATTACAATAAAATAAAACACTAATCATTCAGTAATACACTAACGTAATGATTGATGTATGCAGTCATTAATTCAGAGTCACTTTCCTCTAAATCCAAACACAATTTGCCAAAACATATTACCAGGTGTTAATGGTGATGGCGCCTCTAAATACACATCTTAATACCTGGCAATAAACAGGGCTCAAACACACAGCGGGAGTGTGCGTGAAAGAGATAGTGAAGTCAAAATGCACTCATGCACTAGGTTAAAATTCTTTTCTTTTTTTTTTTTTTTTTTATCTTTCAAAATGATTGACAGCATTTGGAATTATCCGTCAATGTTTCAAAAAATCGGTAAATGATGGATAATTTTCGGTTAACGCAACTTCTGGTCATGAGTCATAATGTTAGAAAAGTCTCAACTCGTAAAATACAACAAGCACATTAGTTTCACTCACAAACTAGTGTTTTTAGCCATCTCAAGGCACTTTGTGAGAATTATTTCAAGATAAATGCACCGTTTTAGGTTGTGTTTGGGCTTGCTTTAATCGCAATGCTGTTCTGTTAGTAACAATGTGCTATTTCCCACATTCTGTTTGTTTTATGAAGTAATACTAGAAAATGATCGCCCCCAAGTAGCATGAATAAATGTTTTTGTCTGAGTTTTCATTTATTGCCTCATGAAACAAACAGAATATGGAAAATGGCATGTCGTTACTTACAGCAGATGACTAAAACCAGCCCCAAAACTATGTAACAAGGTGCAAAGATGTTGAAATAATCCTCACAGAGTGACATGAGCTTGTCTCTCACTCACACAGACAGTCAGAGATTCTCAGCCGCAAGCAAATAAACCGTAACAAATTATCGGCGAAAATATCGGCATGATAATATTTTGATTTTCCAGGTTATCGGCCAATAATATACTGGCCGCCGATATATCGTGCATCCCTAGTGTTTTCTTGCTTCTTTTTATGGAGCTTTGAAGCTGGAATTAAATGGCTCTGGTCATGTGACTATTTACACCACCCATGTAAAATATTTACTTGAATACAAGACAGTCTGCACTTTCATTTATAGTTGATAACTTTGTACAAAATATATCTAAAGCTCTTTAATGAAACAAAACTTTAGTCAATGGGATTAAAGGGGTTTCAAGAGCAAAATGATGTTTAGGACCACCAATCCCTTGCCATTTCTAATGTTAATTTCGAGAAAAACAGAGAACTCTTGCAGTGTAAAGAGTTGGCTAGAGTTGGTACTGCAGGCAATGCAAGGGAAGAGCCCAGATGCAGTCGTTTTTAGAGGTTTTGAATATATCTAGACAAAAACAAATGTGACAAGTCTATTTATCCTCCTAGTCCTTCTGAAAGCAGTCTCTATTGCGTTGATTAAGATTACTTAAGCAAGGCAACTCTTTGTTTCTAGGGAGACCATGTACGGGCGGATGTGGAATTTCACTTCAGATTTCTCTCGTGGAGACACAGCCTATACAAAGCTGGCACTGGACCGCCACACCGATACGTCATACTTTCAAGAACCCTGCGGGTAAACACCATAATCAGTTTGGCTTTACTTAGCCATTTATAAACTAAACGTAGTCAGGAAGAGGGTGGAAAATGATCAGGATAAACTAAATTACAATATGACTGTTTTTGGCACAAGAAAATTTGACTAACATTGTCAACCTCAGGGAAAACATATGTGATATGACCCCTTTAACCATTCTTTATAATTGTAGTGCAGTTAGTAAGACTTCCAAATGACAATGCTAGTAAATTGTAATGTCCATATCAAGGCTGTTCATATTATTAAATGCTGAAGATGGGCATCTTGAATGTGTGCAGACGTGCAATGGTCACTTTTGGCATCAGGGTTTTAGATCCCATTGCACTGAGGCTTTAACCCTCCTATGGTATTCCTCCTATGGTATTTGGTCATTTTTGACCGAAATACATTTTCTTCATTTAATACAAATTGTTTCCTTTATCTGAGCTGTACAAGACTTGGTGACATTTCCTGAACAGGACATTTGCCATCTGAACAGACAAAAAAAAAACTAGGCTTGATTCAAAAAGTCTTAAGTGGTCATAAAAAAAAGAAAGCGACACCTTTGGTATTTGCAGTCAAAATTGACCGACTATTGAAAATGAATAGGAAAGACCAAAAACAGAGCATTTTTTTTATCTGTCAAATACAATCATATCAGCCACAATGCAGGGAAAAAAACAGACAGAAATTACAGGGTGAGACTCTAAAACATCCTTAGTGCAAAACATACACACCCACTCACACACAAACACACTTACACACCAGAGGCATCATTTATGGGTGGGACAGGTGTCCCTACTACTTTTTGCCTAAGCCAGTTTGTGTCCACCAGTTTTAAAAAGCTTCTGTCAGGTAAGTGTTTTAATGCAGAAGAAATATTGCCAGTTCTTGGGCAGGAGTTTCCAATTGGTTTATTAAAAGATTTATTTGCATTAAAATATTATTTGAAATTATCTTTGCATAACCTAATTAATTTTCATGAGTTTAGTGACATCACAAAAAAAAAAAAAAACAACTGTCCCCACCACTTTTTAAAACAGGTGACGCCCTTGTTTCACACACACAAAAATGAACTGGTGAGACTATAACACAGAGCCTTTTTTTTTTTTTTTTTTACATTTGTTAAAAAAAACAAACAATAAATCAGTCATAATGCTAAACACACACATTCAGAAAAGAAGGGGTGAGACGATAACACACTCACAATGCAGAACACACACACACACACACACACACACACACACACACACACACAGAACCAGGGCATCAATAAGTGGAGCTCTACAGACATCTTTTGGTAATTGTTGGCATTACAAGTCATTTGTTGTTTTCTAGCTGATGACAGCAATCTGACACACTCACACATACACACACACAAACACACATGTTTGCAAAATGCATTTTTACTATAGAAAGTTTGAAATTGCAAAATTTTTACTCTGGTTATTCTTTTATACTCTAATTGAATTTTCAGAATTTTGCAGCTCATTTCTGTTTCTTGATGTTCATTTTCTTGACATTATTATGCATTTACTTTGAGTTATTACATTTTTATATTTGAAATAAATTATTGGTAGAAAAATGCTTATTCTGCGTCTTTGTAACACCTTGGTCAGATTTGATTGCAAGCATAATCACATTAACTGCAAAAACTGACACTTCAAATAAATTTTAAAATGTTAAACTTATAGTTTGATAATGTCTGAATATATATCCAAATACATATCTTGTGATAAAATATAAAATAAGGTTACAACAATCCATCAGACTACACAGTAGGTGGCTACAGCCAGCTGTATGTTAGTGGCATGACATGGCTTTCAAGTCATGTTATTTATATTTTGTTCAACAGATGGCACCAATCTGCCTCCAATTTATGGCACATTTTCATATTTTCTTCATGTTTCAACTTATAGAAGTGTAGGTTCTGAAAAATGTTTTTTTTTTTTTTTTTTATATATTTGCTTATTTGTATATGCAAATTAAAGGTGCACTAAGTAAGATTTTAGCAAGGATTTAGCTGGCTCTTTCTCATCCCATCAGTCCCAGAAGTACTTGCGGTTTTGGACTCTATACTGACACCCATCGTCCCTCCGTTTGTTTATCCTCTGTTTTGTTACTTTAAGTCTGTGTTTTTATCCGTCTCATATTGCACACATCTATAATGGACATTCTTCTATCCAATCCAAACAAATTTTTACATGTTGTTGTGCACCAGACTGTGACTGGACAGCCGCAACTTGCAAGCTTTCGGCCGGCTGAAAACGCAATGTGCTGCTCACGCTTGGCGTTTGATGTTGTGCTGCTTGTCCGTGATCCGTGCCGTGAGAGCTGCAGGTCGTAGCTGTTTAGTCACTCCAGCAGGGACTTCTCATTTGGACGTTTTATCTTTCCAGTTTTACTCATTCTGGTTGGACTGTCTGGTGGATCACACTCCTATTTATCAATACCGTACCATTATTGGTACCATTGATGACCACGCAGTGTCTTGTGTTGTTAACATGGCAGCGCCCATGAGGGGGCGACCCGCTCCATGTAAAATTAAACAGCTTTTATAGGATTTCTGACATGACTTGACTGATCCGAGTCTTCATCTTATGTGAGTGTATATCATTTTCAACATATTTCTAAAAAATGCTGTTCATGTCTTTATGTGTAAAACTTTTTTAATGAGCAAAAACTTACTTTAATGATAATGTAAATAAGATCAAAATAGCATAAAATTCCAAACAAAAGGCATAATTTTATTGTTCTTCAAGGAAAAAGAAACTGTATCATTATCATCATCCAAAAAAATGGTTACACATCTGACCCTTCCAGTCAAAATGACCGCAAATACCAAAGGGAGTTGTCCTTTTTCAATACCGTAGGAGGGTTAAAAGCAATGCATTTTGTTCTTGATAGCTAAAAGAAGCCAAAGGATGCAAATAATGTCAGATAGAGTTCATTAGTTTACAGTTTATTTAATCTGAGTGGCTCTATCAGATAATGATGAATGATTGTCCACTTGTGAACAAATGAACTACAGAGAAACACAGTGATTTTTTTTATTGCATTATTTTGTTGATGTTTGCATAAGCATCCAGGTGTTTCACTGTCTGAGGCATGAGGGTACGGGCGGCAGAACTCTGCTGGTTGACGGCTTTCACGCTGCAGACAGGGTCTTCCAGCAGACCCCGGAGAACTTTGAGCTGCTCTCTCGTGTGCCGATCAAACATGAATATATCGAGAATCTCAGTGAACATTGCAACCACATGATCGGAATCGGCCCGGTGCTCAATGTTTATCCGTGGAACAATGAGGTGTACATGATTCGGTAAGAGACCTTTTAATTTTGTTTGGACAACAAATCATATTGTGAATATTTTTTAAATATTGCGATTTGAACATTTATGATAACCATAGATTTACATTTGATTATAAACATTTAAATCTGCATGTTCCCACTGATAAGATCAATCAATTCTAGAATAAAAAGGCATAAAATTGTGTGTGCCGACTATTAATTTATTTAATTAAACTGTAGCCTTTTGCGGTTTAATAATCTTAGGTCATATTGCAATTTCGATTAAGTGTGCAGCCCTACTTTTATTGTAAACAGTTAATAAAATAATTATAAAATAAATACAATAAAAATAATGTAAAAGAGTTAATAAAATAAAAGTAATACATTAAAGCCAGCTTGTGATGTTTTTGGACTTTGGCCTTTTAATTTAGTTCATCTTTTGTTTTTAACCACATATACAGTATTCTGCAAAAGTCTTAGGCACATAAGATGTTTCACAAGTGTGTCAATAGGAAATGTAAATGTTAGACTCCCAAACATTACTTTTGCAAATAGAAAAGATTAGAATAGAAGAACAGGGAGCCCTGCAACAGATGTCATGGCCCCCACAAAGTCCCCCACTGAACATCGTGTCAGTCTGAGATTACATGTAGAGACAGAAGCAGTTGAGACAGCCTAAATAGATAGAAGAACTGTGGTGAATTCTCCAAGAAGCTTGAAACATCCTATCTGCCAACAACCAAGAAAAACTGTATCCAGGTGTACCTAGGAGAATTGGTGCTGTTTTAAAGGCTAAGGTGGTCACACCGAATATTGATTTAGCTTTTTTATGTTTACTGGCCTTTGTATGACATTAAGTGATAAATGAAAACTATTTATGTCATTATTTTTGAAGAGATCCTCACTATGCAACATTTTTCACAAGTGCCTAAAACTTTTGCACAGTACTGTGTATGCAGTTGAAACATTTTGTATAACAAATGTTTTTCTATTTAATTATTATTTTATTTTTTTATTGTATAAAGTATTCTCAAGTAGCTGATACAAAGTATTTTACATCACTGGATTTCTGATGAAGCTTTAATGAATATTCCAGGTTCAATACAGCTTTATCAACAGCATTTGATTACCACAAAAAATAATGTCGATTATAATCTCACAAAAGCACTTACATTAGTTCTGCTGTTAAAACTTGTGTATTATTTGTGCCGTAAAGTTCTTAAATCGTCATTTTAGGGTTTACAGCATTACGTCGTCATAACAATGTTGTAAAACTGAATATAACATTACACAGAAAAAGTTAGCAAGCGATATTATCACACTAAAATCATGTTAACACAAATTATGTTTACGTATTGTAATGCTCTAACCCCCAAAGCAAAAACCTTGATTTTTGCTTTATTTCAAGAAATGGAGAGATGAGTCGAATGTATTTTCTGTGGTAATCAACATAATGCCACAAATACTGTCGATTGAGCTTAACTTGTATTGAACCCAGAATATTCCTTTAAAGCTTAAGCTGAAAGAGTTTAAAAGCTGATGGTCTGTTGTTATGCCCAAAACAAACTCTGCCTTCTCTTCATTGTGCAAGTTACGCGTACATTAGCGTAAACTTTAATGGTCAGTTTTCTCTTTCAGGCTTTGTCTTTCTTTTCATGTCGGCGCACAGCTCAAAGAGAATCTTGCTAGTAAGTTAGTTACAGTTAGTTAAAGTCGACATGTTTATATCTAGCTACCTGAATAATAACACAAAGAAAGGTATTTTAAGTGAACTCTATCATGCCCTTGAATACTGACATTTTTTGCTGCCACAGTAACACAATCGACATGCTGCTTCCGAATGTTCATGTACCCTGAATCGACCTTATACTGCTGAATTACTAACAAGCAGCATTCCCATCAGACATATTTGCATCAATTCAAAAGTGTTTGCTTTTCCCTGTGGCGCTACGGACGAGCAATCTCAGAGACACATGTTCAGGTCCAGTGGAAACCAGAAAGTAATCGTGTTCACATAATGGTGAGTATCATTCGAAGGTTGCATTTTCGCTCTAAAATGACATTTTTAGGGTTAGGGTTTGGGTTAGGGTGTAGAGTACATAAAATAAAATATGCATTTCTGTTGACTGTGTTACATTATTTACAACTAAAAATACAACTCGCTTTTGTCGCCACTCTTTGGAAATTTCACTTCAACAACACTTCCAGCTTCGGCCACTGGAGGCAGTGGTTTACCATATAAAAACATGTTGATGCAGTATATGAATGCACTATATACTTTTTTTATCATCACGTTTTGCAATGTAAGCTTTTATATAGCAACAAAGAATTCTTTTTTTTTTTCTCTCTCTGGCGCTACTAATGCTGCCTTCACGTGCTATCGGAATTATTTTAAATATGAATTTGCTACTTGGGAGTTGTACATGAATGCCCCCTCAAGTCATAATTATGACTGGGGAACTCTGAGATAAATTCGTTACTCGAGTTTCTGAGTTGGGAGGAGACATAAACATTCAACATGGAGGAGGAGATTATAGTTTCAATAGTGAAGTTGGTTTTATTAATTTTTCTAAATGCAGCTACCATATTATCGCTTCCCGTTTCAGTCATATACACTGACGTATATCAGTAACTGTTTTGATGCTTATTGTACATTTTTACACAGAAAAAATAGCATGTATAAGACCAAAATTCCATCATCGTAAGCCACTTGGCTAGCATGTATTACGGTGTCAAAATAAGAGTTCCTCAAGAAATATGAATGAAAGAATCCGGCGTCCTCCATGTTTCCAACAACAAAGCACTTGAACGTGATGTGCTCGTAATTATGAAATCAGAAGTGGGAAGTAGGATAATTCCGATAGCAGCATAACAGCATGTTGCGCAGGTAATCTCCTAGACACGTGTTCTGGTCCCATGGAAACCAAGAGGTAATCGCGTTCATATTAACAATGATGACCGTGGTTCCGAGGATGCATTTTCACTTTAAAATGACTATTACTCCACTGATGGTTAGTTTTAGGGTTGGGGTTTGGGTTAGAAAGTACAGTTAATAAAAATTACATTCCTGTTGACTGTATTTCGTCATTTACAACTAAAAATACAAATCGCTTTTGGCGCCACTCTGTGGACATTTCACCCCAACAACACTTTCAGCTTCGGCTAATGGGGTTTCGAATTTCGGTAAGCACAGACCCGATTTTAGCAGCAGAACTTTCGACTTCCTGATGATGAATTCACAGTGTGATGTCTTCCTAACAGAGCTTGGAAAAATACATTGAAAATACACTTTAAACCCTTTTTGTCAACACAATTTTTTTAAATATAGGATTTTAGAAAGCAAGACAAAACACTGTAGTTAACTACTCATCCATTGAACCATTAAAAAAAATAACATCTGTGTCAGTCTTGATGCAAGGTTCACATGTTCCGTTCAGTAAAACTGACCGAACCCAGATAATTTAAGCAGTTTATATTCTGCATTTTGGGGTAATTTTGGTAAATGGTAAATGTATTACCATTTGGATGTATACGTGATCATCCTCATCTTGTAGATAAGATTTCATGACGATAACATTTTATAATTGCTCTCAATGAAACTTTCGCAATAACCATTTTATAATTTATGGCAGTTTAAAAACTCAATGTTGTAACCCATAAATGTCACCTTGTCAGGTTGGGTTTTTGTCTGAAGGGACCGTGGCATCATTGCCCCCTGTCTGTCTCATGTTTCATATATGTTCTTTGTGTGAGCGCACAGGTCCGGTTAGTTACCGCCGTGCGTGAGTTACCGCCATGCACTCTCCGGTGATGTCACGGTCCTGTCACCTTGTCAGGTTGGGTTCTTGTCTGACGAGGACCATGGCATCATCGTTCCCCTGCTGCTGTCAGTGCCCACGGTCACTGAGGCCGATTCCCTGCTGTTGCCTACGCCCACGACCACTGAGGCCGATCCCCTGCCGTTGCCTGCGCCCACGGTCACTGAGGCCGTTCTCCTGCCACTGCCAGCACCCATGGCCACGGAAGTCATTCCCCTGCTGCTGCCAGCATCCACGGCCATGAGGGCCACACCACTGCCGTGGCCAGTGTCCAAGGCCATGAGGGCCGTTCCCCTCCCACTGACAACATCCACGGCCACGGAGGCTGTTTCCCTGCTGCTGCTAGCACCCATGGCAACGAAGGCCGTTGCCCTGCTGCTGCTAGTGTCCATAGCCATAGAGGCTGTTCCCTTGCTGCTGTTAGCACCCACGGCCACAGAGGCCGTTCCCCTGCTGCTGCCAGCATCCACGGCCACAGAGGCCGTTCTCCTGCCGCTGTCAGCGCTCATAGCCACGGAGGTCGTCTACCCTTCCCTGCCTGTGCCCACAGCCATGAAGGCTGTTCCCCAGTCCATGTTGGTGCTCCCAGCCATGGAGGCTGTTGACCTGTCCCTGTCGGTACCCACGGCCACAGAGGTCGTTTGCCCTTCCCTGCCTGTGCTCACGACCACAGAGGTTGTTTCCCTGTCACTGCCTGTGCCCACAGCCACGGAGGTTGTTCCCCAGTCTATGTTGGTCCTCACAGCCACGGAGGCTGTTCCCCAGTCCATGTCGGTCTTCACAGCTACAGAGGCTGTTTCCCTGTCACTGCCAGTGCTCACAGCCACGGAAGCTGTTCCCCAGTCACTGCCTGTGCTCACAGCCATGGAGGCTGTTCCCCTGTCACTGCCAGTGCTCACAGCCACGGAAGCTGTTTTCCTGTCACTACCTGTGCTCACGGCCATGGAGGCCATTCCCCAGTCTCTGTCAGTGCTTATGGCCACAGAGGCCGTTCTCCAGCCTCTGTCGGTACTCACGGCCACGGAGGCCGCTCCCCAGTTGCAGCTGCCAGTGCTCACGGCTGCGGAGGCCATTCTTCTGTCACGGCCAGCGTCCACGGCCAGGGAGGCCTCCTCCCAGGCCTCTGGACCACACCCCTTTACTTAAATTCCCTCCCTGGTTTACCTCCCTTTCTGTTGTTTTCTGTTCTTTGTTATTTCTCATTTTGTTTGTCTTGGGATTTTTTTTGGGGGGGGGGGGTTATGTTTCCGTTTGGGATGCCAGAAGACGTCCTTTTGGGGGGGGGGATAAACATGGGGCAATGCCACGGACCTGTCAGACAAAAACCCAACCTGACAAGGTGACATTGCCCCATGTTTCGTGTCCTGTCTTTGTGTGAGTGCACGGGTCCAGTTGGGAGTTACCACCATATGCGAGTTACTGCCGTGCGCTCTCCGGTGATGTCACAGTCCTGTCACCTTGTTAGGTTTGGTTTCTGTCTGACGGGACCATGGTATCATCGTCCCCTTTCTGTCTCGTGTTCTGTGTACGTTCTTTGTGTGAGTGCACGGATCCGGTTGTTAGTTACCACCGTACGCGAGTTACCGCTGTGCACGAATTACCGCCGTGCGCTCTCCGGTGATGTCACGGTCCTGTCAACTTTTCAGGTTGGGTTCTTATCTGACGAGGACCATGGCATCATCATTCCCTGTCTGTCTTGTGTTTTGTGTCCGGGGCATGGTGTCTGGATCCTGATTTCCTGTCAAGCGGCACCTGCCCCTTGTTTGTTCATGCCTATATTAATCCCCTTGTGTGTTATGTCCTTTGCTGGATTGTTTGATTTAATGTTAAATGTTAAATGTAGTTCAGTGTTGAGTGAATGTCTTGCTAGATTGTTGTTTGGTGTGAAGTAACTAACCTCACTCTCTCTGCCTAGTTTGTCCTGTCTTGTGTATCTGTTGGTTGCCCACCTTCCTGTTCACTGCATATCAGCTGGGTTTCCACGGAGGATACCTCGTCTTTGCCCGTGTGTCTGGAGCTAGATCGCCCTAACCTGCTGTGCATCGTTCTGCACCTCACTAAGCTTCAACAGAGAATTTCACGAATCTATTCCTTGACATCCACAGTGACTGCTTACGTTTATTGTAAATAAATCCTTTGAACTGTTCCTCTGCATTTGGGTCTGTTTGTCTCTCTATCGCGCATTACAATAAGTCTCTTTATTTGCTGCATTAAGCTACAGCTCTGTCACGCAGTAGAGTAGCCTCTGTCGTTGGGAATGTAGACATTTCACAAAATAATTGAAAATAGTAACTTATAGTGTAAAACTACATTTTAAAAATCTAGTTGGCACACAAGAACATCTGCACAAGCTATTGCTGCATTGCATACTGTTTTGAAAGAGCTATGTTTCACTGTTGTTTTGCAGGTATAATAACTACGACCGTTCTGTGATTAACACAGTCCCTCATGACGTGGTGCAGCGCTGGTATGCAGCTCACAGACAGCTCACCACAGAGCTGAGGAGACCAGAGAATGAGCTGTGGGTCAAACTCAAACCTGGCAAGGTATGCAGTACTTCTGCTACACATACATTGTTGTTCTCATATTATTTTGTAAGTGGTTGAATCTCATTAGAACTGTTAAGAACATGTCCAGATCATATTTTACCCCAAAATCAACAGATAAAAATAAGAAATTGTATTTTGCATGAACAAAATGAAGCCTATTTTATGTCAAGTGTATCTGTCTGCATCTGAGAAGGGTATAGCTGCAGGCATTGCTCCAAAAAGGGGCATGAGCTCCAAAGTGCTATTGAAGATATAGGGAGCCCCTAACCTAACCCTTTCTCTAAACTTAACCACAAAGATTTAAAAAATAAAAAGTTTGTAAAATCATTAAATATACAGCAAATTAAAAGTTCTTTTGAATACAATCACACTGTTATATCACTAGGTGGTGACATTGAGGAGAAATTTAAAGAAAGTGAAGAGGAGAAGCTGCTAGCGGTATGCTAAGCTAATAGGCTAACTTATTAGCTTGTAAGCTAACTGGAGAAAACAGAACAGATAAATGTTTATCTTACCATTTATATCTTTTTATTTTTTATTGAAATAGAGGAATATAGAGCACTTCCACAAAATTTCACATTAAGCAAGTAAGTTCACTTTACCATTTGATATGTGAAATATAATTTAAAAGTTATTCTTTGTCATATTTAAATAGTTAAGAGAAAATGAATTATACAGAAATTGCATAAGATTTTAAAAGTTCTTGTAGCCAATAGAATCGTTTGATGATCCAAGGGAGACGTTATGTGTAGTGGGAGTGTTGTGAAGTGGGTGTTCCTTGTAGTCTTGCTGGACACACTTGGTATAGCTGCTGGCTGGAGACCTCCAAATGGGGGTGGAATCTCCAAAAGAGGGCGGGGTTACTCCAAAAGGGGGTGTCACTTTCACTCACGGTTATGGTTAGGTTTAGAGTTATGGATAGGTGAAGGTGTACGGTTGCTGCAGGACTCCAAATAAACACAACCAACAGTGTATGAATGTGGCATCCAACTGTTCTAAGACTTTAGGATTTCGCTGGTTATTTGGAGGGGGTGTGTCTTGTAGTAGTCTTGCAGGACACAGACACACCCCTCTCACTTATGTGGTAATGTAATGTTCTTACAGGTTTTTGAGGAGTGCGCATGTGCGTGAACAGATCGAATAACAAACATCATAAGATGGAGCCCAACAACATGTCAGTACAGTGGAAAGAATTCAACATTTCTGAGAGTACAGTGGGAAAAGCGCATACACTATAAACTATACCCATTTATATACTCCAGGGCCGTAACCACAATATACTTTGATGGGGAAAAGTTCCCCCCCAATAATCCGATATGGCCAGATTGTTCCCCCAAATAATTGATATTCTTGTTGCTGTTCTGCTGCAGTCCATTATGCACCGCTGTCTAATTGTCATTATGTTGTTGCAGGAATAACATAATGGTTTAAAAAAGTTTAATTTTAGCATGTTCAGTAGTCTGACACTGCTCGTCAATGTCATATGAGATAGCCAATCAAATCGATGTAGGCAGGACTCAAGTTTAAGACGCTAAGCAGGAACCTCGTGGATTATCCCAACGCCACACATCAGCAAGCAGTTCAGGTTAAGAGTGTTTGTGTCATGTGAGATGTATCTAAATAAGCATGCAATATTTGACCACTGTTTTATGACTGAAATGTTGTACCGACTGACATTAATTTCCAAGGGTGCAAACTATTCACCATTTGGCAAAATTCGCCATTTTGAAGTAAATATACGTCATGTACTGTACGTGATTTGTATGTCATTCATAACTGTGAATGTGAAAACATTAATGGAGTAGTTTTCAGCTAATCAGGCTCAAGACAAAGAGCAAATGTGTGTATATTATAAAGGAATTGAATGAATGTGGTAATCTGGCCGGCTTTTGAAGAAGCGTTTTAGAAAATTCTCTTGACATTGTCTAAGAAAATGATCTATAAAACACCAAGTAGAGCGTTATCACCCAGATTAGAACTAGAACATGGTAAAACATGTGACTTGTGACTTCTATTGTGCTTTTAGGTTTTGGAAAGGACAGTGTCATATATTCTTAATGCAAATATTATTAGGTAATAATTTAAAATCAGTTTAAGATTTTGTAAATAATTTCTTAATGTCTTTAATTAATTGTACAGCATCTCCTAAGAGTCTACTTTTAAAAGAGACCATTTTATTTTGAGTATGTCTTGTCAGGTTTGTGCTCAAAAATGAAAAATGTTCACCTAAAAATGGAAAATGTACTTTTATTCACTCATTTACTCACCCTAATGTTGTTCAAACCCCATATGCTGGGTTTTTTCTTGGAACATAAAAATAGATATTTTAAGCAGCTCTATTCCATAGAATAACAGTTTATATTGAACAGGAGCTGTCAAGCTTCAAAAAGGACAAATACTATAAAGCACTATTAAAGGTTCAGTATAAAGACATCATAACAGTAGTCCATATGACTCGTGCATTATTTTCCAAGCTTTCTGGGGCCATACAACAGCTATGTGTTATATGGACTACTTTTATGGTATTTTTATAATTATTTTTTTTCTCTTTGGACCTTGACAGCAGTGGTCAATATGAACTGTTTTTGTATGGAAAAGAGCTGCGTTAGGATTCTTGAAGAAAATATTGTGTTAAGATTCTACTGGGAGGAAAAAAAAAATGAGGGACAACTTGAGGGCAGTAAATCATTTTGAGTATTTTCTTTTTGCTAGCCAGCTGACACAGTCATGTCATTTTACAGATACAACAATGATGAAAAGAAATTCAAAGGAAACCACTATATAAGTGCAATTCCGCTGCAGGTCGCGATAGAAACCTTAAGGAAACAAACACAGCAACAACTATGGAATATCTGAAAATAAAGCAAAGCAACGGAGAATAAAATAGTGAAGTCTTCCTCGGATACCATGTTTGTTATTTACACAAGCGTCACGGGGAAATTACATTGCTCTGGAGAAAGCTGCTTACTGACCGAGTCGCATGTATACAGGAGTAAAGAGTACGCCGCTTATACACTGCATGTAATTGGGAAAGCTTTTTTATTGCAATACACCGCATTCTCGCAATAATCCGCTTTCTGGTGTCCATGTAGGTATCATGAAATGACAATGAACAATTACTTTTTACAGCATTTATTAATATTCATTCATGTTAATTTGATCAAAATTAAAGGAATATTCCAGGATCAATACAAGCTCGACAGCATTTGTGGCATAATGTTGATAACCACAAAAATTTATTTTGACTCGCCCCTCTTTTTCTTTAAATAAAAAAGCAAGTATTGAGGTTATAGTGAGACACTTACAATGGAAGTGAATTGAGAATATGAAATTGAATAGGGACCCATTTTTTGAGGGTTTAAAGGCAGAAATGTGAAGCTTATAATTTTATAAAAGCACTTGCATTAATTCTTCTGTTAAAACTTGTGTATAATTTGAACTGTAAAGTTGTTTAAATCATAATTTTTACTGTCGTTTTAGGGTTTTAAGGTTTGTTGACATTATATCGTCATGGTAACAAAGTTGTAAAATTTGCTATAACTTTACACAGAAAAGGTTTGTAAGTGATTTTATCACACTAAAATCATGTTAACGCATATTGTTTACGTCTTGTGGTTATAATTTTGAAAAAATGAGTATTTTAACATAAAAAAATTGGCCCCCATTCAATTCCATTGTAAGTGCCTCACTGGAACCTCGATATTTTTTTTTTAAGAAAAGGAGGGACGAGTCAAAATACATTTTTGTGGAAATCAACATTATGCAACAAATGCTTTCGATTGAGCTTAACTTGTTCTGAACCCGGAATATTCCTTTAAGGTGCAATATGTAACAATTTTCATGTAATATTCGCCCTTTATTTTGCCAATGTGTGAACGGCTTGTAACGCAACTTAAGAAATTATGAGCCCGTCCCAGACTTCCTAGGTTGCCTATTAAAGCCTGTCGACTGATTTTCATGCGAAGGGAGCGGGTCGCTTTTGCCAGGAAAATCCAAAGGATGTGACGTTTATGCGCGCTTCCGAGAACCTTGCCTCAGTGCTTCCACTATTCAACAGCAACAACAGTCTGCAACACTAGGTAACGTTATCTTAGAGATGAAATCCAGCAAACGTCCAGCTCCCAGCACAAAACCGGCTCCTACACAAACTCTGAGTGAGCCAAAAAAAAAAAAAAAAACATTTATCTACGGAATCCCGTCTGGCTAAGCGGGAACGTGATCGTGGTCATGCGAAAACTAGAGTCAACGTCGGCAGGGCATTTGATTCCTGGAGGGACCTTCATTCGGTTTTGGGGATCAAAACCGACCCTGAATTGGCATTCTTCTTATTGGACAGGTAAGCTTAAATAACTGCAAAGCATGTGAAATATAGTGTCATAAGTTGATCTGTGTAATTTTAGCTAAATTACAATAACACATGAAATAAATGCTAGACAATGTTCAAGATAATGCAGAAAGCTCCATTCATTAGTGTAACATAACTTAGTTATACAGAAAATATATACATTTTATTATTATAAAACAATAGCGCATCGATATATCAAAATGACAGTTGTGATGGAATCACATCAATACTGAATTGTGTCAACATATTTATAATGTACATTCTATTTTATAAACAGCTACTGTCATCATCCACCAAATTTAGCTAACAGCTATTGATAAAGCTGGCTAGCTAGCTAATGCCGACATAGGCTATCGTATAAATGCAGTCAATGTATCATGCAAAGAAAAGTGATTACTTCAAACTACAGTCTCGCATAGTCAGACCTATATCCACACTTTGTTTTAGCCCTGTTCCAGCACTGGAGAGTCAAATATAATATACAGTCTCAAAGTTTGTAGTAAAACAATCATAACTGTGTAATTTTAATTATGCTATCTCATCTGTCAGCATGATGTCAGTGAATCACGTTCAGTCTGTTTGTACGTTACATCATTGTTTTGGCCGATGCTCGCTCGCATCCCTATGGAGTGTGTGCACGAGCACGAGCAACAGGTGGATGGCTGCAGTTCACTTAACGGCCACAGGTGTCATTAATAACAAGGGTTTCTAAATCTTACATACTGCACCTTTAATAATGTATTTACTAATGTTAACATATACAACTTTTGATGTTAAAATGTGTTAGTATATGCAGAAATTAACATTAACCAAAGATTAATAAATGCTGTAAAGGTATTGTTTATTGTTTGTTCATGTAAAAGACTGCGTTAAATATGGTAATGAATACATACTTATTGCAAAGTGTTACCAATTAAATTGTAAACATTTTTAAAGTACCTATTGTAAAAACGAATATAATTATAAGATTTCTAAATTTATGTCTTGACAGGATGATTCCTTTATTGTCCTACAATAATGACAATTTGAGGGAAATAATCTTAAATTAAAAAATCTCAATGGTCCTAAAAATAAGCTTAATTTTTACTTATGAAATATATCAATTCTTTTCCTTTCCTTTTTTTTATTTGAGGTGAAATGACCCGAATATTTTTTCCGTTGTGGCATGTATGCCACTTCTGATGTATGACACACTATTTTTTCTCTAAGGTCCTGTTCATTGATAACTGGCGTGTGCTGCATGGCAGAGAGTCCTTCACTGGTCTGCGGCAGTTATGCGGGTGTTACCTGACCCGAGATGATGTTGTGAACACCGCTCGCTCTCTGGGTCTCCAGGCCTAAGACCCAGATTCAGCATCCGCAGAATTCAAACACCTGTCATTTTTTTTTGCATATGGGAAGTCAACATGAAATCAGAATTCACCCAATTTAATTTCTTAATACACATTCATGGACTTATTGTGCACGATTCATAAGTGCACGTTATTCCAAAGAAAAATAACGTTACTACTAAAGTTTTTAAATAAATTAACTACTTTCTTTTCTTTCTTTCCTCTATTGATAAATGTCAACCAAAAGGCAAATAGCTATTTATGCGTTGTTGTAGTCAGTGTAGCCTTTCTTAAATCTTGCCAATAGTTAACGCAGTAAGTTAATGTAGTGGTGGAAGGTCTGATTCATTTCCGTGAACCAGCTCTTTCGAAGTTTTACGGTTTGTTTCAGTGAACCGTAAAAAAAAACATTATTTAGCAGTTATTTTACGTCATCACGTAATGTCGTCACTAGAATGTAATTCTAACATCCCAGCATCATTTATACATAACTCAAAACATTCAAATAAAGCCATATGTAAGCACATTTGCAGATTATTACTAATTTAATGGCATTTAAAATGAATGTAATAAAGGTTATAGAAATTATAGCAGTAGATTTGAAAAAGAAGTGTTACCTTTGGGAAACATAGAGAATCCAATCAATTCCTGATGGATAAAATCAAGTCCTACCTTACATTTTTCTTGTTGAATATTCTTTTTTACTCAGAAATACAGTATGTCACATTACAGAAGTAAAATGGGTTACCAATGCAATTTCATGTTGACTTTAAAGCCATTCCAAGAAAATGTGAAAAAGTATGCAGACCGGGCCCTTCTATCACCAAAAGCTTGTTCTCTCTTAAGAGCGGTAAGTGAGGACAAGACTTTATTGTAGTCTCACACTCTTCTCAACAGAGAGATATGCAGCACACTGCACACCCCAACACAAAATCACTTTTCGAATTTGATTTTATAAAAATATGCACAAGACACTGCAGGTTCATGGTACAGGATGGCTCATGAATAGCATTTAATTGTACGATTAAGGCAGCATGGCTTTGAAATTCTTCTGTGTTCTGCAAGACAACTTAATATCTGTACTGTGTGTGTCCTTGGCTGTCTGCTTTAAAGCATTGAAGATGAAATTCAGATGAACTTCATAACTTTTAATTATGTCAACTAATAGAATTTGTTTTAGAGGATGTATCTTTTAATACGTAATGTTTTATTTCCAAGCTAAACCAAATAATAGTAATGAAGTGTATCATTCAGATTTCATTTTTCAGAAATAGGAAATGTTGGTGAGAAAATGGCGATGGAAATGCATGTTTTCATCTTAAGGATGATTTGCTAGAACTTCTGATGAAGAATAACAGTCAAATTAAAACAAGCACACTGACATTGTCATACTTGATCACAATGAAAGGATATATACTGTAGAATTATTATGGCAGTAAAGCCTTTGTTTCACTTTAAACTTTGAAGAATGATGTCTGAATCGGGTTAAAATCATTGTAAATGCAGGGTATACTTATGGGTTGGTACATTAACAGTGATATGGTAATGTGTAGCTGAGAAAATGGGTTTGTTAGGATCTGGCTGCAAGTCACACAATATTGCCTATATACTGTATTGCGTTAATCTTGGGGAGATTTATTTTATATTTTTATGTGTAGCATTTTAACATCCTGTATTTGAAAATCTTCTTAAATGATTGTATGCACAAAAATACCAATGTTACCTCCAAAAAATAAATGGAATTCCTCACATTTCATGTCTTTCATGATGACTTTGATTATAGTCTTGTCAGTAAATTCATTAATGGGTTATATGGAAAAACACATCCATTAATTACTTACTAGATGGCCATATGTTATGTTTATGGAATTCACTTACATATTTTCTTAGTTTTAGTTTAGTTTAAATCTTTCTAGCAAGTCAGTTAACTGGCGGCCATCTTTGAAATGCTCCCCGGAATCTGTTTCCTGCCATGCAAGTACAACTCCTATCTACTTGAATGGGGAAAGACCCAAATCTCCAAAACGATTTGTCAAGATTACGATCAAAGAACATATTTCAAATCAACAGTAAAATCTGACAACACTGGAATCATAATTTGTGCTTCTTTACCTCAGATTACGCTTTTAAAAATGCGATTTTCCCGGCTTGTATAGCTAATGCGCGTTCTCGAGTTGATTGACAGGTAATGTCAGTCTCTAAAAGGTGATTGGCTCTTTTAACTGTAAGGAGGGACTTCCTTTCTACATCCATTGACCGTTGGGCGTTCCAGTTTCTCCAATTCATTTTAACAGAAGTAGCCCGCATCTGCTAACCTCTGGTTTGGTTTAGTTCAGTTTAGTGAAATGTAACGCATCACAAAAAAGCTGAGTAAATTCTGGATTACAGGATTGGTTTTAGTTTGACAAAACTCACCAAATCCAATCAGGCTGCATTAGGGTTAAGTGGTATCAAGACACTCGTTACGAACTTTCTCTATCAATTCAGAGTTTAATCCCGAAGTTAGGATTAGTTCACGTGCGCGTTCACATGAATGAAGCGAACAGCCAATCTCGTGCGAGACAGCGCGAGTCACATCTCGCGAGAGAGTCAGCGAGATTGTCCGCTGAAGATGTTTATGAAAATTATGATAAATTATAAGAATTTAAACACAGTTATAACACAGCACACGAGGACGTTAAAAAATATGATCAATCAAAACACATTTACACAACACGAACAATCACTATGAAATCATTAATTATAATACATTCAAACACGGGCGGACTGGGATTAAAAAGTGGCCCTGGACATACTGGCCCAGAGCGGCCCACCAAACCTGGCCCGCAACATACCACACCATAACACTGGCTCATTGATTTAATTTTCCAGCTCAATTTCACATTTTTGTGTTGAAAAAAAAGAAAGAAAGACATTTCTATTGACTGCTAGTCATGACAGCAGGCCCCACCAGTGCAAAAATTGTCATAACTTTAAAACTTATAAAACCACTGTAAATGGGATGAGTGGATTTTTTTTGAGAAAGAACTAAAAAATAATCACTTTATTGCTCAGACAAATAACATGTCAGAAAACTTTTTTCCCAACATACAGATGTTAAGTTAAAATGTACATGAAAGTACAAGGGAAAGTGTGTATTGTAGGTGCTGTAACAAGTCAGCATTTCTTCAAAGTTTTTAAAGATCTTAATCACCTTTCAACTTTTTTCCAGAAGTGCAAATAAACTAATGTCTTAGTTAATATGAGGTTGTGGAAACAACACATATAATATATATGTATATATAGCTATACAAGATCATAAAATGTTGTTTAAAAAAGTTTGATGAAGAAAGTGTCACATAGCAGGATGCTTATGACAATGCTTAAAATTTCATGTCAATTACTCACATAACTGTTTATTAAAAAAAAAAAACAAACAAAGTTGGCCAGAATATGTACATATATAAATATAAACAAATATAAATATATGTAAAACAAAATAAACATTCCTCTTAAAGTGTAAAATTTTGCAGATTAATTGCTCATATTTTCACTCTATGTGAGTTTGTTGTGTTATTATATCTGCAGTGTTTTAATTCCTTCCCCAGATTATCCTCGAGAAAGAGTGAAAAGCCCAATGCTTTGACAAGCACTGTTTCTGCTATCCTTTAAACAAAGTAAGCCTCAAAGACTCAAATAGCCACATAATAATATTTTTCATGACTTATTTTCTGCATTATTCAGCAAGCCGCACTTCTGCTCCCTGCGGTGTGAATAAATTATCAGAATCAGAATCAGAATGAGCTTTATTGCCAAGTATGCTTACACATGCAAGGAATTTGTCTTGGTGACAGACGCTTCCAGTGTACAACAATACAAAAACAGCAACAAGACTTTTAAAAAATAATTAAAATTGAATAAAAAATAGATAAATATTGAAAATAAAAAAGTATATATAGAATACACAATAGGCAATATATATATATTTATATACAGTATATACATATATATATATATACACACATACATATATACACATACACATATATATATATATATATATATATATATATATATATATATATACACACATACATACATACACATACATATATATATTTACATACATATACACATATACATATATATGAATATATATACATACATATACATACATACATACACACGTAGTGCAAATCTAAATACAAATCGGTTATATACAGTGCAAGGGAATGTAATGGCAGAAGAGGTAGGATGTGTTGGATAATATAAATAGACTAAGCTGTGTATTGCACATTAATTATTGCTCAAAGGGGCAGTTTTAACTGTTCATGAGATGGATAGCCTGGGGGAAAAAAACTGTTCCTGTGCCTCATGGTTCTGGTGCTCAGAGCAAAAAGGTAGTGGGCAGGGTGAGTGGGGTCCAGAGTGATTTTTCCAGTCTTTTTCCTCAATCTGGAAGTGTATAATTCTTGAAGGGAGGGCAGGGGGCAACCAATAATCCTCTCAGCAGTCTGAACTGTCCTTTGTAGTCTTCTGATATCTGATTTTGTAGCTGAACCAAACCAGACAGCTACTGAAGTGCAGAGGACAGACTCAATGACTGCTGAGTAGAACTGTATCAGCAGCGCCTGTGGCAGGTTGAACTTCCTCAACTGGTGAAGGAAGTACAACCTCTGCTGGGCCTTTTTCACAATGGAGTCAATGTGGGTCTCCCACTTCAGATCCTGTGAGATGGTAGTGCCCAGGAACCTGAATGACTCCACTGCTGCCACAGTGCTGTTTAGAATGGTGAGGGGGGACAGTGTTGGGGTGTTTCTCCTAAAGTCCACTATCATCTCCACCGTTTTCAGCTCAATGATGTTTGACTGCACCAGACAGCCAGCTGTTCAACCTCCCTTCTGTATGCAGACTCATCAAGTCTCGGATGAGGTCGATGACAGTCTGCAAACTTCAGGAGCTTGACAGAGAGGTCTTTGGCGATGCAGTCATTGGTGTAGAGGGAGAAGAGTAGTGGGGAGAGCACACATCCCTGGGGGGCACCAGTGCTGATTGTACAGGTACTAGAAGTGAGTTTCCCCTGTCTCACAAGCTGCTGCCTGTCTGTCAGAAAGCTGGTAATCCACTGACAGATAGACGTGGAAACAGAGAGTTGGTGTAATTTATTCTGGTGTATAGCTGGGATGATGGTGTTGAAAGCCAAACTGAAGTCCAAAAAATGAATATGTACTGCTCATAGCTTTACTGTTTGCAGATTTCATATATGCTGCTGTTATTGTATTTGTTGTAACTTGCAGTTATTTGTAATTTACTGATTATTCAGAGCTCATCTTATATTTAATATGTTGTCTTTGGTTGTCACCATTATTCTGATTTGTATATCAAATAATGAGCTCCATACGGGGTTCAGAGTAGTGATGGGAAGATCGGATCATTTTACTGACTTGGATCTTTGAGTCTTGTTCAGCAAAATGAACGAATCTTTATTCAAGTCATTTAGTTTATTTCGTTCATTTGAGCAGAATTAAATTAAAATGTTACATTTTCATTAGTCAAATCCCCCCCCCCCAACACGTCTACTTATGCAAACTTTGATTATAGTCCCAATAAGGAAAAATTGATAATGCAGCCAAGGACAAATTATGAGAAACAGAAAGATTAGTTCACCTCTGGATTGAATCTTCTTGTCCAAGTCGTTTGTTCTTTTGTCATGTGACAGCCGTATACACTAGATTATATGGCCGTCACGTGACAAATGAACGAACGACTCAGACCAGAAGACTCGAGAGGTGAACTAATCATTTCTGTTTCCTGTTCAGCGCCTATGCGGTTTTCACATAACAAATGAACGGAGATTGCACAATGCACTTGCGCGGCCAACACAAAATGAACGAATCACTCTCTGAGATTACTCGTTCTTATGAGTCACATAAATGATTTGTTTAAAATGAATGAATCATTCATGAACGACCCATCACTAGTTCAGAGTCAATGTACACATACAGAAATGCATAACAATGTGTAAATTCAAAATAAAAGTCTTCTCAGTTTTTCCAAATAAAAACCATTGTATTAGCTTTGTCTTAGAGAGTTTTTTGAACATTCATTTTGTAATGGAGTCCACGCGGTCATGTGAAGCCCAGGGCTATTTCGCCTGTAGGACGAGCCGGTACATGCGCAGCAATGGGCTGGCCCAAAATACCCAGCGGCCCTCCGGGAAAATGCCCAGTACTCCCGATGCCCAGTCTACCCCTGTTCACACAGCACAGAAGATCACTAGAAAATGATAAAGAATTTAAAGGCATTTACACAGCAAGAAGAAATATTGCTGCTGCTGCTAGAGCACGAAAAAATCTGAATGTGACGAAAATATTCAAATAGATAATATATCGATGTGAATGTAACTTTATATAGGTCCACAACAAAAACATTCAGGCTTGTAATTTTAAAAGTTTAATATCTTGATTTGAAATTTAAAAAATTGAAATTAAAAGCTTTAATATTAATTTAAATTACTAACTTAATATAATTTAATACTACTAGACATTATTACACTATCGAATAATAAAAATGTGAGCAACTGGAAAATGAGTAGATGGTATGCACTAATAAAGACTTAATTGTTATTCATTTCTAGCAGCATTTTATTGAACTTCAAGTGAAATACTGTATGTTCATGGCATCTCTGCCAGCAAATCCTAATAAGGGGTTTGGGTGGCATTCACACTTTTCTGATATATCTACAATATATTGTGGAGTGATTAAATTTTTATATTTTGAAGTAATTTGATCATTATTGATATTTTATTAATATCTTACTTGAACTTATATAATTAGGTTTATTCATAAATATTTTATGGCCAGTGTGTGAAAATGACTGGGAAAATATTTAAGTGTCTTTACACAAATGCAAGACTGCCAAAATATATTTCTTGCAATAAATAATGATCATAAATGGCTTATTTTGTAAATTTCTAAAATTGTCTTGTTGAAGTGCAGTTAAAATTGGAGTGAGAGATACTGGGGGGAGTGATTGTCACGTTGCTCACAGCTGATTTGTCCAGAATCTGGATGAGATCTCTGATCGGGAACATAACCTGCCCTGGAGCATATGTTACTATAGCGTGGAACCCCGATGTAAGCCTATCCACTTTGCTGGTACCGCAAATTCAGAGTTCACTTAAACTGAATTTAAATTTATCTAGCTAGCTGCTTAATCCTGCTTTGTGACATTGGCCACAGGTCTGCAGTGCAATGACCACATAGGACAAAGAACACAATATAAACAACACACATTGTGCATATTAAATACATTTTATTAAAAATAAAAATCAAAAATAAAGTTTCAATAACATGCAAACAATATAATAAACCCGTTTAAATTATTATATTTTGTTATAATTATTAAATGTTTGAAGGTCATGTATTTAATTATTTGTTTGGACTTTTTGTAAAGCACTCTGAGCAATAATCTTATAAGAAAGTATTCCAAATATTGTTTAAGTATTTCAAATGTTGCAGGTCAAAGAAGATCTCTAGAAGAATCCTTGAACGTGCATGTGGTTACAGTGAAACAAGTTCCAGTTGCGCCCTCGTGTGGCAACATTGCTCGTTGTCAACATGTCACTATCGCGATGCTTCACGTCACGAGATTTGATGTTGAGCTGCATCATCAAATGCGCATGCTCATTCAGTCAAACGTGTTGCTGACTTGCGAAGCGCGCGGTGAAGATGGCGGACACAGAAAGTAAGATAATTTTCACGCATTTACGATGTCTTTTACCACAGTTATTGTAATGCAATTTATAAATCAAGTTTCTATGTTTTGGCTTTTAATTATAAAATAATATGCATATAAAGTGCAATAGTAAAATTGATAAAAGCTAGGATCTCACCTTCTGCTACACATGTGGCATTCAGTGCGGCTGAACATAGAAATACAGGATAGTTATTTATACATCTACTCTCAGTAATGTATATGAAGAGTCATTAATATAAGCATATTTATAATAAGTATTTTTACTTAACAGAAGTAAAGTATAATGCACTGGCTGATATGATGGGAAGACCGTTTTCTTGAATTTGGGAAAGCCGTAACCTAGAATATTAAATAGTCGATTAAAACGTATCTTTGTGATGCATTAAGTGGTCAGACTAATGTTTAGTGACATTATATGAAAACAACATAGTTTATACTTCTGATAATCTACAACCATGTTCACTTTGTTAGGGTGTCCACATCACGTAACATATATTTAGTAAATGTACCAAAATGATGTGCAGAAATCTTATATGAAATTTAGCAGTTGTTAAATGTCCTAGATTTCAGTGCATTTAAAGTTTTTGAAAAGTTAGAAATTGTAGTTTCAACCCCCACGTGCTGCCTGCACGCGCCACGTGGTTGCGCCTCAAGAAAATGGAACTAGAACACGCGCTTTTCCCACTGTAGTGGACAAACTGGATATATCAGGACATTGTAAAATCTTAATTAAAAAAACATGCTCATCTCCTAAATATTTCTTTCACTAGAAGTTCTTTGTGAGTGCAGTCTCTAAAATGATTTGTAAAAGACCTTATCAGTATTTATGAACAACTGGAAAAGTGGAAATTCATTTATTAAAAACTGTAGTAACCCTGGCAATAGCCAGACGAGTTATTCATCAGGATGTCGTTTGTCGTTTTTCATACATTAATGTTCATACTGAAAAGTCTAACTATTTTTTGCAGTTGCCTCAGCCAAGAAAGAGAAGAAAAAGAAGACAAAGAAAATTGCAGATGAAGAAGTTGGGGTAATTATATGTTTGCACAAGTTAATATATTTCGTTTTTTATACCAGGTGTGCAACTGCATTCTAGGGGTGAGGCGATATGGTTATCTCAAGATTCAGTTCGATGTAGGATATGAGGTTCACGATTCAATAATATAATCTCAATTTGATATTACACACAAATGGCAGGCGCTTTTTCTCATCTCAAAGTTCTCTAATACACAATTTTAATTATTTAAGGGGTCATGAAATGCTCTTTTTTTTTTTTTTTTTTTTCTAGTTTTATTATCTTCCCTGAGGTCCATTGATAATGTTATTAAAGGAACATTCCGGGTTCAATACAAGTTAAGCTCAATCGAATGCATTTGTGAAATATTATTGATTGCCACATAAATTAATTTCAACATCCCTCCTTTATAAAAAAAAAAAAAAAAGCCAAAATTGAGTTTCCTGTGAGGCACTAACAATGGAAGTGAATGGGGGACAATTTTTTTGTTAAAATACTCACTATCAAAAGTATAACTAGAAGACATAAAGGATATGCGAGTAAAAATGATTTTGTGATAGAAATCATTTACAAACCTTTTCTGTGTAAAGTTATCGATCAATTAATCTAGCAATCTCTCCCCCCCCCCCCAAAATAATCTAATGATCTCTACTATCTACTGAATATTTTTTGATTAATTCTTTGGTTAACTCAATGTTTTATTCAAACATGTTCTCATAAAAAAAATTCCCAACATAAAAAGTGCCAAGAATTAAAAGGCATATATCAGTAATACAAATGTCCATGAGTTCAACATAAATTCAGCACAACATAAAGTGCAAAAAAAAAAAAAAAACGATTTTAGGGCATCATTCACTTTAAAAACTGTCCAGCATACAGTGGCATCCTTTTTATGGAAAAACATTTTGCACACAGCTTTGCCTCTTCCTGAGACACAAAAAGACACACACAATAAAATGTGACATTTTAACATGAAAGCTATGAATGAACTTTTACCCAATGATACTATTCATCACAAAAGTTAATATTTATGCAGTGTAGGCCTAATTAGGAAAGGTGTTTTTTACTATATTCTGCCATTAGTTACCGTGAATAGTGTCGAGTATGATTTACTTAAGTTGTAATCGGAAATGCACTTGTATTATTAATTTGCAAAATGTTGCTTACACAGACTTGGGGCATAATGTTAATGTAAATCTACATCTAGTTTCATAGGTCTATGCACATTAACAAACAGCTTACAACTTGCAAATGCGCTGGAAAGCAGCATTGCCATACTAGCCATTAGCATCTGCTCTAGGGAGTCTTCGTTGAGTTTTTGTGTGAAACATGACAGATAAGGAGGCAACGACGACGACTCAAGCACTGGCTACCAGCCAACAATCCGACAACTCACTGTAATAGTCCAAATACTTGCGCTGCTGTTTCGTCGT
Source organism: Myxocyprinus asiaticus (assembly GCF_019703515.2). NCBI lineage: Eukaryota > Metazoa > Chordata > Actinopteri > Cypriniformes > Catostomidae > Myxocyprinus > Myxocyprinus asiaticus. Next base: position 35,248,698 of record NC_059381.1, on the reverse strand, counting down.
TTTGAGGATGGAGAGCCCCAGAATGTTTTCTTTTAAGATGCTTGTGCTGCTGTGGTAGGCCATTTCAATTTTACAAAGCATGCATAGCACCATTTTATTAAGTCTCTGTTTAAAGACTTCCCACACTTTTGACAATTGAGTTTGAGCTTTTTGGGATAAAGTCTCATTTTCAGCTGGAGCCGCCATCAGTGGGGATGACACTACTTGTATTGAACCCGGAACATTTCTTTAAGATTTTTTTTGCACCAAAACAGTCATAATTTAGTAATATATTATAATTTTCCACCTTGTCTCTGGCCCTCTGTCTGAAACACTCGGTTTTGGCCCAAGAACCTCTATAAAACTTCAAACTTCACTTATGATTGGCTAACAGCGTGCAGCCTCTCAAAATCAGCCATATTTAACACTCAATTGGAAGAGAACGAACAAGCTCCACAACATTATAAAACAAAATTTTAGGGTTTACATATAACGCACATGCAACACATTGTATCTGAATATATTAAACTGTTCATCTCAAGCACAACTGTTAACATTTAGCACCATAAACTATCAAACAGTCATGATATTTGAAATATTCATGAATGAAATGTTTACTTACTGTTTTGCATGGGGTCCACGTGTTTTTAACTGCCCCTTCAATAATAGTTGCTATGTAAAGCTTGAATTGTATTATGACTGGTTCACAAGCAATCCATGCTGACATGAGCTGAAAAAACATTCAGTCCATGCTGAAATGCGCAGAAGACACATCCACATGACGCACATACATATGGCACTCGACTCTGCTCGCTTTACTTTTCTGAGCTTGCTTTTGCCACTGCAGTTTAGTGCAGCCTCAACGTGGGTGGGATTATAGGCTGATCGTAATAGTTGCACCGCCTCTTCGCGTCGCCCTATCCAGCTCTCGTTGGATCCTGTCCTCGGCTACTAACGAGAGGAACGTCTGCACCTCGTTTATTGACCACGGCGTGGTTTTGCACACAGCCATTTCTTTTTGCAATTCAAAAGTCGCGTGCACAAATGATACTGCTATCGCTGTTGCTAACTTTAAAACTAGCGGGTTGATGTTCTGTTGCAAATCCAGTGACGCTGGTAGTGACGATTCTCTCTGACCGATCAGTGATCTGCAGGGTTTTGACGTCACATTTAGTATCGGCTCGGCTCGCTTGGAACCTCGACCTCAAAGTGAGCAGAGTCGAGCCGTACCGTGCAGTGGAAAATCCCCAATAGTTTAACCTGTTGATGTGCATGCCCCCCCCCCTCACCCAGAACTGATGTCGCTTTGCTTAAATTAGTTCACATATACTATATAGTCTAGTCAAAAAAGAGTTAATGTTGACATATTATAAAGATGTATAATTTGTCAACATTATGAACAATTTTGAACATTACACTATATGGTAAATGTGAACTAATTTAAGCAAAGTCAAGCCCATGGGTTGGGTCAGTGAGCATCAACAGGTTAAAGCACTGCGTGAGCTAGACACACATACAGCATCACATCGCCGGAAACGTATCAAAACGGTCAAAGACATCCATCTAGCGCATGTTTTCATTTCACCAACAGTTAAAAATAATGCAGATGGGTGAAATACTATGCCTGACACGTTTGTGCTCAAAACAACGAGGCAGCAGCTGAACGAGAGAATAGTTTCTCCTCTTCAGAGTTGTAACTTGACAACGCGTCTTTTAAAAGCAGTGCAAGATATGTATCAAGTGGTCAAAGATGTCTGCCTGCATGTTTAAATACAAAAATTATTAAAAATATTCCAGATAGGTCCACTTTGGTGTTTAGGAGTAGTTAGGTCATACTAGGCCTTGTTTGTCCTGATCTCACTCTGAACAAGTGGGAGGGGCCAAGGGTGGGATAATTTTAAGCGTTGATGTTTTTGAGCTGTAGCGGTGGTCATGAATTAATGTACCCTAATGACGAAGGGAAGTTGCGGAAGTAGAGAACGAGGCATTTTTGAAGCTTTGTTTCAATAAATGCTTATTTCATTGGGGTTAAGTTTTGTGTTCTGAAATTTACAGTATGTTTTTATAGTAGAAAGACCTCATGTCAAAATATCAAGGAAAATGATAACTCATGACATGACCCCTTAAAAGTTAAAATTTCTCTGTAAGAAAAGATCACAAACAAATAGACCTTCAAAAATAGTAAGGTGTGATACAAGCAATATAAATAAATTGAAAATGTCCTGAAAAATATGGCTGTTTGTAATCAAACCTCTATCATGCAAGGGACAACTGTACTTTTTTCGGTCCCTAGCCTATCTCGGAGATCTTGATAAAAGGCAATTTTTCCAAGTTTTCCTGTACTTCTATTTCTAAATGTTAAATTCAGTTACTTTAAGGACTTCAAGGACCTTGTGCGAACCCTGTAAATAGTGTAGAAAAAGTGACCGATTTTGATGTTTAGTGGGTCATTTCAATTATGATCACATGGCCCGTTAAATGTTGCAGATTGAAAAATATTGGAGTTTGACTTGTGGTTTCATTTTGTTTCAGTTTGAACTCTTTCAAAATTAATTGTATACCATATTATAAATGTTGTATATCCCATGTTGATAATTTTCAAAATCTGTTTCCACATTATTAAATTGTTACCTTCAGGAAATTCAAGAAAGTGGTGACTTCCTCATCAAACCTGAATCTAAGGTTGCAAGCTTGGACACATCTCAATGGCCGTTGTTGCTGAAGGTAGGCTTCTGTTGCTCACCCACAAATAATTTCAACGTGACCCCAGTGTGTGGCATGATGAACGTGTTTATCCATTCGCTGAGCGCTGCTGCTTCTGTCCCTTTGTGGCTTTGCGGTCTGTTTTGGGCTGTACGGTTACAGCTGCCTGGTTTCTCTCGGCTGGGCCAATGTTCTATTGTGTCAGCCGTTGTGGGGTCAGATGTGCTGGTGCAAGGGTTCAGAGTGGCTCTGACAAAGATTAATTGACACTTCTGATCACACTTAGGGTAACATTTCGTCTCGTTACGTGTTCATCTCTGCTTTTGTGTACTTGTTTAACTTTGAACCTGCTTATTACCTACAGAATTTTGATAAGCTCAACATCAGGACAGCTCATTACACTCCACTGCCACATGGGGCCAATCCACTCAAGAGGAACATACATGATTATGTCAGGTGAGAGGAGTATAATTTTGACTATTGTGAAAGTCAACATGAAATAAAAATTCACCCAGTTTACTTAACACATTCCTGCTAATGTTGTGAAACAATTGAACCATGCATGGTATTCCAAAGTAAATAATTGTTTCTTTGTAATCTTTCATCAAAATGTAGGCCTCTTTTTGTTGGCCTCTGAAACGTGTGTCCTTTTTGGCTGATAAAACCAAGGTCGTCTATTTAAAAAAAAAAAAGTGCATGTATATATTAAATTTAAAGTCTGTAGGTGTTAAGGTCTGTTCATTTTTTTTTTTTTTTTTCTTGAAAATTTCTGTTTTAGTCTCGTCACATAAAAGTAAAATGGGGTATGAATGCTGTTTCATGTTGACTATTTAGAAGCCACATGATGTGATATAGATTACATTAGCACACTGTGCAAAGATGACCAATTATCTATCACCCAAGACTGATGGCTTTAACCAAAATTATGGCGACATGTTGTACAAGTGTTTTTCTAAATAGCTTGTTCTTTAATTCGTCTGTCCAGGACTGGTTTCATTAATCTGGACAAACCCGCTAACCCGTCCTCCCATGAAGTTGTCGCTTGGATCAAGAGAATCCTTCGCGTTGAGAAAACGGGCCACAGTGGCACTCTGGACCCTAAAGTGACAGGCTGCCTGATTGTGTGTGTGGAGCGAGCCACACGATTGGTCAAATCTCAGCAAAGCGCAGGTAGGTCAGCCGTAGCACTTCCAGGTCCTTCTGCCAAGCATTTGACATGAAGCCTGACTTCTACACAAAAATAAGTAGCCTCTCCTTACTACTCTTGTGCCGTGTCTTTCAGGCAAAGAGTATGTGGGAATAGTACGGCTGCACAATGCACTAGAGAATGAACATCAACTAGCGAGGGTAAGTAGGAATGCAATATGCTGGTTAAAGATACTGTTTAGTATTAGGGTTGGGTGGTATGACCGTACATGCCAGGTGACGGTTGAAATGTCAAAAGGTATGTGACTTATCCAATTGGAGTCAGAACTGTTTTTTTTTTTTTTTTAGATTGGCTCTGCTTTAACATTTTATCATATTGCTCTTTTGTAGAGTAAAACATCCTCACAATTCATAGTGATGTCTGATTTGTCAGTGAATCGTTCTTTTGGGTCCGTTCTTTTTAATGAATCAGTCAAAGCAGTTCACAAAGGATTTATTTGCAAATCGGTCTGAATTAAAGTAATTTTTATTAATCTGAACACATCACAAACAACTGAGTCATGGACATTCATTGGTCAGAAAGGGTGGGAACCCTGTAAACTGAATCAAAAAATATTTATCGAATGATATGTCCTTCGTGAAGTGTTAATTCACTGGATTATCCCAAAATGTGCGTAACTACATTTGATAGTTTGCTTATTATAACCATTTATAAAACTATTATTCTTCCCCAGTGGGAGTCTGTGGCATCATGGGAAGATGAGGAAATTTGGCACAATGAAAGGGGTGGGTATGAATAGTCCCCAGTAGTCTAGGCCAAACTCTATTGCGCCAACACTAGTTAAAATTGTTTTCTTTTGCTTTTAAACTATTAGGCCTAGAAACAAATTTCTGGACTCCTTACTGTAAAAATCTGCACATTATAGTTTGCTGCCATTTTGGATTGTGACATTTTTCTTTAGTTTTGCATCACCCATTAGCCTGAAAATTTGCTCAGTTGATCTTCAAACTGAGCCGCACAGAACTGAACAATGTTTATTCTTGCTACCGTCCAAAATCAAGTAAGTTGACGTAACTCCTCTTGTAAGTCACTTTGGATAAAAGCGTCTGCCAAATGAATAAATGTAAATGTAAGAATGTCGCTGTTAAACAGGAAGTGAGGCTGTTGATCGAATTGAATGCTTCATTAGAACCATGATCTGATGGTAAATGCCAAGTCTGAGGACTGCGCTACCTGTGAGTCAAGAAATGTAAAAATTTTACCCATTTTACCTAACATAAGGTTGATGTCTATGGAATCCTTGGGTCATAAGGATTTCTGTGAGTGTGTTTGCATGCACACCAATATGCTGATTACTCCCATAAATCAGCTTCAAAATCTGACAAAAGAAAACTGTGTTTATATGATATTTGAAATCGCGTTATTTTCTGCTTTTTACGTCAAACTGTGAAGAGACGTGTGCTCAACACATGCGCAGATTGGATAAGCCGGTGAGAACACCGGTAAAGGTGTTACATGCCACGCAAAATCGGCGTAATGGGCAAAAATCTACCCATGTTGTCTGTATTATTACACCGTTTATGACCTTACACCGATAAAGGAATTCCGTTTATTGCATTTACATGACCTCACGCATTGTCTGGTTAATCATAATCGGTGTTAGAACGTGAATGTAAATGTGCTCTATGCAAATGTTTCCAACATTGGCCATACTGCCTCTCTGGCATTTTGAATTTTAATTAAAAGTGATGTATCTTTTGAACGCTTTGTTAGATTAAAAAATAAATAAGTGTCACTAGCTGGGTTTCCATCGTAATGTTTCAAATATTAAGCTCATTTCTAAAAATTAAACTAAAAATACAAATTGTTGCACGTTTCCACTACGCCATGCGCATCATGTTGAGGGAGCCGCCTTGTCATGATGGAGCAGCTGATTGACCTCCTTGCTTCGGGGAGAGTCTTATTTGCAGGATTGGAGCAATTTTACCTCATTTTATTTAATGCTGCCAAGACACGCTGTAGAATAAGTTTAAGTTATATAATGAGGGCCAAAATGCCTGCGATGCCTACAAGTACCAGCCTCCGCATACCTGGGAGCACTATCACTCAAAACTGTTCTGGTGGTTTTGAGGACCCAGTTTAATGACCAGCAGTGGGTTAAACACTTATGAATGTCAAGGGCTATGTTTGAAGAATTGTGTGCTAAGTTCTGATCTTTTGTTGGGCCAGTCACGTTAAGCTATCGCACACTCATAACGTGCACAAATGGTCAAAACATGTCATCGTTTTACAAATACACTGTTTCCGTCACATTAATGCGCATTTAAACTAATGCAAATCTCTAGAAAGTCCACCACCTCTTAGCGCATTAAATTAAGTGAATTGAGAGTTTTCACACATCATGCGTTTCCATTCAGGATTTCTTGTGCAATTTCAAAATCTGCATAAATAGTTGGATGGAAACCCAGCCATTGACATCATGACCCGAGTGTACTTGGAGTTTGGAGACAGCGTTACTTATAGTTCAATAGATAAAATTGCCATGTCTCTTTGCCATGGTTCATGTCAACTGAGTGGCACATTGTGGGATTCAACACAACCTTTGAGGTTGTAGTCCAAAAATTAACAAAGGATAGTTTTTTTTAAAATTGTACTACTTTGGGTCTTAACATTGGGCTTACTACAATGTAGGCCGTACTTCACTGCATATTCCTGATTCAGTTCAAAAACCCTTGGCAGTAACAACAATTTCTCCCCAATCATTTTGTGTTCTCAACTTGGTATCTTTGCTGACTGTAAATGTTGTGGCCATGTGGTACGGTGGATTATATGCTGGACTGGTGATCAGAAATGGACAGGTTCGGACCATACATGGGGTGACTCGTAAACCAGCGTGCATTTGCAATGTACCTACACCATATCCACTTTGTTGGTCCTGTAGGTTAAATGGGCCTGTAGGCTCTTTTGGTGATTGGCCATATAATTGCTGCTCACAATTATATTTTTCATAAAGTTGCAGCAAAAATAATTTTAGTAGCTATATATCATTACTCATACATGATAAGTTTATGGTCATACTGCCCACCCATATTTTGTAGAATAGAATAACTTTGATACCGTTTCCTGCCGTAAAATATTTTAGCTGCCAATTTTGACGTGGAATTGTGGAGGTCCACTGTTGTGTATGAAATGATGAACTTGTTTATCCATTCTCTGAGTGTCTCCGGGCCCCCCTCTCTCTCACCGGCATTTGGACTCGCTTAGGGCCTGAGTGCTGGTGCTGCTGATCTCCTGGTCTCTGCTGCAGTGTTTTACTGCAGTGGCTGATTTTGGAGTCCCTGCAGGTTTGGAGGGCCTGGTTGCACCAAAGAAGACCAAACATGTCTGAACACATTCCTGTGGACCATGTGACCACAGATGGCAATTGTAAGTATGGGGGCAGTGGGTGTTAACAGTGTATTCTGCTTTTTTCTGCAGGGTCTGGAGTGTTTAACAGGAGCTTTGTTCCAAAGACCTCCACTCATCGCCGCTGTGAAGCGACAACTGCGAGTGCGGACCATCTATGAGAGCAAACTGATCGAATATGACCCAGAGAGGAGATTAGGTAAAAATGTAAAGCTTTAAAATTGGTTTTGAAAGTCAACATGAAATCAAAACTCAGTTTACTTAATACACAATACTGGTCTTAATGTGCATGATTCCTCTGTGCATGTTAACCAAAGAGAAAAGGTTTGTTTTGTCCGCCTCTGAAATGACTTTCCTCTTCAGCTGATGTTACCTAGGCCATTGACTAGTTATATTCGTATTGGCTGCTAAGGCATTGTTAAAAGCTACTTTCTGCAGCCTTTATAAAATAGTAATTTAATGCTGGTTAGAGATACTATAAAAAAAGGTTACTGCAATTTCGGCAAATAAAATAATAGATTTGAAAAACAGTGTTACCATTGGGATCCTTTTAAGGTTTCCTTTAGGGTGAACTTGACCTTCTGCCGTCCTAGTCAGAAAGTGCTAGTGGTGTTTCAGGAGATTGTGGTTTTACAATCCGATCAATTCCCGATGAATAAAATCAAGTCCTGCCTTTTTATTTTACTTTTTTCTCTCAAATAAGTTACATTATGGAAGTAAAATGGGTTTTAAATATGGTTTCATTTTGACTTGGAATATTTTGAAGCCACATGATGTGATCTAGATGGCATTAGCACTCTGTGCAAAGATGACCCATTATCTATCACCCAAGACTGATGGCTTCAGTGCATTCTAGGTGATTGTTACAGAAATTGAACAATGTCAGTAATTTTGCATTCTCGACCCATGTGCAGGTATTTTCTGGGTGAGCTGTGAAGCGGGCACATACATCAGAACTCTGTGTGTTCATTTGGGGCTGCTGCTGGGAGTTGGCGGTCAGATGCAAGAGTTGCGACGAGTTCGCTCAGGTGTTTTGGGTGAAAAGGTTTGTTCTGATCCTGCTCAGCCATTGTATGGAGACCCAGAGTGTTGAGTTCAGTTCTGGGTGTTCTCCCTGGTTCTGGTAATTTATCTTTGGTACAGGAAATGGCTGAAAGTGAAACGAATAACTGAAGTGGTTATGGTTTGACCTCTTCATCAAACATCAGCCTACAAAGAGCCTCTAAAGAACATGTTCACATTGAGGCCATGGCTTATTTGGTGTTGGTGAGGCAAGTTAGAGTCCATATCATCCAGCCTTATAAGGGCGTTTCTTCAACCTCAGGCACTTTTAGTAGTTCTAAGAGTATTGTTAGAAATTTTCACTGTCCAACAGTACATGGATCACAGGAAATTTGTCAATTTTGTAGTTATTACTTTCTCTGAAAGTCATAAATTCCCACCACAGTGTCATTTCCAGCACATCTCAAATTCTGTATTGTTTAATAATTCTGTGATGGATATTACATTTAAAAAAAAAAAATGCCTAATTTCATAGCTGACATTTTATGTGTCCTAAATACAATTACATTTTATACGTTTTGCACAATTTTACAAAATTACAGCTTGATTGGAGCTGTTGACCAAAAAAAAAATATTCTGATCAAGTGATTTAGTTTTTTTTTTTTTTTTTTTTTTTAACATCACTATTTTATTTCATGCATGCCTCTTCACTGACACTTTTGTTGACTTGGTAAACAATTACACTTATTAAAAAACTTTTATTAGTGGCAAAATTGTTTGGTGTGGTGGAAATTTTGCTACAAATGTGGGACAGTTGTAACATGACTGCTTGATTAGAAGTCATTTTCACTTAATATTGAAATGGTTTATTTCACTCTTTAGATTATCGTAGTTTTAAACATTTAGTCATTTGTATTTTTATAGTGGGATTTTATAGTTCAATATTGAAAGTCAAAAATCTATACATAGGATATTTGAAAAGTATCAAAGTTAAGCTAAATAATGGCCTTGTAAAAGTTTCCAGTTCAGTTGAGACCTTCATATAACCAAAAAGGAATAAGTTGAAATCTGTTCATTTGAATACAAATGAACCCATGGGACATGAAATTGCCTGAAGTTGAAGAAACGGCCATATTCGTACATTAATATCCATTAGAAAATCACGTACTCGTAATGATAAAATGTCCTAAATTTGGTCATCATACACTGGTTAATGTTAGCTGATATCAGTTTTTGTTTCTCAAAGGATAACATGGTGACCATGCACGACGTGTTGGACGCACAGTGGCAGTTTGACCACAACAAAGACGAGACATATCTGAGGAGAGTGATCTTCCCACTTGAGAAACTGCTCATCTCGCACAAGAGGATCGTCATGAAGGACAGCGCTGTATGAACATTTGTTATTAAATTGTATAGGATTCAAAATGTATGTATTTTGACTTGATAAGCATACTGTTATTGTGCTGACTGGGATTAGTTTTTTTTTTTTTTCAGAATCCCTCATCGGAGATCAAAATTTGAATAATTCCTCCCTACTTTAAGAAACATCCACAACACAGAGCTTCAGCTTGTTCTGAGTTTTCTAATTGTTCAGACTAACTGTTTTCTTGTACTGGATGATCCCCAAAAAATACCATAGATGCACAAAACATTTCTGATGTTAATTCCTTGATTTTTAGCTTTTTTGAACTCCGCACATCCTTCAGCCTGTGATGGACCTTTTTCCTTTTTGAAATACTGAGTCTTAAATGGAAATTAATTAAAAAATCCCATAGACTTGCAAAGACAGAGACGGACAGATCTGTCTGTTAAATAACTGCCTAGCAACCACCTCTTACTTCAAAATCTGTCTTCAATCCGCTCTTGTATTTGAACCCTTAGACTTTTTAACTTTCAGCTCTTGCAGACTGTTGTCCCTTTTTAACCTGCAGTGGCTCTAGAGGGAGTTTGTCTGCTAAATCAACACACTGATCTCAGGACAGTGCTGTCTGCAGTGGGCCTGACAGTCACCTGAGCTCTTTGGACAAATCATTTTCACATAGCTTCAAGGAATAGTTGATTTCAAACTTCCAATCTCTCTTCAAACTGCTCAAGTATTTTAATCAAACTTTTTAAACTCAAGTTTGACTTAACTTCTAGTTTTTGAAAATACAATGTCTTACACAAATGTTCATTGCAGGTGAACGCTATATGTTACGGCGCAAAGATCATGTTACCGGGCGTCCTGCGGTATGAAGATGGTATTGAGGTGAATCAAGACATTGTCGTCATAACTACCAAAGGAGAGGCTATTTGCACAGGTAAATAAAAATATCCTCCTCCAGTCTCATTCAAAGCCACATGATGTGATCTAGATTGCATTAGCACTAAAGCAAAGATGACCACTTATCTATCACCCAAGACTGATGGCTTCCCAAATCACAGATTCTTCAAGAATATCCATTTGCACCTTCTGAATGTTTTATTTGTCCCTCAGCGGTCGCTCTAATGACCACAGCTGTCATATCCACTTGTGATCACGGGGTTGTTGCCAAAATCAAGAGGGTCATTATGGAACGAGACACATATCCACGCAAATGGGGCCTTGGACCAAAGGTTAAGATCATTTGAAAGATGTAACTTATTGGTGAACGTTGAGTGTTATCTCTCTCTCTCTCTCTCTCTCTCTCTCTCTATGTGTGTATGTATTTTTTTTATATATATATATATATATATATATATATATTAAATACATACAATTCTATATGTATGGAATATATACAGTAAACAACCAGAGCACACAAAATACATGTGCTATTTTTAAAAACATACTAAACACTGCACAGTATATACTAAGGAGGTTAGTATTCTGTGCATAGCTGTTATCTGTTTTCATGTTTTTACTACGGCTGGGAAATTTAACACGTTAATTTCTAAAATTAATAATTTAACGCGTTAAAAATTAGCACAATTCATGCAGTATCCGTATTTTTACTTTCCTAAACTTCACAATATGGGAGAAAGGTGTCTCGAGTTGTTCCTGGCAGGCTTCTCAGCCTTTACTGGTGCCATTTGGTTAGGGTGGGTTTAGGGCATCTGCTGCCTGCCAGGAATAATGGGCTTGGATGAAGCAGTACTTGCTTATTCATTGCAAGGCACGTCCCGGGCATAATAAACACGGGAGTGGATTAACTGTACGGAGAATGGAGACTTCGGGTGAACCAGGTGTGGGAGAGATACGGACAAGCTCCTGTATCTCTTCGCGTCGCCTGTAAATGTTATCTGTTAAACTGTTGTCTGAACCAGTGTCAAAAGCGAAACCGCCCAAGACCCTATGTGTACGTGCGATAGAGACTGAATGGAAGGCCTGGCAGCCAGAGAAAATAATAGTTTGGAGATTTTGGACTTCAGCAAATTAAACTTAAGCATTCAATATGTTTTGCTAGTTATATAGTGTCTAATAATGCATTGGCAATGTACGCTTAAGTTGATCTTACCAATAAAGCTTGATATAAATTGAATCTGCCCATTTGATCTTATAAAAAAAGTCCACTGTAAAACGGCAGAAGATTTTGCCCAACTTATAATTACAGCATGTCCACTGATTTTATGCGTGTATACATATACGGTTGAAGTCAGTAGTTTACATACACCTTAGCCAAATACATTTAAACTCAGTTTTTCACAATTCCTTACATTTAATCATAGAAAACATTCCCTGTCTTAGGTCAGTCAGGATCACTATTTTAAGAATGTGAAATGTCAGAATAATAGAGAATTATTTATTTTAGCTTTTATTTCTTGTATCACATTCCCAGTGGGTCAGAAGTTTACATACACTTTGTTAGTATTTGGTAGCATTGCCTTTAAATTGTTTAACTTGGTTCAAATGTTTTGGGTAGCCTTCCACAAGCTTCTCAATAATATGCTGAAATTTTGGCCCATTCCTCCAGACAGAACTGGTGTCAGGTTTGTAGGCCTCCTTGCTCGCACACTTTTTCAGTTCTGCCCACAAATTTTTCTATCGGATTGAGATCAGGGCTTTGTGATGGCCACTCCAATACCTTGACTTTGTTGTCCTTAAGCCATTTTGCCACAACTTTGGAGGTGTGCATTGTCCATTTGGAAGACCCATTTTCAACCAAGCTTTAACTTCCTGGCTGATGTCTTTGAGATGTTGCTTCAATATATCCACACAATTTTCCTTCCTCATGATGCCATCTGTTTTGTGAAGTGCACCAGTCCCTCCTACAGCAAAGCACCCCCACAGCATGATGCTGCCACCCCCATGCTTAAGAGTTGGAATGGTGTTCTTCAGCTTGCAAGCCTCACCCTTTTTACTCCAAATATAACAATGGTAATTATGGCCAAAAAGTTAAATTTTTGTTTCATCAGACCAGAGGAAATTTCTCCAAAAAGTAAGACCTTTGTCCCCATGTGCACTTGCAAACTGTAGTCTGGCTTTTTTATGGTGGTTTTGGAGCAGTGGCTTTTTCCTTGCTGAGCAGCCTTTTCAGGTTATATCGATATAGAACTTGTTTTACTGTTGATATAGATACTTGTCTACCTGTTTCCTCCAGCATCCTCACATGGTCCTTTGCTGTTCTGGGATTGATTTGCACTTTTTGCACCAAACTACGTTCATCTCTAGGAGACACAATGCGTCTTCTGAGCGGTATGATGGCTGCGTGGTCCCATGGTGTTTATACTTGCGTACTGTTGTTTGTACAGATGAACATATTACCTTCAGGTGTTTGTAAATTGCTCCCAAGGATGAACCAGACTTGTGGAGGTCCAACATTTTTTTTTTTTTGGCTGATTTCTTTTGATTTTCCCATGATGGCAAGCAAAGAGGCACTGAGTTTGAAGTTAGGCCTTAAAATATGTCCACAGGTACACCTCCAATTCAGTACACCTCCTATCAGAAGCTAATTGTCTAAAGGCTTGTCGACATTTGCTGGAATTTTCCAAGCAGCTTAAAGGCAAAGTTAACAATGTAAACTTCTGATCCACTGGAATTGTGATATAGTCAATTAAAAGTGAAACAATCGGTCTGTAAACAATTGTTGGAAAAAATTACTTGTGTCATGCACAAAGTAGATGTCTTAAACGACTTGCCAAAACTGTAGTTTGATAATATTAAATCTGTGGAGTGGTTAAATTCGTTTTAATGACTTCAACCTAAGTGTATGTAAACTTCTGACTTCAACTGTACTTGTATTAAAGATTAATACCTGTGAAAATGTCTAACTCAAAAGAACATTTAACGTGTATATTTTTATTAAAACAAAAGATGACTAACCAATTTCTTGCAAGTTCTTTGAGACAAAGTAAATATATTTTTGATTTTTTTAATGTTTGTTTTAATGTGTCATGTACTGTAATTTAATCGCGATTTAATCAGACTTTTTTTGTTTTTTTTGTTAAATTAATCGAGTCCCAGCCCTAGTATTTACTAAAATTATATACCAACTCTGTTTCAGGCAAGCCAGAAGAAAATGATGATTCAAAAAGGACTTCTAGACAAACATGGCAAACCAAACGGCAGCACTCCTGCTGATTGGAAAGAGGGTTACATGGACTACAGGTACACTTCAGTCAGGATACCTATAGAGTTTGAGCTGACCTGCTTTTGCAGACTGTTGTCCCTTTTTAACCTGCATTGGCTCTAGAGGGAGTCTGTCTGCTAAATTAACACACTGATCTCAGGACAGTGCTGTCTGCAGCGGGACTGACAGACACCTGAGCTCTTTGGACAAATCATTTTCAAGTAGCTTAAAGGAATACTTCACCCAAAAATGAAAATTGTTGTCATTTACTTTTCCTCAAAGACTTTTATGTTCCACATAAGAAATTTGGTAGAATGTCCAGACTGCTCTTTTCCATATAATGCAAGTGATTGGGGACCTGTGCCGTCAAGCTCCAAAAAGGACAAGTCCTCTGACACTACATTAAAGCTTTGTGTAAGGAGCCAAATAATGCATTTGTGTTTTTTTTTTTTTTGTGCCATTTTCACCTCCTATGGTCACTTTAAACTATAGTGTTGTATGGAACAGTTTTGTTCCATGGCAGAAAGTCATACGGTTTTGGAACAACATGAGGGCAAGTGAATGACATTGTTTTTGGGGTGAACTATTCCTTCAACTTTGCGCTGTTGCAAGGCATCTTGCAGTGCTGGGTAGATTACTTCTGAAATTACATGACTGAACTTGTAATCAGAAAAAAAATATTACACTTTTGAGAATCTGATTACTTTTACGTATTACATGCTTGGATAAATCTGATTTTAAGTGTATTTAGTACCAATTTAGACACTAAACATTAGTAAAGATCAAGTCAAACAATTTTCTGGTAATCATGTAATCCACAAAGTAGCTAATCTCATTATGCACATTAAAAAGTGTAATTACAAATTCTTGTTTTTTGGAATCTGATTACATAATCCAGGTTGAATGTAGTCCATTACTACCCAGCACTGGAAACTTGATGATTCTTTTCTAGCTCACTGATTGGCATAATTTTATGAATCTCTGAAGTCTTAACGAAAGGTGATGTTTTTATTTTCTAGCACTCCCAAGGCAAAGAAGGTTGATGGTGGTGATGCTGGTCAGACAGGAACAAAGGTAAAACTACAGCTGTAAGCAGCAATTATGGGGCCAAGCCCACTGACATATGCAATGTATGGAAGTGTCACTGGACATCACAGACTTAAAGAAAAGCAGCAAAAGCAGTGTGTCCCCACACTTATATGGTGAGGTCAGGGTTGGGTCATTGTTACAAAGTTTCATGGAAATACGGCAAAGCGTTGCAGATATACAGCTTTTTGGCGACTTGCCATCGAATAGCGCTCCAATTAATTTGAGAACCGTTTTGTCTAACAAAAACCTTTTTGATAACTTTTTGTCGTGAGTGTCCCTATATGATGCGTGAGAAATTTAATGTGAATCGGACATACGGTCTAGGAGGAGTTTGAAAAAGTAGGTTTTCAATCAAATTTAAAATGGCGGACAGGAAATATGGCCAACATGGCAAATTTGGTATCCGTGAATTCGGCATGACCCAAGGACTCTAAAGAGAGTAATTACAGGACGATAGGTGAAAATAATCGAATGTTAAACATTTTTAAACATTTCGTTATAACTTTGGCCACAATGTGGCAGGCCACAGTGCCGATGACGCAGTTTTGTAATGGTATGCCAATGCGTTTGTAAAATACAGCCAAAATGGACTACATAGACAAATTTGATATAATTTTACTCGTTATGCCCTAAGGAATCTAAAGAGACCAACCTCATATTTTTAGATCATAAGTTACAAGCAAACACTTACATTTTCATATCCTGACCACTAGGTGGCGCCGTGCCGAAACTGCATGTACCCTCAAGTCATGATGGCTATGACATGAACCAAGTTTTGTGTCAATGCGCCAAAGCGTTGTGAAGAGACATCCTCGTGTCCATTTTGGCAAACTCGTGGTCAAATTCATGAAGCGTTATTGGAGAACGGTTTGGTTTGGACGGTTTGGACTTACGGTCTTTTGATAACTTTTTGTCCCCAGTGTGTCTAGATGATGCATGACAAATTTAGTGCAAATCGGACTTACGGTCTAGTAGGAGTTGGAAAAAGTAGGTTTTTTGGATTATTCAAAATGCCGGACGATCTATTCGGGCGGAAATTGAAACTGAAATGGTGTGCATTCAGCATTAGCCAAGGAATCAGGAAAAAAGGATTTTGACTAGGCCTTATGGTTCAAAAGTTATGAACATGAGCATGTGCTAATTTGACCACTTGGTGGTGCTAGATGGTTTGAGTTAGAGACCCCAAATTTGGGTAACATTTCAAAGTGTCCTCTGTCAGTCCTCTTACCATACGGTTCTATGGGCTGCCATAGACTCCCTGTCAGAGGAAGAATAATAAAAAATACTAAAGGATATAATGGGGGCTTCTGCACTCCTGTGCTTGCCCCCCCCCCAAATCTATATTTAGAATACTCTTTTTGGTATTAATTTTGGATTAACAAGATTCCTCAATGTTTTTCAGAGGAAGCGTGATGGCAGTGGCAGTGAAAATGATGCTGCTGCTGAACAGGACACTTCAAAGATGGAAGAAATCAAGAAGGAGAAGAAGAAAAAGAAGAAAGAAAAGAAACAGAAGCAGCAGGCGGAAGAGGCAGCGGTTGAAGCTCCTGAAGAGGCTCCTGCAGAGGGCGGCACTGAGGTAAAGTTGTGAAACATATTTACTTTGTTTTAGGCTCCTTTTACACCTGATATTAAGAAGTGGACAGCTGTAAATGAAGTCTGAAATGTTTTGTGATCGGATCACTGAAACCATCCCCATAGGTTCATTGACATGTATGTTAATACCAGGAATAAACACAGTGATCTGTCTCTGCCGACCGCTTGTGACCTGAGCAACTAAAAATAAATTACTAGGTCTAAACCAGGTCTTGGGACATCATTGCTGTTCTCCAGCACAGATAGTTATCCCTCTTAAGCCTGTGTGTGGCTTTAGGAGGAGTCAGTCTGCAAAATGAGAGGGGATGAATGCACACACTGACAAGACATATCACTGTTGTCAGAATGCATGTATTCTCTACAGTTCTGTTTCACCAGTGTCTTCTGTGTTTGCAAACTGATTTTCACCCTGTTCTTGAAGATGAGATTTTCTAACATTTTACATGCAGGTTACGGAGAGTGCAAAGAAGAAGAAAAAGAAAAAGGTGAAAGATGCAGAGGCTGAATCGAAGTGAACATGGAGACTTGTGTAATATTAGACTGATAAAGAACCTTATGACTTCAGGAAGATCACGCAGACTTTATTGGGCATATGGAAACTCGGTCCTCCAAACTTGCCCACCAAGTGAGTCATGTCTGCGTTCTGGCACGATTGGTCAACAGCGGGTTGGTCAAGATCCATGGCAGTTAGTTTGTGCTTATGAATGGTTATGTGACTGCCTGTTTTGTTTTTTTGTCCAAGTGGAACCCATGTTGCCTGGGTATATTGATGTATTTTGAGTGGAGAGTTTTTTTTTTATTATTGTAAATACAGAGACTGAAACTGTAATCCTAAACAAATCAAATGAAACATGAATTTCTTTTTACAAAGATTGTCCATTTGTTTTCTTCAATGCACTTTACATGTTTGCCAACATGCTTTTGTTATTGTCACTACTAGGCCTGTTGCGATTACAGAATCTGCTCATTGGAGTTATTTTAGGTAACTGATCTTTGTGCACCTTATATTACCATTACATTTTGCAATCAGTATTTTTGGCCATGGTGTAAGTATCTGTCTTTGACCATTTGTGATTGGATCACCCAAGAGGGATGTTAATTTCAGGTGTAAACATGGCAAATTCATGCCACATTCCAATGCTAAAAGTCATTGCTCTTTATGCAACAGTTAATTCCTGTTTTAGAAAATAGTGTGAATTTATATAGAAGAATTGCACAAAATTCTAGATCCATGTGATGCACAATGTGTGACCAGAGTTTACATTATCAATGAAAAGACATACCAATTTAAAGGGGTCATGAAGTGCTATTTATTTATTTTTATAATTTACCTTCCCTGAGTTCCTATTATGTTTTAAACGTTTTTCTACACCAAATCAGTAACTATGTAGTAATATATTATAATTTTCCACCCTGTTTTTGGCCCCCTATCTGAAACACTTTGTTTTGGCACAAGCGCCTTAAAACTTCAACGTAAACGGCCACTGTTATGATTGGCTAACATCATGAAGCCCCTTAAATTCAGCAAACTCAGAAGAGAATAACCAATCCCCTCAACTTTATAAAACTAAATGTCATGGTTTACTCTTGATGCACATCTAACACATTGCATTCAGATTTATTACACATCATCTCAAGCACAACTTATCATTCAGCACCATGAACTATCAAACAGTCATGACGTTTGAAATATTCATGAATGAAACTAATGTTTTTCACCGGGTCCAAGTGTTTTTCACTGACCCATTTCTCAATAACAGTTCCTTTGCAAAACTTGATTCATAATGACAGGTTCACAAGTAATCCATGCCGACATAAACTGAAAAAAAATGCACATACGTAGTCCAGAGCGGTGAAACTAGACACACACACATACATTATCATCCTGCACTGAAGCACATATCACTGGAAACCTTTCAAAATGGTCAAAAACGTCCATCTTTGTACGTTTACATACACAAACACCGCAGATGTGCGAAAGGGCAACAAGAGGCAGCAGCTAGTTGAAAGAGAATTGCTTCTACTTTTAAGAGTTGTAACGACACAGAGTCTTTTAAAAGTGGCGAGATACATGGTTCAAAGAGTCCATGTAGTTCATGTGTCATAGTGTGTCCCAGAAAGGGTTAAGGGGAGGTGATGGGAAGGCACAGGTATAATCCAAAAAGGTGTTTTATTGTTATAAGTGGTAAAGGTGCTCATATATACATAAGGTGCACAAAAAAAATTATATATATATATATACACACACACGCTGATTGCCAAAAGTTTGGAATAATGCACAGATTTTGCTCTTATGGAAAGAAATTGGTTCTTTTATTCACCAAAGTGGCATTCAACTGATCACAATGTATAGTCAGGACATTAATAATGTGAAAAATTACTATTACGATTTGAAAGAAATGTTCAGAACTTCTTAAACTACTTAAGAGTTCTCATCAAAAAATCCTCCATGTGCAGCAATGACAGCTTTGCAGAACCTGTGTGAAGTTGGCCCCCCACCCAATGCAAAACGTCGGCAAAATAGTCTCAATCGTTTGTGCTGTAAAAATTTTCGTTTGTGCTGCTTCGGTTTTTTAGATATTAAAATGATATTTATAGGTCATTCTGAGGTCACTCAGCCCCCCCACATGCTCCAAATTCACCCCAAACAGTCTCGTTTGTTTGTGCTTCGTTTGTGCCGGTAAAAGTTTCGTTTGTGCTGCTTCGGTTTTTAAAATATTAAACATTGAATTATAGACGACGTCACATTTTGACTAGTACTATATATATATATATGGAAACTTGTGACTCAATGAATTAAGAATGAAGCCAGAATGATTTTACTTTTGAAATTTAATTACTGTGTACTGTCGAACATCAATTAACACAAATAATGGACCTTTAAAAACTTAAACTTAAAAACGTGATGATTTATCACGTGTCCAGATGCCAGGCTTAAAATTGTGTATTCCCTTTTTTGTGTTTTAGAGAACTTGTTGTTGTATTTAACTGTTTCAGGCATGAATTCAGTCCATTTCTGAAATGGAACTTCAAGATCAAAAGTCCAGCAATCTTTTGGTCTGGGTGAAAGGGACCCTGGCTCGAAATCAGTGTCATCACTACTGCCATTTGTTTCATGATCACATTCATGAGTAAACCCTAAAGCAGTCCAGATGTTGTGTCTTAACAAAAGTGTATAGAGCCTTTGCAGTGATCTTGTTTTCTAGCTGCTTACTAAGCTCTGTCCAGATGCTCTGATTAGGCGTAGCTATGGTGCCATTTTGGACTATGGCCTCTTTTGATGAACACAGGACAGTGAAAATGGAATCTCTGTCGACTGCTGGTTTCTTGGGCATTTGGCATAAGCAAAACATAATTACCCACTTAAATAATCCTGACTCAAAAAATGTCATGTTCAGTATAAACTTATTTTTATGTATTACTGTATTGGTCCGAATATAAGGAAAATATAATATAGTAATAATATATAAGGATAATATATCTTATATTAGGACCAATATGGTAATGTTGACCCCTAGATGCTCAATGTATTCAAAAAACTAACATGGGTCACATGTGCAACTGTAATGAGCATATATTAGTACTAGCAATGAGATTTCTGTTCAATAAACATTGACAAACTTAGCTCTCTTGAATGTTGTACCATTATTCTTGAAGTTAACAAATAATATTGTAACTGACAGTGTTAAAACATTGTACTTACATTGGCCAGAAATTTGATTTAGTAACGATTTTTGTAGTTTGATTTATATCGACTTTTTCCCTACTAACTCTACACCAATTTGCACAAGAGCTTCTTGAACAGAAGTGTCACTTGCGCCTAGTGATAGCAGTGAAGTGTAGCAGATGATACTCCGTGTAAATAAAGAAAATGTTCAATCAGGAAAGACCAGTGAATGAAGTAAAGATAATTGTTTATTGAACAAATGATGTGATGATTAGTCTTGACAGAATGTCTTCAGCAATTCGACTCTAAAAGTGTGTTCACATCGAGGAGATTTGCGCTTTTGTTCTCGTGAGCGAAAGTGAGTGACAGAAAAAGAGTCCGACAGCACCAGATGAATATTGAGCTGCTGCTGTCTGAACACCAATAAAGTTTTTAATAAACACCATAGCGACTACAAAAACATCGATAATAAGGAGTTGTTGTTGTATTAAAACATCATCATCCAACATTTTGGTAAGAGATTGAAATGACAAACCCGAAATAAAATGCTCACTGCTCATAAATCGTACTGACTACACACAAAACAAGATAGACCTATTTTAGAAATATATAAAATAGTAGCCTAATATATAATAATCAGAGTGACCGAGACTGCTACTAACCTATATTTGATTTTTGTGACCATTAAGTGATCTATTTTATTCCGTCAGTATTGTATTCAATAAATATCAGCATTTATAATTCGCCTGTAATTCAATGTCTAATTTTTAAAAAAACCGAAGCAGCACAAACGAAACTTTTACCGGCACAAACGAAGCACAAACAAACGAGACTATTTTGGGTGAATTTGGAGCATGTGGGGGGGCTGAGTGACCTCAGAATGACCTATAAATATCATTTTAATATCTAAAAAACCGAAGCAGCACAAACGAAAATTTTTACAGCACAAACGATTGAGACTATTTTGCCGACGTTTTGCATTGGGTGGGGGGCCAACTTCACACAGGTTCTGCAAAGCTGTCATTGCTGCACGTGGAGGATTTTTTGATGAGAACTCTTTGTAGTAGTTTAAGAAGTTCTGAACATTTCTTTCAAATTGTAATAGTAATTTTTCAAGTTATTAATGTCCTGTCTATATATTGTGATCAGTTGAATGACACTTTGGTGAATAAAAGAACCAATTTCTTTCCATAAGAGCAAAATCTGTACATTATTCCAAACTTTTGCCGACGTTTTGCGTTGGGTGGGGGGCCAACTTCACGCAGGTCTTTGCAGATCCTCCTGTAGCACTTGCCATAGATGTGGCTGTCTTGTCGGGCACTTCTCACGCACCTTACAGTCTAGCTGATCCCACAAAAGCTCAATGGAGTTAAGATCCATAACACTCTTTTCCAATTATCTGTTGTCCAATGTCTGTGATTCTTTGCCCACTCTAACCTTTTCTTTTTGTTTTTCTGTTTCAAAAGTGGCTTTTTCTTTGCAATTCTTCCCATAAGGCCTGCACCCCTGAGTCTTCTCTTTACTGTTGTACATGAAACTGGTGTTGAGCGGGTAGAATTCAATGAAGCTGTCAGCTGAGGACATGTGAGGCGTCTATTTCTCAAACTAGAGACTCTGATGTACTTATCCTCTTGTTTAGTTGTACATCTGGCCTTCCACGTCTCTTTCTGTCCTTGTTAGAGCCAGTTGTCCTTTGTCTTTGAAGACTGTGGTGTACACCTTTGTATGAAATCTTAATTTGTTTGGCAATTTCAAGCATTGTACAGCCTTCATTCCTCAAAACAATGATTGACTGATGAGTTTCTAGAGAAAGCTGTTTATTTTTTGCCATTTTTGACCTAATATTGACCTTAAGACATGCCAGTCTATTGCATACTGTGGCAACTCAAAAACAAATACAAAGACAATGTTAAGCTTCATTTAACGAACCAAATAGCTTTCAGCAATGTTTGATATAATGGCAAGTGATTCTCTAGTACCAAATTAGAACGATTACTCAAGGATAAGGTGTTGGAGTGATGGCTTCTGTCTAGATTTGATCGAAAATGACTTTTCAAATAGTGATGGTGCTGTTTTTTACATCAGTAATGTCCTGACTATACTTTGTGATCAGTTGAATGCCACTTTGGTGAATTAAAGCACCAATTTCCTTCCAAAACAGCAAAATCTACATTATTCCTAACTTTTGGCGCCAGTGTATATATAAACTCAGCAAAAAGAGAAATGTCCTCACATTCAACTGCTTTTTATTTTTAGCAAACTAAACATGTTGAAATATTTGTATGAACACAAAAAGATTCAACAACTAAGACATAAACTGAACAAGTTTCACAGACATGCGACTAACAGAAATGGAATAATGTGTCCCTGAACAAAGGGGGGATCAAATTCAAAAGTAACAGTCAGTATCTGGTGTGGCCACCAGCTGCATTAAGTACTGCAGTGCATCTCCTCCTCATGGACTGCACCAGATTTGCCAGTTCTTGCTGTGAGATGTTACCCCACTCTTCCACCAAGGCACTTGCAAGTTCCCGGACATTTCTGGGGGGAATGGCCCTAGCCCTCACCCTCCGATCCAACAGGTCCCAGACATACTCAATGGGATTGAGATCTGGGCTCTTCGCTGGCAATGGCAGAACACTGACATTCCTGTCTTGCAGGAAATCATGCACAGAACGAGCAGTATGGCTGGTGGCATTGTCATGCTGGAGGGTCATGACAGGATGAGCCTGCAGGAAGGGTACCACATGAGGGAGGGGGATGTCTTCCCTGTAACGCACAGCATTGAGATTGCCTGCAGTGACAACAAGCTCAGTCTGATGATGCTGTGACACTCCACCCCAGACCATAACGAACCGACCATCACCCCTGGTGAGACAAAATCACGATTCGTTAGTGAAGAGCACTTTTTGCCAGTCCTGTCTGGTCCAGCTAAGGTGGGTTTGTGCCCATAGGCGACGTGGTTGCCGGTGATGTCTGGTAAGGACCTGCCTTACAACAGGCCTACAAGCCCTCAGTCCATCCTCTCTCAGCCTATTGCAGACAGTCTGAGCACTGATGGAGGGATTGTGCATTCCTGGTGTAACTCGGGCAGTTGTTGTTGCCATCCTGTACCTGTCCCGCAGGTGTGATATTCGGATGTACCGATCCTGTGCAGGTGTTGTCACAAGTGGTCTGCCACTGCAAGGATGATCAGCTGTTCTTCCTGTCTCCCTGTAGCGCTGTCTTAGGCGTCTCACAGTAAGGACATTGCAATTTATTGCCCTGGCCACATCTGTAGTCCTCATGCCTCATGCAGCATGCCTAAGGCACGTTCACGCAGATGAGCACGGACCCTGGGCATCTTTCTTTTGGTGTTTTTCAGAGTCAGTAGAAAGGTCTCTTTAGTGTCCTAAGTTTTTATAACTGTGACCTTAATTTCCTACCGTCTGTAAGCTGTTAGTGTCTTAACGATCGTTCCACAGGTGCATGTTCATTAATGGTTTATGGTTCATTGAACAAGCATGGAAAACATTGTTTAAACCCTTTACAATAAAGATCTGTAAAGTTATTTGGATTTTTACAAAATTATCTTTCAAATACAGTGTCCTAAAAAAGGGACTTTTCTTTTTTGCTGAGTTTATATCTATATCTATCTATATATATACACTACTGGTCAAACGTTTTGAAACACTTGACTGAAATGTTTCTCATGATCTTAAAAATCTTTTGATCTGAAGGTGTATGCTTAAATGTTTGAAATTAGTTTTGTAGACAAAAAATATAATTGTGCCACCATATTAATTTATTTCATTATAAAACTAAAATTTAATAAAAAAAAAAAAAAAAGTTTTTGAAATTGATGACTTGGACCAAATAATAAAGAAAAGCAGCCAATAAGTGCCCAACATAGATGGGAACTCCTTCAATACTGTTTAAAAAGCATCCCAGGGTGATACCTCAAGAAGTTGGTTGAGAAAATGTCAAGAGTACATGTCTGCAAATTCTAGGCAAAGGGTGACTACTGTGAAGATGCTAAAATATAACACAGTTTTGATTTATTTTGGAATTTGTTTAGTCAGAACATAATTCCCATAGTTCCATTTATGTTATTCCATAGTTTTGATGACTTATTCTAAAATGTGCAAAAAGAAAAAAAAAGAAAATTATAATAAAGAACGAGTAAGAGTTTCAAAACTTTTGACCGGTAGTGTATATATAGGGGTCTTACAGCCTGAAAGCAAAACCCATTAAAAATATTTCTTTCCAGCATTATTTACACATTTTGCCTTAAAATGTTCAAGTAACAAAAAACAAGAAAAGAAAGAAAAAGGCAACAGTTCTAAAAATGTATAAAAGATGAAAAACTGTAATAACAGGGTTTAAAAAGTGATCATACACCTGGATTTAATATTTCGTAGTGCTACCTTTTTTTTCATGACAGCCACCAGTCTGTTTGGATAATTCTCTACTAGCTTTGCGCACCTAGATTGGGGAATATTTGCCATTCTTCCTTGCAGAATTGTTCGAGTTAAGTCAAATTGCGGGGTGAGTGGTGATGGACTGGTCTCTTCAAGTCCGTTCACAGGTTTTCTATTGGATTTAGGTCAGGACTCTGATTTGGTCACTCAGAGACTTTGACCTTCCTATCCTTAAGCCACTGTGTTGTTTTTTTGGCAGTGTGTTTAGGGTCATTGTCGTGCTGTAAGGTGAACCACTTGCCCATCTTTAGTTGTCGAGCAGAGGGCCACAGTTTTTCCTCAAGAATTTGGGTGTACATGGCAGCATCCATTTTCCTTTCAATCCTGACCAATTGGCAAGTCCCTGGTAAAGTGAAACACCCCCAAAACATAGTGTTGCCATCGGCATGCTTCAAAGTAGTTATGGTATGTTCTGGGTGTTGTGGTGTGCTGTGTTTGGTTTTCTCCAAATGTAGTGCCTGGAGAAGCATGGCATTAGAATCCTTCAAGTTTTTTTGCAAATGAGACTTAATGTGGCACTTTTTCAGAAGTGGCTTCTTTCGTGCCATACAGGCCAGCTTTGTGTAAAGCTTGGGAGATTGTCGAAATATGCACAGACTGATCAATCTCAGCCATTAGGGCTTATAAATCTTTCAAAGTTGCCTTTGGCCTCTTGATAGCTTCCCTGATCAATATCCTCCTCGCATGGTCATCCAGTTTGGAGGAACAGCCCAATCTACACATGGTTTTAGTGGTGCCATGCGCTTTCCAATTAATAATACTCTGAACAGTACTCAGAGGAACAGTTAAAGCCTTTGAAATCTTTTGTACCCTTCTTTGTAACCTGTGCCCTTTTGAAGCACCCTCTCAATGTACAATAAGGCCCTGTCCCAAATGGCACACTTGATGTGGACTTGCAGTCTCATGGCCTTCAATCGCGCGTTCACGTGAAGTTCACGAGACCGTCGGGTGTCCCATTTGATATTATAGCGCTCCGAATTGTGCTCGCGAGCGCCCCCTTTGCACCCTCAATTCGTCTTTCGGCTGAGCCTGCATCAGTGCGAACTCCACAGCGGACTATTACCCAACAGTCACCGCTACTGATCCTGTCGACAAATCAAAGCAGACTGGAGTTTCCGAGCTGGAGGAAAAAACATGGCGGATGAGGCGATGATCAATCGTGGATTAAAATTTTATTTTAATAATAGTATTTTACTGATTGTCAACTGCGGATCACTTGGTTATCATGTGTATATAGTATCACTTTTAAGTCTGATGTGTAGAACTGTTTCAAAACTTTGTTTTATTTATTTTTCCAGACATGGAATTACAACTTTTCAATTTTTTGAATAGTTTTTCTTTGGGAAGTTTTACGTTAATAAAAGTAAGTAGCATAACATTAAAACTTTGCTATTGTTGTTTCACAGAGGATTTCAATGTTATTGTATTTAATATTATTGTTAATATTATTGAGTCTCTAAAATATAAAGACAGGAGAGAATAATTTAATACACATGACTGTAGCTTATAAGATTGCTTTTATTTATTGATATAGCAACATTCGGTCTAATGGTGATATTTATATCTGCAGAAGTGTGGCTGTGTGTATGAATATAATGATTTTTGCGATCAGTGGTGGTGTGTGAGACTTGTTCTCCTTTGTATACAAGAATACATACATTTTACAGTTTTAAGCACCTTCTTGCAACCATCCAGGAGTCTGAGTAATGTTTATTTGTTCTCTAAATATTTAAAAGATTGCTTGTTGGTTTTGATTGTTGTTGTTATATGTGCTCTTTGTTTTTCAGAGGTTCTTGATTCAGTTATCTAATGTTCTATTGTCAGTGTATTGCTTGAAATTATTTAATATTTTTTTTTTTTTAAATAATAATTAGTGAGTTTAACCCTTGTGCGACCTTCGGGACATTTTTGTCTTTTTCATTTTAGTTTTTTCGATCATTTTGGCTGTGTTAATGCCAAAGGTGTGTATTTTTGGGGGAATTTTGATATTTCAACCTCAGTTCCTATAATACATCTATAATACACTGTGTACACAAAATAGTTACACTCAGGACCTTCAGGACAAAAATGTCCCCATTGAAACCCATTAAAACTGCAATATTTGATCCCAGTGCCATTAAAGCATAAAATCGTGAATTCTATGATATTATGGTTTCATTCCGGAGCCCTGGCTTCAAAATTAATTTTTTTAAATATTTTCCACCAGATGGCGCCATTTTTCTCATGTTTAGCCTATGGAGCAAATACATGCTTTTTTCCTATTTTCTGTTTGCTGTATTAGAGCACTGCAGGCCAATTGAATAAATGATGCAGCTAAAATTGTGTGGGTGTGTTAGTATGGATGTCAGAGTGTGTTTTGTATATGTGGTCAAAAAAGTCAGTGAAAGTGGAAAATAATATTATTAATATATAATATTTTTATGGCAGTTTTTTGACGCAGACATTTTTGTCCTCTAAGGTACTGAGTGTGAGATTTAATTTTTTTTATTTATTTTTTATTTTTTTAATCTGACACGGCACAAAAAATAATAATGCATCAAAATCAATGTTGTTGCTAATCATTGACATATCCCAGACTGTGATAATCCCCCCAAAAAATTCCCTTTAGCATTTAGTATTTGGACAGTAAAATTATTATTATTATTATTTTTTTTTTATAAAAAAAACCACAGTGGCATTATATAAACATACTGTCATTTAAAAGGTTAAAATCCTGAAAATTAATGAATATTTGGTAGTTTTGATCAGGACTGATGTTGGTTAAAAAAATTAACTCATTGAAAGTGGAAAATAATATTAAAATATAATATTATTATGGCAGTTTTTTGACGTGTACATTTATGTCCTCTAAGGACCTCTGAGTAACTTTTTTTTTTCTCCCCTTTTTCACCCAATTTGCAATGCTCAATTCTGTAGGGCTTTACTGGTTGTTTAGATCAGTGTTACTATCAGAAATAATTAATAATTATTTCTGTAGTTATTAATTAATATTTAAATTAATTAATTGGATCTAACTCATTAAAACCTCATATGGGGCTCCAGTAAATGTAGTGTGCTACGTTTAGGAGCAAGTTTGGTTATTAGCAATAATTAATAATTATCAAAGATAATTATTAATTATTAAAATCAATAGAACATTGATGAAAATCAATGTTAGCTTTTTAAATCCTTTAAATCAACAGTTATCAAAGATAATCATTAATTGTTAACATCGATGAAACATTAATTAAAATTAATACTAGCTTATTGATCATTCAAATTCAATCATCAAAGATAATTATCAATTATCAAAAATCAATAGAATATTAATAAGGATTAACATTGACGGGGCACCACCCTGAAATCAGGGACTAATAACCAAATAGTAAAACAGTCTCAATATTAGATTGTTTTCTTAGGAAAATCGACATCCGAAGAATATCGATTTTCGGGAAAAGAAACAATGAATGAAGGTTTGAATCCGAGCACTGATATCCCGTTGGCATGACACAGGTGTATGCAAAACAAACCAAAACACTTCTCTTTGTAATATAAACAAAGTTTATTTATGCGGTAATATCAATTAATAATTAATACAATGCAGCCAATAAACTTCCGACTTACAACTACAAACTAAACAGTGATATGGTTAGATATGGAAATAAAAATAATTCTATAACACATAGGGTGTGTGTGTAAGGAGGGACGCGCACAAAATGGCGGACGTGACTCTCGTGGAGAGTATGTCACGCGAGACTTCCGGCTAGGAAATTGGGTGGGGAGATGGCGTCTACCAGTTACCGCGTATATCCGCTTGTACGATAGCTTAGGGACAAAGCTGGGCTTTAGCATTTAAGCTATCTACGAGCCAAAATGTGTGCCAGAATGTTTGTGAGGGGTCGCGAGCCTGCGTGTGTGTGTAATTAGTACGAGAGAGAAAGAGAAGTGACAGCCCTAAAGCCGATTTCGCGATCGTGGGAGAGAAAGCAGCTGTTTAGTTCATCGCTCAGCGACGCGGTGGACGGCTCGTAAACAGTCCCGCGTTATTTGACTCTAATGGATTAACTCAGTTGCTGTCTCACCCGCGATGGCGAAATTGCACAACAATTCAATTTGGTTGGACCACAATACAGCAAAACAAATTTGTGATAATTAATACCCTGAGTATTAATAATTAGCGGACATGGCGGTCCGTAAACTGTACATGCAAAAACCTTGAAACACAAGAATAGCACACTATAATATTCTATCTCTGCCCAGACATAAACCTCTTACTTGAATCGCATGAGGACACAGGTAGAATGTGTTTTCCTCCGTCCTTTAACTTTGACCTGGTTCCTTGAGGCTCGTGTGATGACGGGAGGCCGTTTCCTCGCTCTGTCGGCGGGCGGTACGGCTGTTGATTCTCGGCGGGCTGGCGGAGAACTCAGAAATGTCGACTTGATTGAAGATGGAAGAGAAATCTTTAATCTCTTCACTTCTGTAGGCAAACAGATGAAGATGCGAATTGCTCGGCGGTCTCCTTCGGATCCGTTAGAGTGTTTGGTTGAACACAGCGTAATCTCAACTCAGCCAGCGAGATGCAGTTTCAAGTCGGACGTTACTTCCTTGTGCCACGAGGTTGCACCTGAGAGCAGCAAAAAGCTACGTCTATATTCGGTGAACAAAGTCGCTGGAAGTAAATTCTGGAAGCATTTCAGAGGTATTTCAACTCCTGATGATGTCAACAATTCCCAGTGCGCTTCTTAAGTCCTTGTGGTCGCGTAGTGATTCGCCTCAATCCGGGTGGTGGAGGATGAATTCCACTTGCCTCCACGTCTGAGACCATCAACCCGCGCATCTTATCACGTGGCTTGTTGAGTGCGTTGCCACGGAGACATAGCGTGTGTGGAGGCTTCACGCCATCCACCGCGGCATCCGCACTCATCTCACCACGCGCCCCACCGAGAACGAACCACATTATAGCGACCACGAGGAGGTTACCCCATGTGACTCTACCCTCCCTAGCAACCAGGCCAATTTGGTTGCTTAGGAGACCTGGCTGGAGTCACTCAGCACGCCCTGGGATTCGAACTAGCGAACTCCAGGGGTGGTAGCCAGCGTCTTTTACCACTGAGCTACCCAGGCCCCCTGAGTAACTTATTTTTGACGCACAAGGGTTAAAGTGAGTTCCTTTACCCTATCTATCAATGCCATGACTTTTTCAAATAATAATTTGTAAAACTGCATGTATATAAAAACATGTGTCATCTGATTGAAGTCTCGAAGTCTGTCCCAAATGCACACTTTTATCACTCATGCCCCCTCATGGACTTGCTGACTAGCACCCCATCAGTCTGCACTCGCTTATGTCACCAAAATCTGCACTCAGAGGAAGACCGCAAGGGCGGAGGGTGCCATTTGGGACAGGACCTATAACAGCTTTTATAAAGTTACTGATATGACTAGAGACTTCATCTAAAGTGAGTCATCATGTTTATATATATTTGTTTCAAAATTACTATTAATTTCTTTAGGTGTAAAAAAAAAAGTGCCTTTAAGAACTTAAAAGTACCTTTTACTGCCAAAAAAAAACAAAAAAAACTTGAAACCAAGCTGCCAGAATTACTTGTTCTCTACTTCCTCCACATTGTGATGTAACACAGTGGTAGACGTTTGCATCTGACCAGTAGCGGTGAGCAGTGAGATGGCAAGAAGAGAGCAGGTCAGTCAAGAGCAGAGAGCCAATCTTAACAGTGGGCATTTACTGACAAGTCTTAAAGGATAAGCAGAACCAAAACCGAGTGTTTCTGACATGAGGGTCAGAATGAGGGTAAAAACTTTACTTATGTTATAGGGTTGCTCCGATACCAAAATTTTAGTTCATACGATACCAGCCCTGGTACCTCGGTATCCATACTAAATAGATACTATAATCAACAAATAAAAAGCCTCAAGTTTATTTCCAACTTTGAAAAAAAAAATTATTTTTATTTTTATGAAATTACACAGAAAATGACTTGATTAAAAGAACTGCATAAAGTCTCACAGATACAAATTATGCGTTTTTCAGTTTTAATTTTTCTGGATTCCATGTTAAATGTTTTAATTAAATGTTATGATCAAATGGTGTTTAATCAAATTGATACATACAGTTTTAATCAAATAAAAATTCAAAAATTCAAATCTTTTTTTTTTTTTTGTCAAATAAAATGCTGCATAACAGATCCACACATTAATGAAAACATCAATGAAAAAAAATCTGATTACCTTGTGATATTGCTTACAGATAATAATAATAATAGTAATAATAATAATAATACAACCATTTAATATTACATAATTTTTATTATGAGTATTATTGCTACTTTTTGAATATTACATTTTTATACAGTAGTGTAACAGTATGTGGAAAGGAGGAAGCTGGGGCTGGCTTGACAAAACACGTAGACATTTATTGTTGCACTTTTCAGCCGCACACTAACACACTGCTTCACATTACGTTATGCTTTGCAGCTTCACTAACACATAAACTCTGTTGGCTTTGCAGCTCAACACTACACACAGTCAGCTTTGTGCTTTTTGCACATCGTTGGCCATTAGTTCTGGGCAAAAGTCCATGCATGGACATGTAGGGGGGGCTCTGTAGCACCCCCTTAAAAATGGGTGTGTAAGACGGCCTCTGTAGCAACCCCATTTTCAGTATATGTATCATAATTGGTACATATATAGTTCTCATCAAGCCAGACAACTTTCATAATTGTAGTCATTAGGTCAGCCCACCAGGAAGTTGGCCATTTTGGAGTTTTTCAATATTGCAGTCTCTAAACTTTTAAATACTCCTCCTAGGCGATTCATGAGACTGTCACCACATTTAGACAATATTATGCCAAGACATTGAAGATGCTAAATTGCAAACAGATTTTGATATATCGAATGGTGTTGCCATGGTGAGGCATTAAATTCATGGTGAAAAATGGGAAACAGGATGTGTCTCTTCTGTGTGCAATGTGCGATTTAGTCTGTTTAGTCTTGGGGGCTAATCACATGGATTTGACTATTTTGGGTCACGGTCATAGTGCCACCACCTGGCAGCAGGAAGTGTGGCTTTTACAACAGCTTTAAAATAGTCCTCTTATATAAATTGCTTAAGAATTGTTTAAAATAATGTCAAATGCCAAATGCATGTGTCCACCTTGCATTGTTTTCGGAAATGGACCAGTTGCGCTTGGGCCCGTCATCGCTGCTTGCGGCTATATTTGTGATTTGATTTATTTTTTTTTTTTTCACAAACAAAGGAGCAAGTCTTAATTAATTTTGTGGTAATCAACAATGTGCCACAAATGCTGTCGAATGAGATTAACTTGTATTTCACCCAGAACTGCTCACACAACAGCAACAGAGACTGACTGAATAAAACGTTATGTATCTGAGTGTTTCGTCAACTTTGCACTTTTGGCCAGTTAAAACACAGTTAAAAACACATTTTTCACACTCTCTGTAGTTTTTTTATTTTGTCTACTAAAAATGTCCAAACAGTGGGTACACATGCATCACAGGAGATTAATGTCACCTTTATGATATGTCATGCACATTTCCACCACAATGTAATTTCAAATGATGTTTGATAACATCATGTGGTGGAAAAAAAATTGTGGAAATGACAATTTAAACATTTCTGAAATAAACTGACTTCATAGCTAGCATTTTATGTATCCCAAATACACACAATTCAATAATACACTGCCTGGCCAAAACAAAAGTCACCATTTGGATTTAAATAAGCAGATACTTAAGAGCCTATGATTGGATCATTATTGCAGTGATTAATATGTTTCAGCTGGCAACAATTATTTTAACCCTAACTGAAGCAGTGTGTAGCTCCTTGTTTCTTAAACAACCATGTCGGAAGATGGATTCCATGGTCGTGGAAAAGATGTTACTGTGTTTCAGAAGGGGCAAATTATTGGCCTGCATCAAGCAAAGAAAACAACTAAGGAGATTTCTGAAATCACTGGAATTTAGTTAAGAACTGTCCAATGTGGAGGTCACGTGATGCCATGCAAGAAGCAGACGTGTGAGCGACGAGCTCTGCGCACTTTGCTAAATTTTTTAATTATTTTCATGTTATAATCTGGTGAAATTTGATATACCCAGTTACACATTTGCTCTTTGAGGTAAAACATGGCAAAGAAGTCAAAATCATCGGGCTCTGGAGATATTAAAAGACACTTACGTGTTCAGGATGAAAGCCCCGACAGGCCTACAGACCGGGTGCTCGATTTGGTTGGCGTGGCAGGAGAAGAGATCCAGCGTCAGTTGTCCAACATATCGGTGATGATGACGAAGGTTCTTGCTGACTTGGAGGATCTCGCTGTAATACGTCGATCGATTATGGCGATGGAAATAAAATTCTCTGAGTTAGTTACAAGAGTGTCAGATGCTGAGAAACGAATCGATTATTTGGAGTTTTCGGAGAGGGAATTAACCTCTAATCCGCCCACGACCAAAGTTGATCTGGAACGTATTCTTGAAAAGCTTGAAGATCTTGAGAATAGAAGCCGCAGGAATAACGTCAGAATTGTTGGAATTCCTGAGCATGAGGAGGGCAGAGATATGGTGAAATTCCTAGAAGAGCTCTTCCCGAGTCTGCTCGACATAACAGGCCACAAGCTGGAAATCGAGCGAGCTCACAGAGTCCCTGCTCGCAGATCTGCTGAGGGAGACAGGACCCGATCGATCCTGGCCAAATTTCTGAGGTCATCCGATAAAGATCTCATGTTGCGCCAGGCGAGGAGCAAAGGAAAGCTTTCTTGGAGGAATCATAATATTTTTTTGTTCCCGGACTTTGCGAGTTCGACAAGAGAGAAACGTGATTGGTTCAGGGAATGCAAGAAACTCTTGCATCAGCGTAAGATCACTTTTGCATTGATGTTCCCGGCCAAACTGAGAATAGAAACAAAGGATGGTTGCAAAGTATTTACATGTCCCAATCAGGCAATGTCTTTTATAGAATCAATGGGTGAGTAAACCATTGGATGTTTCTCATGTGAGTGGGTTGACTTGCTGTACTTACTCTGGCTTTTGAGGAAGCTGGGCATCATTTTGGTTTCTTTTTGCGTTGGTTCCGCCTAGCGGCTGGAGATTGTTTTGTGAATAACACTTTCCTTAAAGAAGCTTTTGCATTGACGGAAGATTAATTTTGCATGGAAGTTCCCTGCCAGTTTGAGAGTGGACACTACGGATGACTGCAAAATATCTACATGCTCACACAAAGGATGTCTTTTATAAAGTTGACGGATTGTGTAAGTCATAGTATATACCTTTATGCAGCCTCCGAGTGAATTGACTCGACCATCCGGGGAACAGGGATGCCGATTTTGTTTCTTTTTGTGTTGGCTCCGCCTTGCTGCTGGAGCTTGTTCTTTTGAATAACACTCCTTTGGAACAGCTGTGGATTAATCTGTTCGTTCTTCGTGCTTATTCCTCCTGCTGGCTGTAGTTTGTTTTGTTGAGTTTTTTTACGGGACATTGGAATGATTACAACACCCGTTGAACTCATAACAGCTGGCTCACTGGACATTCGTTTGTCTGTCCGAGGAATCTGAACGGTTTTATATCAGCTGGAATTTGTTTTGTGGAAGATCACACCTTTGAGACAGTTCTGTGAATGAATCACATTCTTTGTGTTCATTCTTCCTATTGACTGGGTTTATTTTACAAAGTATTTTCTGTTATGTAATTTTGCCTCACAAATTTGTGAGGCAAAATTGAGCAATCCGATGGCAAAGTTGTCGTGGGCTCTCGTGGGCATTCATGGACCTTTTGAGTTTAAAGGGATTGACGCCGGTTCGCGCTTTCGTGCGCGGGGTTAATGCGCGTGTTTTTCTTTTTCTGTTTGTTTTGTTCGGGGGGAAGTTCGGGGTTTATTTGTTTCACTAATGGGGAATGTGGTCTGTATAATTTTGTTTTTGACACCATTTATTTTTTCTACTATATCAAAAATGTCAAATGTTAATATGAGTGTACTATCTCTCTCCACATGGAATGTAAATGGGTTGGGGCACCCCATAAAAAGAAGAAAGGTTATTACTTTTCTTAAACATAAGAAATATGATATAGTGTTCCTTCAAGAAACACATCTTTCCCCGCAGGAAGCTGAAAAATTTGGGAAGATATGGGGTGGACATGTTTTTTTTAGTGCTGGCTCAAGTAAGAGCAAGGGAGTCATTATATTGGTAAATAAACATCTACAATTCAAATGTCTCAAACAGACTAAAGATAAATTAGGGAGAGTCATTATTGTTTTAGCAGAAATTCAAGGTCAAAGTTTGATTTTGGCTAATATTTACGCACCTAACGCTGATGATCAGGGCTTTTTTATAGATCTTGAAGGGATGCTGCAAGCCGCTGGCACCCCTATATAATACTGGGAGGAGACTTTAATCTTTTGATGGATTCAGTCCTTGATCACAGTGAAGCAAAAGTGTGTAAACCCCCTAGAGCAACATTGACGCTTCACAGGATGTGTAAAAATCTTGGTCTTTCGGATATTTGGAGACTTTTGAACCCATCTGGTAGGGACTATACATTATTTTCATCAGTCCATAAGATTTATTCTAGAATAGATTTTTTTATATATCCAAGTCCCTCATTTCATCTGTTGTTGATTGCTCAATTGGAAACATTTTAGTCTCAGATCACGCCCTGGTGAGTTTAGAGAATGCCACATATAGAGACAAAGAAATCATATAGTTGGCACCTTAATGTATCCCTTCTGCAAAATCCTGATTTCCAACAAATGTTAAAGACTGAAATCAATGTTTTTATGGAGACCAACTGGTCCTCAGTATCCTCTGTGGGCGTGGCTTGGGAGGCACTTAAGGCGGTTCTTAGGGGTCAGATCATACAGTATGCCTCATTCATCAAAAAATCCAAAGCACGAGAACTTGTGGAGTTGGAAGGAAATATTAAAAATGCCGAGGCAGAGCTGAAGCGCCGTATGTCAGCTGGTGGTCTCAGAGAATTGACCTGATTGAAATATAGATATGAAAGTGGAGTTTTGGTTATTCAGGGCAAGACAGTCATACTTTGAGTTGGGTGACAAAGCAGGGAAGATTTTTGGCTAGATATATAAAGCAGAGAGAGTCTTTTTCTATCATTCCCTCAGTGAAATCTGCTGGTGGTGAAATATTTACCTCAGCCATTGATATTAATAATGCCTTTAAAGAATTCTATATTGATCTTTATAGTTCCACATCTTCGTCTACTGATGAAGATATTAGAAACTTTGTGGAACCATTAGATCTTCCTAAACTGACGATTGAGCAAAAAAACTCTCTTGATTTTGAGGTAACCTTGGAGGAGCTTGATGAGGTAATTAAGTCCCTACCTACTGGCAAAGCTCCGGGGCCAGATGGTTTTGCCGCAGAATTTGTTAGATCCTATGCTACAGAACTGGCTCCACTTTTGTTACACGTTTATACTGAATCATTAAAGAATGGAAAGCTTCCACCAACCATGACACAAGCCCGGATCAGTCTGATTCTTAAAAAGGACAAAGATCCAAGCGAGTGTAAAAGTTAATGTCCAATCTCCCTGATCCAACTAGATGTAAAAATATTGTCAAAAATTTTGGCTAATCGATTAAGTAAAGTTATGACATCTCTTATACATATAGATCAGGTGGGGTTTATTCGAGGCCGTAGCTCTTCTGATAACATTAGGAGTCTCATCAATATCATGTGGTCAGTAGCGAATGAACAATCTCCGGTTGCTGCCATCTCACTTGACGACGAAAAGGCATTTGATATGGTAGAATGGGATTATCTTTTTAAGGTTTTGGAAATATACGGGTTCATGAGTACATTTATTGGATGGATTAAGTTACTTTATAGACACCAAGTAGCGGCGGTACAAACAAATGGATTAATTTCAGATTATTTTACTCTGAATAGGGGCACCCGGCAGGGTTGCCCTCTTCCCCCATTATTGTTCTGTCTTGCCCTGGAACCATTAGCAACCGCGATAAGAAAGGAGGATGATTTTCCAGGGGTGGTGGCAGGAGGTATGGTGCATAAACTCTTGCTTTACGCAGATTATATTTTATTATTTGTCTCTGACCCCAGTAGATCTATGCATTGCCTCCACAAAATTATTAATTCCTTTTCTAAGTTTTCAGGATATAGAGTCAATTGGTCTAAATCCGAAGCTTTGGCTCTGACAGCGTACTGCCCAGAAACGGCTTTCCAGCTGGGCGCTTTCCAGTGGCCCAAACAGGGCATTAAGTATTTGGGTATTTTACTTCCAGCAAATTTGTGTGATTTAGTTAGAGTTAATTTTGACTCCTTAATAAAACGGTTTTCGAGTGATGTGGGCAGGTGGGTTTCATTACATTTGTCTATGATTGGGAAGGTTAATGTTATTAAAATTAATTGTATTCCAAAATTCAATTACTTACTGCAGTCTCTCCCTGTAGATGTCCCCCTCTCTTATTTCAAGCAATTTGATAGCATAGCAAAGTCCTTCATTTGGAATGGTAAGCGTCCCAAATTAGGCCGTTTGACAAAGATGGGCTAGGCCTACCCAAGATTTTCTTTTATTATTATGCATTTTGCATTTGGCTCATTGGTCGCTTCCACCTGAGAGAGCCCCTCCCTGGTTCTGTATAGAACAGGAAGTTCTTGCCCCTATTTCGCCACTGCAGAGCCTTTCTATCAAATTAATCGGAGAAACTAAGTTACATCCCGTTATCTCGCACTTAAACTCGGTATGCACAAAAGTGTCCAGACTGTTTAATTCGGACGTTTTTTTAAATGTTGCCTCGAGCATATGGCTGAACCCCAAATTATGCATCAACAAGTCCCCTTTTTGCTGGTCAGAGTGGATTGGGAGGGGGGTTACTACACTCGGTGACCTATATGAGAATGGAGTGTTGAGATCCTTTCAAAATTTGGTTCAACTTTTTGGGATTCCTAGATCTCAGTTCTATAAGTATTTACAGCTTCGCCACCTGCTCTGTACTGTTTTTGGGAGTCGTTTACACCCTCCTAAAGTGGCAGATCCTCTGGGAGTGGTGATTACTGCTTTTGGAAAAGATCATGAGACATCGGTGTATTACTCCCTACTAATTCAGAGTCTGGGGGACGGAACTTCAACTTCTCTTAAGAGATTATGTGAGAAAGATCTAAATTTGGTATTGGAGGAGGGAGAGTGGGCTGGGATTAAAAAACGTCAAATCTGCATCTAGAGATGCAAGGGTTCACCTCATGCAATTTAAGATTTTACATAGAGTGTATTGGACCCCCTCTAGATTGCATAGGCTTGTTCATAAAGACACACCCACCTGCTCGCGATGTCAATCAGAAGATGGAGACACAACCCATGTCTTTTGGGGATGTGTTAAGATGCAAGAATTTTGGATGAGGATTCAGAGTTTTATGTGTGAGGTTTTGGCCTCTCAAATTTTATTTTGCCCCAGACTCAGTATCTTAGGAGATGGGGCAATCATTAATTTGGAGAATAAGCACATGATAAACTGGGTCCTAACTAGTTTTATGATCGCCAGACAGATCACTTTGAGGAGTTGGAAGTCAGCTGGAACGCCCCTGTTTCAGGAGTGGTGTTCAGAGATGGCCAGAGTGGCAGCTCTTGAGGAGGGGGTATCCAGAAGACTGGGGAGTCTAGACATGTTTGTGAAGAAGTGGGGCAGATATCTGTCTTTTTTTGAGGGCTCTCGGGGAGGGACAGTGGAGAGAGAGGTGTAGGGGTTTTATGTGGGTGATTGTTTTATTTATTTATTTATTTTTGTAAATAGGGGGGGGGGGCGGATAGTGGGGGTTGGATATTGATTCTGTATATGTGTGTTCTACTATTTATATTTAATGGTTGAATCAATAAAAAAATGTTAATCGCAAAAAAAAAAAAAAAAAAAAAAGAACTGTCCAATGCATTATATAAACCTGGAAGTATAGTGTTGAACCATCAGCTTCACAGAAGAAATGTGGTCAGAAAGAAATCTTGAATGATCGTGGTTGGAGATCACAAATGCTTGGTGAATTCACATTGTAAAAAATCAACAGTAGAACACACGGCTATGTTTAATAGTAAAAGTAAGAGCATTTCCACTCACTCAATGTGACGAGAACTTACAGGATTGGGACTAAACAGCTGTGTGGCCACAAGAAAGCCACTTGTTAGTGAGGCTAATCGGAAAAAAATGACTTCAATTTGCTAGGGAGCATAAAGATTGGAATGTGGAGCAATGGAAAAAGATCATGTGGTCTGATAAATCCAGATTTACCCTATTCCAAAGTGATGGGCACATCAGGGTAAGAAGGGAAGTGCATGAAGCGATGCGCCCGTCATGCATAGTGCCCACTGTACAAGCCTCTGGAGGCATTGTTATGATCTGGGGTTGCATCAATTGATCAGGTCTAGGCTCAGCAACGTTATGCAGCAAAAAATGAATGTACTGAATGACCAGGTTATTCCTTCAATGGATTTTTTCTTCCCTAATGGCATGGGCATATTCCAGGACGACAATGCCAAGATTCATCAGGCTCAAATTGTAGTGGTTCAGGGAGCATGAGGAATCATTTTCATGCTGGAGAATACTTTACGGAGTGGTTCGACTCTCCCGTCATCAATATAAGATCTCGGCCAAAAATGAATGCAACTCTGGATGGAAATAAATGTTGTGACGTTGCATAAGGTTGTCGACACAATGCCACGACGAATGTGTGCCGTAATCAAACCTAAAGGCGGTCCAATGAAATATTAGAGTATGCAGCCTTTTTTTTGGCCAGGCAGGTTTTTTCAAGTAGTGTTGACTTAATTCATCATTTGACACTCAAATTGACTACTATTGGAATGAAGAGATATAACTTGATTGTCCTTTAGAGTGGGAGATATTTATGTCACGCTGACCGACTGCTTTTACAGGTAAATGAAAAAAGGGTGCCCATGTGTCCAGCGGATCGACCTATGGTCTCCAAAGGCCCAAGAGGCAAAAGGGCATCGGTTTGTCCCTCCTATCTCTCATTTTTATTTACTTTACACTTAATTGAAAAATTAAGCACTGAACTACTAAGTTCTCCTGATCCTTATTTGGAAATCCTTTGTATTATACATTAATACATACTTTAATCCATGACCAGGATCGCAGCCTTTCAATTCAAAGATCCCTCATGTTAAGATGGTAGAAGTGACCTATAAGAAGCACTCAATAAACCTGCCCAGCATTACATGATTATATCCATTGTCTCAGCAGCTGCTTCAAACATCTGGAGGTAAACAAATAGACCACCAGCTGGACGAACATGTGAAGCTGAGCAAGGCAGAGAATGCGTGGAAGCCCGGCCTGAAGAGGTCAGTAACGTATTCTAAATGCTTTGATTTACTTCTTCAGCACTGGTAGATTTTTTTCACTTGTTTTGACTATAAAAACTCTGCCAGTACAGTCAGACAAAAAAACAAAAAAAACAAAAAAAAACAAAAAAAAAAACATATACATTCTCTGAAAAACCTAAATATCTTATGCAGTGTTGTTTCTAAAACAAGATAAATTGATCTTGTTTTAAGGATTTTTAGATATTTTTACAGGAAAACAATAAAAAAAATTATTATCAAGAATACGATTTTTGCCCTAATATTAAAGGTCTTACTAGAAAAAAGAAATTATGATCCAACGTGAATTTTCTTGATAAAAAAATATGATCGTGTCTGGTAACGTGCATGTAAAATGGCTAGAAATAGCATTTTAGCTTAGCATAAAGCGTCATGGTTACTGGTGTAACCTCCGTTCCCCAACCCCAGAGAGGGGGGGGATATTTAAGTGGAAAAATACATCACATGGTCTTTCCAACCATGTGGAGAGCCTTCAAGGTAGATCCTGCCCAATGGGGGAGGAGGTACTACAACATGGAGACTGGGGCAGAGGGGCTCTGCCCAAGGAAGACGCAGTTTGCCAGCAGGGAAACGAGTTAGCGGAAGATATAGATCGCATGGGGTTAGCCTTACAGGGAACCGCCACATGCGGAGCACCTACCCCAGCACCGGGCTCTTAGCTAGCGCGTGTACTAGGCCGACAGTGAGTTTCTCCGAAGACTCGACTGCCACAGGGCTCGGAGGAAATCAACCAGGGAACAACTTTTGTGAACACTACTGGGAATTAACAGCGCACATCTTCAGCTCAAAAGGAGGTGGAAGGCGCTATGTGCAAGCGATACACCCAGCTGGCTATCCCGGGCTTTCCACTTGTGTTGCGTGCCACTACCTGGGACGAAACCGGTTCCACCCGGAGGTTGTAGAACCTTGCAAAGGTGTTGGGTGTTGCCCAGCCCGCTGCTCTACAAATGTCTGTTAGAGAGGCACCTCTGGCCAGGGCCCAAGAAGCTGCTACACCACGGGTAGAATGGGCTCGTAGCCCTACCGGGGGCGGCATGTCTTGGGCGAGATATGCCATAGATATGGCATCAACGAGCCAGTGGGCGATCCTCTGCTTGGAGACAGCGCTTCCTTTCCGCTGTGCACCGAAGCAGACAAAGAGCTGCTCAGAGAGTCTAAAGCTCTGCGTGCGATCCAAATAGATGCGCAAAGCGCGCACCGGACACAGCAACACCAGGGCTGGGTCTGCCTCCTCCTGGGGCAGCGCTTGCATGTTCACCACCTGGTCCCTAAAAGGAGTGGTGGGAACTTTGGGGGTCTTCGTGTTGAGAAGAACACCACTTAGCGAACAGAGACCACTTCAAGGCATACAGGCGCCTCGTAGAGGGGGCCCTAGCCTGAGTGATCGTGTCTACCACCGCGGGTGTTAGGCCACCTAGGTCTTCCGCGTCCCGTCCAGGGGCCAGACATGGAGATTCCAGAGGTCTGGGCGCGGGTGCCAGAGGGTGCCCTGTCCCTGAGAAAGAAGGTCCTTCCTCAGGGGAATTTGCCAGGGGGGAGCTGTCGCAAGGAGCGTGAGGTCCAAGAACCATGTCTGGGTGGGCCAGTAGGGTGCTACCAGGACGACCTGCTCCTCGTCCTCCCTGACTTTGCACAGTGTCAGATTCTTGGGAGGCGAACAGGTCCACCTGAGCCTGACCGAATCGACTCCAAATCAGCTGGACCACCTGGGGGTGGAGTCTCCACTCTCCCCTGCGGGGAACCTGCCGTGACAGCGCGTCCGCTGTAGCGTTGAGGTTGCCCAGGATATGAGTGGCTCGCAGCGACTTGAGGTGCTGCTGACTCCGGAGGAGGAGACGGCGGGCGAGTTGTGACATACAGCGGGAGCGCAGACCGCCTTGGCGGTTGACATATGCTACCGCTGCCGTGCTGTCTATCCAAACTAGCAGGTGCTTGCCCTGGATCAACGGCCGGAACCTCCGCAGGGCGAGCAGAATTGCCAGTAACTCGAGGCAGTTGATGTGCCAACGCAGCCGCGGACCCGTCCAGAGGCCGGTGGCTGCGTGCCCGTTGCAAACAGCGCCCCAGCCCGTCTTGGAGGCGTCTGTCGTGACCACGATGCGCCTGGAGACCAGTTCTAGAGGAACACCTGCTCGTAGAAACGAGAGGTCGGTCCAAGGGCTGAAAAGACGGTGACAGACCGGTGTAATGGCCACACGGTGTGTCCCGTGGCGCCATGCCCGTCTCGGGACTCGAGTCTGGAGCCAGTGCTGAAGCGGCCTCATATGCATCAACCCGAGCGGGGTGGCCACCGCCGAGGATGCCATATGCCCCAGGAGCCTCTGAAAAAGTTTCAGTGGAACCGCTGTTTTTCTGTTTGAGCTAAGATTAGCCAGTCGTCGAGATAGTTTAGAATGCGAATGCCTACCTCCCTTAACGGGGCAAGGGCAGCCTCTGCGATCTTCGTAAAGACGCGAGGAGACAGGGACAGGCCGAAAGGGAGGACTTTGTACTGATACGCCCGACCCTCGAACGCGAACCGCAGGAAGGGTCTGTGTTGAGGAAGGATCGAGACGTGAAAGTACGCGTCCTTCAGGTCTACCGCCGCGAACCAATCCTGATGCCGGACGCTCGCTAAAATGCGTCTTTGCGTCAGCATCTTGAACGGGAGTCTGTGTAAAGCCTGGTTCAGTACTCGCAGGTCCAAGATTGGCCGCAACCCACCGCCTTTCTTTGGTACGATGAAGTAGGGGCTGTAAAACCCTTTCTTCACCTCGGCTGGAGGGACAGGTTCTATCGCGCCCTTCCGTAGGAGGGTAGCGATTTCCGCGCGCAGGGTAACAGCGTTTTCGCCCTTGACGAAGGTGAAGTGAATACCGCTGAACCTGGGCGGGCGCCTGGCGAACTGAATCGCGTAGCCGAGTCGGACGGTCCGGATCAACCACCGCGACGGATTGGGAAGCGCAAGCCATGCGTCCAAATTCCGTGCGAGGGGGACCAAGGGGACAACGTCGTCGGACGTACCGGCAGGTGGGGCCTCGTGGCGATGCGGATCGCGAGGTGCCACAGCACGTCGTGGCCGTGCTGAGTCTAGGGACATCGAAGCACTTACCTGGCTCCTTGTGACCACCCCCAGAACAGCCTGGGACGGGGGAGGAAGAGGCCTGTCCTCGCGACCCGTGGAGGCTGTCACATCGGGGGTGGATTTGTGCCACAGCTGGGCGCTCAGGGGCGAAAAGGGCACCGCTGGAGCGCCAATCCTGCAAGATAAAACCTGTGGACGGTAGTCGTGGTGATGACCGTACACACCGGGTATGTGACCCAGGGAGGAAGGAAGCCGCTCTTTTGTTGAACTGTTGGGTACCGCAGCCACTTGGGCATGCGGCGAAATCAAACAAAAAGGCAACAAAAGATTTTCCACCCGGCCCTCCACCGGGGGATGGAGTGGTCTTTCTACCAGCTCCAGGTGAGTGGGTTCCCTCGTCCCTGGGTTGCGTCGGCTTCCTGTGGTGGGCTCCACGCCGGGGCCGGGCCGGAGGGGCGGGCTGCGGCGGAGCCGGTGCAGTCACCTCAGGGGGACGCCCTTGGCGACGAGCAGACGGGGTGCGGGGTCTTGAGCCGCGCCGGGGCAGGATGTGCCAGATTGCCTCCGTCTGCTGCTTTACCGTCGAGAACTGCTGGGCAAAGTCCTCAACGGTGTCGCCAAATAGGCCCGCCTGGGAAATGGGGGCAGCAAGGAACCGTGTCTTGTCGGCCTCGCCCATCTCGACCAGGTTGAGCCACAGGTGGCGCTCCTGGACCACTAGTGTGGCCATCGTCCGCCCGAGAGACCGCGCTGTGACCTTCGTCGCCCGGAGGGCGAGGTCGGTCGCCGAGCGCAGTTCCTGCATCAAATCTGGGGCGGAACTACCCTCGTGCAGTTCTTTCAGTGCCTTGGCTTGGTGGACCTGCAGGAGAGCCATGGCGTGCAGGGCAGAGGCGGCTTGTCCGGCAGCGCTGTAGGCCTTGGCCGTCAGGGACGACGTGTGCCTACAGGGCTTGGAGGGGAGCTTAGGGCGTCCACGCCAGGTGGCGGCGCTCTGCGGGCATAAGTGCACTGCGAGCGCCTTATCCACCTGGGGAATCGCCGTATAGCCCCTGGCCACCCCGCCATCGAGGGTAGTGAGAGCGGGGGAACTGCGGAGTCGGGGTCGGGCAGTAAAAGGTGCCTCCCACGACTTCGTCAGCTCCTCATGCACCTGTGGGAAGAATGGCACTGGAGAGGGGCGCGGCCGGTCTGAGCGGCGCCACGAGCCCAGAAACCAATCATCAAGCCGCGAGGGTTCAGGGGAGAGCGGAGGGTTCCACTCAAGCCCGACGCTCGCGGCCGCCCGGGAAAGCATGTCCGTCATTTCGGCGTCGGCCTGTAACTGGGCGACCGTCCCCGAAGGGGGAAGCCCAGCTGAGGCTTCTGCGTCCGACTGGACAAGCCCGCTCTCTGATGCTGCGCTCGAAAGCTCATCATCTTCGCGGGCCTCGAACGAGAAGCCAGACTCGCCGTGCGACGAGCCGGCGAACTCATCCGGAAGCCCGATTGGGGCAGACGAGCGTGCTGGGGAATGGGAGGTCCGCGGGGGGATACCCGGCGGAGGCGATCCCATTGAGGTCCCCAAATCACCCCCAGCGCCAGCCGCGCTGACCTCAAACCCATAGGTAGGAGGACCAAGGCGGGGAGCTGCTGGGGTGGCTTGCTTTCTTACGAAA
This sequence comes from Myxocyprinus asiaticus, assembly GCF_019703515.2. NCBI lineage: Eukaryota > Metazoa > Chordata > Actinopteri > Cypriniformes > Catostomidae > Myxocyprinus > Myxocyprinus asiaticus. The sequence continues at coordinate 35,204,031 of NC_059381.1, read as the reverse complement.
GCAAGCCGCGACCGCAACGTTGCCATGGTCATGTTCTCGCAGTGAGAACATGAGCCATTCATAAACGCTGCCTCCGTGTGGGTTGCGCCCAGACACGAGAGACAGCGATCATGACCATCCGAAGTTGAGAGAAAACGACCGCAACCAGGAATAACACACGAACGGAAAGGCATCTTTAGAAAGACGCGTCTTTAAAAAGATGTTCCGTGTGTGCGCTCTTTTAGAGAAATATACTCTTTTAGAGGGGAAAAATGCTCTTTCAGAAAATATACTCTCTAGTTTTTCTGCCGAAGCGCCCAGGGGCGTTCTCTGCAGTGCACCAGTGCAGAGGAGGGAGAAGCCGCTGAAATGCGCCGTCAGATCCAGAAGAGGTGAATGAACAGTGCTATTCAGCTCAATGAGCATGACCGTTCGGCTCCGAAGAGAAAATCTGAATGAGTGGTTGCATACCAGCTCCTTTTATACCCGTATGTTCGGGGGAGTGGCATGCAAATACCACTCGCCAATTTTCATTGGCCTTTTATCAAAGACCAGAGGTGTCTCGGGCTCCCAAGAGTGACCCCTAGTGTCACTACATCGACACCAACGTCGAGTGAGTGACAGATAGGGAACTGAAAATTTACACAAGGTTTATTTCTGTTTCTTCTGCTCCAAACTTACTTCAAACTTACTTCTCTGTCTGCTCGTATGAATGTAACACTTCATAAGAAAGTGTTTCACTGCTGTTCAAATGCACTTTGGATCACATCATTTATATGTATAAATGTTTTCCATCTGAAAAGACTAAATATTAAATGAAACAAATGACAATAAAATGCAAAGTAATCTCTTCAGTATTCAAAATACTTTTTGAATGTAACTGTATTCTGATTACCAATTATTTAAATTGTAACTGTAGTGGAATACAGTTACTTATATTTTGTATTTTAAATACGTAATCCCGTTACATGTTTTCCATTACTCCCCAACCCTGCCCTTGAGGTACCAGCCAAAATTAAATGTCAGGTTCCAGTAAGAGATTCTGCAAAGGTGTTGGAAAGAGTTTCTGAAGGATAAGTTGGAAGACAACACCTCTGCTATGAAGCAGCAAGAGATCGAGGAAGCTTCATCAGTAAGTGCTTCAGTACTCTAAGTAACTTTACATTATCTTTCTTTGCAGATGTACTAAATATGTGACAAACTGTGCTTTACATCGTTTGTTTATTAATTGTACCAAATTAATCAAATTCATAACTCTGTCTCAGGCTAACGAAAAGGAGAGGATGAAGTTCAAGCTGGACAAGGGAAAGAATTCTCATAGACGATCCATTGCCAACATGAAGTTTGTTGGCGAGCCCTTCAAGCAGCAGGTGCTGAGAGAGTTCACATCCATGAATTCATGGGGAGCCTGCTCAGAGACAACAACAACGAGCAGTCACTAGAGTGCCTCTGCATGCTGCTCACCACTGTTGGCAAAGAACTGGACATTGTGACAGCAAAGGTGAGCCATCAGACGAGGGTTTATGTGGATTAAACATGACCCTGTATTTGCAGTATAGTGTCAGGCAGACATGAATACCAGGTTTGTCAGCAGAATAACAGCATGGTATATTATAGTGTGCTGACATATCCATGTCTCGTTTGAAGCTTATGAATTGGTTATGGTTTTTTTCCCACTTTCAGTCAAAAATGGATCAGTACTTGAGCCAGCTGGAGAGGTTTGTCATGGAGTGAAAAACATCCTCACAGATTTGCTTAATGCTGCAGGAAGTCCTTGACTTGCGACTGGTGAGTTGTTTGTGTTTTTGAGTGTTTCTATTGGTGAAAGTGTGTGGATCTCAAAGGACTAATTTATCAAAAATTTATCTTTTTCTCTCATCCTCTCAGCACAATTGGGTCTCTGTAAATCTTATAGACTGATGAAAAAAATGTATAGTCCCTACCATATGGGTTCAAAAGTCTCCAAATATCTGTAAGACCAGGATTTTTACACATCCTGTGAAGCATCAATATTGCTCTAGGGGGCTTGCACACTTTTGCTTCTGTAGGGCTTTACTGGTTGTTTAGATCAGTGTTACTATCAGAAATAATTAATAATTATTTCTTTAGTTATTAATTAATATTTAAATTAATTAATTGAATCTAACTCATTAAAACCTCATATGGGGCTCCAGTAAATGTAGTGTGCTACGTTTAGGAGCAAGTTTGGTTATTAGCAATAATTAATAATTATCAAAGATAATTATTAATTATTAAAATCAATAGAACATTGATGAGAATCAATGTTAGCTTTTTTTAATCCTTTAAATCAACAATTATCAAAGATAATCGTTAACTGTTAACATCGATGAAACATTAATTAAAATTAACACTAGCTTATTGATCCTTCAAATTCAACAATCATCAAAGATAATTATCAATTATCAAAAATCAATAGAATATTAATAAGGATTAACATTGACGGGGCACCACCCTGAAATCAGGGACTAATAACCAGATAGTAAAACAGTCTCAATATTAGATTGTTTTCTTAGGAAAATCGACATCCGAAGAATATCGATTTTCGGGAAAAGAAACAATGAATAAAGGTTTGAATCCGAGCACTGACATCCCGTCAGCATGACACAGGTGTATGCAAAACAAACCAAAACACTTCTCTTTGTAATATAAACAAAGTTTATTTATGCAGTAATATCAATTAATTAATACAATGCAGTCAATTAACTTCCGACTTACAACTACAAACTAAACAGTGATATGGTTAGATATGGAAATAAAAATAATTCTATAACACATAGGGTGTGTGTGTGTGACAGTGTGTGTAAGGAGGGACGCGCACAAAATGGCGGACGTGACTCTCGTGGAGAGTATGTCACGCGAGACTTCCAGCCAGGGAATATGACCGCGAATGGGGGCGGAGAGAAACCAGTTAATGGCGTCTACCAGTTCCCGCGTGTATCCGCTTGTACGATAGCTTAGGGACAAAGCTGGGCTTTAGCATTTAAGCTATCTATGAGCCAAAAATGTGTGCCAGAATGTTTGTGAGGGGTCGCGTGGGTGCGTGTGTGTGTGTGGTTAGTACGAGAGAGAGAGAAGTGACAGCCCTAAAGCCGATTTCGCGATCGTGGGAGAGAAAGCAGCTGTTAGTTCATCGCTCAGAGACGCGGTGGACGGCTCGTAAACAGTCCCGCGTACTTTGACTCTTTAATGGATGAACTCAGTTTACTTGTCTCACCCGCGATGGCGAAATTGCACAACAGTCCAATTTGGTTGGACCACAATACAGCAAAACAAATTTGTGATAATTAATACCCTGAGTATTAATAATGAGCGGACATGGCGGTCCGTAAACTGTACAAGCAAAAAAAAACCTTGAAACACAAGAATAACACACTATAATATTCTATCTCTGCCCAGACGTAAACCTCTTACTTAAATCGCATGAGGACACAGGTAGAATGTGTTTTACTCCGTCCTTTAACTCTGACCCAGTTCCTTGAGGCTCGGGTGATGACGGGAGCCGTTTCCTCGCTCTGTCGGCGGGCGGTACGGCTGTTGATTCTTGGCAGGCTGGCGGAGAACTCAGAAATGTCGACTTGATTGAAGATGGAAGAGAAATCTTTAATCTCTTCACATCTGTAGGCAAACGGATGAAGATGCGAATTGCTCGGCGGTCTCCTTCGGATCCGGTTGAACACAGAGTAATCTCAACTCGTCCAGCGAGATGGAGATTGTATGGCCACAGTTTCAAGTCGGACGTTACTTCCTTGTGCCACGAGGTTGCACCTGAAAGCAGCGATAAACTACGTCTATATTCGGTGAACAAAGTTGCTGGAAGCAAACCTGGAAGCATTTCAGAGGTATTTCAACGCCTGATGATGTCATGTTTGAGGGACGCTCTGTTGTGTGCCTCATCCAATAGGAGTTGAGAGTTCGATCCTTTAGTGAGCAAGGCTTTATGGGATTTGTAGTCTGTTTTGGACTCCCTTTGTTTGATTTTGGCGTGATTTTTATCAGCATAATTTACGACTTGGAATGTGGGGGCTTGAGTTAGGTTTTTACGACTGTGTTAGGCCTGCCTTTGTCTTCTATCTGAATACATGAGGCCCAACACTTCACTATGATCAAGGAATGAGTCCATCAAAATATTAAGGTCTCCTCCCAATATTATATCATGAGGGGTGCCAGCGACTTGCAACATCCCTTCAAGATCTATAAAAAAGACCTGATCGTCAATGTTAGGTGCGTAAATATTAGCCAAAATAAGACTTTGCCCCTGAATTTATGCTAAAACTATAATGACTCTTCCTAATTTATCTTTAATCTGTTTGAGACATTTGAATTGTAGATGCTTACTTATCAGTGTAATGACTCCCCTGCTCTTACTTGAGCCAGCACAAAAGAAAACATGTCCACCTCATATCTTCCCAAATTTTTCAGCTTCCTATGGGAAAAAATGCATTTCTTGAAGAAACACTATATCATATTTCTTACGTTTAAGAAGAGAAATAACCTTCCTTCTTTTTATGGGATGCCCTAACCAATTCACATTCCACGTGGAGAGGGATAATCCACTCATATTAACATTTGACATTTTGACATGAGAAAAAATAGAATGTGTGTCAAAAACAAAATTATAAAGAGCACATTCCAACATTAGTGCAACAATCAAACCCCGAACTTCCCCAAGAACCAAACAAACAAACAGAAAAAACAAAAGCGTGCGCATTAACCCCGCACACGACAGCGCCAACTGGCATCCATCCCTCTAAACTTAACAGTCGTACAGTCCATGTATGTCAACGAGAGCCCCTGCGACAACTTTGCTGTCAGATTGCTCAAGTCCGGTGTTTCTATACAAATTTTATGAGACAGAATTACACAACAAAAGATAAACTATAAAACAAACTTCAGCCAATAGGAGGCATAAGCACACAGAGCGTGCAGATTCATCCACAAAACTGTCCCGAAGGAGTGTTACTCCACAAAACAAACTCCAACCACTAGGCAGAACCAGCACAAAAAGAAACAAAAAAGGCGCTTAGTTTCCTCGAACAGTCAAGTGAATATTCAGTCAGTCCACTTGGCTGCAATGTGAGTACCACAAAATAACCTACTCCCTTCATTGACTTTATGAAGGACATTGCTTGCTGTGGGCATGTGAATGTTTTACGGCCATCCTTAGGATCTATTCTCAATTTGGATGGGAATATCAGTACAAAAGCGACCTTCCGTTGATGTGTTTCTTGCATTCCTTGAATCGATCACGTTTCTCTCTTGTCGAATTCGCAAAGTCTGGGAACAAGAAAATGCAGTGGGTCTTCAAAAAAAGCCTTCGTTTACTCCTCGCCTCACATAACACAAGATCTTTATCGGATGATCTCAGAAATTTGGGCAGAATTGATCGGGGCCTGTCTCCCTCAGCGGATCGCCAAGCAGGAACCCTGTGAGTTTGCTCGATTTCCAGCTTATGGCCTGTTATGTCAAGCAAATTCGGAAAGAGCCCATCAAGGAATTTCACCATATCCTGAACCTCTTCAGCCTCAGGAATTCCGACGATTCAGACGTTATTCCACCGGCTGCGGTTCTCCATGTCCTCCAACTTCTCCCAGACACGCTCCAAATCCACCTTGGTCGCTAGCGGATTAGTAGATTATTCCCTCTCCGATGACTCCAGATAATCGATCTGTTTCTCGACATCCCCCACTCTTGTAACCACCTCAGAGAATTTCGTCTCCATGGCAGTGATCGATCGACATATTACAGCAAGATCCTCCAAGTCAGCATGACCTTCGTCAGCATTGTCGACATGTTTAACAATTCTCGCCGAATTTCCCTCATTTCTCCGACCAAATCGACTCCCTGGCTCGGGGCTTTCTCGGGGGTGTCAGCTTGAGCACATAAATCTCTTTTAATGTCTCCAGGATTTTTTTCAGGATTTTGAATTATTTGATTTATTGTCCTCCTAGAACAGTTATGGAACAGAGTGTATCGAATCTCACTGGTTTATGTCATTAATAGTGTTAAAACTAGCAAAGTGCGCAGAGCTCGCCATTCACACATCCGAACCTCGTATGGCGTCATGTGACTCCCTGTCTGTCATGTTATTAAACCAATCAGGTCAGAGTAAACTGGTCAAGGAAAACCTCATTTGATTGGTTACTAGAAGCAGGTAGAACCGCCTTCCCCCTCACGCTTGCAGAACTCTTTTCAGTGAGAAATTTGTGCCAAAAGTGTGAGCGCAACAAAGGGAAGATGGAACAGTATATATAAGATTAATTTTGCCACAAACCCAAGTCATTTACTGTTTGCAGTAGTTTATTTACACATACAGACTGATTCTACATGATCAATCCGTTTTGCTGTTCATGACACCCTTTCTTTGCTTGCATATCACAGATTGCAGGTTTGCAATGTTTTTGGCCATGTTTAGGTGCAAAAACAGTGCCAAAAGTGTAAGTGCGAAAAAAAAGGAAGTCAGAAGAATACACACCAAATTTTCTTTGTGTTAATACGAAATGACAGATTCACAACACATGAATTACACTTATGCAAAGCATTAAAGGATTGTTAAAATTAGTTTCTTATGCTTACAACTTGATTTACACCTTTACAAAACGTTCTGTGTGAATGCAATTTATTTTTATGCTGGCAATTTTATTTACGCATTCACAAATCTTACTCTGTGCATGCAAATCATTTAGGCACAATTTTACCTTCATACTAGAATACGTACCTAACGTAGATCGGGCAACGAGAGATGAACTACGAGCTAGGCAGTCGAAAACTGTGCATTTCTCTGCCTGTACATGATGCACTTTCGATAGATGTTTGGACAGATTGCTTGTGTTTCCGCCCTTACAAGCAAAAGTCTTGTTGCACTTGTGGCATCGAGCATTGTCAGCATCGACTCTGGTGAAGTGTAACCACACTTTTGAACGTTTAGTTCTCTCTGCCATCGTCACTAATTAAGAGCAGGGTCTTTCTTATGTGTGTGTGCGTGCTGTAGCGTGTGAGAGACAGAGGCTCCGCGCGAGAGAGATCTCGCTTTTGGATTGGGAATAGCGAAAATGCATCATAGACGAATGTCTTAATCTTACTGCAAATTAGAAACTGTTGGTGAGATAAAATGCGCAAGATAACGTTTATGTAGCAATAATAAGTAGGAAATGTATTTTCTTAAGTTATCCAGTACCGAAAGCAGAACCGATAACGTTGGAGCTTATCGATACTACGGTCTTTCATAATGTAGCCCCAGGGCCCATTTAATACCGGGTTTCGGTACCCATCCCTAGTCTTTTATGCTGACTTTATCTCCTTTTTGGAGCTTTAAAGGCCTGATCACCATTCACTTCCATTGTATGGACCTACAGAGCTGAGATTTTCCTCTAGAAATCTTTGTTTGTGTTCAGCAGAAGAAAGAAAGATATACACATATTAAATGGCACAAGGGTGAGTTAAAGATGAGAGAATTGTCATTTTTGGTTAAACTATCCCTTTAAATGTCATTCTCCATTCTGTATACTCAAACTGGAATTTTACATTATTCTTGTAAAGACACAAATGAGAACCAATGCTGTTTTGGCATCAGAGATGATTTTTTAAAATCTGAACGCAAACATTTTCATGGAATAACAAGGAAATTTCGGTCTGTTCCTCACATAAACCTATTGTATGACTTCAGAATTCATAAAACATGGAATAAAGCATACAAGTAGTATAGACAGCTCTTATGTTGCTTTTAAAGGAATAGTTCACCCAAAAATTGAAATTCTCTCATCATTTACTCACCCTCATGCCATCTCGGATGTGTATGACTTTCTTTCTTCAGCAGAACATAAATGAAGATTTTTAGAAGGATCTGTAGGTCCTCACAATGCAAGTAAATGGGTGCCAAAATTTTGAAGCTCCAAAAATCACATAGGTCTGCATAAAAGTAATCCATATGACTTCAGTGGTTAAATCAATGTCTTCAGAAGCGATTTGACAGGTGTGAGTGAGAAACAGATAAATATTTTAGTCCATTTTTACTATAAATTCTTCTACGTACTCAGTCATTCCACTCCACTTTAACTTTCACATTCCTTCTCTTGTGTTTTTGGTGATTCACATTCTTCATGCATACCACCCTACTGGGCAGGGAGAAGAATTTCTAGCAAAAATGGATTAAAATATTGATGTTTCTCACCCACACCTATCATATCACTTCTGAAGACATGAATTTAACCACTGGAGTCTTATGGATTACTTTTATGCTCTCTTTATTTGCTTTTTGGAGCATCAAAATTTTGGCCCCCATTCACTTGCATTGTATGGACCTACAGAGCTGAAATATTTGTCTAAAAATCTGGGTCAAACACATCTGAGATGGCATGAGTGTGAGTAAATGATGAGAGAACTTTCATTTTGGGTGAACTTTCCCTTTAAATGTGTTTTTTGTCCTTTTTGGTGATTGACAGCCATGGTCATTATGAACTATTCTTGTACTGTTCTTCTACAAAACTTTCTATAGCAGTGAAAAAGAGCAAAATTACAGAAAAACTGACACTTTTTAAATAACATAGTTTTACCTACTTTAAGTCAAATACAAATAGAAGAACTAGAAGAACCATTAACAGCAGATGATTACAAAAAAAAAAAGCCCTTTTTTTACTATCAAATAATAAAGCTCCAGGTCTAGACGATTACCCACCAGAATTCTATAAACACTTCTGGTCAACAATTTCCCCCCTGTTCTTAAGAATGATGACAGAAATTAAAAGCAATTCCTTCATACCACAACATAAGAACACGGAATTAATCTAAGATCTGCTTAAACCAAACAAGCTTTATCAAAGGACTTCATTCATCAAACAATACATGTCGCTTATTTAGTATCATGAACATCTGCAAACAACAAAATACCAATAGAATCATTGTATCACATTGTATCACTGGCACTTTATACAACACTTGAGAAGTTTGGTTTTGGAAAGTCATTCATAAACTGGATCAAAACACTATACAGCACACCAATGGCATCAGTCATCACAAATGGCATTATATCACTATCATTCCAGCTACAGCGAGGGACGAGGCAAGGATGTCCGCTCTCTCCACTACTCTTTGCATTATTCATATTAGAGCCCTTAGCTGCCGCCACAAGACGAAATGACAATATTATAGGCTTCACAAGCAATAATACCAACCATAAAAGTTCATTATACGCTGATGATATTCTACTTTATCTACAAAATCCAAATAGATCACTTGCAGAAGTCATTCAACCTATTGCTCATTATGACTATTCTATAAACTGGACAAAATCTACAATCCTTCCATTATACCAAAAATTTGAAAAGACTAGACTACAGGACACTCAGTTTAAAATAGGTAATATTACATATTTAGGAATACACCTCTCTCCCAACATCTCAGACTTGTTTAATCTTAACTTTAGCCCTGCATTAAAAATAACAGAAAATGACTTACAGCGCTGGATGAATATTCTACTCTCAATCATAGGACGAATAGTCACTATCAAAATAACCATACTGCCAAAAATGAATTATCTTGTCATTAAAAATTGGATAGAAAAAGATATCACACACTTACATCATCTCTACATAGACAAAAACTTCATTACATTTTCAGAACTATCAAAGAAATATAATATTAATAAAAATCAGTACTTCTACTACCTACAAATAAAAAGTGTCATCAAAGCTACAATTGGTAATGTACAATTAAACTCACATCACTTATTGAATTAACAAGATCAGTAACTCTCAAAATTACTAAGTTATACAGTTTATTATTATATATAGACACAACATGCACACTACCAGTCAGACCGCTGGTCATTCTGTTTCAGGGTTTGCACGCCCTTGGCCCTCGGCATGGTGTGTTGCCTTCATGGGGTGTTGTTGAGTGCTGTCTTTTTATTTTTGTGTGTTTGTGTATGGGTCCCTCAGTTACCCTGAGTGTCTGAGCTGGGTCTTGATATCATATAATCCCTGTCAGAAAGCATTTCAACTGACTCCCAATATTCCATATATATATTTATATGTGTGTGTGTGTGCGTGTGTATATATATATACACTATATATATATATATATATATATATATATATATATATATATATATATATATATATATATATATATATATAAGTATAATGGTTATTTAGCATATATGACAAGGGATCTGTAAATGTATCCTTTAACTGCTCTGGTCTGCATTTGTGATATGTAGATATATGAAATAAAACACTAAATAACACTTTTAACATAAATGTTTGTTTTTCTTTCTTTTTTTTCTTCTTTTTTTTGCCCTTTCTTTCTTTCCTTCTTTATTCTAATAGCTGATAATACACCATAACCAGCTGACCCAGTTACCTTGTACACTTCAAACACTGTCTGCTGTCGTCTGTGTATAAAAAAAAGAAGAAAAAAAGAAAAAAGCTGCATGAAGATTGTTAAAAATGTCTCCTTTCCCTTGTTCCATTGCAAATAAATAACAGAATAGGGGTTTGGAATGACATGGGGGTGTATAAATAATGACAGAATTAAAAGGTTGGGGTGAACTATTCTTTTAATGGGGTCATATCTTATAATTTTTAATATTTTTGGTTTTGCTTGGTCCACTTTTAATGTTATTTAAGGGTTCTTGTACTAAAACAGATGTAATTTTTTTGTGTGTGACAATTATAATAGCCGTGAGCTCCACAATCTCTGTCACTCCCATTTATAGTTCTTGCATCGCGTCATAGCTTATTTGTATAAAGTTAAACTCTGCTACACCACCAACAGTTACTGTCGCTTATATAGCCTCAGATCACCAACTCCCAGTCACTTAAATTGTCACTGAAAAACACTGTCATTGTGAACGGCCCTTTAGAATAAAACAGCACATTGTTTTGCATCTTTGCCTTTAAGACTTCTATGTAAATGCCTTCTTTGCATGTGAAGTGAGCAACAATGCTTGCTCATGGGTTGCGGGTTTGCTGTTGGGTCCAATAGAGCTGTTCAGCTTGTAGTCCGAAAACCTGGAAGAGAACTCGCCATGGGTTCCCTCAAGATTTTTCTATGAGTAAAATAAGGTCTGTGGTAAACATTACTTGACGATATGTGGACGTTTTGTTCTACAACATAAATTACACACATTCATACCTCACACATGAATTTTGAAGCCTTATTGAATTACATACTTTTTTTTTTTTTTAATGCATGGCGGCTTCAAAATTCATGTTTGAGGTATGACTGTGTGTAATTTATGTTGTAGAACAAAACGTCCACGTATTTCAGGAAGCTGGAATCCAAGTCCACCTGAACCACAGCAGCCACTGGGGAAAACTGAGATTTTCCCTACAGGTCCTGTGGCTCCATAGTTTGACTGCAGCCTCCATTCCTGCCATACCAGTTGAGGCAGAAGACCTCCAGCCCTTAGATGAGCCAGCGCCCGAGCCTGTGCCCGAGCTAAAGGCCACAGTGGGGGAAATGGAGCATCTTCCCCCATGCCTGGATACAGCTCCATGTGTGGATGCAGCCTCTGAACCTGCCTCAGCTGAGCAAGAGGAACCTTCAAGCCCCTCATCAGAGCCAATAACACCAGGACCTTCTGCAGAGAAGAGGAAGTATGATCGCAAGTTTTTACTGAGCTTTCAGTTCATGCCTACTTGCCTACAGAAGGCAGAGGGGCTTCCTGACTTCCCTTGCAAGGTCAGACACTGTTACACAGATGCTTAAATATATCAAGTATCACAGTTTTAAAATAATACTGGCTAAAGTGATTAATTTTTAGAAAACTCCTTTAGATATTTTACAAGGTGTTAATTTGACACTTGAATCGACTACTATGGGAATGAAGGGATATAACTTGATTGTCCTTTAGAGTAGGAGATATTTATCTGTATCGCTGATTGATTGCTTTTACAGGTGAATGAAAAAAGGCTGCCCATGCGTCCAATGGATCAACCCATGGGCTCCAAATGCCCAAGAGGCAAAATCGGTTTGTCTTTCCTATTTTCTCATTTTTACTTACTTTCACACTTAACTGAATTCAGCCTGAACTACTATCTCTTGATCCTTTTAAATTATACATGAATACATTCTTTAATCAGAATGTTTAATATCAGAATCATAGTCTTTTCATTTCATAGATCCCTCATTAAAATGAGGTGACATGTCTTTAGGTTCCATATAACAAGCACTCAATACACCTGCTCAGCATTACATGGCTGTGTCTGTTCTCACAGCAGCTGTATCAACTATCTGGTTGCAAAGAAATAGACCACCAGCTGAAGGAACATGTGGATCTGAACAAGGCAGAGAACGCCTGGAAGCCCGGCCTAAAAATGAGCATGGCCGGTGAGAATCCAGAGGACCAGGAAAGTGAGGTGTGTTCTTTCAATATGTCTTAAGCCAAATACATTTTCAAACTGGCTTTATGTGCAGTAAACAGAGAAAACATGTTTTGTTGCACAGATGATTGATGGTTTAACAGTGAAGAGTGTCTTGAAGAGCATTCAGTAATATGTTCATTGATGCTTTATGAAGGAACTCTTCCGAACTTTCCGAGGTATCCTCAATAAATTGACACCAGAGAAGTTTGACCAGCTGATGGAGCAGGTGGCTGGCCTGTGCACTGACACAGAGGAGCGACTTAAGGGTGTCGTTGATTTGTTTTTTGAGAAAGCCATGAACGATGCCTGCTTCTCTGTGACCTATGTCAGAGTGAGCAAGAGTCTGGCCCAGGAGAGTCATATAATATAATGTTATTCAAGTTCATTGTTCATTGAGCATAAACCTATCAATGAAAAGTATTTATTTCTAAAATCATGTGGTGCTCCAGAAAGAATCTGTTTACCTCAGAACACATAATGAAGATTCAACATCCCAATCTCAGTTTATTTATGCATTCTGTGTTTTCAGTTGACTGTGCCCTTGAGGTACCAGCCAAAATTACTATCAGATAAGAACTATCAAACAGACAGAGCATAACACGAAAAGGGCATGATTGCCAGATCACCCCTTCATAGCCTCAGACTAACCAGAAACAATGACCTAGTATCTACGACCTAGTATCAATAACACAGATTTTTAATAAATACATTAACTTACCTTTACTTGAACAAAAAATCCGTGTCTCTCCTTGTGAATGAACATCTCCATCACTTTGTTGTAATAGTCGTCTGCTTGATTAAGTTTTGCTCTTTTATCAACTTCATTGAAATCAACTTTGTGAATCCCCGTAGGTTGGCAATGCTTACACTATACCCATTTTAGCGCTTAATAATGCATTAGTTACCTGAACTTGAAAGAGCTGATGCAAAACAAAAACCTAGCCTATCAGATAGCATGACTGAAAGAAGGAGCTTCTGATTGGCTTACTCATTTTGGTAAGCATGCTTACCTTGGCCATTTGTTGTTGCGGGTGTGATTCAATTTGAATGTACAGTGCTGAATTAAAGGGCTGTAAACAATGCTTTGAATCAGAGAAAGCATAACATAAAGTGCTTATACTTGAGGGTAGCGCCAAAGCGAATTAATGAATAACTGTCTGTGCTGCTCAACTGAGATGAAAGATGACGAATTTGAACAAAAACAGTAGTTTATATTTACAATTATATTTAAATATTTCAGTGTCATTTTTCTTTTCAACCTTCTGTTAGGTAAGCACTGCTAACCTTGTTTATATGGATGGCATATCCCTGATGTAGAAGCTAAATGAACAATAATTCCAGTCTAATTCTTCAGTAGAAAAGAAGCCAGTTTTCTTTGCACATTTTTTTCAACTTGTATCTGGACTTTAAAGGATTCATATCTCTGTTTTTTTATTTTATATATTTAGTTGTAAGATGTCTGTCCACTTTTCATTCACACAGTTATTTTTGGAAGCCATTCAACTTAAATATCGTTGTAATTTGTAAACAAATTATAATGATAATAATAATAAAGTGTAATTATTAGTGGTCGACTGATATATCGCTGAGACCAGTAAATTGGCCGATGCAGAAAATTAAAAAATATATCGCAATTTTTTTTCCCTTTGGCCTGTTTGTTTCTTGAGGGTGCTGAGAATCGCCTGCTTGCATGTGAAGCGACTGAGACATGTAATCAACCAGTAACGGTTCGTTTTGTTGTTATGTGCCATTGTGTTACTACAATAATAGACCAGTGTACAACACAGTCTCATTTAAGCGGTCCAAATATCAGAGCCGCGGCAAACACATTTGAGCTCATAATGTTGAAGTGCTCACCTGTTTCATTCTCCCTCTCTCTCCTCAACAGTTCCCTGTATCTTTTAACTGTCTTGTCTAATGATAAAAAGGCAAATATCAATAAAACTTATATCATATACCGTCTGCAAATATGCAGATATCTCGTTTAAAAAGATGTAATAAACCATCCTCACACAACTTCAGCAGATCCATAATCCTGTGAAATGCTCATAAATCTTCCTCTGAAGCACGTATTTTAACAGTCTATCCTCAACAGTTCCCTGTAACTTTTCTAATGATAAAAGGCAAATATCAATAAAACTTCTATTATATACCGTCTGCAAATATGCAGATATCTCGTTTAAAAAGATGTAATTCACGAACCTCATGAAAATCCAGCGTTTTCTTCCCATCGAACGCTCCTCTAGTATCTTCCTCTGAAGCGTGTATTCCATCAGCCAGAATAAAAATCTTCAGGATCAGGATCAAAAGTTCCTCTGATTCACAAGACATGACAGTCAGTCTGGGTGATCCAGGCCATTTAAACTGTCAGGAGATTGCTGCTCACGATGGATCCGCAAGAGTGCGTGAGTGCAACTTCAAAGTAAAAGCGCTTCATGTGTGCTATAAGTAAATGTCTTATTCACTATGCACTGTATGTGCAATTGGTTTGATTCAGTATTTTTTGAGAAAATGCGATTGCTAATGTGGACATACCATCCATGGTTGCTGGACTACTGTGTGTACTGTTATTTCCTTCTTCCTATTATATTAATAATTTCTTCATAGAAATCAGAAAAAAATGCTATCTACCATTTAAAATACAATATAATTTTTTTAGATTATTTTTTACAAAGTTAAAGTTTAGTGTTAAATTGAGTAAATATAGTGCTAAATAAGAGTTTACTCATTTTTTAGCAAATTTCTGCTTATATTATTTACTATATTAAATTGTATGATATATCTTCATTGTATCGGCCTATCGGCTACCCTGCTCTCTGGATATCGGCATTGGCATCAGCCATTAAAAATCCCATATCGGTCAATCACTAGCAATTATTATTATTATTATTATTATTATTGACTTTTAGAATTTTAAAATACAACAGTAATATATTTCAGTCATGCACATTAAACTTTAAAACCCTTGAGCTTTTATTTTGACGGTCAGAACACTACAGAAATTCCTGTAAGTGTCTGTATGTAGTCTAGTTCACAGTAGTTTAATTTGCTTTTTATTCACATTCTGGTAAAATTCTCCTCCGGTGCCATTCTAAATGCTTATAAGTGAATCGAACTATTGAGCATCTACATCTATGAAAACAGCTGCGACCACCTCACCAGCCTGCGCGTGCTATGTATGTGTCAACAGAGCAGTGTCATTCACTAAAATGCACTGCGCATACATACTGTATATTTACTTATTAAACGCAACCTTTTGCGATTCACAAAGCTATTGCATGTCTTCAGGTGGCTTTGAATAAAATGCAAGAGTCATATGGACTAATTTAATGGTGCTTTTATGGTTCTTTTATGTCATTTTTGGAGCTTTAGAGTAACGAACATGATACATGATCGTCTAAAAACGTCAGTATCAGAGCCTATACCGATCCAGGTATCGGATCGGTGCATCCCTACTTTAAATTATCTTTCTTTGCAGATATCCTAAATATGAGACAAACTGTGTTTTACATCGTAACGTTTGTCAATTAATTGTACCAAAATAATCAAATTCATAACTCTTTCTCAGGCTGGTGTAAAGGAGAGGTTGAAGTTTGATTTGAACGAGGGAAAAAAGAAGTCTCGTAGACGATCCATTGCCAACATGAAGTTCATTGGTGAGCTCTTCAAGCAGCAGATGTTGATAGAGTTCACAATCCATGAATTCATGGGGAGCCTGCTCAGAAACAACAACGAGGAGCAGTCACTAGAGTGCCTCTGCATGCTGCTCACCACTGTTGGTAAAGAACTGGACGTTTTGACAGCAAAGGTGAGCCCAGGATTAGACCAGGGTGTATATTCATTAAACATGACCCAGTTTTTGCAGGATAGTGTAAGGCAGATATCAAAACATGAGGTTTGTCAGCAGAATAACAGCATGGTATATTGTGGTGTGTTTAGATATCCATCTCGTTTAAAGCTCATTAATCAGTTCTGTGTTTTTTTTTCACTTTCAGTCAAAAATGGATCAATACTTGAGCCATGTGGTGAGGTTGGTCATGGAGCTAAAGACGACTTCGCAAATTTGCTTCATGCTGCAGGATGTCAGCGAATTGCGGCTGGTGAGTTGTGTGTGTATTTGAGTGGTACCAATAGTGAATGTGAATCGAACTCGAGAGTATGTTTTTTTACAACTTTAATCTTGTACTGGCAGTACTAGTGACAAGGCCCTCAAGCCCAGCTGCTGAGGCTATTGCACTGCAGAGCTCAGAGGGGCCCTCTCCTCAGAGCCTTACTTCATCCCTGGTCCTGCCAGAGGAAGCAGCAGCAGTGGAGGTAGGACTCCCAAGCCCAGCAACTGTACCCATCACTTCCACACCAGAGACTTCAGAAGATTCCTCTACTCTGAGTCTCTCCATGCCCCTTGTCCTGATTGAAGAGGTGCCAGCAGTAGAGGCAGGACCCTTAAGCCCAGTTGCTGAGGCCATTGCACCAGCACCAGAGAGCTCAGAGGAGCCCTCTTCTCAAAGCCTCTCCATGTCCCCAGTCCTGCCTGAAGAGATACCAGCAGTGGAGGCAGGACCCTCAAGCCCAGCAGTTGAGGCCATTGCAAAAGCACCAGAGAGCTTAGATGAGTTCTCATTTCTCATCTCCACATCTTCAGTCCAGCCAGAAAAGGCGGCATCGGTTGAGGTATCACCTTCAAGCCTAGCAGCTGGACCCTTTGCACCAGAGAGCTCAGAGGAGTCCTCTCTTCAGAGCCTCTCAGTGTCCCCTGTCCTGCCTGAAGAGGTGCCAGCAGTGGAGGTAGGACCCTCAAGCCAAGCTGCTGAGGCCTTCGCACCAGAGACTTCAGAGGAGCCCTCTCCTCAAAGTCTCTTCATGTCCCCGGTACAGCCTGAAGAGGTACCAGCAGTGGAGGCAGGACCCTCAAGCCCAGAAGCTGAGGCCATTACACCAGCAACAGAAAACTCAGAGGAGCTCTCATCTGGATGCATTTCCACATCCCTAGTCCAGCCAGAAGGTGCAGCAGAGTTAGAGGCAGGACTCTCAAGCCCTGCAGTTGGACTTTTTGCATCAGAGAGCTCAGAGTAGCCCTCTCGTCAGAGCCTCGCAATGTCACAGGTCCAATCTGAAGAGGCGGCAAAGCTAGAGGCAAGACCTTCAAGCCTAGCAGCTGAGCTTGCACTTTCACCAGACAGTTTAGAAGAGCCCTGTCCTCAGATGTTCTCCAAGCCCCCAGCTAAACTGGACCAGATTACAGCGGGGGTTGTTATCATCAGGGCCATTTCATTCATGGTAAGTACAATCTTTTTTTAGGGACCATTTACAGGAAACTGAACATTTTAAGAAAATGGTGCAAAAAACAAACAAAAAACTGCATTTAAAAATGGCGCAAATAGAATATGGTGCCAATAAAAACTGTGTATTTCTTTTTTTAGAGACAATGCACATTCATTTACATCGCACTGTGATATATATGTGCTAGATTTAGCCAAAATGGCACATTTTCATGTGTTGTCTTTGATGAAAAAACAACAACCCTACAGTAAGCCAAAAACCATTCTATGCACATATTCTAATAAGTTCTTAAAACATATCAACAAAACACTTAGAAACAAACCACATATCACACATTTCAAAACATACCCAGAGTGAGGTGTCTTTTTTTTTCAGAATCATCTTTTTGCTTGACCTGACACACGCACACAAATTCTCTGGAATAATTTCAAACAATGATGTTCATGTACCTTATTATTTCTCTGTCCCTTTGTTTTACTGGCTTGTTTTTGTGTTTGATGTTGAATTCTGTTAAATGACAGTAATTAAATGGAGGAGCCTGCCCATCTAATTTGCCAGTTAACTGTAGAATACATAAGCTGCTTCTTACCTCTGCCTAGCGACAATTCTTCCAACATCTGGCCCGGCACCAACCCGACAAACATGTTCGATTCCTAGGGAAGCTCCTTCCAATACTACCAAAATAACTTTTCAGCGCGTTACATGCTTCTCTTCCTTAAATTAAAATCGTGATATGTTCAAGTTTGATCATCAAACCGTGAAAGACTGCAATCTTAGTCTGCTTGAGCTGTGTGCTTTAAAATGAATGTGTGAAGCAGACTGCAAAACTCCACAGAATCATGCTGTGTGTTTTAAGAGATGACGAAGCAGAGCACTCATCCACCGTGAAGCGTGCAACATTTGCAAACTGCATATTTATTTATATAATTAAATCACAGCATTTGCACTTTAATGATCACACTGGGCCATGTAGCGAACTGTTTATCCCGACTTGTAAAGCTTCTGTCAAAAACACAGGTCAAAATAAAAGCTTGATTCAAAATAAAAGCGAGACATACTACTATACTACAACTGTATAGTAACGTAGTAATAATAATAAATAATGATAATAATAATTATTAATAATAATAGTAATATTATTATTATTAATAATAATAATAATAATAATAATACAATAATAATAATAATAAAAATTAAGCAATGTTGTACTGAATTGTACTGAATTCAGTACTGAAAAGTTAGGTAAAAAAAAAAAAAATGCAATGCTATGTTGGAAAGTAATTTTTCTATATTCTTTGTTAAAAGTTTTAGGAATTAATTTGACTAGGCACTATTTTGATGATGAAATCAAATGAAACTCTAAAACATGGAATTCTAGAAAATTGAATAAAATTTAAAACACAGGATTTGGGAAAAAATAAAACAGATTTCAGTAGGCTCTACTTAAAAACACTTAAAGCTACACTATGTAACTTTTGGCCCTCTAGTGGTTAAAAAATAAAACTGTATGCGTCTTGTGGAAGAACATTGTTTTGGTTGTGCTTCGGCTCTGCTCCTCTGCGAAGATGAATGTGATTTGAGGCACCGGTGTACACATGGATACAGGACATCTTATCAGAGCGAATGGACAAAAAAATAACAAAAGAAAGGAAAAGACAGATATCCGAAAACAAGTAATCTGAGCAGGTAAGTGCCATATCTTATGCTGTTGTTTTGACTTATTGGAAATATTGATGTTTTGAAATAAATGACGTTACAAAAGTTAGGCAAACGTTCCTTAACATTAGACATAACGACTGCTAGTCTGGTCAAATGTTGTAAAGTTTTTATAACCGCAGGATATTCTGGCCAAATAGACCACGGTAGTAACTAGTTTGTAGATTGTCATTGTTACCAACCAGTGGTTAACATCATTTCAAGACTCACATGTCCTTGGCAAGCCTAGGACTAAAGGATTTATTTATATAAATTATTGCTGTTATAAATAAAAATACACGTGTGCTAGCAAGTGAAAATTTCTGCACCGATTACAGTATAATTATTGTATTTCACTACACACACACAGACGTGCATGTGTGTGTGATTACACAACTATACATAAAGCATATCAATAAAATATCTTACCTGTTGAGTAAGAAAAAGCCCATCTCTGGGTCACTTTTAAATCCTTTCAGTTGTTGCCACCTCTGAAAAGCCAAGCCGATGCTGATTCAGGTTTTATTACGGACTCTTGTCACTTTCCCTTTTTGCTTGTAGACTCTGCTCTGTTCAGGGTTTCATTGTTTTTACAACCAATGATTCCCAGAGGTTTGCCGTTTTGAATGATCCATGGTCAATTTTTCTCGTTCACTGTGACAACAAACTTTCAGCTTCAAGCTACTCCCACACCATACACGCTACAGTAGCTGGAGCTTATTTTCTCTGTGTATGGATATGACGTCAACAAGCACGGGCGAATGATGTATGCAATTTCCCGTGAAATCCGTCCCGACAGCTCTAAAATATTTATAATATAATATCATTATTATAGGTTTATCAAGGTGTATTTGGGTAAAGACATGGTTTGGAAGATGGATTTTAGTTGCACTCTCTCATTAATAACCTTTTGTTATTTTTTAACAAAAAAAAGTTATATAGTGTAGCTTTAAGCAATGCATATTTCATTGAGAAACACTTGAAGGATATATGCCACTATTTAAATTTATTATTTACATTTAAATGTAGCTTTTTAAATAGGCTATTGACCACGCTGAAGGAGTATGTTCAATAGCACATTACCATATTAGCATATTTTTACTGTGGTATTGAAACTGGAATCGAGAACTGTGAAATTCCACTGGTATCGGTACGACTGCTGAAATTTTGGTATTGTGACAACAATACTATTCTGATACCTTTATGGTGCTTTTGCATCCTTTGGGAGCTACAGTACCAATTTATTGTAAACTGCATTGAAATGAGCGACCATTTCATTTGATCTTTTTGTGTTCCATTGAAGAAAAGAAAGTCATATGGGCTTGGAATGACACGTGAAAAATAATAACAATTTTCATTTTTGAGTGAACTACTGTATCTCTTTAAAATGTAGCAAGGATTATGTGGACCTGAAAATGTTAGACACTACAACAGAGGCAAAGGCATTGGTGGTCTTATATGGTTTATTGTTTTTGAGATAAAAACAAAAACAATACTTATAACCCATGGCTATGATTAATTAATTTACCGTAAAGACCCTTTCTGTAGTTATACACTGAGGTATTTCACAAGGACAGGATAGGTGGTGCCTATGTGCTTCTGGTTATAGTGGTGACAGACTATCTCCACCTCATAGACGTTAAAGGAGACTTTCACACGCTCATTTGGGGATGTGAGGAAACACAGAGTGTACAAGGCAAACTCAAACTCAGGGCTCACTCCAATGAAGATGCTTCCTTTAGGTTTAATGCCGTTCTTCCAGCTGAACTGGAGGGCTAACATGTGCTTATTCTCATCCGGCTGGGAATCATGTTGAAAAGAGAAAAATATTAAGCAATATACATTAATGCTTTTAAAGGGTGTGTTTGGATGGATGGATGGATGGATGAATAGATGGATGATGGATGGATGTAAGGATGGTTGGATAAATGGATGGATCTCTGTATGTATGTATGAATGGATGGATCTCTGTATGTATGTATGAATGGATGGATGGATGGATCTCTGTATGTATGCATGGATGAATGGATGGATGGAAGGAAGGATGACAGATGAAAGGATGGATGGATAGATGGATGATGGATGAATGAATAAATGTATGGATGAATGGATAAATGGACTCTGTAGCTGTCAGGAAACAGATTTCTGTATATCTACTAATATATCAGTAATCCCATAGTAGGGGGCCTGGGTAGCTCAGTGAGTATTGACACTGACTACCACCCCTGGAGTCACGAGTTCGAATCCAGGGTGTGCTGAGTGACTCTAGCCAGGTCTCCTGAGCAACCAAGGGAGTTGCTAGGGAGGGTAGAGTCACACGTGGAAACCTCCTCGTGGTCGCGATTAGGGGTTCTCGCTCTCAATGGGGTACGTGGTAAGTTGTGCGTGGATCGCGGAGAGTAGCATGAGCCTCCACGTGCTGTGAGTCTCCGCGGTGTCATGCACAGCGAGCCAAGACAAGATGCGCGGATTGACGGTCTCAGAAGTGGAGGCAACTGAGACTTGTCCTCCGCCACCTGGATTGAGGTGAGTAACCGCACCACCACGAGGACCTACTAAGTAGTGGGAATTGGGCATTCCAAATTGGGAGAAAACAGCATAAAATAAAAAATAAAAAAAATCCAATAGCAAGTTATTATTAACTTAAACTATACAAAATAAATAAGCAATAAACAACTAAGTAACTCTATCTGGTACATGTAGTTTTCCATAATGTCATAAACATACCTGAGGAGAGTTGGCATTCACACTATATCCTTTGTAGTCAATGTGTCCAAGTTTCTCTTGTAAGTACAACTGAATCCAGTTATGAAAACCAATGACCGTATGACCTCCTCTGGTCTCTCCTACAAACACATGCTCAAAACCAGATGAGTCCGGTCTTGTAGGCAGAGAGAGACACAGACAAAAATAACTTTTAAAAAGGACTTCGCATTACCTAAAATGAAGCCTTTTTTAAAACATCAGCATATAAAAACCATTTGACACTGGCTATTTTCAGGGCCTGAAACTTAAAAAGTTATTTTCTTTTCTTTTTCGCAATAATTCTCATAAAGTGTTTATCATTAATCCCAGGAGGTCAAAGTATTATATTAGCTGTTTTATTCATTTTATATGAGGTTTGCAAAATTCCTGACATGCTGAAGAACAAGTCTAAATGATGTCACAATTTTAAGTAATGTTACATTTTCTGTAATAGGACAAAAATCATGTTGTAACAGGGTTGTGCACAAAATGTGAAACACAACTATATATTTATACATTATAAATAGTTACATTTTTACTACAATTAATTGAATATCAATCAACAGATTATAGCAAAATTATGACAATGTTGTTTGAATTTATTTGTTGAATACAGTCGAGAAGGTGGGGATTTATGCTTCTAATGCCTTTTAAAATCCTATTTGTGGAAAATGCCTAAGGTTAAAAAGGTAAGAGTTTGGATTCAAACTTTACAATATCAGTCTTCTACAAGCTGTTCTGAAGCCTCTATACTTACTTACTGGATCCTCTCCTGGCGTACAGCTCAAACCAGATGCGGTACAGCTGCTGCTTGAAGCCTGTGGTGTCCTCTGGAGACAGACGCTTCCCCACTAGATATTTGTGGGCAATCTGATATAAGCAAATATACAATTGTTTAAGAAAGTACTTATTCCTGTGAGCAATCATGAATATAATTAGATATATACAATTAAGAAATATGTAATATGCAAATATGAAAGAATCATTCATTTCAAATGTTGCTGAACTTGCATTGTTTAGTGCTAAAACAAAGCAAGTTATCTCGTGAACATGCAAGCCATTCTAAACAAGCTTCTTTCATACCGTTCATGAACACACAACAGATGTCAAGATATTCAGTGTTTGGAATGACATGAGGCTGAGTAAATTATGATCATGTTTGATTGAACTATTTCTTCAAGAGTCTCGCGTTTATACAATTGTTAAAAATCACACGATAGTACATCAGTGTGAGGATATTGTAAGGGTTCAAGATAATAGACACATATTTCCGATTTTAGAACATGTATTTCTGTGCATGTACTTGACATGAACTAAGACAAATTGGAAAAACTGAATACAACTGAATCACCCTTGATAAGCACCGACCATAACAATGGTTACCTTCATTGTGGGAGTCTTTATAATTGAATCCAGGAACTTGTGATTTTCCAGTTCTTCCTCTGGTGTGACTATCTCTGGCTCACCAGTATCACTTTCATAGTTGTCCAGCAGTGAGATAAAGGCTACAATGACACAATCAGATAACTCAACTTTTCAGTGTAATCTCTTGTTTAATACCCATACTTTTTTAGAATCAATGCTATTTTCTTTTTTGTCATGGCATAGATCTAAATAGGATGGTATAATGAAATATAAATGTAAATACATGATTGCTTTTAACTAGTAAAGGAAAAATAGTCTTTTGTTACTGCTTGTTAAATATGACAATCATTATAACGATTTCCTACCCAAAAAAGTCTCCTTTTTGAAGATGTTTTCATCAACAAATTTGAACAAAGGCAACCCCGCTCCATCACTGCCATCTGCGAAACCTGTCAGATTACCTGCTTTGCCCTATGACATAAAGAAAAGCTTGAAGAACATCCAGAATTTTTTAAATGTATATCCCTCCATCTTTCATGCAAAACTGGCATAATCTGACAACTACAGTTGACCTGAAAACTGACCTTAATATTAACAAAATATATAATGGCTTATCTGTCCTGTTGTAGAACCTGTTAATGGGCTCTTTTAATACACTGACACATATGCCATTGATAAGTGAAGCCGGAGAGGGGATATGTGTTGACTACAAACAATATCTCTGACAAAAATGTGTTGTTCTATATGTCCTTTTACTGGATGTATTGACTATACTGAGCAGAACTGGGTATAAGATGTGACTTGTTGACTTGTTGATATAAGAGTATAGATACTAGAATTAAAAGATTGTCTTTTGGTAAATTAATCACATTTACATGCACATGAAAATTTTGATATCGGAATTTGGTCACATTCTAATCATATACAGTATGTGTCATGGAAATGCATTAATCCAACTTTCAAAGCCCAATATTCCGGTTTCTTGACATCTAAATTAGAAGGTTGGCATATGCCCATATTAATTGTAATTCTGTGCCATGTAAACACCTTATTTAGAATATAGACACTTTACTGTTCCCTTTGTTATCGATTTATATGCATTATGAATCATTTGTGTGCAGTTATAGCAACAAGCATAAAAATGGCAACTTTCTTTTAATATCTGCCAAATAGTGAGCATTTTAACCCAACCTAATCCTAACCCTAAACCTTACCCAAACCTTTACCTTAAACCTAACCCTATTAATATATATATTAATCTGCCTTCACCTAACCTGGCCAGAACCATGATGATCCAGAGAATTTTATACTGAAAAAAGGGAATTTTAATTTGAAAAAGGGATTTGATCATGTTGCCCGTGCAACTAAAGTATTAAAATCCATAAATATAAATATTAATCTGCCTTCACCTAATAAATACACTTATTCATACTTACATTAATCAAAAACATAAAATGCCCTAATTCATGGTTTATATAAAAATGTGGTAAAAATAGACTATTATAGTGAGATTAAAAGGAGGGATTTTGGGGGGGCCTGGGTAGCTCAGCGAGTATTGACACTGACTATCACTCCTGGAGTCGCGAGTTCGAATCCAGGGTGTGCTGAGTGATTCCAGCCAACTCTCCTAAGCAACCAAATTGGCCAGTTGCTAGGGAGGGTAGAGTCACATGGGGTAACCTCCTTGTGGTTGCGATTAGGGGTTCTCGCTCTCAATGGGGCGCGTGGTAATTTGTGCGTGGATCGCGGAGAGTAGCATGACCCTCCACATGCTGTGAGTCTCCACTGTGTCATGCACAATGAGCCACATGATAAGATGCGCAGATTGACGGTCTCAGAAGCGGAGGCAACTGGGACTTGTCCTCTGCCATCCGGATTGAGGTGAGTAACCGCATCACCACGAGGACCTATTAAGTAGTGGGAATTGGGCATTCCAAATTGGGAGAAAAGGGGATAAAAAATAAATACATTAATTTTTAAAAAAAGGAGGGATTTTGACATTTTGCTACAGTCCACTTTGTGTTTATATTCATATCACATTTCACGTTGATGTCAAAATAATGTTTTCACCTAGTTCTAGTTACCTAAAGTCCTCTGCAAAAACACTTTTCAGGTTCATTCACAGCATACATCAGGTAATATAGCGTGGTGACCATTAAACCATACTGAACTTTAATGTACAGGTTTCTAATGTTGGCAACTCCTTAATAAATGCACTTTACATATGGGTAAATTTTCATAGGTTACTAATGTTATATACATATTATTAAGGATTCATAACAAGTATAATTAAGCATTTATAACACAAGTTATATAAATATGAAATGGCTCACTATTTGGCAGGTATTGTATGATAGTCACCCTTTTCATTATGCATGTTGTTATAACCGTATATCAATGATTTATTATGTATTATAATGTATATATTATTATAATAATAATGTACAGTATGTGTCATGGAAACACGTTAACCCAACTGTCAAAACCCATTTAAGGCAATATTCCGGTTTCTGGAAATCTAAATTAGACGGCTAGCATATGCCCATATTAATAGTAATTATGTATCATATGAACACCTTATTTAGATTATAGACACTTTACAATTACTGTTCCCTTTGTTATCGATTTATATGCATTATGAATCATTTGTGTGCAGTTATGGCAACAAGTATAAGAAGGGCAACTTTCATTTAATACCTGCCAAAACGTGAACATTTTAACTCAACCTAACCCTAACCTAACCTAACCTTTATGCTCATTCACAGCACAAATCACATAATAAAGCCTAATGACCATTAAACCATACTGAAATTTTATGTACAGGTTTCTAATGTTGGCATCTCCTTAATAAATGCACTTTACATAAGGATAAAATGTATAGGTTACTAATGTTGAATAAGTATAATTAAGGATTTATAACAAGTATTATTAAGCATTTATAACACAAGTTATATAAATATGAAATTGCTTACTATTTGGCAGCCTTTTCATTATATATGTTGTTATAACCGCATATCAATGATTTATTATATATTATAATGTACATAGTATTATAATTATAATGTACTGTATATAGCAGTGCTAGCTCTAGCTACTCTTTGAACTTGGCAGTGTGATACTTGTGATGCTTGTTATGACCCTCATTTGTAAGTAGCTTGGTGACTAAAAAGTTCTGCTAAATGACTAAATGTAAATACAGTGTATTTGAAATATGCTGATTACATGTAAACAGGAAGGTATATTAACAACTTTTTCAGAATAAAGGCTTAACCAAAATATGGACATTAATAAAAAAAAGTATTGTGCATGTAAACATGGTCAGTATGCACAGCAACAATTAATAGTACAATAAATTTTAATTTTAATGCAGCTAATTTATTATTCTAAAACAAATCACATATGTTTATTCTTTAGTAAACAATCCCAGCAAGCATTCCAGTTTACGTGTTAATGCCATGTCCAAAAGTGCTATTGTGAATGTTTTTTTTTTTTTTTTAAAAAGAGCATTTGAACAATACCTATCTCAGTTTGTATGTGTTAAATAGGTGCAGGGGCTCAATCTCTCGGACCTTATGACCTCAGGTCAACAAACATAAAATAGCAACGCATGTCACTTTATTTGTGTTACATAACAGAACGTGAAGGATGTAACAGAAAGCAGATCAAGTCTGTCTGTTTATATGCTTTCTTAAAACATATTCAAGCATACTTGTTTCATTCACACTGGAAAGATTTAAAAATTACCTGTAGAGATATATGATAATCTATGCCAGGTCTCAGACGATTGATGTCATTGTCCCAGAGTTCCTGAATCATGGTTGAAAGTTCCCGATCAGCTTCGATCATTTTCTTTCTTTTTGAATTCCCAAAGGGTCACTACAGGTGTTAAAATATACTTTGTTTGTAAAAATTTAACACAATTGATTTACTCAATATATAGCTTAGTGACTTCATATTTCATTAAATGAAAGCTGATTTTGATATAACTTTGGTAAGTGAACAATGATTTAGGAAGGAAATTGGAAAGAGGGGGCAAATGCAGTAAATAAAGTTTATATAATACATTTACTGAAATTTTTTTTTTTATATTTACAGCATTTTGGTGAATGTGTATTTTAAAGTTCCTAATGGTATGTCCTTAAATGACATAATATGAATATACTGGTAAACTTTGCAGTAAGGTTCCATTCATTAACATTAGGTATTGCATTAGGTATCATGAACTAACATTGAATATATTTTTTACAGCATTTATTAATTTTTGTTCATGTTAGCTAATAATACAATTGTTCATTGTTAGTTCATGTTAGTTCATAGTGCATTAACTGATGTGGTAACACTTTACAATAAGGTTTTATTTGTTAACTTTAGTTAACTACATTAGTTAACAATGAACAGTACTTTAACAGCACATATTTATCTTGGTTAATGTTAAATTTAGCATATAATAATAATAATAATAATAATAATAATAATAATATATATATATATATATATATATATATATATATATATATATATATATATATATATATATATTTTTTTTTATTTTATTAAAAGTTGTTTATGTCAACATTATTAATGCATTCTGAACTAACATGAACTAATAATAAACAACTGTACTTTTATTAACATTAATTAACAAATGCTTTAAATAATTATTGTTCACTGTTGGTTCATGTTAGTTCAGAATGCATTAAGTAATGTTAACAAACAAAGTGTTACCTACATTTATAACCACCATGTTCTGAACAGCTGCCTGAATTTTTAAGAAAATGATTTAGTCCATCATAAAACACAGATGACACACATATAGTACCATGTAAAAGAGCAATTAGCAATCTATAAATCCACTGACCTAGTTTCTGGCTTCGAGCTGGGTTAGTGGAAGATTTGGGTTATCTTTTGAGAAACAGTGCAGACAGGTACACCACAACAACTCACCGCAGTGATGTTGGACTGTTGGGGTAAGATGCAGTGACGTTCCCACACAACAAAAGAGGGCCTATTCTAAAGGGTTAGCCGGTGTCAGCAACTCTAGCCAAAGGGATTACAGCAGGTTGTGGTGCTTTTCAATGTGCCTCTGCAGTAAAGGCTAGCTTTTTGTATGTGTTTTCGTGAGGTATTGTCTCATTACCTGACACTGTGTACCTCCTAGCAAAGCTCTTCACCTGCACAGTGCCAGCTGAACCAAACCCCCAGAACAGTGACACCTCACAGACATTTATTTCATTTATCTACAGAGTCACTGTCAAATATTAGCCAGCTGGATCACCCATTGGAAAATTAAACTCTTGTAGGGTTAATACTGACCGTTTTATTCAACTTTTATGTCTCAACTACCTTTTCAGGTTCAGTGTTGGGTGTAATCTGATTACAAAGTAATTTGTTAATGTAATCTAATTACCTTTTTAGTAAAAAAAAAAAAAAAAGCAGAGTAACACATTACAATTTAAATGTTTATAATCATTTTACAGTTTTTCACTTTCAATTAAGTACATTGGTTACACACATTTCTAAAATAATATTGTTTGTTTAGAATACATTTAAAACATGAATTATGTTCATATGTATGTATGTTTGTAATTCTGTAACAGCTGAAGAAACAACAATGAACAAGGAGGAAATATAGATATTATTTTGAACTCATTGAGCAGAAAAACAAAAACCTGTCTGTGATGTGTTTAAGAAAGTAACTTAAAAGTTAGTAATGTGATTACTCTTCCCATAAAGTAATCGATAAAGTAATATGATTACAATGTTAGAGAAGTAATAAGTAATTTTTAGTTGATTACTATTTTTGAGTAACTTACCTAACACTGTTCAGGTTTCAAAGTTTTACTTTCATTATATTTTTTTCATATTATTTCACTCTTAAAGGTGCTCTCAGCAATTTTTTCCTCATTAAAAAAGTTTAACTCCTAAAGAGATTAATTGTAATTTTAAGTAGGAAATCATGAGCACTCATGAAGAACACACACATTAAAATGAAGACTCCAGTCATATCAGTAACCTTATAAAAGCTGTTTTATTCTACATGGAGAGGGTCCACACATGGGGGATGCCATGTTAGAGTCACATGACCAGCTGAATACTACTCGCTTAATCTCAGTAACCGTCCTGTTATTTGACACTTTCATTCATTGATTAAAGTAATCATGACTGACTGTGAATACTACATTTCTACAATGACATCTGAAACTGAAAACTATTGATTTTACATGATGCTGCATCCAAGCCACTAGGTGGCAGTGTAAAGCCCCATTCACACTGCAAGCGACAGAATCCCATTCATTTTCAATGAAAGCACAGCAACTTCCGGTGGCCGTTGGCGACAGAGATCACCGTGGAGAGCGAGAAGACAAGTTGAGAAAATTTCAACGTTATGCAAATGACGAGTGACAATAGTGAACAACTAAGAGAGAGAAGGCAGTGGAGCTCGCATCATCAGTCTCCTGGAAGACTGGAGAGGAGTGCAGGCAAGACAGACAAGTAGGTATAGCTGCAGGCTGGACACCTCCAAATGGGGGCGGAATCTCCAAATTAGGGCGGGATTACTCCAAAATAGGGCAGGGTTCCTCCAAAAGGGGGTTGAGCCAACTCCAAAAGGGAGCGTCACTTCCACTCATGGTTAAGGTTAGGGGCTCCCTATATCTTCAATGGAGATTTGGAGCTCACGTCCCTTTTTGGAGCAATGCCTGCAGCTATACCCTTCTCAAGAGGAGAAGTGTCAGTGTCGTGAGAGTATTAGGTATTAGGTCTCATCCGTGATCAAATTTTCAAAAGCTATGGCAGACTTGCAGTCCTCCAATAACATTACAGCGACAAAAAGGAACACCCACTAGCTACACAGATCGCAGAGTCTAGCAACACAAAGTCACTGGGGGTGTGAACGGAGCTTTAGTCCAAGATGACACAAAGACAAAAGTTACTGAGGGCAGTTTATACAGTGTGTACATATATATATATATATATATATATATATATATATATATATATATATATATATATATATATATATATTTAAGCAATATCACAACAACAAGAGTGCGATATGGCCCTACATCAGCACTGCTGTGATTCGGCCGCAGGCACGAGGCCGTAGGTAATCACAGCAGTGCTGATTTAGGGCCATATTGCACTCTTGCTCGTGTGATATTGTTTATATACAACAGTTTAATAAACAAGTAAATTTTTTAAAAATAGGAAAAACTGAGTACGGTCATAAAAAACATATTTGTGCATGGAACTACTAACTTACGCCATGGATCAAAATCTGCCGTTGCTGGTTCAAAACAAATGATGCGCCCAAGCCTCTCAAAAACATCACTTTAGAACTACTAGTATCATGGCTTGGGCTGTTTCTAACGTGTTATTGGAGAAACAAGGATGTGTGTGTATGTGTGTGTGTGTGAGAGAGAGAGAGATGGAGTGTGTGCGATCACCTGTTGATGATGCTGTAGTCTGTTAGTCAGCTTTCTGAAGATAATGTCAATATGGTGAAATTCATCCTATTTTCTCAGTGGAAAAATAGCCGTCCAAGCAGGGGTATTCCTCCTTATTTCGTCGTAGCCAGTGTGCAAGTGTCTTTCACTATAGAAACCGCAATCTCCTCCGCAATTTTGAACAGTCTGTCCTCTCCAGTGTGGAAAATCCGGTAAGAGGTAAGCACCTTGAGATTGTGTAATTAATCAGTCTGTTGTGTCTCTCAGCTGTGATGAACCTTAATGCTGAAGTTGTTAGTTTAAAGCTGTTTAAAACTATTTCCTAGCTTTAGTAGTGTAGTAGTAATACGAGCGATCACAGAGTGCTGTTGAATGTAAACACTGAGTGATGCTGACTCACTTCACGTCACCAACTGGCTCATATTACACAAAAAAATTATCTTTTGCCTCCACCTGCTGGCTAAAATATGTAATGTCACAATATTAAATGTAAAGAGAAAGATAGCGCTTAACATATCTGCACTGCTCTTACACTTTAGTTTAGAATGGCACCAACACAAGCGGAGTGACATTACATTGGCCAGCAGGTGGAGGCAAAAGATCCTTTTTGTGTAATATGAGCCAGTTGGAGAAGTGAAGTGAATCAGTGTCAGTCAGTGTTTACTATGGCGTCCCTTTGGGGTCAAAATTATGATTTTGCATCATGCAATCGTCTCACTGAAAGTGACGTCTTCATCTCTTTAACGCGACATCTGCATTTGCCTTACGTGACATCTGCGTGTGCCTTCGCATCGCTTCACTCGATCGCCTGTATGAACGCACCGTCTGCGTATGCCGCTTCACTCGCTCATCTGAATGAAAGTGACGTCTGCGTTTCATTAATGCGACGTCTGCGTCTGCCACTTCACTCGCCTGTCTGAATGAACGGATGTTCTGCACCTCCTTTATAGACCTTTTCACAACTGTGATAATGCGTTTCCGCCTTATTTAGCAGCGTAAATCTAGCAAACATTTTTATATGATAATTTTTTTAAATATTGAGTGTAAGTTTATAACATTATGTTTTGTGTTATATTACCATGGAATTAGTTTTAGAAACTAAATTACAACAGCTATGAGGGGGTTTTGATTACAGCTGCTGAGAGAGTGACAGTAAATTTGTCATCTTCTCCCATCTGACTTGCTTACTCCACCACTCTCTATTTTATTTTCTTCTGGAAAGTCATTCAAACATAATAGTGGACTTTTTCTTTTGTTCTTGGAGCAAATGGGTAAGTGAAAATAATATTTGCTGTGATCTGCCATTCACTCCCATTTACCGCTGTCGAAGTTTACGCTGCGATTGTGTTGAGGCAGACGAGGAATGAGGATCTAAACACAGCTTTTAATAAAACAAAGATGAACAAGGTAACTCAGAATAAAAGGAAACAAAACATAAGGAACCAGGCACAGAACATGACAACACATGTGAAGACTAACAAAGAAACCAGGGGAAACAATGGCTTAAATACACAAGGGCAAACAAGGGAACGAGGAACACCTGGGGAAAACATTCAGGGGAAAACCAATCATGAATGGAAACCACAAAGGATTACAAAACTAACAGGAATGGGGAACTAAACAAGTAAACTAAAAGTCTAAGCACAAAAGCAGGGAATATGTGACAGTGATTGTTTACTTCCGTGTTGCAAAACCCGGAGTGTGATAAAGGTTGATTGTTTTTAAGGAAACTATGGTAGGTCGGATGATTCAAAACATCTGATGTACCATGGGAAATGTAGTTGTTTACCATGTATTCCGCTATCAAACTCGATTTTTAACAATGAAGTTGAGATAACGTGACGGATAGATTCAATGGAAGCATATACCATCAATGAACAACCTTGTAGCTCACGGTAGGTCTGTCTTTAAAGTTTTATAAGTTATCGTTGAAAATCAATTAGTCTATGAGATAAATATCTGTTATAAATTTTTTTTACTGATTCCAAGACAGACAAAAAAAAATTTAACCACAAAATGATGTATTAGGAATCAACTTATAACCCTTTATAACCCCCCCCCCCCCCCCCCCCACACACACACAAATATAAAATAAAAACCCACATATAAACAGACACACAAATAAAAATACATAAGTACATAAAAAAGACAAAGTTCAACATATAGGGGAAAAAAATGAAAACTGTCTCCCTCCACTGCCCCACACTAGGACCTCTCCAAATGAGACAAAAATGCCCCATTTTCTGCCATAACTCGACAGGTTCCACAGCCGTCTGGAAGTCATCTCCTCGAAAGCTACCACTTTAACCAACTCGGTGCACCACTCACGAAATGAAGGTGCATCAGTTGACTTCCAACCCCAAAGGATTAGCTGTCTGCCAATCATCACGCTGGTTAGGACCCAGCATTTCATATTTTTATCTCCTATATTCAGGACCCCTCCATCACCCAAAATACAAAGTCTGGGGCAAAATGAAAACTGAGTGTCCAGTACGTCACAAACAAAACGCTGGATCCACAACCAAAATTCCTGAATCTTAATACAACCCCAAAAAACATGGGTTGTGTCCCTGTCTTCTGACTGGCATCGCCAGCAGGTGGGTGAGTCTTTAAGACCAAGCCTATACAATCTAGAGGGGGTCCAGTAGAACCGATGCAAAATCTTAAATTGCATCAGACAGATCCTTGCATCTCTAGATGCAGACCTGATGCTTTTTAGAATCCTAGCCCACTCTCCCTCCTCCAATACCAAGTTTAAATCTTTCTCCCATAATCTCTTGAGAGAAGACGAAGCTCCATCCCCCAGACTCTGAATTAACAGGGTGTAATACACTGATGCCTCATGACCTTTTCCAAAAGCAGTAATCACCATTTCCAAAGTACTGTATCTGCCGCTTTAGGGGGGTGTAAACCACTCCCAATAACAGTACAGAGCAGGTGGCGCAGCTGTAAAAACCTAAAGAATTGGGATCTTGGAATCTTAAAATGTTGAACCAAATTATCAAAAGATCTCAGTACTCCACTCTCATATAGGTCACCGAGTGTAGTAACCCCCCTCCCAATCCACTCTGACCAACAGAAAGGGGACTTATATGTAATTTAGGGTTCAGCCATATCATTTAAATAACATTTAAATAAATGTCAGAATTAAACACTCTGGACACTTTAGTCCAAACCACGTGCAAATGCGAAATAACGGGGTGTGACTTAACTTCTCGGGTTAGTTTGTTTGAAAGGCTTTGCCATGGCGAAATAGGGGCAAGAACTTCTTGTTCAATAAGAAACCAGGGAGGGGCCCTCTCAGGTGGAAGCGACCAATGAGCCAAATGTCTTAGACCGAACGTATAATAATAAAACAAAATCTTGGGTAGGCCGCCCTTGTCAATCGGCCTATGTAACTTATTGAAATGTAACCTGGGATGTTTTCTATTTCAAATAAAGGACTTCGCTATGCTATCAAATTGTTTGAAATAAGAGAGGGGGACATCTACAAGGAGAGACTGTAGCAGGTAGTTGAATTTTGGAATACAATTCATTTTAATAACATTAACCTTCCCAATCATCGATAAATGTAATGAAGCCCACCTGTCCACATCGCTCGAAAACCTTTTCATTAAAGGGTCAAAATTAACTCTAACTAAATCAGACAAATTTGTTGGGAATAAAATGCCCAAATACTTAATGCCCTGTTTGGGCCAATGAAAGGTGCCCGGTTGAAAAGCCGTTACTGGGCAGTACGCTGTCAGCGCCAAAGCTTTGGATTTAGACCAATTATCTCTGTATCCCGAAAATTTTGAAAAGGAATTAATAATTCTGTGGAGGCAAGGCATAGATCTAGTAGGGTCGGAGACGAATAATAAAATATCTTTAATATAAGATAAAATATCTTATTTGCCACACCACCTGCCACCACCCCTGGAAAATCACCATCCTTTCTTATCGTGGCTGCTAATGGTTCCAGGGCAAGACAGAACAATAATGGGGAAAGAGGGCAACCCTGCCAGGTGCCCCTGTTCAGAGTAAAATAATCTGAAATGAATCCATTTGTTTGTACCTCTGCTACCGGGTGTCTATAAAGTAACTTAATCCATCCAATAAATGTACTCCCGAACCCATACATTTCTAAAATCTTAAAAAGATAATCCCATTCTACCATATCAAACGCCTTTTCGGTGTCAAGTGAGATGGCAGCGACTGGAGTCTGATCATTCGCTACTGACCACATGATATTGATTAAATGCCTAATGATATTAGAAGAGCTGCGGCCCTGAATAAATCCCACCTGTTCTACATGTATAAGAGATGTCATAACTTTACTTAATCGGTTAGCCAGAATTTTTGACACAATTTTTACATCTAGCTGGATCAGGGAAATTGGACGGTAACTCTTACACTCGTTTGGATCTTTGTCATTTTTAAGAATCAGACTGATCCGGGCTTGTGTCATGGTCTCTAACCCTAACTATAGAGATCAAGATAGAATTTTTTAAAAGCATTATTAATATCAGTGTCCGAGGTACAAATTTCACCACCAGCAGATTTCACTGAGGGAATGGTAGAAAAAGACACTCTCTGTTTTATATATCTAGCCAAAAGTTTTCCTGCCTTGTCCCCCGACTCAAAATATGACTGTCTTGCCCTGAATAGCCAAAAATCCACTTTCCGCGACAAAATAGTATTATATCTGTATTTCAATCGGGTCAATTCTCTGAGGCCATTAGACATTCGCCGTTTCAGCTCTGCTTTGACACTTTTAATATTCTCTTCCAGTTCCACGAGTTCTGGACTCAAGATGGCGCCGAGTATGGCTGCTGCGTTGCGAGCTCCGACACAACATAGCAATGGTTTGTTTGTTTTGTTTACAATTCTTATGTTTTTTGTCTTGGATGTTGTCTGCCTTATTGTCTACGACAGACAAACACTTTTGGACATTGGTTCAGCGATCTCACACCGTAAACCGGACTTCACATTCCTCAATGCCGACCCGCTGTTTACAAACACACAAGCGGAGCCCTATGTCTGGGCAGCACGGCCGCGGAAACGCAGGAGGAAAAGGGGAAACAGAGCCGGCGTTCTCATCAGAGTAAGACGCCGCGCAAATCGACCCCCGCTACCCACTATTCTACTGGCAAATGTTCAGTCTCTGGATAACAAGCTCTGCGAGCTGAAAGCACGGATCTCTTTCCAACGAGAGACGAGGGACTGCTGCATTATCTGCCTTACGGAAACTTGGATGTCTGCGGAGATTCCGGACTCAGCCATTGAACCTGCGGGGTTCTCCATGCTCCGAGCGGACAGAGCAAAAGACCTCTCAGGTAAAACTAGAGGAGGTGGTGTATGTTTTATGATCAACAAATCCTGGTGTGATCAGAGGAACGTACATTCCATCAAGTCTTTCTGTTCTCCTGATCTGGAATTTCTTATGCTTCTGTGTCGACCATTCTGGCTACCGAGGGAATTCACAGCGGTCATTATCACTGCTGTGTACATCCCACCACAAGCCGACACAGACCGGGCACTCAAGGAACTGTATGGGGCCGCGTTCATTGTGACCGGGGACTTTAATAAAGCCAGTTTAAAATCAGTCGCACCAAAATATCACCAGCACATTAGTTTCAACACACGAGGGGACCGGGTTTTGGACCATTGCTACTCTCCGTTCGGGATGGCTACAAATCCCTCCCCCGCCCACCATTTGGCAAATCGGACCACTCTTCCATTCTGCTTCTGCCCGCTTACAGGCAGAAATTGAAACAGGAAGCACCCACCCTCAGAACGATCAAGTGCTGGTCGGACCAATCAGACTCTACGCTACAAGACTGTTTTGATCGCACGGACTGGGAGATGTTCCGGTCCGCCTCTGATGACGACATCGAGCTTTACGCTGATAGCGTAATGTGTTTCATCAGAACGTGCGTAGAGGAAGTGATTCCGACCAGAAATGTGCGAATCTATCCGAATCAGAAGCCGTGGATCAATAGCGATGTTCGCGCGGCACTTAATGTGCGGACCTCTGCTTTTAATTCCGGGAACGCGGAGGAGCATAAACAAGCCAGTTATGCCCTCCGAAAAACTATCAAAATAGCAAAACGCCAGTACAGGAGCAAGATTGAAGGACAGTTTAACACCACCAACTCTAGAAGCATGTGGCAGGGAATTAACATCATCACGGACTTTAAAGGGAATAAAAACTCCGCCATGAACACCGCTGCCTCTCTACCGGATGAGCTAAATACTTTTTATGCTCGTTTCAAGGGAAATAACACCGTCCTCGCGGAGAGAGCTCTCACGGCCGAATCTACAGAGGTTAGTTCACTCTCCGTCTCTGTAGCGGATGTAACCCGATCCTTCCGACGGGTGAATATCCGCAAAGCCGCGGGTCCAGACGGCATTCCGGGCCGCGTCATCAGAGCGTGCGCGAACCAGCTGGCTGGTGTTTTTATGGACATTTTCAACCTTTCCCTCTCTTTGTCTGTAGTCCCCACATGCTTTAAAACATCCACCATTGTGCCTGTTCCAAAACAATCGAAAATAACTTGTTTAAATGACTGGTGTCCTGTTGCTCTGACCCCCATCATCAGCAAATGCTTTGAGAGACTAATCAGAGATTACATCTGCTCTGTATTGCCACTCAATCTTGACCCGCTGCAGTTTGCATACCGCAACAACCGTTCCACTGATGATGCCATTGCATCTACAATACACACTGCTCTCTCCCACCTGGAAAAAAAGAACACTTATGTGAGAATGTTGTTTGTAGACTACAGCTCAGCATTCAACACCATAGTGCCCTCCAAGCTAGATGAGAAACTCCGGGCTCTGGGCTTAAACAGCTCGCTGTGCAGCTGGATCCTGGACTTCCTGTCAAGCAGACGCCAGGTGGTTATAATAGGCAGCAACATCTCCTCATCACTGACCCTCAACACTGGAGCCCCGCAGGGCTGTGTTCTCAGCCCACTACTGTATTCCCTGTACACACATGACTGTGTGGCAACACATAACTCCAATGCCATCATTAAGTTTGCTGATGACACGACGGTGGTAGGTCTGATCACTGACAATGATGAAACAGCCTACAGAGAGGAGGTGCACACTCTGACACACTGGTGTCAGGAGCACAACCTCTCCCTCAACGTCAGTAAGACAAAGGAGCTTGTGGTGGACTTCAGAAGAAAAGACAGAGAACACAGTCCAATCACCATCAATGGAGCACCAGTGGAGAGAGTCAGCAGCTTCAAGTTCCTGGGTGTCCACATCACTGAGGAACTCACATGGTCCGTCCACACTGAAGTCGTTGTGAAGAAGGCTCATCAGCGCCTCTTCTTCCTGAGACGGCTGAGGAAGTTTGGAATGAACCGCCACATCCTCACACGGTTCTACACCTGCACTGTGGAGAACATCCTGACTGGCTGTATCTCCGCCTGGTACGGCAATAGCACCGCCCACAACCGCAAAGCACTGCAAAGGGTGGTGCGAACTGCCAGACACATCATCGGAAGTGAGCTTCCATCCCTCCAGGAAATATATACAAGGCGGTGTGTGAAAAAAGCTCGGAGGATCATCAGAGACTCCAGCCACCCGAGCCATGGGCTGTTCTCACTGCTACCATCAGGTAGGCGGTATCGCAGCATCAGGACCCGCACCAGCCGACTCCATGATAGCTTCTTCCCCCAAGCAATCAGACTTCTGAACTCTTGATCTCCCACGATCAAAATACATCAGCACTGCACTTTATTACCCTTACTCTTATATCTCACACCGGACTGTCATAAATTATATTATTATTATTATATTATGTCTCTCTTAACAACTGACTATCAACCAACAGCCTGAATGTCAATACAGTACATTCTATATATACACACTTTTTTTATACATTTTTATTTTTAATTTTTATTGAATAATGTGTATCTATATAGTGCGTATTCTATACTGTACAGTGTATGTTATTATTTGTATATTGTTGAGTGTAATTATGTGTATAACAGATGTTTAAATTGTGTTGTGTTAATTTGATGTTTTAAGTTGTGTAATTATGTATAACAGATGTTTAAATTGTGTTGTGTTAATTTGATGTTTTAAGTTGAGTGTAATTATGTATAACAGATGTTTAAATTGTGTTGGGTTAATTTGATGTTTTAAGTTGAGTTTAATTATGTATAACAGATGTTTAAATTGCGTTGTGTCAATTTGATGTTATTGTAAATTGGTATATGTCTCATCACTGTCACGACTGCTATGTTGATCGGAACTGCACCCAAGAATTTCACACACCATTGCACTTGTGTATATGGCTGTGTGACAATAAAGTGATTTGATTTGATTTGATTGATTTGAGTTCTCGTGCTTTGGATTTTTTTATGAATGAGGCATACTGTATGATCCGACCCCTAAGAACTGCTTTAAGTGCCTCCCAAGCCACGCCCACAGAGGATACTGAGGACCAGTTGGTCTCCATATAAACACTGATTTCAGTCTTTAACATTTGTTAAAAATCAGGATTTTGCAAAAGGGATACATTAAGGCGCCAACTATATGATTTCATTTTCTCCGTATGAGGCAACACCTCTAAACTCACCAGGGCGTGATCGGAGACTAAGATATTTCCAACTGAGCAATCAACAACAGATGAAACGAGGGATTTAGATATAAAAAAAATAAAATCTATTCGAGATTAAATCTTATGGACTGATGAAAAAAATGTATAGTCCCTCCCAGATGGGTTCAAAAGTCTCCAAATATCTGTAAGACCAAGATTTTTACACAACCTGTGAAGCGTCAATGTGCTCTAGGGGGCTTACACAGTTTTGCTTCACTATAATCAAGGACTGAATCCATCAAAAGATTAAAGTCTTCTCCCAGTATTATATCATGAGGGGTGCCAGCGGCTTGCAACATCCCTTCAAGATCTATAAAAAGACCCCCCCCAGCTCTTACTTGAGCCAGCACTAAAGAAAATATGTCCACCTCATATCTTCCCAAATGTTTCAGCTTCCGGTGGGGAAAGATGCATTTCTTGAAGAAACATTGTATCATATTTCTTATCTTTAAGAAAGATGACGTAATCATTCTAATGTCCCTTAAAAATACTCCACAAAACAAACTCCAGCCAACATGAGGCGTAAGCACAAAGAACGATCAGATTCATCCACAGCTAATCCGAATGAGTGTTATTCCACAAAACAAGCTCAAGCCGCCAGCCGGAACCAAAAAAAAAAAAAAAAAAAAAGAAAAGAAAAAACAGACACCCCGGTTTCTGGAATGGTCAAGTGTGTATTGAGCGAGTCAAATTCACTCGGAGGCTGCATAAAAAAAATACAATAAAATTTTTAAAAGGCATGAAGATATTTTTCAGTCATTCTTAGTGTCCATTCTCAATCTGGCTGGGAACTTCAGTGTAAAAGCGATCATCCGTCCATGCAAAAGTTACTTGAAGGAGTCATGCCACAAACAAGCTCCAGCCATTAGGTGGAGCCAATGCAAAAAGAAACAAAAATGGTGCCCAGCTTCCTCAGACATCCAGAGTAAGCACAGCGAGTTAATCCACTCTGGAGCTACATGAAAAACCCCAAATGGCATTGTTTTTATAAAAGACAGCGCTTGCTTTGGACACGTAAATACCCTGTGACCATCCTTCGTTTCTATTCTTAGTTTGGCTGGAAACATCAGTGCAAAAGCGATCTTCTGTTGATGTAAGAGTTTCTTATATTCCTTGAATCGATCGCGTTTATCTCGTCGCGTTCGCAAAGTCCGGGAACAAGAAAATATTGTGATTCTTCCAAGAAAGCTTTCCTTTGCTCCTCGCCTGGCGCAACACGAGATCTTTATCGGATGATCTCAGAAATTTGGCCAGAATTGTTCGGGGCCTGTCTACCTCAGCAGATCTGCGATCCAGGACCCTGTGAGCTCGCTCGATTTCCAGTTTATGGCCTGTTATGTCGAGCAGAATCGGGAAGAGCTCTTCTAGGAATTTCACCATATCTCGGCCTTCTTCATGCTCAGGAATTCCAACAACACGTAAAGTTATTCCTTCGGCTCCTATTTTCCAAATACATTTCCATGACTATTTTGGATGCAGGCAGATTAGCAGATAATTCCCTTTCCGAAGACTCTAGATAATCGATATGTTTCTCAACTTCTGTCACTCTTGTGACCAACTCAGAGAATTTTGTTTCCATTGCCGTAATCGATCGACGGATTACAGCGAGATCCTCCAAGTCAGCAACCACCTTCGTCAGCATCACTGAGATGTTGGACAGTTGACGCTGGATTTCATCTCCCGACGAGCCGTCCAAATCGAGTCCCCGGTCTGCAGGCCCAGAGGTTTCATCTTGAGCACGTAAGTGTATTTAATGTCTCCAGAGCTGGAGGATTTTGAATTCTTTGCCATGTTTACCTCAAAGAACAAATACATACAATGCTTACATAAAATACAGCCTCAGAGTCAGAATATAAGCTCCAGGTGAAAGTAAATAAGACAGGAATATATCACTATTGTATACAACAAATCCTCAAAGTAATAATAATACTGTATCATATTATAATGGCAAACTGGACAACAATAAATAATTGTTGGGTTATAAAATTAATAAATAACAACTGAATTCCAAAATTTTACTGGGTGAAATAGTAGGTTTTGCACACTCTGTTAAAAAAAAATAAATTGTTTTGTATAAATTTATGTAGGTAAATATTGCTTTTTTTATTACTGTATTATGGAAAAACTGGAAAAAATGCATTAATTATCTTTAACTAGATTTTTATTTCATTAAACATTTTGAATGTACTTGGCTACAGTGGTTGATAGGATGAATTTAAAATTATGATTTAAAATACATTTTATGTCACTTTTTAAGCAAACATTTTCAAAATGGGGCTCCAGCTTGGTTGGTTGCTTGGGGCCTCAGAAATCGTAAACCCTCCCCTGGCCGTAAGCCCCGGACTCAATTCGGATGGTGAACTGAAAGAAATCCGGCGTGAATTGATGAATGTGTCAGCAATGCTGACGAAATTTAATTATCTTGTTGCTGTTTTGTATTGTTGTACACTGGAAGCTCCTGTCACCAAGACAAATTCCTTGTATGTGTAAGCATACTTGGCATAAAGCTGATTCTGATTCTGAAGGTGGATGGATCTTGCTGTAATACATCGATCGATCACTTCCATGGAGATGAAATTCACTGAGATGGTTACAAGATTGTCGGACGTCGAGAAACGGATCGATTATCTGGAGTCATCGGAGAGGGAATTAGCTGCTAATCTGCTAATTGATGAAACAACATCTGAATTGTTGGAATTCCTGAGCATGAAGAAGGCCGAGATTTGGTGAAATTCCTAGACAAGCTCTTTCTGAGTCTGCCCGACATAACAGGCCATAAGCTGGATATCGAGTGAGCTCACAGAGTTCCGGCTTGGAGGTCCGCTGAGGGAGACAGGCCCCGATCAATTCTGGCCAAATTTCTGAGATCATCCGATAAAGATCTTGTGTTACGTGAGGCGAGGAGTAAAGGAAGGCTTTCTTGGAAGAACCACAGCATTTTCTTGTTCCCAGTCTTTGCGAATTCGACAAGAGAGAAAAGGTCGCTTTTGCTCTGATGTTTGCGGCCAAACTGAGAATAGATACTAAGGATGGTCGCAGAATATTTACATGCCCACAGCAAGCGATATCCATCATAAAGACAATTGAGTGAGTAAGCCATTTGGTGATTTTCATGTTGCTGCCTAGTGGGCCTGACTCACTGAACATACACTTGACTGTCTGAGGAAAATGTGTGCTTTTTTCATTTCTTTTTGTGTTGGATCCGCCTAGTGGCTGGAGTTTGTTTTTGTGGAATATTTCTTGTGTGATTAGGGCATGTGTTACACTTGTGTAACGACAGAATGGACCGGCTCACTGAACATTCGTTTGACTGCCCAAGGAACTGAACGGCCCTTTTTTGTGTGTGTGTGTGTGTGTGTGTGTGTGTGTGTGTGTGTGTGTGTGTGCCAGTTCCGCTAGCGGCTGGAGTTTGTTTTGTGGAGGAACACACCTTCGGGGCAATCTACACGTTTTTTGTGTTTATTGGCTGGAGTTTGATTTATAGAATATTTTCTGTTATGTAATTCTGTCTCACAAAATTTGTATAGAAGCACCGGACTTGAACAATCCGATGGCAAAGTTGTCGCGGGGACTCTCGTAGACGTACATTAACTGTTTGAGTTTAGAGGGTGCGCTGGGTTAATGCGCACATTTTTATTTTTCCTGTTTGTTTGGTTTGGGGGGAAGTTTGGGATTTGATTGTTGCTCTAATGTTGGAATGTGGTAATTGCAATTTTATTTTTGTTATACAATCTATTTTTTTTTATATGTCAAAATGTCAAACGTTAGTATGAGTGGATTGTATCTCACCACGTGGAATGTGAATGGGTTGGGGCACCCCATAAAAAGAAGGAAGGTTATTTCTTTTCTTAAACGCAAGAAATATGATATAGTGTTTCTTCAAGAAATGCATCTTTCCTCGCAGGAAGCTGAAAAATTTGGGACGATATGTGGTGGACATGTTTTCTTTAGCGCTGGCTCAAGTAAGAGCAGGGGAGTTATTACATTGATAAGTAAACATTTACAATTCAAATATCTCAAACAGAGTAAAGATAAATTAGGGAGAGTCATTGTTTTAGCAGAAATTCAGGGGCAAAGGTTGATTTTGGCTAATATTTACGCACCTAATGCTGATGATCAGGGCTTTTTTATAGATCTTGAAGGGATGCTGCAAGCCGCTGGCACCCCTCATGATATAATATTGGGAGGAGACTTTAATCTTTTGATGGACTCAGTCCTTGATCATAGTGAAGCAAAAGTGTGTAAGCCCCCTAGAGCAACAGTGACGCTGCACATGATGTGTAAAAATCTTGGTCTTACAGATATTTGGAGACTTTTGAACCCATCTGGGAGGGACTATACATTCTTTTTATTAGTCCATAAGATTTATTCTAGAATAGATTATGTTGTTTTATAGTTTATATTTAAAAAAAAATTTTTTTTTTTTTTTTTTTAGTTGGTGACCTCTGTAGTGCGTGTTTGGGTTGGGTGGGGGGTGTGGGGGAATGTTTGGGGGGAGGGGTTTAATATATATAATTGAGTCCATATTTTATGTTATGTTTGTATGATTTATGTATGGAATCAATAAAAACTGTTAATAACAAAAAAAGATGAAAACATTTATTATTATTCTTGGTCTTTTTTATAGTTGTAATTAAAGTCCCATTTACACCCCATTTCAATTTTTTTTTTTTTTTTTTTTTTTTTTTATTCCAATGTCAGAGACCAATTATATAGGGCATTTATACCCTGATGAGATGGTGAAGCATTGGACTTGAAGGGAACAGGTTTGTACATTTAGCTTGAATCTGCCAGAAACATTTTACAAACCTTATTTTTTGGGAGTTTGTAAAGCAGCAGCCTTATCTGTTTTGATACAAACAGACCCTTAAATTGTTTTACTCATTTGTAAGTTGCTTTGGATAAAATGCATGTAAATCTAAACAAAGTT
Source organism: Myxocyprinus asiaticus (assembly GCF_019703515.2). Lineage (NCBI taxonomy): Eukaryota > Metazoa > Chordata > Actinopteri > Cypriniformes > Catostomidae > Myxocyprinus > Myxocyprinus asiaticus. Next base: position 35,159,610 of record NC_059381.1, on the reverse strand, counting down.
GCATGCATCAAACCAAATGACTGTCAATTTAAGTATCTTTTTATTATAATAATATATTATGTGATGCAAATTAATAAGTAGATTTAATATAAATGCTAATAATTTTATTTATTTTCTATCTTTGATCACATTTATATTTTGCTATTATGCATTTATTTATATGTTATATTTGGTAGAGTTTTTAAATTTAAGTATCTCTTTTCTCATTCTAGTTATGCATTATACTGACAATATAACAATTTATTTTTGTCATGCAGTAGATAAACAAAAGAGTGTGATGCAATAAATTCTTATTTTTTAAATATATTTATAAGTTCATTGAACAAGTTGGCCAAGAAAAATACATAACATATATGCGATTACAGAACAATAGTTAAGTGCTTAATAAAATGGCAGACGCAGATGTTACATTCATTAAGACGAGTGAGTGAAGGGAAGTAATTAGGGCAGATGCTGACACGCTTCACTGAGCCATGTTACATACCGTGTTGCAATACATGTTAGCAAAACTGAACATGAATCACTCCACTGCAACACGTGAATGACGTGTGACATCTGCATGGATGCTTTACTGACACATGTGGTTTACGTGACATCTGCGTCACATCTACGTCTCGTCTGCGTCTTGAATTTAATAGAATAAATGGTAGAAATTTTAACGTTCAGTGAGACGAGTGCATGATACAAAGTCATAATTTTGACCCCAAAGGGACGTCATAGTTTACATGCAACAGCATGTGATCGCTCGTATTACTACTACACTACTAAAGTTAGGAAATAGCTTTAAACGGCTTTAAACTAACAACTTCAGCATTAAGGCTCATCACAGCTGAGAGACACAACAGACTGATGAATTACACAAACTCAAGGCGCTTACCTCTTACCGGACTTTCCACACTGGAGAGGACAAAATGGCAGAGGAGATTGCGGTTTCTATAGTGTAAGACTCTTGCGCAATTGGCTACCGCGAAATAGGGAGGAATACCCCTGCTTGGATGGCTATTTTTCCACTGAGAAAATAGGATGAATTTCACCATAATGACATTATCTTCAGAAAGCTGACTAACAGACGACAGCATCATCAACAGGTGATCACACACACTCCATCTCTCTCTCTCTCACACACACACATACACACACATCTTTGTTTCTCTAATAACATGTTAGAAACAGCCAAAGCCATGATACTAGAAGTTCTAAAGTGATGTTTTTGAGAGTCTTGGTCGCATCATTTGTTTTGAAGCAGCAACGGCAGATTCTGATCCATGGCGTACGAAAGTAGTTCCATGCACAAATGCGTTTTGTATGACTGTACTCAGTTTTTCCCATTTTTTTTATTTTATTTACTTGTTTATTAAACTGTTGTATATAAGCAATATCACACAAGCAATAGTGCAATATGGCCCTAAATCAGCACTGCTGTGATTACCTACGGCCTCGTGCCTGCGGCCGAATCACAGCAGTGCTGATGTAGGGCCATATCGCACTCTTGCACGTGTAATATTGCTTAATTATATACGTATATCAGATATTTAAACTTTTTTGAAAAAACAAAATTATTTCAGGTCAAATGGAGTAACCTAAGGAAAACTTCATAATATTCTTTAAGATTCAAAAATATTTAAAAAAATTTAATTATTTTATAAAATATATACAAAAATATATATATTTGATAAAATATGTAAAAATATTTGTCATATATTTTATACAATAACATGTTTTTCTATTTTTTTAAATATATTATTAAATATATTTATAAAAATATGTAAACAAATATTTTTAAAAAAATTAACAATTGTATTTTAATTTTTGGTGCTTTTTTACTTGACTTTAGTGTTAAGATTGCCCTCAATCCCCCCTACTATTAAGGTTCCTTTATTTTCTAACATAATTTGTGCTGCATTGAGGTTCTTAAGTAAATAAATAAAAACATAAACACAGGATAAAATCCTTTGCCTGGTAAACCAACATTAACTGGGAGTCTAAAGACAAATAATATTTTTTAAGGCATAATCTACAATCAAATTTTTCAGTAAACTGCACAATGATGACTAAGATATTACAGACATTACAGCTTAATTTTCTGTAAAGCTGCTTTGAGAAAATGTGTGTTGTGAAATGTGCTATACAAATAAATGAAGGTTTTTTTGGTTGTCCCTAATGCTTAGCATAAGGTTTGCTTACAAATGTTCATCAAAGCCATTTAAAGGGATGCTCCTGTGCATAATGAAAATAACGACTGTTAAACCCTTCAAAAAGTAGAATAAAAGTGAAAAAGAATTGTACATTTTCAAAAGACTACCTCTGATAACATAAATGCTAAACAATAAATGGAAGTAGAATGCTTAGTGCACTGGATAAAGTGCATGGAGAGATATGAGCTTTTCATTATGGTGGATCAGTCGACTTCATCGAGCCCCCTGTGCTGCCGTTTCATCATGTAATCTAAAAGGAAATTAATAGTCATATTTTAAACAAAATCACAGCAAGGTACACCAGTCTCTTCAGCATACCTTAAATGAGATATTTATGGTCTATTTCAGCTCAATTAAAGGTGAAAATAGTTTGAAGACAAGTATTGTAGCTTCAGACAAGGATCATTTCAAGTCAAAAAACATCACTATTTCTTGTACATTAAAAATTGCTCTTCCAGAAATAAACATTCTGTCATCATTTACATTTATGTTGTTCCAAACCTGTATGATTTTTTCCGTGGAACACAAAAGGAGAAATTGTGAAGAATGTCCTGGCCACTCTTTTACTTATACTGAAAGTGAATAGAGACATTTGGTGCTGTTAAGGTCCAAAATAACCAAAAAAAAAATCACCATAAAAGTAGACTATTATGATAATTTATCTATCTTCCACTAGTCTCCTGAAGTCATTGGATAGCTTTGTGTGGAGAACAGAACAAATTTTAAGTTGTTATTCACTGAGAATCTTGCCTTCTGTTGTAGCTTGCAAATCAAATATGACACTTTTAGACACGTCACGTCAGGTTTCATGTCAATGATATTTGGTCATGAAACATGTGAGAACTAATTACGTTTAATGTCACTAATGTCAAAATTAATGGGACACGTCTAATAGCGCCATACTTGATTAAAGAGCTGTGGCAGAAAGGGAAAAATTTAAGTGAAAAATGACATACATTTTGGTCTGTTCATCACAAAAAAACGATCATGTGGACTTGGAATATAGCGCACAAGTCATATGGACCACTTTTTTATGTCATTTTGGAGCTTGACAAACCCAGTCCCTATCCACTTTCATAATAAGTAAAAGAATGGCCGGGATATTCTTCAAAATATCACCTTTCGCTTTCCCTGAAGAAAGTACTGTAAATCATTGGGGTTTAAAACGACATTAGGGTAAAATGACAGAATTTGTATTTTTGTGAGAACTTTGTGAGTGCAAGTTTTCCATCTCCCTTCAACCATAGTTTTAAATATATATAATAGTAATCAGTCAAGTATTTAGTTGTACTGTATGGTTGCTCAAGCAAGTCAAAGACAAAACTGATGTCTAGAGACAGCTATAGAGACTGAAACACATTATAAGGGCTGTGTATATGAGACTCACAGATTAAAGCATGGTGAGCTGGACGTATTGAAGTGATTGTAGGGGTTCACAGTGTTGAGAACTTTTAGGCAAATCCAGCAGAAATACTGCCTACAGGAGGAACAGGTCATCTTGTTACAGCCCTCAACCTTCTACAGAAATGGAACAGAAGAGAAGCATAAAATGCAGTTTAATGGATTAGAGCGACCAGCAGCCTGATCTCATGCAAATTACATGACTGTGGCATCATTTTCTAAAAGCGTGTTAAGTGTTCTCCCAAACAGATTAAGGCTCTATTGAGTTTTAAATCAACAAAACCGACCTCCCTACCCTAAACCTTAAACTTAACCGATAGTGTCATAAAAAACAAACGTGTCGCACAATTTGATTACACTCAAACAAGCATGTAAATGTAGTCATGTGCTATAGTAAAAGTGTTTAGATGTCATAAGATATCATTATGTGAGGAACAGCGTGAAAGTGTTTATGAACTGATAATTTACTGTTTTACATGTGATTTGTGTCCATTTACCAGGAAAATGCAGAGATACGAACAACGAGGCATGTAAAAAATAATTTTGCTACAATGTAAGTCATTCCATGAGACCAGTGATGGAAGTTTCTGCTTTGAACTCAGTGTTTACTGGATTTTTAAACCAAATGAAAAACGGATTTATTCAGGGTAATTCAGTGATATGGAAGCCCTGAACCACACTGTGAAAAAATGTAGTTTTCACAAGAAAATTTCACAAGGTGAAATGTCTTTTAGGTGTCTTTGTGCCTTCCTGAGCCTATGTCCTACAAATGTTTTTCCCTCTCCAATTTTTTTTCTCTAAAATTTTTTTTCTCTCAATTTTTTTTCCTCTCAAATTATTATTTTTTTTTCTCCTCAAGAGGCAACACCAGAACATTTTTTCCCTTGCTAGCTAACAATTTAGCATGTGGTACCACATGAATTTCCAGCCACCAGGTGCCACTATCAGTAAGATAGTAATCTTTTGCTTACAAGGTGACAGATGACAGCTTTGGTACTTGATCTGTTTGTTTTTATTGTTGTATCAGGAATGTTTTTCAAATATTGATCAAGGAAAGAAACATATATAATGTTTGAGAGTCTACTAATACGTGAGATCCCCCAATTAAATGAATATACCTCAGGTTACTATGTTTCATATGGCATTCGTTGTGAAATGTGACAACGGGAGTTTTTTCTGGTTGTTTGATGACATTAACCACCGGGAATATCGATGCTGCTATTGATATTGTGCTTTATTAATTTGTTGGCCCATGTAAATATGTGCTAGATAGATGTCTTTGACCGTTACGACACCTCTCACTCTGTTTTCAGTGCTGTACTGAATGATTCGTGTTAGAGTTGCCCAAATCAATGAACTCTTTGGAGCGGTGCGTCAGCTTCAATCACGGCACCATGTCGAGTTAAAGGAAGATGCAGAGCTGCTTGAGGAAATGGTGCACGCTTCGTGTTCAAACGTTGTCTGTCTGTCCTTGGTCTGTTAAATGAGGGGAAGCACTGAGAACTTAAATTTTATGTGGACGGCCGCTGAAAATGTTTCAATGGGGGAACCATGGCATGTTCTTTCCCTGCTGTCAGTGACCCAGTCCGAAGGAACCTGCGACCCACCAGTTGAGAAACACCGCTTTAAGAGTGTTTTGTCCAACTGCTCTAAACCGCAAGGATTTTAGTAATACAGGAGTCACAGTGGCGAAGTGGCGATTTAGTTCTCTCGTTAAAGTTCGTCAAAGTGCACGAGCACACCAACCCACGTCGATTGCTCACCTCATCTTAGTCAGTCCTGGGAAAAGAAGGCGAAGGCAAGTGAAAGAGATAAGAAACAGGAGATACCATGTGCCAGTTTCACCATGTTTGTCAACAAAGAAAATTATTAATAATAATAATAATTACAATTACAATAACAGTTAGTAATCTTTTAAAAATAACAATAATAACAGATAGACATGGAGCACGAATGTCTGGATCCCGACACAGACCGAAACCGAACCAGACAGGAAGTCAGAATCCAGACACCATGCTCCCAACATGAAACAAGACAGACCGAAGAGCGCACGGCAGGGAATTCGACCAAAACCATGTGCTCACACAAAGACAGACAATGAAACACGAGACAGACATGGGACGGTGATGCTACAGTCCTGTCAGACAAAAACCCAGACTGACAGAGTGACAGTCACCAGATATCTTCAATTGTGTAAGAACGGGTGTGCGCTTGAATGTCCATAAGGCCTTTTATTTTTTCAAAAGATGACATATCGCTATATACGACATTATATACAAAACCCACTGACAAAAACAGTGCTGTGCATGCATCGAGTTCACATCCAATGTATTTAAAAAGAGTTTACCATACACACAGTTTTTGAGAGAAAAGCAGAGGTAATAAAAATGTATAATCAATTTCGCCTCAGGGTCTATCCTAAAAAGTGTCTAGATGATGCTCTTTACGGAGTTCGTACCATTCCTCCTTCGCCCAAAAGCAATAGAAAAAACATCTCTGTGGTTTGTACAACAAACATTTCTCGACACAGCCAAGAAATTACAGAAATAATAAAAAATGGACACTTGTTTTAAAGAGCGATCCTATTTGTTCCAGTCTTTTTTACATTTTACATTTCTCGAAGTATATATGACACAAAATATAATTCCTTACTGATTTGTATGCATACAACAATTCTTCTTTGAATAATGATTATTATTTGTATATGGTTGTGATATAATAATATAATGGGTAATTTTTGTATATGTGATTTTTATGTAATCTGTGTCCTTCTCTATTTCCTGATATACATGCGTAGATTCTTGATAAATTGTCTTTGTTACTTTAGTAATATATGTGAATGCTGGTATACCATATAAAGAGGCGATAGATGTCTATAACATTTAGTAAACTTTTGTATATTTTAAGTCAATTCTATTAGGACAAATACGGTAAATACTCCCTCTTTATAAATGGAATCAGGTGTGCTATTGTTAACGGGACACTGATGACGATGTAAATCTAAAACGTTTTGTCTTTGCACTGAGCACTTGATGTATTTATACAACAATGTAAATAAACAGATCAAGTACCACAGCTGTCATCTGTCACCTTGTAAGCATAAGATTTCATGCTTATTGATAGTGGCACCTGGTGGCCGAGGCTGGTACCACATGCTAATTGTTAGCTAGCTAGCAAAAAAATAATAATAATAATAAATCTCATGTGTTGCCTCTCGAGGAGAAAAAACAATTTTGGGGAAACTGCCAATCCCCGGCATGAGTCAGATGCACTAGTGACCGAGGCTAGAGGCCGTAGATTTATAGCCTCCTTGAGAGCACGTCCTACTCCCATACTGGGGGTTCGCCGGTTAAAATCCCGCTCGAGGTGGGTCGAGTAGGACCGGTGACATAAACACAAATTCTCCCAATTCGCATGCACTATAGAAGCGGTATTTTAAACTGGGGTCCGGAAGGGGTGCTAAGGGGGCCAAGGAAAATTTAAGAGGAAAAAAGTAAAGGTCGAAAAAGGTGTATTTGTCAATACAAAGCAAATCTGTTCCATTTCTTTTAGCAATATAACAATATAATATCATAATATGTTTATAATATTCAATGTTGGGTAAGATATTCAAAAAAATAATCCACTATAAATTACTATTTACTTCCCTAAAATTGTAATTGGAATTACTGTACTTAATGAAAAGTAATTACATTACTAGTAACTTTACTTTTAAGTTGCCATCTGAAATGCTTTTTACAGTGAAGGTTTTGTTTTTCCAATCACCGAATTCAAAATAATATCTGCATTTTCTCCTTGTTTATTTTCCCATGTAAGTCATACACAGCACATTAAATATTCCCTTACAGTAGCTACGCTTACATGTACACCTACACTCAATAATCAGAGTACAAGGAATAATAAGATTACATGATTTGGGCAAATCTCTTCAATCCTGTTTACATGCTATCTTGCCATTACTTTTATTATTCAGAGAGAAATGTGATGTTTTCATGATTTTTATAAATTAATATTTATTACAAAAACAACTTGTTGCAAAACTACAACTTGGCATACAGAAAATTAGTCAGTCAGTTTGTAAGTCTTTTTGAATGATTTATAAAAGAACCACTTCATAAGAGTAATTTTCAAAAACACTGAATGAGCTGTCTGTTTTGATTCACTAAAAAGAATCGGTTCATAAGAGTCATTTGTTTTTTCGGACTACACTGGATGCGCTGTCTGTTTTGATTCACTAAAAAGAATCGGTTCATAATAGTGATGGGAAGATCGGATCATTTTACTGACTTGGATCTTTGAGTCATAATGAACGAAACTTTATTCAAGTCATTTCGTTCATTTGAGCAGAATTAAATTAAAATGTTACATTTTCAATAGTCAATTCCCCCCCCAACACGTCTACATACGCAAACTTTGATTATAGTCCCAATAAGGAAAAATTTATAATGCAGCCAAGGACAAATTATTGAGAAACAGAAAGATTAGTTCACCTCTGGAGTGAGTCTTCTTGTCCAAGACATTCGTTCTTTTGTCACGTGACAGCCGTATACGCTTATATGGCTGTCACGTGACAAAAGAATGAACGACTCGGACCAAAAGAGTTGAAAGGTGAACTAATCATCTCTGTTTCCTGTACAGCGCCTATGCGGTTTTCATGTAACAAATGAACAGAGGCCAACACAAAATGAACAAATCACTCTCTGAGACTACTTGTTCAAAATGAACGAATTGTTCATGAACGACCCATCAATAGTTCATAAGAGTTTTGTTTGTGAATCGGTATACATGCACATGCACTTGTGTTCCGCCCGCGAGGACAAACTCATTTCACAGATGTGTTTCCTTGCCATCATTTTTCGGTATATGGTCTTTTTATCTCACCAACAATCAATTTAGACTGCAAATGGACATTTAGAACTCGAGCGAGGTTTCTTTTGCTGTGAGGCTCTAGATTCTGCAGCGGGGGAACAACACTGCTGGAAAACGGTGCAAGGAACTTCCATTTCACGAGAAGCCGAGGAGCGCAGCTTTTATGTTTCGCGAAGTTTACCCACCTGTGCTCATGCGTACCATCATCCGTATGCAGCACTGGCGCAGGCGTACTTTGGTCAGAGTGGAAGAATTGCGATTAAAGCGTTTACATGCCTGAATAAAGCGATTAAAATAGGAGTACTCCACATATCTAGTATTCTGTTAAAATGAGCTACAGTTTAATTGCAGTACTGCCTTAATCGCATTATGAGGGTGCATGTTAACCTGGTCAGTCAGTAACTGTCATCTGATTACAAGAATTTAAAATTAGTTTAAAACAACTTTTAAACTACTTTTTTTAAACTAAAAATTACTTTTAAAAGTAATTAGATTACAGTAATTGATAACTTTGTAATCAGATTTGTAAACCTAACACAGATAATATTTTTCTCACACTCTATAAATGGATCTTATACAACCCCAATTCCAAAAATGTTGGGACAGTATGAAAAATGCTAATAAAAACAAAAATGAGTGATTTGTAAATTATATTCACCCTTTGCTACATTGAAAGCACTACAACTACACATTAAATGATGTTTTACCTTGAATTTCACTGTTTGTTTGTTTTTAGGTACAGTAATTTTAAATCAGATGATTGCAACACACTCCAGAAAAAGCTGAGACAGGGGCAATTTAAGACTAATAACAAGCCACCTCCCCCATCACAGCAGGGGCCTGGTCCTCTCCACAGCTGCTTACCTCAAAGCCCCCCCCCCCCCCCCCACAATGATGATTCTCTTCATCATGGAGAGAGACGTAAACAGACTATTCAAGAGACAGAACCCCCGCAAAGCAGCCGGGCTAGACTCTGTCTCTCCATCTACCTTGAAGCACTGTGCTGATCAGCTGTCTCCAGTGTTCACAGATATCTTTAACACCTCACTGGGACATGCCATGTGCCAGCCTGCTTCAAGTCCTCCATAATCATCCCCGTCCCCCAAAAAAACAAGGACCACAGGACTTATTGACTTCAGACCTGTCGCCCTGACCTCTGTGGTAATGAAGTCATTTGAGCATCTTGTGCTGTCCCACCTCAAAGCCATCACTGATCCTCTCCTGGACCCCCTGCAGTTCGCCTACAGAGCTAACAGTTCAGTAGACGATGCAGTTAACATGGCCCTCCACTTCATCTTCCAGCACCTGGACTCCTCAGGAACTTACACCAGGATATTGTTTGTGGATTTTAGCTCCGCATTCAACACCATCATCCCGGCTCTGCTGCAGGACAAGCTCTCCCAGCTGAGTGTCCCTGACTCCATATGCAGGTGGATCACAGACTTCCTGACTAATAGGAGGCAGCACGTGAGGCTAGGAAAACATGTCTCTGACTCCTGGACAATCAGCACTGGTTTCCCTCAAGGCTGTGTTCTTTCCCCTCTACTTTTCTCCCTGTATACTAACAGCTGCACCTCCAGTCACCAGTCTGTCAAGCTCCTGAAGTCTGCGTATGACACCACCCTCATTGGGCTCATCTCTGGTGGGGATGAGTCTGCCTACAGGCAGGAGATTGATCATCTGGTGACCTGGTGCAGTCAGAACAACTTGGAGCTCAATGCTGTGAAGACAGTGGAGATGGTCGTAGATTTCAGGAAGAACACAGGCCCACCCACCCCCATCATCCTGTGTGACTCTCCAGTTGACACTGTGGAGTCCTTCCGCTTCCTGGGAACCATCATCTCCCAGGACCTCAAGTGGGAGCTGAACATCAGCTCTCTAATTAAAAAAGCACAGCAGAGGATGTACTTCCTGTGGCAGTTGAAGAAGTTCAACCTGCCGAAGACAATGATGGTGCACTTCTACACCTCCATCATTGAGTCCATCCTCACCTCCTCCATCTCCATCTGGTACACTGCTGCCACTGCCAAGGACAAAAGCAGAGTGCAGTGTGTCATTCGTTCTGCTGAGAAGGTGATTGGCTGCAGTCTGCCATCTCTCCAGGACCTGTATGCCTCCAGGACCCTGAGGCGGGCAGAAAAGATTGTGGCCGACCCCTCCCACCCAGGACATAATCTCTTTGAGACATTCCCCTCTGGCAGGAGGCTACGGCCTATCAGGACCAAAACCTCATGTCACAGGAACAGTTTCTTCCTGTCTGCAGCTGGCCTCATAAACAAGGCCTAGGACCCCCCTGACACAGTCTCTTATCCCACCTCCATAGACACTACATGTTACATTAACATAGTTTCCACATCTGTCTTGCGTCAACTTAAAGAATATTTATCTGGTCTATTGCACTTTTTATTATACCCAAACTGTGAACTATTCTGTGAACAATGAACATTTGCACATTCTATGGTTCATATTCTGCACATATTTTGCACATCCCTGCACAACTGCATATATTTTGCACAACTGTACAGCTCCTTTATTAAAACCAGTCAGTTTATTTTTTCTCTCTATATTGTATCTTGAATATAGTTTATTATTTATCTTACTATGTTTATTGTTTATTGTTATTGTATGCATCAAACACCAAGGCAAATTCCTTGTATGTGAAAACTTACTTGGCAATCAAGTCAATTCTGATTCTGATTCTGAATTTGACGAGATGAAATAACAAGGTGATGTGAAACAGTAGAGGTGAGGCAATCGTGTCATAGTATATAAGGAGCCTCCAAAAACAGCCTAGTCCTTAAAGAGAAAAAATCATTCGAGACTTGTCAATTTGCCAACAGATACTTCAGCAAATAATCCAGCACTTTGAGAACAATGTTCCCCAAAGACAAATTGGAAGGATTTTGGGCATTTCATCCTATACAGTGCACAATATAGTTAAAAGATTCAAGGAATCTGGTCAAATCTCAGTGCGTAATGGGCAAGACGGAAACCACTTCTGAATGTGCGGGATCCCTGATCTCTCAGACATCACTGTCTTAAAAAAAAACATCATTTACTGTATCTGTAATGGATATCATGAACATGGGCTTGGGATAACTTTAGTATAGCTTTGTTAGTCAACACCACTTGCCGCTGCATCCACAGATGCAAGTTAAGACTTTACTAAGCAAAGCAGAAGCCATACATCAACACTGTCCAGAAGCGCTGCCGACTTCTCTGGGCTCGTTCTCATCTTAGATGGAAAGTAGAACAGTGGAACTGTGTTTTTTGGTCCACATTTCAAATAGTTTTTGAAAAACACAGCCGTTGTGTTCTCCGGACCAAAGAGGAAAAGGACCATCCAAGCTGTTATCAACGTCAGGTCCAAAAGCCAGTGTCTGTATGGGCCAGGGGTGTGTCAGCGCCCATGGCATAGGTAACTCACACATCTGAGAACACCATGAATGCAGACAGATATATATACAAATTTTGGAGCAACATATACTGCCATCCAGCACAGTCTTTTCCAGTGATGTCCCGGAATTTTCTGCAGGACAACTTCAAACCACATACTGCCCGGATTACAAGTGCATGGCTGTGTAATCAGAGAGTGTGGGTGTTTGATTGGCCTGCCTGCTGTTCTGACCATCTCCAATTGAGAATGTGTGGTGCATTATTAATCACACCATCCGGCAACGAATACCCCGTACAATTGTGCAACTGAAGACCTACATAATGGATGAATGGGGGAAAATTCCACTGTCTAAACTTAACAAACTTGTGTCTTCAGTGCCTAAATGCTTAATAAGTGTTATTAGAAGAAATGGTAATGTTTCACAGTGGTAAATACCCGACTGTCCCAACTTTTTTGGAGTGTGTTGGAATCATCTGATTTGAAATTACTGTACATTAAAAAAACAAAAAACAAATTCAGGGTAAAACATCATATAATGTGCAGTTGTAGTGCTTTTAATATAGCAAAGGGTGAATATAATTTACAAATCACTTCTTTTTGTTTTATTAGCATTTTTTATACTGTCCCAACTTTTTCGGAATTGGGGTTGTACATGAAAATGCATTGCTGCCTTTATGTTTTAGGAAAGGAGTCCCTTACAAGGGAATCATAATATTTGGGGGTACTTGGCATCAAAAAGTTTTTTAAAAAACCATGCTCTACAGCATCAATGCATGAGCACAAATAAAGGTTGTATGCCTGCTTTTCACTTAGTGTAAGTATAATAACATTTTCACATCATTGTTCGTCACATTCTTCATGTAGGATCAAATCCATGGAATTTAGAATAAAATCTCGTCAGACTGTACCTAATTCATGTCATATGTATTTTCTGGGTCAATTATTCTTCGCTATTTCATTCCACACAAGGAAAAAAAGAATCCTTTATTTGAAAGCTTTTCTGAGAATCTACCCAAAGACCACACCGGCTTTGACCAACACAAATGAGATTGTTGTGTGCAGTACTGTGGCAGTGGGTGCTGACCTGTATGTTAGCGCCACAGGAGGGACACTGCTTGCAGTTATTCTTCACATACTTTTCACTCAAAGCCTCATTCTTCGCTCTCTTAAAGATCTTCTTCTTGTATTCCCTGTTAAGTTGCTTCTTCTCTGCTGCACTTGCAGCTTGGTACTCTTCCTGCAACCTGAGAATCTCATCTGTTAAAGAAAAGCAGACCTATAAACTGTGCAGAGAGAAATAAGAGTGTCTTTTTATAGACAGCAAGGTGCAATAGATCATTAACAATAATATAATTTTCTTCAGGCTACATAATAATGTACCTTAATATTATACTGCATCAAGCTGTTCTCAAACTTTTCAGACCTCCGATCAAATCAGATCATCAAAGTACCAGCTAGTCAGCACCTTACAAAAGCTGTAGAAAATATCCATGACCAATGTAGCCGGTACGGATTTTATTTTATTGTTTTGTTTTATTTTGTTTTATTTTATTTGCCAACACAGTTTCATGAATATAGCCATTTTCCCTATAAATATTAACGCATCAAGGCAAAATTCAACTCAGCCAAAAACAAGCAGCTATCACCCGGTGACACTTTACAATTAGGTTGTATTTAGTGGTCTTTTTAGTGTTTAATGGTCAATGCTGATGCCGATATCCAGGGAACAGGGTGGCCGATACAATGCCGATATATCACACAATTTAATATAGTATATAACAAACATAAAATTGCTAAAAAATAATAATAAACTCTTATTTAGCACTATATTTACTCAATTTCACACAAAACTAAAACATAACATTGTATTTTAAATGGTAGATAGCAGTTTCTTCAGATTTCTGTTTAGTCATAAAATTTTATTAATTTATTTGCACATGAAGAAATTGTTAATATAATAGGAAAAAGGAAATAACAGTACACACAGTAGTCCAGCAACCATGGATGGCATGTCCACGTTAGCAGTCGCATTTACTCAAAAAATATCGAATCAAACTAATTGTACATACAGTACACAGTGAATAAGATATTTGCTTATAGCACACGTGAAGCGCTTTTATCTTGGCCTGCATCTGAAAACGTAGACAGCTGACTTGCTACCTTGCTGTTTTGAATGAATGGTACTCTTAAGGAAACTGGTCTCCAAACAGTTTGAAAAGCAACTTATTTTCATCGTACCCCCGTATACAGCCTCCGGAGGCAGCCTTTTCCAGCCTTTTCCTGGTTAAATGACACTGTGTTGCACACTGGTCTATTTTTGTAGTAACACGATGGCACGTAACAACAAAACGAACCGTGACTGGTCGTTTACACGTCTCAGGCACTTCACATGCAAGCAGGCGATTTTTGGCACCCTCCAGAAAAACAAATCAGCCAAACTGGAAAATTTATCGGCCAATGCCGATAATTATAATTATTATTTTTTATTTTATCTCCATTTCTCCCAGTTTGGAATGCCCAATTCCCACTACTTAGTAGGTCCTCGTGGTGGCGTGATTACTCACCTAAATCCGGGTGGCGGAGGACAAGTCTCAGTTGCCTCAACTTCTGAGACAGTCAATCCACGCATCTTATCACATGGCTCGCTGTGCATGACACCGTGGAGACTCGCAGCATGTGGAGGCTCATGCTACTCTCCGCGATACACGCGCTACTTACCACGTGCCCCATTGAGAGCGAGAAGCCCTAATTACTACCATGAGGAGGTTACCCCATGTGACTCTACCCTCCTTAGCAACCGGGTCAATTTGGTTGCTTAGACTCCTGGCTGGAGTCACTCAGCACACCCTGGATTCGAACTTGTGACTCCAGGGGTGGTATTCAGCGTCAGTACTCGATGAGCTACCCAGGCCCCCCTTCCATTCACCACCATTGTTTTCTCCCGCTGATGGTCACAATTATGGCAACTGAGACTTGTTCTCCACCACCCGGATTGAGGTGAGTAACCACGCCACCACGAGGACCTAGTTAGTAGTAGGAATTGGGCATTCCAAAAATTGGGGAGAAAAGGGGATAAAAAAAAAAAAACAACAAAAAAAAAAAACAATGGCGGTGAATGGAGGAACACCTATAAAACTATATCAAGAAAAACAAAAAAAAATGCTTTTGATCCATGCCAAGTCCCAGCAAAAGTGTATTCAAGTCTGAGGTCTGCACAAATATTGCCAAATTTGACTTTTGCGGACATTTAAATATATTTTAACAACGATTGATCTCCATACGGAGGTGAGTCTGATGTGTGACCCGCGAGTACACACATCTACCGGTACATCACTGTAAACATCTCTCATTTAGAACTTACAAATGTTTGTTTTTCTGCTCAGATTTGGTCACAATATTACAAAACGTCTGAGATGATCCCCTCTGTATGAATGTAAGAGCTGCTCTTAACTCAGAATACACAGAAATCAACCGAGGCATATTAGTGAATATCAAATATGTTTATATTGTCTGGTGGTGTGAATAAAGTCTGCGCTTCACAATCTTATGATGTGTTTTGTTGACTAACATTAATATATACACGTTAAATATGTACTATATATTCACATTCTAGTGTTTTTTTATTTATTACAAAGTGTTACTTGACATACATACCTTTATGCAGTCTGGGTGTTATGAATAACATCGTCCTATGTGCATTTCCAGTTTAATTGTATCAGAACCGATGATGTTATAAATATAACTGAGATGTGTACAGATAACTGACATGTCTGAATAAATGAGCAAAAGACTCACAAGTGCTCTTCCCCTTCATCGCTGCTTGACTTTGGTGAAATAAATCTGTGTCATTTAAAAGATAAAACTTTATTGAAAGAAAAATTACATTTTGGTTCTGGTAATTAAACAGCAGTCACCTTTTTTTTAAAAGATTTATAAATAGCAACATAACTTTCACTGACTTTTGCCATATCCCGTAGCACAGCACAATGAAGAAATATGGAATTTTGGTCACAAACATGGGGGCGCAGTCATATAGTGATGTCACATGAATCAGGTCAACAGTCCACGTATGTGGTCATTGTGTTTAACAGCGTGCCGTTTCGTGATAAATCGTTCAAATTTTAAAAATGTCATATATCAATATCATGTGGTCAGTAGTGAATGATCAATCTCCGGTCGCTGCCATGTCAGTTGACATCAAAAAGGCTTTTGATATGGTAGAATGGGATTATCTTTTTAAGATTTTGGAAAAGTACGGGTTCAGGAATACTTTTATGGGTTGGATTAAGTTACTTTATAGACACCCGGTAGCGGCGGTACAAACAAATGGATTAATTTCAGATTATTTTATTCTGGATGGGGGCACCCGGCAGGGTTGCCCTCTTTCCCCATTATTGTTCTGTCTTGCCCTGGAACCATTAGCAGCCGTGATAAGAAAGGAGGATGATTATCCAGGGTGGTGCATACGTTTTTGCTTTATGCAGATGATATTTTGTTATTCATCTCCAACCATACTAGATCTATGCCTTGCCTCCACAGAATTATTAATTCCTTTTCTAAATTCTCGGGATACAGAGTCAGTTGGTCTAAATCCGAAGCTTTGGCTCTGACAGTGTACTGCCCGGTAACGGCTTTTCAGCCGGGCGCCTTCCAGTGGCCCAAACAGAGCATTAAGTATTTGGGTATTTTATTCCCAGCAAATTTGAGTGATTTTGTTAGAGTTAATTTTGACTCTTTAATAAAAAGGTTTTCGAGCAATGTGGGCAGGTGGGCTTCATTATATTTCTCTATGATTGGGAAAGTTAATGTTATTAAAATGAATTGTATTCCAAAATTCAACTACCTGCTTCAGTCTCTCCCTATAGATGTCCCCCTCTCTTATTTCAAACAATTTGATAGCATGGTGAAGACCTTCATTTGGAATGGTAAACGTCCCAGATTACATTTCAGTAAATTGCATAGGCCGATTGACAATGGTGGGCTAGGTCTACCCAAGATTTTGTTTTATTATTATGCATTCGGCCTCAGACATTTGGCTCATTGGTCGCTTCCACCTGAGAGAGCCCCTCCCTGGTTCGGTACTGAACAGGAAGTTCTTTCCCCTATTTTGCCATTGCAAAGTCTTTCTATCAAACTAATCTGAGAAGTTAAGTTACACCCCGTTATCTCGCATTTACACTCGGTATGGACTAAAGTGTCCAGAGTGTTTAATTTGGACATTTATTTAAATGTTGCCTCGAGCATATGGCTGAACCCAAAATTATGTATTAATAAATCCCCTTTCAGCTGGTCAAAGAGGATTGTGAGGGAGGTTAATACACTCAGTGACCTATATGAGAGTGGAGTGTTGGTATCCTTTGAAAATTTGGTTTAACATTTTGGGATTCCCAGATCTCAGTTCTTTTGTTATTTACAGCTGCGCCACCTGCTCTGTACTATTTTTGGGAGTAGCACACACCCCCCTAAAGTGGAAGGTGCTCTGGGAGAGGTGATTACCGCTTTTGGAAAAGGTCATGAGGCATCAGTGTATTACTCCCTGCTAATTCAGAGTATGGGGGATGGAGCTTTAACTTTATCAAGAGATTATGGGAGAAAGATTTAAACTTGGTATTAGAGGAGGAAGTGTGGGCTAGGATTCTAAAAAACTTAAAGTCTGTATCTGGAGATGCAAGGGTGCACCTTATGCAATTCAAGATTTTACATAGATCCTATTGGACCCCCTCTAGATTGTATAGGCTTGGTCTTAAAGACACACCCACCTGCTGGCGATGCCAATCAGAAGATGGAGACACAACCCATGTTTTTTGGTGGTGTGTTAAGATCCAAGAATTTTGGTTGAAGGTTCAGAGTTTTATGTGTGACGTATTGGGCACTCAAATTACATTTTGCCCCAGACTCTATATTTTAGGTGATGGGGCGGTCATCAATATAGGGGATAAACACATAAAAAATTGGGTTCTGACAAGTGTTATGATCGGCAGACAGATGGTTTTAAGGGGATAGAAGTCGGCTGGAGCACGGGTTAAATGATGATTCTGTGTATATATGTTTTGCTTTTCTTAGTTATCTGTATGAATCAATAAAAAAATATTAATCGGAAATAAAATGTCATATCGGATGAAAACAGAGATTCTAATCTTTTGACTCTAACAGGTTTCAATGTAAAAACTTAATGAGGTTTATTACTAGATGTAGTTTTGTTGGTGTTTCTCCCAAAGACAAACTCAGCTGAGATCAACGCCAAGTTGTTTGGTCACATGACTCTGTACGTCGAAAGTTTAACACTTAATACTGACAGCCCAGATTCTCCTGAACTGAGATCAGTCAGTTTAAATGAAATTAAATTATGCGTTGCATTTAGCGAAGCCAAAATACAACATCCACGCATGTGGAAGCAGGGCCGCACAAGGTTAAACACCACTAGTAAAAACCAAAGTATCACATATGAGAGTAGTGCAGAGAGCGAGTTGTGCTTGATGTTTTGGCTTCTTTTGGAACTATTGTCGCTGGCGGGAAAGAAATGTACGAAATAACTGGCCAATTGTTGTCTGAAGCGGATGGTATTCAATATTATTTACTTGTTTGTTGAACTGTTGTATAAAAGCAATTTTAATAAAAAATAATTATATTAAGAAAAACATTTCATAAAAAGACATTTGTTAGGTCAAATTATTATATATTGTTCACACAATATAGTATTGTTGTATTCGTGCACACTTTTTCGGCTAATATTGCCCTCAATCCCTTGCTTGATGGAAGAGAAATTTGACGGTTTGCTATACAGAACAACAGTTGTGAAAAGTGAAAAACTACAAACATGGAGGTGAGACAGACGGTGCTTCATCAGTTCTTAAATGTTGTAACAACTTGAAATGAAGAATGTCTTGTCATGATATCTCTAAAAAGATGATTGACGGGTTGGTGTACAGTGACAGGATGCAAGTAACTATGGGGTCTGTGGTTTCAAGACACAATTTTAATTACGTTATAGTATGACCCAATACTTGCATATTTGTTTTGCTGCAAACTCAAAAGAATGAATTTTTTCATCACGAAAAGAGTACAGACTAGGGTGTAGTAGTAGGTAGATTAATTAGGATGCAGCACATGACACAAGTTGGTTGAAAGTAACTATAACATGGCCTGGAAAAGTGAAACTAGTTCTGAGAAAAGGTCAAACTTAATTTGTTTGAAGAGGCTGCTTGGATTGATATTTTGATATTTAATACAATAAAATTAATATTCTTATAAGTGTCCAAAAGTGTACTTGTTGCGGTCACAGTACATGTTTAGTATCGTAATTTCCAAGAGTCGTAATGAGTAACAACTTGGAGCACTCCACTCACAACCAGTGATTTAGAGGGTCAATTTATGAGGCAATACATAAAGCATGTGCTGTAGTATTTAATAAATAGTCACAACTGAACAGGTGTTTAAGAAGGGACACTTCACTTACCCTCTTTGCAAATGGAGAGGCCATGGTAGGTTTGCTTGCATTTAGTGCAGAAGGCGTAACGGCAAGAGGGGCAGATGCCCATGGTGGAGTCAGGCTCCACCATCACAGCCATGCAGCAAGTCTTGCGAGGACAGTACACCACATCTGCCATTCGGTCCAGACTTGATTGAAGGAGGAGGCGTTCATAGCGGGCAAACTCGTCTTCTCCCACCAGAAGTTTCACCTATTTTTGAAGCAAACTGGGTTGCAACTGTATTCATGGCTCACAATATGGCAAAAACACACAAGAAAAGAGTCTCTCTCTCGATAAGTACCTGTGTTGGAGTGGCTATGGATGTACACTTTGGTTCAGGGCAGTTAAGGCAATGGACATTGCCGTCTCTGATCTGGATCTCAAAGTATTCCTTCATGCAGGTCTTGCAGTAGACATGCTGACACTCTTTGAAGAGCAAACAGTTTGAGCCCAGCTTCTCAGAGAAGCAGATCCCACAACAGAAGACCTTCCCATCAAACACCTTCTGCTTCTGAGCTTCATTAAAATCCAGCAGCTGCTTTAGGATGTCCGTATGAGGGTCGACTACTTGAACAGCTCGTTGGTCCAACTCTTGCAGTTTATCTCCATCAGCATCTACTGCTTGCTTCTGGCCAGATTCACACTGAAGCTTGTCACCAATGCTTTGGATCTCCAGTGGAGACTGGATGCCCAAGAATTCCAGAGTCTCTTCCTTTAGGAACTGGGACCAGGAAAAAAGAACAACATTGCCCCGGTTCTCCTCCCAAAGCTCGTCCAGTCTCTTGCAAAGAGCAGTGATCTTTAGAGACAGAAGATAAGCCAGTGAGCATTGATTACCTTACTGGTTCTGACAATACCACACAGATCAGAAATACAAGCAGACAATGACTTAAATTGGCTGTTTTCCACCATCAGGCCAGAGGTTCTTCTGAGGAGGGTTCCCAACTTTTTGCCACATGAATAGGGGGAGCATTTTGATCGCTTCAGGATGGGGGCAAGCATTTCACCCTGACTCCCTTGAGCATTTTCCTGCTTTAGTTCTGGACATTTCAACATCCGTCCGTTCTGGGGGTCCATACACTGCTAAAATACAGGACAATAAGTGTCCAGCAGGGGAAGTCTTACACCAAAATATTGGATGTTCAAAACAGGATGATTACAAACCGTTCCACACATGGATTTCTCAGCACGGTTAGCTAACCGTACTCAGGACAGGAGAACCGTGCTGGATGAATGGCTTAAGTGACAATGCAACTGCCGGTTAGTCAATTGTCAGTTGTTAAAGTAACTTCTGATTTTGCATCAGGGTTATTCCATGTCAACTTAACCAGAGGTCCCAAGCTCAAAGTTTTGTTTTAGATCAATTTTTTACTGGTGAAAGATAAACATAAATGATTATGAAATCCAGAATATTAAATGCAGTGGATCAATATTTACTGCGTAATCCATTATTTTGTAAGGAGGGTTAAAATTACAATTTTTAAAATTACAAGTGATTTGATTTTGGAGCAAAATTTGGCAGCGTAATTATTTAATTTTTACACAGGGATGGGTTGGTCTATTACCCAAATCACTTGACTTAAGCACCCCTTCTTGCATTATATGCCAATGGTGTGAGTCCAAAAATGGGAAAAAAACACTTTTTACCCCCAAAGTTGAAGTGTCTATAACTCAAAAAATTTTAAAGATATCTTAATATCCTTTAGGATTTCGGTTCAGAACAAACTTTACTTTTTGCATCTTCATTTTTTAAGGCCCTATATGTTTAAATATAAGAGATATGGACCTCTCAATGTGGCTTCCAGCGTAAATTGATTAAATTTTACCCATTTTCAATTGTCGAAAATCACATGTGGGTCACATGATATGAAGCTAGTTTTTCTTGTCCAACAAAACAAAGTACAAATATTACTGGAACTAGTTATGTACCTTTATTCATTTACATAAAATCAGTAATGTCAAAATCTCAATTTTGGGGACTCCAAAAATACACTGATGAGCCAAAACATTATGACCACCTGCCTAATATGCTGTTGGTCTTCCTCGTGCCACCAAAACAGCGCCAAACTGCTGAGGCATGGAATCTACAAGACCCCTGAAGGTGTCCTGTGGTATCTGGCACCAAGACATTAGCAGCAGATCCTTCAAGCTCTGTAAGTTGCGAGGTGGAGCCAACGTGGATCGGACTTGTCGGTCCAGCACATCCCACAAATTTGGAGGCCAGGGCAACACCATGAACTCTTCATCATGTTCCACAAACCATTCCTAAACAATGTGTGCAGTGTGGCAGGGCGCATTATCCTGCTAAAAGAGGCCACTGCCGTCAGGGAATACTATTGCTATGAAGGGGTGTACCTGGTCTGCAATAATGTTAAGGTAGGTGGCACATGTCAAATTGACATCCACATGAATGGCCAGACCCAGGGTTTCCCAGCAGAACATTGCCCAGAGCATCACACTCCCTCCACCAACTTGTCATCTTCCCACAATGCATCCTGGTGCCATCACTTCCCCAAGTAAATGGCGCACACGTACACGGCCATCCACGTGATGTAAAAGAAAATGGGACTCATTGGACCAGGTGACCTTCTTCCACTGCTCCAAGGTCCAGTTCTGACACACGCATTCCCATTGTAGGCACTTTCGACGGTGGACAGGGTTCATCATGTGCTCTCTGACCGGTCTGTGTCTATGCATCCCCATATGCTGCAGGGTGCGATGCATTGTGTTTTGTGACACATTCCTCCCGTAACCATCATTAAAATTTTCTGTGACTTGTGCCACAGTAGACCTTCTGTCGATTAAGACCAGATGGGATAGCCTCGTGCATCGATGAGCCTTGGGCGCCCAACACCCTGTCGCCGGTTTGTGGTTTGTCCCTCCTCGGACCACTGTCGGTAGGTACTCACCACTGCTGACCGGGAGCACCCCACATGCCTTGCTGTTTCAGAGATGCTCTGACCCAATTGTCAGGCAATAACAATTTGGCCCTTTTCAAAGTCGCTCAGGTCTTCACTCCTGCCCATTTCTGCTGCATTCAACACATTGACTATGAGAACTGGTTGTTCGCTTACCAGCTAATATACACAGACCTTGATATGTGGCCTTGTTAGGAGATGATCAACGTTATTCGCCTTGCCTGTGAGTGGTCATAATGTTTTGGCTCATCAGTGTACACCATTATTATGAATTAGCGACATGTGGCTCTTCAGTGCAATACCTACTGTATCTAGTTTTATGATTTCAGAGATGTACATCTGCAAAGCTCTGGAATGCATTATTGGGGGTCCAAACACCAAAGGTTCTGAAACTCTACTGTATTTGTACTGATTTTTTTTATTAAACTTTGTCTACCTTTAAAGTTTCTGGGTGTCAGAGGCCGTAAATCATAGAGATGGAAAAAGAAACTGTAACTGTTTCATCAAGTTTGGATCGAAAAAGAAAAGTATGATTCACCAATGGCTACCATTGGGCCTGATTATGGAAATGCACTAATTGAATAAAGAATAATACTACTATAAATAAGACATACCTGGACTCTTGTGAGCCATTTGGAGCTTAGAGTAAAGACTGGAGCTGATGATGAAGGGTAATCAGCAGGGAGTTCAAAACTCAGAACCAAGGGGGGTAGAAATGATATACCACACTCTACACATGCCTGCCCTGTAAAATATATGCACAGACCATAACCTCATAACGATTATCGGAAATCTGCTAGTACTTGGTTTGAATACCTACTTATGTTATCTCACCCTTTTTTATCCCCTTTTCTCCCAATTTGGAATGCCCAATTCCCACTACTTAGTAGGTCCTCGTGGTGGAGCGGTTACTCAACTCAATCCGGGTGGCGGAGGATAAGTCTCAGTTGCCTCTGTCTGAGACCGTCAATCCACGCATCTTATCACATGGCTCGCTGTGCATGACACCACGGAGACTCCGCATATGGAGGCTCATGCTACTTACCACCCACCCCATTGAGAGCGAGAACCACTAATCGCGACCATGAGGAGGTTACCCTATGTGACTCTACCCTCCCTAGCAACCGGGCCAATTTGGTTGCTTAGGAGACCTGGCTGGAGTCACTCAGCATACCCTGGATTCGAACTCATGACTCCAGGGGTGGTAATCAGTGTCAATAAATGTTATCTCACCCTTGACTATCAGTTCGAAGTTTGGAGGAAGTTCAAGGCACAGATGGATCTCGCCCTCCTGTCCTGATTCTGCCCTGCGAAACTCTTCTTCATCATATATGCTCTCTAGAGCCAGCAGTTCATCTTCTTGGGCTTCCTGGTTGTTGGACATTTCAGCATTCCTAAAATCAATTGTTAAATTTCACCAATGGATTAATATACTGGACTATTAAAGGAATAGTTCACCAAAAATGATAATCAAAAGTCATCATTTACTCATGTTGTTCCAACCTGTATGACTTTCTCTCTTTCATGGAACATTCTTCCGAAGACATAGGATAGCTTTTAATTGATTTCAAATTTAACTAATTATTTTCCAATAACCTTAACATCACCTTAGCTCTCCTTGGCCTGTTCATAAGAGAAGTAATGATGTATGATTTGTGAACAAATCATTTTATGAGTCAGATCTTTTCAGTTAATAAATCGGTTGATCCAGTTCACAAAACCGGCCTTTGTTCATGAATTGGACTAAATTGGTTCTCGAGTTCTCTGACCTAGTGATCCAGTTGCAGCAGTTCTTGTGTTGAAAGGGAAGATTTTAAAGGTGCTGTAAATGATTTTAGCCATTCTGGAACTTCCTCGAGACTGAGCCGTTGAACTGGACATGCCCCTTCTTTTCAAAACACCACCCTCAAAAGATAGCGTTGAGATCGTCAATGATTGTCTAAATGCTCTGCTTCAACTACTACACTATGAGAATGGGCAAAATGACTGACAGGCAGAAAGCAAATCAAAGTCCTCTGATTGGCTGATCAAAGAATGTGTCAGAGGGCCGTGGGCACATATTTGTTTGCTGTTTACAGAATAAAACTGTCACAGAGACCACTGAGATATCTCAGAACACTTATTCAGTAATATCATTCAGTGAGATCAAACATTTTCTGCATACCATACCATACCAAAAAAAAAAGAAAAAAAAAAAAAATGCTTAAAGCACCAAGTGAATAACCACTTTAATTTAATCTGTTCCTCACTCAAAGTTCATCATACAGTGCATTCAGAAAGTATTCAGGACCCTTCATTTTTTCACATTTTGTTATAATGCAGCCTTATGGTAAAATGCTTTAAAAAAAATTCACATCAATCTACACTCCATACCCCATAATGACAAAGCAAAAACCTGATTTTTGCTAACTTTGTAAATTTATTTAAAAGAAAAAACTGAAATATCACATTGAGATAAGTATTCAGACCCTTTGCTATGACACTTGAAATTTAGCTCAGGTGCACCCCATTTCTCTGGATTATCTTTGAGATGTTTCTACACTTTGATTGGAGTCCACTTGTGGCTAATTTAATTGCTTGGACATGATTTTTAAAGGCACACACCTATCTATATAAGGTCTCACAGCTGAAAATGCATATCAGAGCAAAAACCAAGCCATGAGGTCAAAGGAACTGCCTGCAAAGCTCAGAGACAGGATTGTGTCGAGGCATAGATCTGGGGAAAACTACAAACAAATTTCAGCTGCATTGAAGGTTCCCAAGAGCACAGTGGCCTCCATAATACTTAAATGGAAGAAGTTTGGAACAACCAGGACTCTTCCTAGAGCTGGCTCCCCTGGCCAAACTGAGCAGTCGGGGGAGAAGGGCTTTGGTAAGAGAGGTGACCAAGAACCTGATGGTCACTCTGGTTGAGCTCCAGAGATCATGTGTGAAGATTGGAGAAACTTGCAGAAGGACAAACACCAATGCAACACTCCATCGATCTGGGCTTTATGGCAAAGTGGCCAGACAGAAGCGTCTCCTCAGTGCAAGACATGCAAAAAAGCACCTAAAAGACTCTCAGACTGTGAGAAACAAGATTCTCTGGTCTGATGAAATGAAGATTGAACTGTTTGGCCTCAATTCCAAGCATCATATCTGGAGGAAACCAGGCACCGCTTATCACCTGCGCAATAAAATCCCAACGGTGAAGCACACCCCATCATGCTGTGGGGGTGTTTTTCAGTGGCAGGTACTGGGGGACTGGTCAGGTTTGAAGGAAAGCTGAACGCAGCAAAATAAAGAGATATACTTAATGAAAACCTGGTCCAGAGCGCTCAGGACCTCAGACTGGGCCGAAGGTTCACCTTCCAGGACAATGAGTCCTGGTGTGTCTTTAAGACCAAGCCTATACAATCTAGAGGGGGTCCAATAGAATCTATGTAGCATCTCTAGATACAGACTTGACCTTTATTAGAATCCTAGCCTACACTCCTTCCTCTAATACCAAGTTTACATCGTTCTCCCATAATCTCTTGATAGAAGTTAAAACTCCGTCCCCCAGACACTGAATTAACAGGGAGTAATACACTGATGCCTCATTACCTTTTCAAAAAGCAGTAATCACCTCTCCCAGGGTATCTGCTGCTTTAGGGGGGTGTGTGCTACTCCCAAAAATAGTACAGAGCAGGTGGCGCAGCTGTAAATACCTACAGAACTGAGATCTGTGAATCCCAAAATGTTGAATCAAATTTTCAAAGGATCTCAACATTCCACTCTCATATAGGTCACCGAGTGTAGTAACCCCCCTCACAATCCACTCTGACCAGCAGAAAGGCGACTTATTAATACATAATTTGGGGTTCAGCCATATGCTCGAGGCAACATTTAAATAAATGTCCAAATTAAACACTCTGGACACTTTTGTCCATACCGAGTGCAAATGCAAGATAACAGGGTGTAACTTAACTTCTCTGATTAGTTTGATAGAAAGGCTTTGCATTGGTGAAATAGGGGCAAGAACTTCCCGTTCAATACAAAACCAGGGAGGGGCTCTCTCAGGTGGAAGCGACCAATGAGCCAAATGTCTGAGACTGAATGCACAATAATAAAACAACATCTTGGGTAGGCCTAGCCCACCTTTGTCAATCGGCCTATGTAACTTATTGAAATGTAATCTAGGACACTTATCATTCCAAATGAGGGACTTCGCTATGCTATCAAATTGTTTGAAATAAGAGAGGGGGACATATGCAGGAAGAGATTGTAGCAGATAGTTAAATTTTGAAATACAGTTCATTTTAATAACATTAACCTTCCCAATCATTGATAAATGTAATGAAGCCCACCTGCCCACATCGCTTGAAAACCTTTTTATTAAGGGGTCAAAATTAACTAGACAAATTTGCTGGGAATAAAAAGCCAAAATACTTAATGCCCTATTTGGGCCACTGGAAGGCAGCCGGCTGAAAAGCCGTTACTGGCCAGTATGCTGTCAGAGCCAAAGCTTCGGATTTAGACCAATTGACTCTGTATCCTGAGAACTTTGAAAAGGAATTAATAATTCTGTGTAAGGCAAGGCATAGATCTAATGGGGTCGGAGACAAATAATAAAATATCATCAGCGTAAAGCAAAAGCTTATTCGCCATACCTCCCTCCACCACCCTTGGAAAATCATTTGCTATTCTTATCGCGGCTGCTAATGGTTCCAGGGTAAGACAGAACAATAAAGGGGAAAGAGGGCAACACTGCCGGGTGCCCCTATCCAGAGTAAAATAATCTGAAATTAATCCATTTGTTTGTACTGCTGCTACTGGGTGTCTATAAAATAACTTAATCCATCCAATAAAGGTATTCCCAAACCCGTATATTTCCAAAATATTAAAAAGATAATCCCATTCAACCATATCAAACGCCTTTTCGGTGTCAAGTGAGATGGCAGCGACCGGAGTCTGATCATTCACCACTGACCACATGATATTGATGGAAGACCAAATGTTATCAGAAGAGCTGTGGCCCCGAATAAACCCCACCTGATCTATATGTATAAGAGATGTCATAACTTTACTTAATCGGTTAGCCAGAATTTATGACAATATTTTGACGTCTAGCTGGATCAGGGAAATTGGATGGGAACTCTTACACTCACTTGGATCTTTGTCCTTTTTAAGAATCAGACTGATCCGGGTTTGTGTCATGGTTGGCGAAAGCTTTCCATTCTTTTTTTTTTTTTTTCAATTTGGAATGCCCAAAAGTGCTCTAAGTCCTCATGGTGGTTTAGTGACTCGCCTCAATCCGGGTGGCAGAGGACGAATCTCAGTTGCCTCCACGTCTGAGGCCGTCGACCCACGCATCTTATCACGTGGCTTGTTGAGCACGTTACCGTGGAGACACAGCGCGTGTGGAGGCTTCACGCCATCCACCGCGGCATCCACGCACAACTCACCACGTGCCCCACCGAGGGCGAACCACATTATAGCGACCACGAGGAGGTTACCCTATGTGACTCTAGCCTCCCTAGCAACCGGGCCAATTTAGTTGCTTAGGAGACCTGGTTGGAGTCACTCAGCATGCCCTCGGTTTCGAACTCCAGGGGAGGTAGTCAGCGTCTTTACTCGTTGAGCTACTCAGGCCCCCTCTTTAAAAGCATTATTAATATCAATGGCCGAGGTAAATATTTTACCAGCAACAGATTTCACTAAGGGAATGGTAGAAAAAGACTCTCTCTGCATTATATATCTAGCCAAAAGCTTCCCTTCTTTGTCCCCCAACTCAAAGTATGACTGTCTTGCCCTGAATAGCCAAAACTCCACCTTCTGCGACAAAACAGTATAATATCTATATTTCAATCGGGTCAATTCTCTGAGGCCATCAGATGACATTTGGCGCTTCAGCTCTGCCTCTGCACTTTTAATATTCCCTTCCAACTCCACAAGTTCTCGTGCTTTGGATTTTCTGGCATACTGTATGATCCGACCCCTAAGAACTGCCCACAGAGGACACCGAGGACCAGTTGGTCTCCATATAAACATTAATTACAGCCTTTAACATTTGTTGGAATTCAGAATTTTGCAAAAGGGATACATTAAAGCCCCAACTATATGATTTATTTTTCTCTAAAATAAATCTCTAAACTCACCAGGGCATGATCTGAGACTAAGATATTAGATTAAATGAGGGACTTAGATATAAAAAAAATCTATTCTAGAATAATTCGTATGGACTGATGAAAAAAAATGTATAGTCCCTCCCAGATGGGTTCAAAAGTCTCCAAATATCTGTAAGACCAAGATTTTTACACATCCTGTGAAGTGTCAATGTTGCTCTAGGGGGCTTACACACTTTTGCTTCACTATGATCAAGGACTGAATCCATCAAAAGATTAAAGTCTCCTCCCAATATTATATCATGAGGGGTGCCAGCAGCTTGCAACATCCCTTCAAGATCTATAAAAAAAGCTCTGATCATCAGCATTAGGTGTGTAAATATTAGCCAAAATCAACCTTTGCCCCTGAATTTCTGCTAAAACAATAATGACTCTTAATTTATCTTTACTCTGTTTGAGATATTTGTATTGTAGATGCTTACTTATGAGTGTAATGACTCCCCTGCTCTTACTTGAGCCAGCACTAAAGAAAACATGTCCACCTCATATCTTCCCAAATTTTTCAGCTTCCTGCGGGGAAAAATGCGTTTCTTGAAGAAACACTATATCATATTTCTTACATTTAAGAAGAGAAATAACCTTCCTTCTTTTTATGGGGTGCCCCAACCCATTCACATTCTACGTGGTGAGAGACAATCCACTCATATTAACATTTGATATTTTGACATATATTGACATATAGAAAAAATAGATTGTGTGTCAAAAATACAATTATATAGACCACATTCCACATTAGTGCAACAAACAAACCCCAAACTTCCTCCCTGAACCAAACAAACTTTATGAAGGACATGGCTTGCTGGGGACATGTAAATACATCACGGCCATCCTTAGTATCTATTCTCAATTTGGCTGGGAACATCAGTGCAAAAGTAACCTTCCACTGATGTAAGAGTTTCTTGCATTCCTTGAATCGATCATGTTTCTCTCGTCGAATTCGCAAAGTCTGGGAACAAGAAAATGCTGTGGTTCTTCCAAGAAAGCCTTCCTTTACTCCTTGCCTCGGGTAACATAAGATCTTTATCAGATGATCTCAGAAATTTGGCCAGAAATAATCGGGGCCTGTCTCCCTCAGTGGATCGCCGAGCCAGGACCTAGTGAGCTCGCTCGATTTCCAGCTTGTTATGTCGAGCAAAAAAGCCCGTCCAGGAATTTCACCATATCCCGACCTTCTTCGTCCTCAGGAATTCCAACAATTCAGACGTTATTCCTCCGGTTACAATTTTCCAAATCCTCCACCTTCTCCCAGATGCACTCCAAATCTACCCTGGTCACTAGCGGATTAGCAGATAATTCCCTCTCTAATGACTCCAGATAATCGATCCGTTTCTTGACGTCCCCCAGTCTTGTAACCACCTCAGTGAATTTTGTCTTCATGGCCATGATCGATCAACGTATTGCAGCAAGATCCTCCAAGTCAGCAACGACCTTTGTCAGCATTGCTGACACGTTCAACAATTGTCGCCGAATTTCCTTCACTTCTCCAGCCAAATCGACTCCCTGGCTTGAGGCCTCTAGAGGGGCGTCAGCTTGAGCACGTAAATGCCTTTTAATGTCTCCAGAGCCCGAGTATTTTGAATTCTTTGACATATTGTCTTCCTAGAACAGTTATGGATCAGGATGTATCGAATCTCACCAGTTTATGATACAAAAAGTATCAAAACTAGCAAAGTGCGCAGAGCTCGTCGTTCACACGTCCGAACCTTACATGGTGTCACATGACTCCAGTTTTTTCTTTTTAATAATTTTGCAAAGTTATCAAATATCTGTTTTTTGCTTTGTCATTATGGGGTATGGAGTGTAGATTGATGCGAAAAAAATAATAATAATTTAAAGCATTTTAGCATAAGGCTGCAACAACAAAATATGAAAAAATTAAGGGGTCTGAATGCTTTCTGAATGCACTGTATTACTTCAGAAGAATTTAGCGGAGTCATATGGACCACTTTTATGGTACTTTTATGATACTTTTGTGTCTTTTTTTAAGCTTGAAGGCTCCAGTCTTAATAATTAATGTTCATGAACATTTTCACCACATCTTTAATGATTTTATGTGTTTAATAGAATTTTGTGGTGGAAAACACTCTGATGGAAATGACATTTTTAACAAAATGGTATACCCATGTTTTGCAATGGCTGATTTCATATTTACTAAATTTTTCTTTGTTTTCTTCAAACATCACATAATTAATCTTAAACATGCTCTTCACAACAATTTTGTCAACTTGGTTTAACTTTTGATAAAACTTTATTAGTGGCAAAATTGTTGGTTATGGATGGGAAACTGACGCCACATCTGTGGGATAGTTGCAATTTGTGTAAAAATGGATATAAATAATTTTTTACACAATAAATATTTAATTGGGTTGTGTTTATTTTATTCTTTGTTTAGATTATTATTTTAAAACATAATATTATTTTTTATGAATGTTTTTCATATTTTAAGGTTCAAAGTCTGGGTCTGAAACAAGGGTAAAACAATAAAATCTATACATAAAAGGCATTTGAAAAGTACCAAAAATAAATGATGAAGGTAAAAGTCAGTTTAAATGTGACCTTCAAATAACAAAAATAAAAAAAAACAGTGCCCGTAGTTGAAAAAACACTCACTTGCCTAAACTAATTTTAGCAACCGTGCTATCTACAGCCAAACTCATTTATGTAACTAGACAGATTAAATTACATGTGTTATTTAACACCTAGACATCTAGTTCTGTCAGAAATTGCTTTAACACTAGACTTACTGATTATTTCGTTAAATTTTTATATATATTTGATTGAATGAATGATCAGCCAAGAAGATATTAGCTTCTGAAGCGCTTACCTGCACTGACTCACCTGTGTGTCAAAGGTAACAGCAGGTGCAGCCAGCAAAAAGCACATACAGGGGGAGGAGTTTCATTCTGCTGTTTGACTGTCAAATAAGAAAACAGGTGGGGACTAAACAAACACTCTGTGCAGACTGCGAGTTAACACCACCATCATTTACTCAATACTCACCACAGTGCACTGAACAACGTAGACATAAGGTATACATATAACTTCAATCACAAACAATTTAAAGTGATTACACTTAATCAGCACAATCAATACTTAATTGTGTCACTTTTGTGGGGATTGTTTTATTTATTTTTTATTGGATGTCATGTGATTTATTTCTTTTCATCTAAAGTTTTGATATCTTTTATCGATTTTGTCTGTAGGTTGTTGTAAATTAACATGAATGAAAGATTTTTACACTGTCTCTGGTAACGCAAGATTTGATCATGGTTATGAGGTCAAGTGCAACACAAGTAACACAAGTTCTGAAATACAAATTGCATTAATGAATTTAAAGATTGACTATTTCATTAATTCATTTAGTCTAAGTATCTAGTTGAATATACTAATTCCCAGTGGTTTATTGCACCATTACTGCATCAGCATCAACGGGAAATAAATAATAATAAATAAATAAAAAAGATTGTTTACTGCTTCTCAATTTACATAAAGTGAAATAAAGCAACACAATTGTAGAATATTTTGTCACCATTTGATTTCATTGTGTTCCATCGATTTGAATTTGTAAAATGGAAGTTTACTTAATCCATTTGAGTTGAATACTTTCTGTGGTGTTAATGTAGCATTAATGAAACTGGGCAGCGTATGGGACTCAAACAGGAAAATAAATGTTTAAATCAAGTGTTATTTTAGGTTTTTGTGCAAGATGACTATAAAGCGGGATATTTGTTAGTGTTTAATGTTTTGTTATGTTGGAGTTTTGGGGGTTACTATTATGGTGAAGAGTGGAGCTTGAGCTAACGATGAGGACAGGCAGACATCACACATGGTACTGATTGCTCACTTCGTTGAACAAATGCTGAGCTAACCATACCACAGTTACTAAACTACACTCTGTAGTGCTTCCAACCAGCATGTATTTAGAATGCTAACATTCACTTTCACTACAGTAGTATGAAGAAATAAGAGATTTATTTGAGTTACATTGACACTTCTAATTGTGTTGGGTTTACTCAATTCAACTAGGTTCTTTCTACACAAAGTGTTTATGTTGAGATTCCATAGTAAGTTTAAGTTAAGAAAACTCATTTCAAACACATGGAACCACTGTCCACGATTTAATTAAGTTCCACCAAAGAGCAAATTTTGTGTGTCTAAAATGCACAATGCTGTGGTATAGTGCAGAAACTGGACACCTTTTTTAGTTGTAGCAGTGTGGCGATTTGGATGTACATACCGTAGTTCTCCCAACCCATTCCACCTTAACTCCTTAAGCCTTCTAAAGAAGCAAAAACAGGAAACATGGAATTTTGAATGAAGACCAGGTTTTAATTCTGTACCTTGCCACAGTTTTGCCCAAAATTGAGAAAACAACCCATTGGGTTTTTAAGCATCTTCTGTTTTAAACAGCACAACAGAAATAACGAAACATGCCACTGAAAGCAAAAGCAGTGTAACTAAAACCAATATCATTTTCACACTTGGATTTAAGAACTACAAAAATGAAAATGGGGATTAGAAACAGTGACCAGTAAAGCACCTAAAATATATATTGTCCTTTATACAAATATACATTTTAACCTAAAATCTTAATGTTCAGGCCCATTTTGACAACAAATTAAAGACAATCATTTTGTTACATTTCCTTTATTTTTAAGTCAGTCCAACATGTTTCAAACGTCCAACATTTTTTTAACATGTACTTAATGTCACAAACTATTGGTAAGTGTAATTAAGAAATCATGATAAAAACCAAAACTTAGATTTATAGAAACCCAAAATAAGAGATACATTCCATAATTCTCCAGTGCACACACATTTCATTGCATGATTGTAAAAATCATTAAGAAATGAATGTGTAGCCAAAAGTATTTCATAAACACAAGAAAATATTAAATGTTGAAAACTTCTACAAACAACTAGATTTCTAGGTTTGACCTTGCTTAGCCATAATCTTCAAAGCAAAAAATAAGTTCAACAAAACCTTTTTAATGGATGCTCTTATGCACAATGGAAACGTAAAGAAACACATTTTAAAACTTTGCTAATAAAAGTAAATAAATAAATAAATGGTAAGAAGGGAGAGGTTCTGGTCATTTGATTCTTGTGTTGTCCGGTCGTGTGCATGGAGAAACAAAGTGCTCTGGATAAAGCAGCTTCCTTTAAGCTTTTCATTCTGGCGGATCAGTCATCTTCATCACCCCACAAGCCTTCCTCCTCTTCCATTTCCACTCCCACAAACAATCTAGAGGGAAAATAATACCAACCATAATCAGAAAAAAAAAAAATTCCCCTTAGGTGAAAATCATATCATCAATAACTCAAAAACTTTGCGGTATCCCTAATGATATCTAGGGAATGTAACATTGACACATATTATGAGGGTTGTATTTGAGCTCACTTACTGGTTAAAGCACAGTGAGCCAGGGCTATTGAAGTGGCTATAGGGGTTTACTCTACTGAGAGTTCCCAAGCAGATCCAACAGAAATACTTCTGACAGGAGGAACAGGTCATCTTGTTACAGCCATGAACCTTCTACAGAAATAAAAATAAATAAAAATAAAAAACAAAAAAACAAAAAAAAAAAACAACCAAGAGCACATAAAGCAGATTGGGAGTGTCAGACTAAAGTGGGCACATAAACAATTAGAACTGCAATTAACGATTATTTTGATAATCGATTAATTTAACGAATATTAGAACGATTATTTGGCGATTATTGCAACGATTAATCATTAGCTCTTAACTGATTATTCAGCTTGTGCTCCGACATAAAAGGTTGTATTAAATGTGCTTACTAACAATAAAGAGGACAAAATCATCTTTTAAAAATATCTCTAAATGACATTCACTGAATTAAAGGGGAAAAAAATACTTTTTATTAAGTTTAATTCAGTAAAGAAATTCACTGCAAAAAATCTGACTGTTATCAAGTGTTTTTGTCTTGCTTCCATTTACAATTGTCTAAAAATCCTTAAAACCAGATACATTTACTTGAGAAACAACATATAAGATATTAGACTTGCTTTAAGAGAATGTATCTTAAATATAAGTGTATTTTGTATATAATTGAGTTTGTTTCACTTGGTTATAATTCTGCGAGTGCAGTAAAGACAAAATATACTTATTTCAAGATCTATTCTCTTAAAGCAAGTCTAAATATCTTATATGCTGCTTCTCAGGTGAATGCATCTTTTTTTAAAGGGTTTTAAGATATTTTAAAATATTTGTATTTGTAAGATTATATTCAACATTCTCAGAAATTTTTTTTATTTGACGGTGACGGTGAAAAGGCGATTGTTACCTATTGAACAATGATGGTTAAAAGGTGATCGTTACATAGTGAATGTTGACGTTGAAAAGCAATCATTACATAGTGAATAATGACGATGAAAAGACGACCGTTACATAGTGAATAATGACGGTGAAAAGACGACCGTTACATAGTGAATAATGACGGTGAAAAGGCGATCGTTACATAGTGAATGTTGACGGTGAAAAGGCGATTGTTACCTAGTGAATGATGATGGTGAAAAGGTGATCGTTACATAGTGAATTGTGACGGTGAAAAGGTGATCGTTATATAGTAAATAATGATGGTGAAAAGGTGATCGTTACATAGTGAATGATGACGGTGAAAAGTCAATTGTTACATAGTGAATGATGATGGTGAAAAGGCGATTGTTACATAGTGAATGATGACGGTGAAAAGTCAATCGTTACATAGTGATTGATGATGGTGAAAAGGCGATCGTTACATAGTGAATTTTGACGGTGAAAAGGCAATCGTTACATAGTAAATAATGACGGTGAAAAGGCAATTGTTACATAGTGAATGTTGACGGTGTAAAGACGATCGTTACATAGTGAATTTTGACAGTGAAAAGGTGATCGTTACATAGTGAATTTTGACAGTGAAAAGGCGATCGTTACATAGTAAATAATGACGGTGTAAAGGCAATTGTTGCATAGTGAATGTTGACGGTGAAAAGGTGATCGTTACATAGTGAATTTTGACAGTGAAAAGGCGATTGTTACATAGTGAATGATGACGGTGAAAAGGCGATTGTTACATACTGAACGATGATGGTTAAAAGGCGATCGCTACATAGTAAATAATGACGGTGAAATGGTGATCGTTACATAGTCAATAATGACAGTGAAAAGGCGATTGTTACATAGTGAATGATGACGGTGAAAAGGCAATCGTTACATAGTGTATGTTGACGGTGAAAAGGCGATCGTTACATAGTGAATTTTGACGGTGAAAAGGCGATTGTTACATAGTGAATGATGATGGTGAAAAGGCAATCGTTACATAGTGAATGTTGACGGTGAAAAGGCGATTGTTACATAGTGAATGATGACTGTGAAAAGGCGATCGTTACATTGTGAATGATGACAGTAAAAAGGGATCTTTACATAGTGAACGATGACGGTAACAAGGCGATCGTTACATAGTGAACGATGACGGTTAAAAGACGATCATTACATAATGAACGATTAATCATTAGCTCTTAACCAATTATTCAGCTTTTGCTCCGACATAAAAGGTTGTATTAAATGTGCTTACTAACAATAAAGAGGACAAAATCATCTTTTAAAAATATCTCTAAATGACATTCACTTAATTAAAGGGGAAAAAAATACTTTTTATTAAGTTTAATTCAGTAAAGAAATTCACTGCAAAAAATCTGACTGTTATCAAGTGTTTTTGTCTTGCTTCCATTTACAATTGTCTAAAAATCCTTAAAACCAGATACATTTACTTGAGAAACAACATATAAGATATTAGACTTGCTTTAAGAGAATGTATCTTAAATATAAGTGTATTTTGTATATAATTGAGTTTGTTTCACTTGGTTATAATTCTGTGAGTGCAGTAAAGACAAAATATACTTATTTCAAGATCTATTCTCTTAAAGCAAGTCTAAATATCTTATATGCTGCTTCTCAGGTGAATGCATCTTTTTTTAAAGGGTTTTAAGATATTTTAAAATATTTGTATTTGTAAGATTATATTCAACATTCTCAGAAATTTTTTTTATTTGACGGTGACGGTGAAAAGGCGATTGTTACCTATTGAACAATGATGGTTAAAAGGTGATCATTACATAGTGAATAATGACGGTGAAAAGACGACTGTTACATAGTGAATAATGACGGTGAAAAGCGATCATTACATAGTGAATAATGACAGTGAAAAGACGACTGTTACATAGTGAATGATGACGGTGAAAAGGCAAACGTTACATAGTGAATGTTGACGGTGAAAAGGCGATCGTTACATAGTGAATGTTGACGGTGAAAAGGCGATTGTTACCTAGTGAATGATGATGGTGAAAAGGTGATCGTTACATAGTGAATTGTGACGGTGAAAAGGTGATCGTTATATAGTAAATAATGATGGTGAAAAGGCGATCGTTACATAGTGAATGATGACGGTGAAAAGTCAATTGTTACATAGTGAATGATGATGGTGAAAAGGCGATTGTTACATAGTGAATGATGACGGTGAAAAGGCGATCGTTACATAGTGAATGTTTACGGTGAAAAGGCGATTGTTACCTAGTGAATGATGATGGTGAAAAGGCGATTGTTACATAGTGAATGATGACGGTGAAAAGTCAATCATTACATAGTGATTGATGATGGTGAAAAGGCGATCGTTACATAGTGAATTTTGATGGTGAAAAGGCAATCGTTACATAGTAAATAATGACGGTGAAAAGGCAATTGTTACATAGTGAATTTTGACAGTGAAAAGGCGATCGTTACATAGTAAATAATGACGGTGAAAAGGCAATCGTTACATAGTGAATGTTGACGGTGAAAAGGCGATTGTTACATAGTGAATGATGACTGTGAAAAGGCGATCGTTACATTGTGAATGATGACAGTAAAAAGGGATCTTTACATAGTGAACGATGACGGTAACAAGGCGATCGTTACATAGTGAACGATGACGGTTAAAAGACGATCATTACATAATGAACAATGACGGTGAAAAGGCAATCGTTACATATTGAACGATGATGGTTAAAAGGCAATCGTTACATACTGAACGATGACGGTTAAAAGGCAATCGTTACATAGTGAATAATGATGGAAAAAAGGTGATCGCTACATAGTGAATAATGACGGTGAAAAGGCGATCATTACATAGTGATTAATGATGGTGAAAAAGTGATTGTTACATATTGAACGATGATGGTTAAAAGGTGATCATTACATGGTGAATAATGATGGTGAAAAAGCAATCGTTACATAGTGAATGGTGACGGTGAAAAGGTGATTGTTACATAGTGAATAATGACGTAAAAAGGCGATCGTTACATAGTCAATAATGACGGTGAAAAGGCAATCGTTACATAGTGAATGATGACAGAGAACAAAATGATTGTAACAGTGAATAATGACATTGAAAAAGTGATCGTTACATAAGTGAATGATGACGGTGAAAATGTGATTGTTACACAGTGAACAATGACGGTGAAAAGGTGCTCATTACACAGTGAACAATGATGGTGAATGATCACGGTGAAAAGTCGATCGTTACATAATGAATGACAGTGAAAAAGCGATCGTAATAGTGAATGATTGTTACATAGTGAACGATGATGACGAAAAGACAATTATTAAATAAACTATGTTTACATCAAGTTGTGAATTCATGTGAAAACCATAATATCGCAAAAACATTGTCCGAATAAAGCCGTGTTTCCATCCCATGTGTTCAAAAGAACAAAATTGTCACTTCCGGACAAATTGTAGCCACTGTGACTCTTTTATGAATAAAATACTCGCAGTTTAGAGCACACAGGTAAAACACTGTAAAGAACTTTGTCTCATGTTTGGGAGCCACAGCGTGTCACACAGTTCTGGGAGCACTATGTGTGTGCATTACTTCATCCTTATTACTTTTCCGTGCAGATCTCAAATATATTTTTCAAAAGTGTCAATAAACCTTGGATTTTCTAGACACCGTTATTTCAGGATGACCAGAGCAACATTTCAGATGCGATGATTGGTCCGCTAGTTAGTCCAGTTATGAACAAGTTTTTTATTTATTTATTTTATTCACATCTTGGTGTTTCCATCAGCCTTTTTTTGTGATATCCCAAAATGTGCAATAAAACCTTTATGGAAACATAGCTATTGTGAACAATAAAGTTTAAAAGTTGATTGTAAAATTGTAAACAATGATGGAAAAACAGACAACTGTTGCATGGTTAATGGTGATGGTGAAAACGCGACTTACATATCGAACGATGACGGTGAAAAGGCGATCGTTACATTGTAAACAATGATTGTTACATAGCGAACAATGACATTTAAAAGGCGATTTTTACATAGTGAATAATGACATTTAAAAGGCGATTTTTACATAGTGAATAATGACATTTAAAAGGCGATTTTTACATAGTGAATAATGACATTTAAAAGGCGATTGTTACATTGTAAACAATGACAGTAAAAATGCGACTGTTACATAGTGAATGATGGCAGTGAAAAGGCAAATGTTACATAGTGAACGATGGCGGTGAAAAGGCAAATGTTATATAGTGAACGATGGGGGTGAAAAGGTGATCGTTACATAGTGAATGATGACGTGAAAACACGATCGTTACATAGTGAACAATGAAGGTGAAAAGACGATCATTACATAGTGAACAATGAAAGTGAAAAGATGATCGTTACATAGTGAACAATGAAGGTGAAAAGACGATCATTACATAGTGAACAATGAAAGTGAAAAGATGATCGTTACATAGTGAACAATGAAGGTGAAAAGACGATCATTACATAGTGAACGATGACAGTGTAAAGGCTATTTTCATAGCAGTATGAAGGCAGTAAGACCTGTATATTAGTGCCACAGCAAGGGCACTTTTTACAGTTGTTCGTCAGCCAGTCTGTGCTAAATGACTCCTCCACTGCTTTCTGAATGACCCGTTTCCCAAAACGCTTTTCAAGAAACTTCTTTCCCTCGTCACTTGCAGAAAGGTACTCATCCCGCAAACCGCGAAGCTCATCTGTTAAAGAAAAGCAGTCCTATTGAACCGTGCAGAGTCAGCTCATTGTACTTCACGTTTTTTTGCAAGAATGCAGGATCTTACCTGCAGTAACTATGCAGTGGGACAGGCCATGGTAGCTTCGCTTGCAGAGGGTGCAGAATGCATAACGACAAGAGGGGCAGATGCCCATTGTGGAGTCAGGCTCCACCATCACAGCCATGCAGCAACTCATGCGAGGACAGTATACCACATCTGCCATTAGGTCCAGACTTGATTGCAGGAGGAGGCGGTCATAGCGGGCAAACTCGTCTTCTCCCACCAGAAGTTTCACCTATTATTGAAGCAAACTGGTGTCACACCTAAAAATGCTGTTCAAGCCTTGACGTGAGTCATAACCCATTCACCACTTCATTCCCACTAGGGGTTTTAATTATTGTGATAACATGCCTTAACACTGGACCTTGTCCAGTGAAATAGTGGGCTATCATACAGCCTTATAAATAATACCTTAACCTTTTAAGGCACAAGAGTAGTTTAAAATTGAAGTTGCAAAAATTATTTTTGGGTTTCCTCTAGGGATGCACCAATATAGAATTTCTGGGTCGAAACTGAAAACCGCTAACTCACAACTCACTGCAGCTGAAACCGATAACTAGGGATGTCCCGATACAGATACTGGTATCGAATCGGGTCCGATACCATGCTCATGTACTTGTACTCGTGCTCGTAAAAATGCTCCGATACCAAAAAACTGATATCATTTGACGTACGAATGTCATTACGTAAACATTCAGTGCACAAATTTCAGTCACGTTATGTCCTAGTGTGATTTTTAAACCACAGGCTGCGATTTAATGAGATAAATATATAGTCTGCATGTGCTGCATGCTTCAGAGTGAATGTGTGGAGCAGGTGTTGTGCTGACACACTTCTGCACTCATAGCTTTTCAAGATCTTTGTCTAATACATGGAAAACACCATCATGAACATCACACGCTCTGTTTGTAGCAGATGACAGTGAGAGCAGAGCGCTAATTCACTTTATAGCACAAGGTACATACAGAATACATATTTATTTAATTAAATAACAGCCTTCTGTGGTCTAATAATGACATTGAGTCATGTAGCGACCTGCTTTTCCGGAAGTGAGAAGCTACTGAAACACACAGAAACAGAAAAGGCTTCACTCCAAAATAAAAGCTTCTGCCAAAATAAAAGCTAAATTTGAATGAACAAAAGTACGACAGAAATGTATCACTACTGTTTAGTTATGTAATATAACAATAATTAGAGTAATAATAAATCAATAGTAATTGTATTATATTTAAGCATAATCTCACATCTGTGATGCTCTGTTATACATCATTTTATTTTACAAAAATAACTCCAATGTTCTATTTGGGATTGTGCTGTGATTTTCTGTACATAAGCACTTCATTTGATTAAAATAATACATTATTATGTTGAAAATGTATTGTTTTATTTTCATTTGATTAACATTTTAATGAATTAATTTATTTAGACACCATTTTGATGATAAAATTGAAATAAACTGTTGATATGGTATTCAGAAAAGAAAAAAGAAATAAATCATATCAGCAAGTATCGAAAACAGGGTTTGTACAGCTTTTTAAGAGTGAAATTCAAGCACCTTTCAAGCATTTTCAAGGTACCCTAATCATCTTTTTCAAGCACCTCGAAGCTTTAAATATTATCCAATTCTAAATGTTACTTGACAAAAATTCAATGATAAAGCATCCCCTGTGATTTCAAACATTGCCAAATCTATAAAAATGAAGGTTTTAAGAATTCCTTTAAAGCCACAGACAGCTAAGGGGAAAAACAAATCTTGGTTACTGTAGTTACTTTTTCATTTCCATGTGGAAAATGAAAAGAAATATCAAATAGATTTGGCAACTTTTAAAGAAAGTTTGTAGGTGTGGGTGTTTTTGTTTTGTTTTTTCCACTTCAAATAAAATCCTACAACTAATATTTGTCTGCAGCCATTTGAATAAAGGTTAAAAGAAGCTTTGAAAAATACAAGCTATTCAGTGACAAGATATGATCTGCATCTGGAATCTCACCTCTAAACATGCACATCTGCAGTAGAAATAAATGTAGTATGATGAGGTTGTTTCCCCCCACACCAGTATAAGAGATGACTGCAATTATCAGACTGATTTGAAGAATATTATGTTATTATGAATATTATAATTGATTTCAATTGTTCTGACAGCTAAAACATGTAAAAGATAAATAACATTGAACATGTAACATTGCTTATCAATCAAGGTTTCTGCAATTTCAAAATAATCAAGTTTTCCACTAAATGAGTTCATGGAAGAATAATTTTCATCATAAATATAAATTTGTGTTTATCATATTAAAATTGGTTAATGTATCAACATATCAATACATAGCCGATGAATAAACAGCAATATTTACCTACAAATAATACTAAATTATTTAATGTAAAACATCATGCAGGGATGTTTGTGATAACTTAATAAATTCAATTAGCAAACTGAAATATTATATTACTGTAATGTAATATTAAATGAATATTATTGCATATGTAAAAAAATTTGTAGTACAACAGTAATTTTATTACATTCACATTGGTCCTATTAAAACCTCAAGCCTTTTTTAACGGTAAACTGAAAAGATTTGTATTTCTTGCTTAGTCTTTTTTTTTTATTTATAATGTGCTGCAATGCCACCTCCTCCTCTTCTGTGCCCCAGTGTCACATTATTACAAGAATGTATTGAATTACGTGAAAATAAAGTGTCCTTGTGGCATTCTCAACGCATAGCGGGTCAACACTCCCGAGACGGGGCCTGGGTAGCTCAGCGAGTATTGACGCTGACTACCACCCCTGGAGATCACGAGTTCGAATCCCAGGGCGTGCTGAGTGACTCCAGCCAGGTCTCCTAAGCAACCAAATCAGCCCAGTTGCTGGGAATTGGGCATTCCAAATTGGGGAGAAAAAAAACCAAACATGATATTTGTGGTAAAACCATATCGGTTATCGGACATAGAATTTTTATGTTAACATAAAAATAATCGGTCTCTGTTATAAAAAAAATCAATAATGGTCAATCTCTAGTCTGCAGGCTGAGGCTTACTTTAAAAAAATTATTTAGAATACACCATGCAGCATCAAGGCGTGGTCAAATTTACCTTTGCACTACGAAATTATG
Source organism: Myxocyprinus asiaticus (assembly GCF_019703515.2). NCBI lineage: Eukaryota > Metazoa > Chordata > Actinopteri > Cypriniformes > Catostomidae > Myxocyprinus > Myxocyprinus asiaticus. The sequence goes on along the minus strand of NC_059381.1, from coordinate 35,116,995 downwards.
CAGGCGAAATACTGTCATCTCAATGGTTATCCTCGCAATGGACTTCCGGTGGCGAAGGATTTCCCCTCGCGGATTTCGCGTGGAGTTCAAGTTTGGTGAATTTTGATAGGCGAATTCGCCGCTTTGACCAACAGGAAGTTGCTTGGTTTGGCAGTGACCTCTATGTGGGCGGTGCTTCGTACACAGCTACACTGAATATTCACAATGGACTAAGATATTATTTTAGTGGTGAGTTTCTTTTTACCTTCACTCTCCCAGAGTTTACAGTCTAGCATTAAAAAGAGGCTGCTTGGCAATACGTTTTTTGCTGGTTTCACACACGCTCAATATCCATCCATGCCTTCTTCACCCATGGAATTTCGCTGTGCAAAGGTAAACGTGACCACGCCTTCAGAGATCTTTTCAGTTTATGGCAAGTCTAGCACTTTGTTAATGTAACGTGTGTGAATGGGGAGAATGTCCGAAATCATGGTGGAAAAATGTCATGGTCATTTCTAAAGCCCGTCCGATATGGGATTTTTGAGACCGATACCGATTTTAGAGAGGGAAAATTCACCGATTACCGATATGGTGACCGATATAGCTCATTTTTGAGCTGGAATGAAAACAGATCTTTTATATATGGATTGTGCACCTATTTTGCACCGATATGACTATGCAAAGGTACTCAGAAGGCTGCTTTCTTAAATATTTTTATCAAAGAACATTTGACATTATTATTATACATTGTCAACAAATTCTAGGAATGAACACTGAGAAAATAAAGAATAAATAAAAATACAATAAATAGCTAAATAAACAGCAGTACTGTATGTTTAGTACCAGTCAAATGCTGACCATTAAAATAAAGAATAAATAAAAATAAAAATAAATAGCTAAATAAACATCAGTACTACTGTTTAGTATCAGTCAAATGCTGACTATTTTAATACTGCCGAGTCAAGACAAACAGATAAGCAGCGGTGTTACACCGTATTCTGCTATACAAGTTCAGGGGAAACTTTCAACGGTGGAAAACCAGACTTCTAAATATTACATTTTATAAATACAATGACTGGAACTGTTCGGTTGAAGGGGGTACCAAACTGTGAATCCTGAACAAAACAGTTTGGTGAATACATGTTTACTCATTAGCTTCCACTCAGCTGACAACAATAAAAGTAGCTACGTGCTTAGTTAGTTAGCTATAAGCTCGTTGTCACGGAGAGTAAAAGACAGACGTTGTTTATTTTACTTTCCAGCATTGTGTCTCACCAACTAGGTAACAACATAGCATGAAATCAACTCTCATCAGACACAATCCACCACCACACCGTTGTCTGCTGAGCTGCAAAAAGATGCTCTGATGTTTACCTTTCAATCTGCTACATTACTGACTGCACTGACAAACTGTAGCTGGCTAACAGCAAACAGACATGAGTGACATGGTTGTCAGGGACAGGGTTAACGTTATATTAGTTATATTGAAAAGGGAAAATGATGGGGTCATTGTATATTAACTTTCCAGTATGTATTTCACAAACTAGTTAGCAGCTTACCGTGAAGACACCCCTCAACTCCGTACCACTTAACTCCGCCTTGTCTGCAGAGCCACCATCAGCTCAGCTCTGTAAACAATGGAGTCGGAGCGTGCTCTGCTGGACAAACTACGTAATGACACCAATTCTAAAGCATTGTTTTCTGCATTATATGTTCTGAAAAAAGGTTTTCATATCTGCGCATATCGGTAAACATACACGCCAATACCGATATGTCAGTGAAAGGCTAATATCGGCCGAATGATATATCGGGCGGGCACTAGTCATTTCCCACTCATATAGAGTTTCTATCAGGCTGTGGACGACACTTGAATAGTTTCAAAGTGGTTCGCATGAATGCAACCCACACAAAAGAATTACAAATACACAAAATAATTACCTGTGTTGGAGTGGCTATAGACGTACACTTTGGCTCAGGGCAGTTAAGGCACTGGACATTGCCGTCTCTTATCTGGATCTCAAAGTATTCCTTCATGCAGGTCTTGCAGTAGACATGCTGACACTCTTTGAAGAGCAAACAGTTTGAGCCCAGCTTCTCAGAGAAGCAGATCCCACAACAGAAGACCTTCCCATCAAACACCTTCTGCTTCTGAACTTCATCAAAATCCAGCAGTTGCTTTAGGATGTCTGTACGAGGGTCGACTTCTTGAACAGCTCTTGGGTCTAACTCTTGGGGCTTACTCTTTTCTCCACCAGCATCTGCTGCTTGCTTCTGGCCAGACTCACACTGAAGCTTGTCACCAATGCTTTGGATCTCCAGTGGAGATTGGATGCCCAGGAATTCTAGAATCTCTTCCTTTAGGAACTGGATCCAGGTAAAAAGAACCACACTGCCCTGGTTCTCCTCCCAAAGCTCGTCCAGTCTCTTGCAAAGAGCAGCGATCTGATGAGTGAGAGTGGAAGAATGAATTGGGACATTGCATATTAAGTTGGGACAGGAGAAGGTATTTTAACATTGAAAAAACACAAATCACACATGAATGAACAGGACTTACCTGGACTCTTGTGAGCCATTTGGAGCTTAGAGTAAAGACTGGAGGCGATGATGATGGATAATCAGCAGGGAGTTCAAAACTCAGAACCAAGGGGGGTAGAAATGATATACAACACTCTGTGGATTTCTGCCCTGTAAAACAGATGCACAAACCATAAGCTCATAAAGACTATGGGGAAACTGCTAGTACTTTGTTTGAATACCCACTTATGTAATCTCACCCTTGACTATCAGCTTGAAATTTGGAGGAAGTTCAAGGCACAAATGGATCTCGCCTTCCTGTCCTGATTCTGCCCTGCGAAACTCTTCTTCATCATATATGCTCGCTAGAGCCAGCAGTTCATCTTCTTGGGCTTCCTGGTCGTCCGACATTTGAACATTCCTGAAATCAACAGAGAATCAGAAGTGTTGTTAAATTTTTACCAAACTGGCTAGTTATATTAGTTCAAACTTGTTTTCGTGCTTTGAGTAAGTGGGGATTTATTTGGAAATGATCAACTCATCCCATGAAGCATTGTGAATGCTGTCAGTTAATAATAATAAACAAATGGTACAAGATGGTACAATTTAAAACAACTGACTTTCAGTCATTGATTACAAGTACAAAAATGAAATTTTAAATTTACTGTAAAATATGAAGATAGATACAAATATTTAAGTAGTTTGAGAGTGTAGAGAGACCAATTTCTCTGATTGGTGGATCTCTCTTCAGGATTATGGGTAGTGTAGTTTTTCATTGTAAATTCAGCCAAATTATGACTCCAACAGATATAACGTCGCTCAATCTCTGTGCACCTGACGCAAGACAACATAATCAATGTACATATCACTGTGACAGTACATGAGCCAGTTTAAAACGGTCAACAGAGTAAAAACAAGTCTGAAATGAAATATTTATGAAATATCAACAAGAAAAGTTTACCTATAAATTTATCTACTCACCCTCATGTCATGTTGTTTCAAACCTGTTTTTGGAGTTTCTTTTAGAAATTATACCGGGGAAATAATTGCAATCGGGTTTAGAACGACACGAGGGTAAGTAAATAATGACATACTTTCCATTTCTGAGTGAATTATTCCCGTGTTGAGGTTGTTGTACCTACTAAATTGATGTAAGTAAACCCCACAATAATAGTAAAATGAGAGCTTAGACCTCCATGGCAGGGCTTTCTCCGGGGAAATCAACACACCCAGCCTCACACCAAAGCTTCTTCTACAAATGGCTGGTCTAATATACTTAAAAAACACGTTCCCCAACACACTTAACCAATGTTAACTACCGTGCTACCCTCTGTCAAACTCACTGGGGTCTAGTTATTTTACGAAACTTAAGTAAAACGACACGTAACCTACGGCTTTAATGCCGGATTGACTGATTATTCTGTTCAGTCATTTCATTATTTTATATTCTATGAATGTGACAGCTTGTAAAGCACTTACCTTGCTCTGTGCCAAAGGTAACTTGTACGGCACACAGCAGCAGGAGTCGTCGCACTGCAGGTCATACAAGGGGAGGAGCTTCAGTCTGGCGTTTGACAGTCACATGCGGAACCAAATCTGAACCAATCGCTAAATTTAGCTCATGAATATTAATATTTCCAAGCTTACGTTGATTTCATGGAGCATCCAGTTACGTAGCTATTAATATTAATGAGTAACGCCTTCGTAGAGCTCAACGCAAGCGTTTTTACCATAGGAAAGTGCGGGTCAACTAGCGTGTTATGACAGTACGTCACCGTTTGCGGATACCATACAAATGAATCAGGAGAGCCGTTAACTGACACCTACCTGTCGCAAAACTGTCCGTGTCTTCTCTTATAAAACAGACATTTTATCGTAGTAAACTCCACACCAAGTTCATTCCAAAAGGATTGTTTGGTGTAAAACATGTTAAAGATTGGCGGTCAGCTGATTAAGTGATGAGCTATTTCCTCACTAAAGCAGTTTATTCAGCACACTGAAACATCTCCGCCTCTGATCTCATCGCAGATGTCATGCCCATAGAATTTCTAGCCGCGTAATGCATTGTGTATCAGCTAGAATGGCTCTGGTAAAGCTGTTCAGTTTGTAGCCATTAAACCCGGAAGATAATTAGCATTTTGGAGCCATACATTTTATCGGGAATTTCATAGTGGGTTTTAGAACAGCAGTTTTTGATTAGTGAGTAAAATATGGTCTGTGGTTAACATTATTTGAAAAGACGTTCACGCGAATATGAGTTTACAAACGTCGTTCTATCAGCAAATCAAGTAGATGTACTGTCCGAACGTCGGTACGTCATTAATGTTAATGAGCAATTTCCTCGCCGTATTAGGATTCTGTGAATTCATGAAACAACGTTGGCTAGAACTTTAAAGGTCCAAAAAGCACATAAACGCAGCATAAAAGTAATCCTCACAACTCCAGTGGTAAAATCCGTATCTTGAGAAGCGATAAGATAAGTGTGGGTGAGAAACAGATCAGTGCTGTGGTTGCCTCGCTGACCTGTCAGTCAACGACTTAAAAGACAGCATTTGCGTACGAAGGTACCTCTGGAAACTGGTTTCAGACAGTCTTCCTAGGCAGCGATACGTCATATCATTGCTAGGACAGCAGCATGCATTCAGTCCAACCAAACCACTAAAGGTCTAATAATTTAGAACAAAATCAAGAGAGTTTTGGCGATAACCCAGCATACATTAAATAAGTACAATACTACTTTCTGTGCTAGAAATGGAATCAAAAGTTGGGAAAAAATCTTACATTTATACACAAACTGGCTATCAACTGCCTCTTCAGCCACCATTTTTTTTCTTTAGCTCAGCCGCTGTGGATCCACACACACAGGATTGTAAGAGTTCATAGGCAGCGACGGATACATCTATGCTGCCTTCAAAAATGTATCAGATGAAGGTATCTCAGTAGAATGGATGTGATTAGAACATTGGATTCGGACATGCCTTGATCACTTTATACCCACGTATACAGCCTCTGGAGGCAGCATTTTCCTAGTTTCAAACGCAGCCAATATTGAAGTCCTTTTTTACTATAAACTGTCCTCCTTGCCCAGTAGATGGCGATATGCACGAAAAATGTGAGTTGGAAAAAAAGAAGAAAGTGAAAGGACTTAAATATTGATCAGTTTCTCACCCACACCTATTACATAAATTCTGAAGATATGGATTTAACTATTGGAGTCTTATGGATTGTTTTATGCTGCCTTTATATGATTTTTGGACCTTCAAAGTTCTGGTCACCATTTACTTGCATTGTAAGGACCTACAGAGCTGAAATATTCTTCTAAAAATCTTTGTGTTCAGCAGAAGAAAGAAAGTCACACATCTGGGATGGCATGAGGGTGAGTAAATGATGAATTTTCATATTTGGGTGAACTAACCCTTTAATAAAGGTGATAGTAAATAAAGAGTTCACAGCATCATAGTGAGTGTGTTATGAGACGTTATTAGCAGTTCTGTTCACTTACACTAATGTTATGAGGTGTGTGATCACTATCAAATTATGCTTTTCTCTTTTCAAGTGATTGTGATAATTGTTTGCCTTGATTCTGATTCAGTCTCTGCAGTTTTCAATCAAATTACTGTAATTTAACAATTTCTTTAACAAGAAACATCAAATAAATATGCTTTACAATGTCACTCTTTATTCCAGGCCACATAAGAATATTATCCGTTCCGTTAATGAGAATATTCCACGCCGCGCCGTTCACGGCAATCTCCCATTCATTCCTATGGGAAGTTCTATAAATCTTTCCAGGCATTTCTGATTACTGGCAATTAAACTTTTGCAATCATTTTATTTCAGATCGATGGACCAGAAATCATTTAGACTGATTCGATCCAGTTGGATTCATTCATTGAAAAAAACTGACTCAAAAGACCGACTCACAAATCAAACTTTGTCTTACTTGAAAGTTTCTACTCTACACAGCAGCAAATAGGTGATAAAAATATTTTTGAGCAGAGCAAAACTATAAAAATGTATATATTCACTATAGAAATGCCCAGAACTTTTAAGATTTTATTTATTTCCATTACTTTTTTCAGGCCTGGAACACACCATTTTGAGATGTAGTATTTCCAGGATACCAATGACTGCGGGAACCCAGTAAAACAGAAAGACAGTGGCCTTATTGTAAAGTTCTGGACCTACAGATGAATGCTTATACCTGCTTTATAATAATTTGTTTGAATCAGTGCGTTATTTCATGCCATCGTGTGTAAAATTGTAATAAATACATACCAGTAAAATCATAATCAGATCTTTTTGCAAAACATGTCTTAAACATTGGACCATTTCACATTCATAAATTAAAATGGATTGAATTGCAACTTTAAAATACCTCCAAATTATTTTATTTTAAAGACAGATACCAGTATGTACATCCTTTTGCCCTTTAACCCCATAAAGAATTGTAAGACACCCTTGCGCCTCTAACACATGGTCCAAGGAGCAGTGTTATAAACAACATTCAAATAAATTCTTTTTGTATACCAAAATTAATGGTTTATTATATAATCATCATCATTATTTGTGACTGGAATGGATACCAAATTAGTCTCCACCATTCACACTGGTTGCAGAGTAGAAAAAGAAACAAAAACAGAAACTCCAGGGTTTTACCTGAAAGCAACCACACATAGGCCATAGCCACAAAATGATGCAACATTTACAATGAAATACTGCGTAACAGTAACTCAAATCTATTTCAATATACAGTGCAGTTTACGCCTCTGTCTCTAGAATTGTTCCTTCTGCAATCATTGCGGTTCCTCTGTTTAAGTGCTTCTTTGCAAAAATCTGGTGTTTGGAAACCCATTTTGGATTTTCAGATTTAAATAAAAACCACATGAAGTTAATCTAGAAGCATGAAAACTTCAAAACCAATAAACTTTGCAAAAAGTAGAACATAAGACACATAATAGCTATAAAAAAAGTTTCTAGTCATGTAGTTCTCCCAGTCCATCCCTCTTTATAATTCCTTCAGCCTTCAAAGTAACCAGAACTGTAGATGTTTTAAAGCAATAAAGAACAGGTTTACATCCTGTAACATGTTTTTTCCAACTTGATGAAAACAGACAAAACAAAAACAAAAAACCTGCCCATTGGATGTCTATGTATCTTTTTTTAAATAGCAAAAAAAGAAAGCAGCAATCATGCCACCAACTGCAAGAGCATATTTGCTGGAGTAGGCAGGCAGCGTCACCAAAATCAATCGGGTTGAGATGCTTTTTGTTTGAATGCTTCTGATTTTTTATCTGAATCCAAACCCAGAAGCATTTAAGAGGCATGAGAGAGGCTAGAGGCTGGGGTGGAGAGAGGAGATGAGCAGGCCATGCTAACTTAGTCAATGTCCATTTCGGGAAGCTTGGCCTCTGTGGTTTCTGGGTTGACTTTGCCCTTCTCTGGGCTGCCCGGTTGGGCCTCTGAGCCCTCCTGTCCATTAACAGGGCCATTCTGTTCAGCTGTCTTCTCCTCCTTGGGAGGCTCTACTTTGGGCTTAGGTTTGGTGACAATATGATTGCAAGCAGAATACAGCTCCTGTATGGTATAAACATGTAGACAAGGTGAACATACAGTTAGTAAAATAAAAATAAATAACATTAAAATCTTAACCCCTTAAAGATCCATTAAAATCAAAAGTCTGCTGCTTTTAGTCCTTATCTATTAGCTTTAAGGCCATTTATATGCTAGTATACTTCTAAACATTTCCAAAATTCATTTCTCTCTTCCGGCTCAACAGACCCAGAACAATTTATGACTAACTTACTGCATTTATTTTGTCCAATCAAATGCTTTAAAGAATGAGAACGCACCCTCCCCCTACATCTAATCAGCGCGTCTGGCTGTTCTACCTGGCAAAGATCATGACTTCAAAGGGCACTTTGAAGGGAGCACAATCCATGCTGCAGGGTTTTTCCAAACATATTTTCCCAATAAAAATCACTTAATTTAGATCAGTAAGATCATCTTTCGGTCCTCAAGGTAAGTCAGTGGAAAAGCAGTCAGACTTAGGTAGATCACTTTCCCAGCTCTCTCCGACATGAGAAGCATCTGGTGTGTGTGTTGCTTTGGGCTGCGATGTAAACTAAAGCCTATTGGCTGTTTTTAAAAAGGCAAATTTTATGGACCTACAGAGCTGAGATATTCGTCTAAAAATCTTTGTGTTCAACAGAAGTCATACACATCTGTGTCAGTTTTGAGGGAAACAGTCAAAAGGTATGAGCTAATTAGTTTTTGTGGCTATTCGGGGCTTACAAAAGCTGTGATCTGAGCAGATGTGAGACATTCTTTGTGGAATTACAGAGACCACATTTCTCTCCATGATTTTTTAGAAAAACATTTGAACTATGGTGTTGTAACAACATAAACTGCTAAGTCGCATTTCTGAGAATGAGAGCTTTTATTTGATCTATGACTTGTCTATTTTAGAACTATATGAAAAACGAAATACATTAATATTCATACATCACCACAGGGTGGTGCACAATTGGATCCAGGGACTTTTAGATTTTAAGTGTAAACCTATTACACATTCCTATTCCTATATGTCAAGGTGTTTGAACTTCTGGTTGCATTATGGGCTTAACTTCTGTGCAAGTATTTTTTACTGGCTTTACATGGTTATGACATTCTACCATACTAGTTTCAAGTTAACCTATATAATGTTCAATTCTTGTGGCTACTTTTTAAATGTATTGCATCGCCCCATAGACCTCCATTGTAACTGCATTACTCTAAATGCAGTTTGTTTGTTTATCGTTTTCGAGTCAAAACTATTTTCTGTTGTAATCGACAGCATCAAGCTTAACTTGTATTGAACCTGGAAAATGTCTTTAATTTTTTTATATTGTCTAATTTTGCAAGTTTGTACCCTTGTTTTGGCCTCAATCTCTTGGGCTTTCACCACTGGGTCCTGGCTGAGACTCTGTTTGCTCTGTAGGTTCATTTTGTTGTTCATCCAGGTCATGGCTTCATTCACTTGCTTCTCCACTTTCATGACCTCCAGCTCTTCCAAATGATCATACAGCTCATCCTAAGTTTAGAGATAACAGGAAATTAATGCAAATTGTATTTAGATTTTAGCAGCTTTCAAATTAAATAACTGAATGGTACCTTGGCCTTATAAGCTTCTACGATTTTCATGTACTGCTGGATTTGCCTTCCGAGCTCCTCAAAAGCTTTTGGTCGCTCTTCCGCCTCAATATATCTGCTCTGAATAGGCTCGCCTAGTTTCTGTGAGCAAAGGGTTTTTGTTAGTTTAATCATTCGTTATTTTATACGTTTAATGGATAGCAGTATCAAATTTAAACAAATCAGTGCTGCATCCATATTTACCTTCAACTCTGCCAGTTTGTCAATGTACACTTGCTTTTGCTGGTCCTCTCCTTCTTCATATAACCAGTTTTCTGTGTCCTCCAATTTTAAGGAGAAGGAATCTCGGTCCTGAAAAACATTGTTTATTCAATGAAACCCTTCACTCGTTATCTGGATGGATAAAAGCAAACGACTTTTGGACACTTACAGCCTCATTTACAAAGTTCTCCAGCATTCCATGCAGTTTGTCTCTCATTTCATAAACATACTCCTCCACACAGTTCTTGGCATCATTCCTTTCTTTCTCCAGCTTGTCCTGCATGATCATCTTCCCCTGTACATGAGAACACAAACACCTAATGTCAGAAACCAAATACAGAAAAGGCAGCTGGGATGTTTGTGAGAGGCAACTGGAATGGCAGACAAGTCTGACTTTTGTTATTGAAGTTTAAAAAGCAGGTAATAAAATGCACTGATGCACTTATGTTGAAAAAGACAGTATGTATTCAAATGCAACTTTGAGTGGACATGCAATTTCTAGAGCAATCACCAGCTTTTAGGAACAAATGATTAACATACATTAGACTTTTTCATTTTTAGAAGAAAATGTGAGTGATGGTTAAAGTATTAAATTTAAATAAATTAAAGCTTATTTAATAAATTAAAGTGCTTTGAAATTTGCAAACAAATCAGAAGTGTTCCGTTTTGATAATTCATTAATTTTGCACCATGCATTTTATTGTAATCGCTAAAAACATCAAACTGATCAAACAGCCATGTGTCATATGTCACTGGAAAGCTCTCAAAGAGAATACAACCAGCCTATTGGTTTTACTCACAGACAAATATATAGTGAGTAATAGCTAAGTTTAATGTGAACAGGTGTTGCTTATATACCACGTTTCCACTTATAACTTATAAGCAGAAATAAACAGAACATCACGTCATTATTTAGAGGAGGTGATTATCTATCAAACAAGCCCACACACACACACACAAGGTAATCAGATGCATAGATCATTAGATAATTGACACAAAGCACAATGTGCACACAGTATCTGGCATCTTGCAATTTGGCTGAAAGCACGTTAGCTTTCCTGGATCAGATACTGTCATCGGAAATTATGTGTCATTGAATGCTAAACCAATCAGATTGTGTTCAGATTGTTCCAACCGGTGGTGATAGTCCTCCATATTTGGGCAGAGAGACATATGATCACTAATTACATATGGCCACCAGGAGATGGTGCCAAGTACATGACACACTCAATGATGACTCAAATGGCACAGAATTAAACTCATTCTGTGAAATCTCATTCCTAAAATCATGTCTTCATGCTATGCAAACATTTAGTCATTGTGTTTGCATGTATAATTAGTTCTTATGTACAAAATAAACAAGGGAAAAGTTTAAATTATTTTTTGTGGTAATCAACATTATGCCACAAATGCTGTCGATTGAGCTTAACTTGTATTGAACCTGTAATATTCCTTTAACAGCATAGACATAAAAGTAGCAATAACTTAACACCGCATAGACAAATATAAATCCACAAACAGGGACAAATAATTCTATTTCTTCTACCGTGCAATAATCAGGAGTCAATCACTGCGATGCAGTCATGTTTCTTGAGGGATGTACAGTACCTCATTCTCCACAAACAGATTAAGCATGTCTTTGGCCAGCTGCCAGTGCAGGCTGTTCTTGATGGGCAGCTCCACTGTCTTTGTCTTCACTTTGGCTTTCTTGGATTGTGAAGGCTGGTCGTTCTTCTTCTCTCCCTGTTTGTTTTCTTCTGTTGAAGTCTGAAATTGTTTGAGGTCACAGTGAATTATCCATTTTACTTTAAATGGCATTAAACGACGGGTATTATAGAAGGTGCAGGGGTTTAAGATCAGTGTAAATCATTAGGCATACAAAGCTGAAATATGGCAATTTTGGATGGCACTGCACAACAAACAGGCTGAAAACTTGCATCATTTATTTAAAGGTGCACTCACCTTTCACTCTAACAAAAAGCAACATTGCAAAGCAGAATGTAAAGTTTGCTTTCGCTTGTGGAATAAATTAATCATGGGTTACGGTGAAAAGCACATTACTACAATGGCATCGGTAACTGAAAACTTGATAATGCTTAATGCTGCATTAATACCACTAGGTGTCAGTATAATTCTAAGATGACTGCCATATTTGCCAGTGCAACAAACAAAATTACTAAGTGCATGTGGTGGTGGGGGCGTGGTCGAGGGCCAGTTTGTGAATGGAGAGCAAGTTCGGGAGAAGAGAGGATTATCACCTGTGGAAAATTATTTCTGACAGCTGTTTTGTGTTACAGTGAGAGCTGTAGGGATATAAAGGAGCAGCCAGAGTCACAGTGGAGGAGAGAGAGGAGCTAGAGTCCCGAGATGACACTGTCTCTTTTCAAGAGAACATTTATGTTGATTGAGCAACAGAGTGTTTTGGTTTTGAGTGTGTGCGCTGGAAAGCGACCTGTAATAAACGAAGCTAGAGTGTGAGCTGGATCCAGCTTCCTCATTTTCCCTTGAGACTGACCTGAGACCTGTCACAGTGCACCTTTAAATACTATGTTTTGTGTCGGTGGGCAAGTGTATACACACACCTCCATGTCTTCAGTGTCTGATTTCTTGTCAGCATTTTCTTTCTGATCATCAGCTTGAGTCTTCTGTACTTCTTGATCCTCTTGCATCTTGTTCTTTTGGGGGCAAATATGATAAATGTTCATAAATCTTATTACTAACTTTGTGGTCATTGAAGCTACAGAATACTTCACTAAAGGTTAAATCCCAACCATGGTCAATAATGGTGATAAATACAAACACAAAACAGATGCATGCAATAAATCAGTCAAAACTACAGTTTCAATTTTAAAACATTTTCTTAAATCGACAACATTTAACATTAATGAAAAATGATTAATCAATAACAATAACAAACTGTAAATGGTAAACATCTTAAAACATAAGACATATTTTTCTTCAAAAAAAAAAAAAAAAGTTTTATACAAAGTTTGATTTTTGACTGACCAAGCATACTAATGCAAATTTGAAAATGTCAGCATCAGAGAAAATTCCTTATTTTAGGAGGAACTGTGAAAACATGAAACAGCCACCGAAGTATGTGCATGTGGCCTACTGATTAAATATAATTTAAATAAATGCACTTAAGAAATTCAAGTACTATCTTAAAAGGATAGTTCACCCAAGATTTTTAGAAGAATATCTCAGCTCTGTAGGTCATCACAGTGCAAGTGAATGATGACCAGAACTTTGAAGGTCTAAAGAGCACATAAAGGCAGCATAAAAGTAATCCATAAGACACTTAGGGCTTAAATATTGATCTGTTCTCACCCACACCAATAATATCCTTTCTGAAGATATAGATTTAACCACTGGAGTCGTATGGATTACTTTTATGCTGCCTTTGTGTGCTTTTTGGAGCTTCAAAGTTCTGGTCACCATTCACTTACATTAAAAGGACCTACAGAGCTGAAATATTCTACAAATCTGTGTTCAGCAGAAGAAAGAAAGTCACACATCTGGGATGGCATGAGGGTAAGTAAATGATGAGAATTTTCCCTTTTGGGTGAACTAACGCTTTGATATATTTTCAGTTCATTCTATGTTTAATACATACATGCTGTGTTTTAATTAATTTACATTAATTTACTTTTAATGTATTTACTGTTAATAATAACTTGTTTAGAAGAAACACATTTGAGTTCATTAAAAATTCATGTTGTAGAATTTCTTTTCTCTATCTGCTGGCATGATTAATGCATTTGAGCTTAAAACAGATTAATCAGTGATCGATAAGCTTAATCAAATTATTAACGACCAATAATTGATCATCGATTTTTTTAAATACCACTTCTCCACTACCTGATTAGATTGAAAAAGGAGTCCTGAGAAATCACAACTGTCTTTAAAAAAATGTAAATAAAAGTGTCAGGGGAAATTCTCTCTGGCTATCAATCACTTTGCTTGTATGGTTTGTAGACACAGAGGATGGGGTTTTGGAGAGAGGGTGGGTTACTTTATTTAGCAAATGGCAGAATTTGCATATAGAACTTTTATGTTTTAACAATTTGATGACTAAAACCAGGAGAAGTTGCTATCTACAATCCAAAACACACCAAATCTTTTTTAATTTTTAGCAACTTTGTGTTGCCATTATATCGGCCTATCTGCCATCCTGCTCTCTAGGAATCGGCAAAACTCACATCGGTTGATCACTAGTGTGGAGCATAAACCAAGTTTAAAAAACCATTAGTCATTGCGTCCACAAAGATGTCTTTACCTCATCCTCCTTGCCAGAAGTCTCTGTCTCCATGGGCTCTTCTCCTTCAGCAGATTTCAGGACCTCCACCAGGGAGGCGCTGGACACGCTGAAGACCCCGTGCACATTCACACGTACCTTCACCTTCACCTTTGAGCTCTCACCTGATGGCTGAGGCACCACTTTCTGGATGTTGAACTGACCTAAGGGCAGGCAAGAATTACGATGAATAACAGAAGTCAACCTGAAACAGCATTCCCAGCCCAACTTCCATTATGTGGTGTTTTTCACAGTGGAACAGGATATTCAATGAGAATTTCCTGGATTATGAAAAGGGGCCATTCCGAACTGGAGTTTAGCCGAAATGAATGTGACTTTGCGGTGGACTGTGGAGGATTAACCTCCTCCTGAAACACTGCTGGAACAGTGACTGGGATATGGAGCCTGAAGTTCAGCATAAAGTATTTCTACTAGGGCTGCATGATAGATCAAATTTTGCGATATATCGCAAATAAATTTATCACGATAAGCATATTGTCAGGGTTGCAATATGCACTGTGATATTATTTGAATGCATTAATCTGATCAAAATAGTAATTAGTTGCAGCCCTAAAGCCTTCCCATTGTTCAGAAGGCCTATGCGCTAAATTAATTACTGCACATAGAAATAAGCAATATGAGCAAAGATTATATGTGGGAGTAATGGAGATTATTATTTTAAGGATTTATGTAATTGAATTTAGTAAAATAAAAAATAAAAAATAATAATTTGTAAGATTAATGCCCATGTTAGCAGTTCAGATATGTATTTGATTCAGTAATTGGTTGCTTTGTTCTTTAGTTTGATTCTAAACAAAACATACTGAAAAATAAGTGATTATTCATTTGCTGTTTATTGCCGTTTTTTCCAGTACTGTCTATTTTCTGCTACAGTATAATTTCCTATATGCCTAAAATACTTTGTAAACCCTATTTAGCGCTTAACAAATAAAACATTATTATTATTAGTAGTAGTAGTAGTAGTAGTATTACACATATTGTAGGCCTACTGTTGCACTGCACTTAAGCAAATAAATGCATGAAAAGTTAGCCCATCATAGCGTTCAATGCGTTTGCTGCATTTGTGTGTGACAAAGCACAAACATGTTAGCCAGCCTACTTATAAATCATGTAACACCGTTTTGTGTCAGGAGTTTTTATGAAACGGGGTCTTTAATTTACCATCCTATATACTGTATTTTCACTTACATTTATCTCTGCAAATTCCAAGGGATGATGCTTGCAGAGATAGTGCTTCGTGTTTGAAGTGTTTCCTGCCTGAGCAGACACTTTCTTGCGACTAACCTGACAAACTGGGTAACTGAGAAACATTGATGATGCCTCGTGTGTCTTTAACATACCCAAAGTATTCCCACCACTACAAATCTCAACTGCTTTAGTGGGGAAAATAAAGGTTCAGTCTCCAAAATGTATGTGCGCTGCATTTGCGACACACACGCGTCACCTTTAAAATGGATTGACTGTCTTAATTGAACTGATTTGGATTTTAAAAATTCAGAAAAATGACTTTATATTCATGCAGTACCGTGAATGAGATGTCAACGTTATGAAGACTGTATGTTTTAAAACCGAGATAAACAGTGAAACTGCTACATCCCTAAGTGACACATGTGGCTCTTCAGTTAGTGAAATTTTGATTTCATAAAACATACATCTGCAAAGCTCTAGATGGCATAATTTTTATCTTTCTTTAGAATAAGCATTACCAAAATACTAAAATTCAGCCCGGGAAGTTTCTGAAATTTAGTTGATTTGACATGGATTAACTCCAGTTAAGCACAGCAAAGGAGAGAAGTTCAATGGCATACCAACATACCTATGGTAGGATCGGGATACGGCAGCTCTTTTGGATTGTTGTAGTAGGCCTCCAAAGCAAAAGGCTCCCTCCGGTAGAAAGTCAACACTTTAGAGAAGGGTGCTGCATGATTCTTTTGAAATACTTCACAATCACTGTAGTGAAAGACCATTTAATGTGACCATTAAAACGGTGAACTTTAAAACAGACAGAGTTTATCAATGCTCATAGAGATATCAAGAACACACCTAATGCCTTCGTCAGCCGCCGAGTTCCATTTTAGAGAGATGGGGTATGGGACAATGTCTGTGATGGAAAACTCACGCACTTTAAAGGCAGGTGACAGAATCGCACACTGAGGAAGAACAAACATATACAGTGTGAGTATATTTGCATTAATAGAAGACACTAGATATTGTTATTCTGAGCAGTGACAGAAGTATACACTCCATATTCATCATCTGATTGAAGAGAATGTGACAGAGAATGAATCAAATACAAGAACAATAATGAAATGTTAAAAGGAATGCTTCAAGGGAATCAGCCTCAGCTAAGCTGCAATCACACTAGACGATTTTTCCAGCGATTTTAAGATCCAAGCTTCATTTACATAATCATCGGTCAGTAGGTGAGCGATGAGCTTCTTCTTATACAAACTAACAAGATGTCATGCTGATCTGAACATTATTTATCAGCGATCGCACTCAGAGGCATATCACAAATGCAGATTGTAATCCAAAGTGATTCTGTCGCCAACTGTTTTTCCTGGCGTTCTCCTACACTAAAATGACTAGAGGCACTAGAGTGTGTTTTTATGGAAAGTAATTTCTTTATTCACTGAAAGCTCCATGTTGACATACACGTTCTATGGAAAGCCTCGAGAGAATAAATACACAATTATTCACAAGGTAAAGTTACACCATGAATCACATCCTAAATCACGCCATTACAATTGTCCATGTTCACGTGGCACTGCTGTTGATATTTCAGGGAGCTCCACATGTCAGGGAATCAGAGAGTCAGGGGGAGACGTTATGTCTGTCACACCTCCACCTTTTTGTATCGGCAAGTGTAACATAACTCTGCCTGAAGAAAGAGATCTCAGCAAAATACCTTGGCCAAAATAGAGTTGTTTGGAGTCTGCTAGTGTGAGGCTGGCTTTGGGGAACTGAGTGCTAAGGAGTGTGGACCAGAGATGAGGACTCGAGTTAGAGACTCGGACTCAAGTCGCATTTTAATAGACTTCAGAATCGACTCCAGACTCTATCTAAAATGACTTTTAACCTTAAAGGAGCAATATGTAACATTGACATCATGCGTTTAAAATGGGTACTGCAGTCCAAATTCAAAATATTAGAGAGTTGTCTCCCCCGCCCCCTCCTCCCCAGACTCGAAGCTCACGCAGGTTGCCAGGTTGAGGACATGCAACAGGAGCGAGCAAGCTGACAATGACAAGCGACGAGCCTTACACTGTAAGTTGATCAGATAAATGTATATGTTTGCAAATTATAAACCAGCTCATGTGGTTTTTTTATAACTAGCATAGCATTGTGGTTGCCCGTAGCATTGTCATACTGGAGGGTCATGTCAGGATAAGCCTGCAGGAAGAGTACCACATGAGGGAAGAGGATGTCTTCCCTGTAACACACAGCGTTGAGATTGCCTGCAATGACAACAAGCTCAGTCCGATGATGCTGTGACACACCGCCCCAGACCATGACGGACCCTCCAAATCGATCCCGCGTAACCTCGGTGTAACACTCATTCCTTTCCCATAAACGCAAGTCAGACCATCACCCCTGGTGAGACAAAACCACGACTCGTCAGTGAAGAGCACTTTTTGCCAGTCCTGTCTGGTCCAGCGAAGGTGGGTTTGTGCCCATAGGCGACATTGTTGCCGGTGATGTCTGGTAAGGAGCTGCCTTACATCAGGCCTACAAGCCCTCAGTTCAGCCTCTCTCAGCCTATTGCAGACAGTCTGAGCACTGATGGAGGGATTGTGCGTTCCTGGTGTAACTCGGGCAGTTGTTGTTGCCATCCTGTACCTGTCCCGCAGGTGTGATATTCGGATGTACCGATCCTGTGCAGGTGTTGTTACACGTGGTCTGCCACTGCGAGGATGATCAGCTGTCCTTCCTGTCTGCCTGTAGTGCTGTCTTAGGCGTCTCACAGTAAGGACATTGCAATTTATTGCCCTGGCCACATCTGTAGTCCTCATGCTTCCATGCAGCATCCCTAAAGCACGTTCACGCACATGAGCAGGGACCCTGGGCATCTTTCTTTTGGTGTTTTTCAGAGTCAGTAGAAAGGTCTCTTTAGTGTCCTAAGTTTTTATAACTGTGACCTTAATTGCCTACCATCTGTAAGCTGTTAGTGTCTTAACGACCATTCCACAGGTGCATGTTCATTAATTGTTTATGGTTCATTGAACAAGCATGGAAAACATTGTTTAAACCCTTTACAATAAAGATCTGTAAAGTTATTTGGATTTTTACAAAATTATCTTAAAATACAGTGTCCTGAAAAAAAAGACGTTTCTTTTTTTGCTGAGTATATATATATATATATATATATATATATATATATATATATATATATATATAAAAGATCATACGTTTAGTGACTCGAGACTTGACTCGGACTTCAGATGAAAGACTCGTGAACATCTCTGGTGTGGACAAACACATCCTGCAAATGGACAATTGACTGGCAAAATAGCCAATGAAATGACAGAAGTGCTGACCTGTAGTGCACATCCTCTGGCCACAGCCTCGTCCGCATTCAGTGTCATGCTCAGCTCCTTCCCAAAGAATTTGCTGATTCGCTCTTTAACGGCTGGAATTCTGGAGGCGCCGCCTATGATCTCCACCGCATAGATGTCCTCTTTCTTCAGCTCTGGGTGTAGGGAAAAAAAAAAGCATTTAAGTTTCAGTAGAACAAGTGACAAGAGGGAAAAGTATGTGCCAGTGTTTCCTGCACCACTGTGTAATCTGCAGCACCACAGCAAATTTTTAAGTTGTGAGTTTGCAGTCTGAATTGAATGAGATGAAAACACTGGGTAGTGCAAAATAATTCAAAGAAAAATAGACAAAAAAGTCTTTCTATTGTGTTGTCGTGCTGGCTGCACGCAAACAGACTAGTGTAGTCTGATTTGCAAACAAATGAATTATGAGCCACTTCTTTAAAAATGTCATACATTTTCCTATCCCAGTTTAATATGCAGAGTCAACTATAAGGAAGACATTCGTAGGTTGATTTCACTGAAAAGTAGGGTTGGACTATCTACTTTCGGATCCTTAGGGTTCCAGATTCGGACAGAACAATGTACCCAAAATACACTGACAGTGTTTCCTACAGCACTATTCAGTGGCACCACTGCCATTCTACTGAATCTACAGCACAAAACATGCTTTGAGACCAGTGTAGTCCGATTCCCAAATGACTGACACTTGTGAGCCGGATCTTTTGAATCTATAGCACGACCAGTGTAGTCTGATTCCTGAACGAATGACTCTTGTGAGCCAGACCTTTTGAATCTACAGCACGACCAGTGTAATCTGATTCCTGAACGAATTACTCCTGTGAGCCAGGTTCTTTTGAATCTACAGCACAAAACAAAGTGCGACCAGTGTACTCTGATTCCCGAACTAATGACTTTGAGCCAGTTCTTTTCAGTCTACAGTGTGAAAAAAAACACACAATGCGACCAGGGCAGTCCAATTCCCGAATGATTGACTCTTATGGGTCTTTTAAATATACACTGCAAAACATACAGCACAAGCAGTGTAGTCTGATTCCTGAACAAATGACTCCTGAGCCATTGTGAATCAAATTATGTGAATCAAAAATCAGTCGGAGTGGTATAGAAGACTGTTTGATATCTTTGAAAATATTTTTGCAATTCTGTTTAGCGACACTTGTGGCACAGCAATTACACACTTCACCTTTAATTTATTGGACAAAAGACTCAAGAGCTAATGAGTTATCAATTTGAATGTCTATTACTTGCTGAATCTGCTAGAGCAGTTACTGAATTAACATCTGACTCACAGACTAGATGTTTATGATAACGTGTAGTTAAAGATACACACTCTAAAGAGTTTGTTGTAAAAAACAAAACCATAAAACAAGTTGAACACTATTCTTTACATTTAAAAAAAAAAAAAAAAAAAAAAAAAAGTATTGTTTCATTTATTATGAAGTTTATAGGGGCATGCTCACCCCCATTGTATAAACTGAATTCAATAGGAAGCACTGGTTGACTCATTGAATGTGTACTCACTGGTCTGTTCCATGACGCTGCGCAGGGGACCCTCCACTTTGGCCAGCAGCCCCATGCAGAGCTCCTCAAACTTGGCTCTGGAACAAGAGAGTCATTATGATATTATTAGAAGTGGTATTTTTAAGATTGAACTGCTTGCATTATAATGCACATGCATAGGATAAACACAAACATCTCCCCTTTACTGCAGAGTGTCTAATTTCCCCCGTTGACACTTAGTGCCAGATTTAGCTGTTGGCATGCTGTTAACGTGGTTGCCCGTGGTTACTAACCTGTTGAGTGTGCCAGTGACGTCAATGTCGTTCATGAAGCATTCAATGTTGAGTGGCAGGTCAGAGGAGTTGGCACTCATGAGTTTTTTCAGCTTCTCGCACTCCTGATAGAGTCGCACTAGAGCGCGGGGCTTCGAGCGCACATCCAGCTTGTACTTCTGGCCAAATTCCTCACAGAAGTATTTGACCAGCACTTCATCAAAGTCTTTACCGCCCAGCTCATGGTCAAATGCAGAACCCAGAACCTTCAGAAGTCAATCAACAATAGATATTAAGGATTTATTGCCCAAGTTTTGGTACACAAGGAATAATCATTAGTAATGTGCAAAACTAAAGTCAGTGTTAAAAAAAGTCCTGTGTAATTATGCTGGTTTAAGGTCATATCCACCATACACGTTCAATAATAATACTGTTTAATAATAATAATAATAATAATAATATCATCATCTGGGAAGAATTAACATCATAATGTGCATGATCAATTTAGACAAAAACAGCCTTACCTTTAACTTCCCCTTGTTAAAGGCACACGCAGAGACCTGGTAACTCGCATGGCCAACATCTACAAACACCACAGTTCTGGGCTTTTCTTCAGGGGCCGGCAGGTCCTGCTTGTAGATCCCATATGCCAGTGCAACTGCAATAAAGGTGGAACACATTAAACCACAATGCTTTTGAATTGTGTCTACATCCAAAAAGGAATTTACCTTCCGTTGAAGCACTCAGATCTCATTTGTGCTTGTGCGCACTCAAACGCTGTGATTTTATATGCTTTTTATGGCACTTTTCCACTGCACGTTACAGTTCGACTCGACTCTGCTCGCTTTTCCACTGCAGTTTAGTGCCGTCTCAACGTGGATGGGATTATAAGCTGATTGTCATAGTTGCGCCACCTCTACTGCCGTGACATCATCTTAAACGCGACACAAACATTACTGACCATAAACAGTAACACGACCGCTAGCTGTTAGCTACTAGCTCATTGTGCTGCATAAAGCAGTTTTTGCATGTTGATTCTACACAAGTGTAACAGTTAAATTGGCCTGTTTTAGAAGCAAGCTTTCCAGTAGCTGGTCAACTAAATAAAGTGAAGCTTTCAAGCAGAATATAGAGTTAGCGTAACAAAACGTACCATCCTCCATCGTGGACTCCAATTACGCTGAGTCCAGGGCACTCTCCCTCCCATTGCTCGCCAGTCTATTGGCATAGATAGTGTCCACTTGGTCGAACCACTTCCACTTCTCACTCCGGCTGTTGCGGTCCTTGATGGTTCTGTAGTCACTTAAATTATTATTATTTTTTTTTTTTTTACTTTTCCCTACACTGTTGGTAGGTTCAGTGGTAGCCGTGTGCGGCCAACAGCTGAAACACTTCCTGAAAGACTTTTTCGTTTTGCGTCGTTTCGTTCGTCGCTAACGAGAGGAACATCTGCACCTCGTTTGTTGACCACGGTGTGGTTTTGCGCAAAGCCATTTCTTTTCACAATTCGAAAGTCACGTGAACAAATGATATTGCTGTCGCTAACTTTAAAACTAGCGGGTTGATGTCCCGTGTCGCAAATCCAGTGATGCTGGTAGTGACGATTCTCTCTGACCAATCAGTAATCTGCAGGGTTTTGACATCACATTTAGTACAGGCTCGGCTCGCTTGGATCCTCGACTGAGGTGGTACTAAAAAAAGTACCAGGTACCATCCACAGTGGAAAACCCCCAAAAAAGTGAGCAGAGTCGAGCTGTACCGTTCAGTGGAAAAGCCCCATCATTAATCCTATTTGAAGCTTAAAAGCATAATTCACTAACCACTTTTTTGTGCAGAAAAGTATGGAGCCACTTAGAGGAAAGGGAGGGAATTTTTTTCTGAATTAGTTTTGCGTTCGCTTGCAAATGCAATATCTTTATCCAACCCTTACGAAAATTAATCATTCAACCATGGTATTTGTAGTAAACCAATTAACCACAAAATTGACCATGGTTTTACTACAGCAACCAAATGTTATATTTATGATATTTGTGGTAAAACCATAGTAATATTTAAGGAAAACCAGAATTGTGGTAATAAAAACATAATGATTGTGGGAACCCAATATAATTGAGGGAACACAAAACTGCAAATGCAAAAGTATTTCAGAATATAAATTCCCTCACTGTCCTCCAAGTGGTTCTGTAGAAAACAGCAGGATATTCTGCGTAACTTGTGTTCCACGGAAGAAAGAAAATACTACAGGTTTAGAATGCTATGAAAGTGAGTGAATGATGACCGAATTTTCAATAAGCATGTTTATTAAGGGGCTTACCTGCTGTAGTGTCATTCATGAGTCTAAGACAGTTTAGGCCTGCGATCTGCGCAGCATCCATGACTGATCTTCGCTCTGCATCAGTATAGAAGCTGGGAACCTACACAATTACATGGGACAACCAAATCCACCTTAACCAGTCTGATTGTTCACATTTGTTACATAATAATTCCAAAAGCTAAACATTTTTTTTTAACTTTATGCAAATGAGAAGTGAAAATGCAAACCAGCAGCCAATCACAGAGCACAACACTTCAGCGTTTGTCCTAAGCCTTTCAAAATCTGCCAATAGAGCTGGATCTTCTGGTGAATTTAGTTGGCTACTTAAATCACATCATCACAAATTAATTTTATTTAATACAGATTCTTGAACTTTAGGCGGTATAGAGCGTAAATGTGCCCTCACTTTTGCAGCTATCTTGGTTCTGGAAGTATTTTTCCCATTCTTTATTTCCCATAGGGATTTCATAAAGTATTTCATAAAAGCGCTCTAAGCCATCTAACCAAACCAACCAGCTCTGAGGTGAATCATAACGCTACAAACTTTCATTTGAAGCAAAAAAGTATTTGAAATTCAGACAAAAAGACAAAAGGTACAAGCCTGTGTATTTAATGTCTTTAATGAGGGAATAAACTACAATCCCATGTAGCATTGCGAATTATGAGAAACACAGGAAAATTTAAAACTATTGATTTAAAGTTGTTATAGATATATAAACAATATATTTCAATTATATCACAATATATTCTGATTCTGTAGGGAGACCGACTTTTTTTGCATCAGGAAAGGGGGCGGATCTCTTCTGGGCTTATTTGGTGCACTTTGTTGACCGTGAATCTCTGATTGGTGGATCTCTGTTCAGGATTATGGGTTGTGTAGTTCTTCATCAGAACTTCAGCTTCTGAAGTTGAAATAACGCAGACTGATGTCTTTAACAGAAACATATACTTTCAATTAACAACCTCAGATCTCACGGTAGGTCTATCTTTAAAGGTTTACAAGTTTTCATTAATAATCAGTTCCCCTATGGAAAAAATTAATGGGATTTTACTTCTGGATCCTTATTGTTGCGCTGTATGGAGCAGATTTCTACTGCGCCACTACAGTGTGAACGCTTCAGCCAGAGTTAGAACATAATTCAAAAATGAAAGTGTGTGAACCATATTTGAAGCTATTTAGTAGAGAAAAGGCTTACAGATATGACACAGTCTGCCACAGGTTTTTTGAGTGCCGCTTCAGCAGTCTCTTTCAGCTTGGTCAGCAGCATGGCAGTGACCTGCTCGATGCTGAACACCTTTTCCTCCTCCATATACATGACCTGTGGGAAAGGAGAACACTGTGACATAGCGAAATCTAAAGAGTCTAATGGGAAATTCCGGAAGATTCAGATTATCATAGCATCATACAGCATTATATCATACAACTGCTGATGCTGAAGTGAATCATTTTAAATATATTTCTAGAAGTAATATTAATTTAAGTATAAAACATTTTAATGTGATTTAACACTGACTCTTGACAAATCTGTAATGACAGTCACATCAATAGCAGCTGTATAAGTTTACCTTGATGCCTGTGGTCTCCGTTGGCATCTGAGCGAGATCGTAGACCAGGCTGGACTTTGCTGACTGGACATATGGGTCACTGAATGCCCTGCCATGGAATCGCTTAAAACCTTGCACAGTGTTCTTGCAGTTTGTGACCACCTTGTTTGGTAAAGCAGAAATGTTATAAATTACTACTACTGTCCACTACTATTCAACGCAAAATGAGTTTCTGCACTAGTTTAGAAAAAAACAGTTTACCTGGCTTTTGGCAGCTGCTCCAATAGAACGATTACGAGGACCAAACGATACAAATGACCTGGAAAAAGTACACATTACAGCAAAATAACCTTTTTTATCATCAATCAACATGCTATCATATTTTTTCTTATCTTTTTTTCTTTTTATCGTCTTTGTTGTCATGTATTTATCTTTCATTGTAGCTCTCTTAAACTTTTGGTCTGTTATGTGTTCAACAGATCCATGTTCAATGGAAATTATTTATCGTTACCTCTTTGTACATATTTAAAGCATAATTCCGAAGTGATCTAATGACAAAATTGAGCAAGTGGCAAAATATCAGTATTGGCCTATAAGTTTGTTAAAATCGATAAAAAAAACAAAAAACAATTTAATATCGGTGTATCCTTATTACTTTAATACCTGCCGTATCTGTAGTGATAGACCAATACACTCACTGAGCACTTTAGGAACACCTAAACACCTATTCATGTGATTAACTAATCAGCCAATCGGTGCAATGCATCAACCATCAGAATGGGGAAAAATGTCATCTCACTGATTTCGACCGTGGCATGTTTGTTTGAGTATTTCTGTAACTGCTGATCTCCTGGGATTTTCATGCACAACAGTCTCTAGAATTTACTCAGAATGGTGCCATAAACAAAAAACATCCAGTGAGCAACAGTTCTGCGGATGGAATCACCTTGCTGATGAGAGAGGTCAACAGAGAATGGCCAGACTGGTTCGAGCTGACAGAAAGTCTATGGTAACTCAGATAACCACTCTGTACAATTGTGGTGAGAAGAATATCATCTTGGAATGCACAACACGTGGAACCGTAATTGCATAGTAATGTCGTTACGTAATACGACATTGCGTACTAACGCATATGGGGAGTGCCTTCTTATACGACCTAGTTGAAACCTCTCTACAATAAGGCCAATATTCTAATATTGGCTATGGTGTTTGAGCCCTGCATGTTTTGGCCGAAACTGTCCGCTATAAAAACAGGTGCACAAACACCATTTCCTCAGAATTTCTGACTGACAACAAAAGGAGCACGTCGCTCGTGCCTCAAGAAATCTGAGTTTTGTAGTGCGACTAGCATTCGCAATGTCTCGTTCCCTTCGTCTCAGGTAACCGAGGTTACGTATGTAACAGAGACATTCCCTTACAACTCAGTACACTCGACATTGCGTAGTAACGCATATGGGGAACAGAATCCCATCATGCAGCTCTTCACAACATAACTTCCCAGAGAGGAAACATGGCGCCACAGTCTTGTGGGACGGCGACCGACATGAGTATACCGCAGTGAGTGATCCTCGTGTTGGCCAGGAAGGGAGCACTCATAATGAATATATGAACTATAGTCATATAGTATGAATTAACTCCTTATGAACACAGTCGGGAAGAGAGTTTATTTATAATCAAAGTGCTTGTGACTTTATGGTAAATTATAATGGCCTGAATGCAGGCAGTTGTGTAAAAGATGGGGAGCCCGTACTTAAAGGGAAGGGCATAAGTATATATATATTTGGCCAATGAATAGCAAGTGCTCTAAACAGAGGACTTGAAGAAAGAGACATTAAATCTAGGTTGTAAAACCTTGTGAATGTGTTTTGAGAGGACCATCCTGCTGCAAATCATGTCTTGTAAAGACACACCATTCATCCATGCTCATGAGGAGGCCATGCCTATAGTTGAGTGTGCTTTAACACCAAATGGGCAAGTCTTACCCTGCGACTCATAAGCCAGGGCAATTGCATCAACAATCCAGTGAGGAAGTCTTTGCTTAGAGACAGACATTCCTTTTGTGCATCCTCCATAGCATACAAAGAGCTGATCAGACAGTCTGAACTGGCGTGTACGCTCAACGTATGCGTGTAGTGCCCGCACAGGGCATAACAAATGCAATTATTGTTCCTCATCCGATTTAATGGAGGGGGGAAGAAGGTCTGAAGGTGAACAATCTGCACTTTGAAGGGCGTGGTTAGGACCTTGGGTACATGGCCACTGTCAAACCCAGGAAAGGCTCTTGAAAGACCAGGGCCAAACTCCAGACATGAATTGTCGACTGAGTGCATGTAGGTCACCTACCCATTTTACTGAGGCCTGAGCCAGCAGTAGTACGGTCTTAACGGAGAGCATGCGCAAATCAACTGAGTCCAAAGGCTCGAAGGGGGGCCCTGCGAATGCTTTTAGGACTAAAGTTAAGTCCCAAGTCGGGACTGTAGACGGCCGAGGTGGGTTTAATTGTTTTGCTCCTTTAAGGAACTTAAGTCTAAATCATCATTGCCTATAGAGGCGCCGGCTTCATGTGTGTGATACGCAGATATAGTTGCCACATACCCTTTGAGCATTAACAGGGTGAGTCCTGCATCTAATCGCTCTTGAAGAAATATTAGAATTTCATGAATGGGGCAGTTTACTGGATCCTTGCCATGTAAGAGACACCAATCAGTGAACACCATCCATTTTAGCGCATGGAGGCATCTCGTGGATGGTGCTCTGGCCTGTAAAATGGTGTTCATGACTGAACGTGTCAGGCACGTTACACTAAAGGTACACTAAAGGTTCTGGCACGTGTAGTGCACCCCGTTCAGGGGCCACACATGCAGGTTACACAGCTGGGGATGCCATATTGTGCCTTGTGCCTGAGAGAGGAGATCCCTCCTCAGCGGTATTTCCCATGGCGAGCTGTACAGCATCTCCATCATTTCTGGAAATCATGGCTGGTTGGGCCATTTTGGTGCAACTATCAGAACAGTTTCCTTGTCCTCTTGGACTATGCATATGACAGAGTGAATCAGGCATAACAGGGGAAATGCATTTTTGTGTTTTGCTGGCCATTTGTGTGCCATTGCGTCCATTCCCAGCAGAGCTTGGAACTTCGAGTACCAGAGGTGACAGTGGGCATTCTCCACTGAGGCAAATACAGTTTGAGGATGAAGTTTCCATTCGCCCAGCATTACCCTTTGGCGTGACAGTTGGTCCGCGCCGTAATTCAGGCGGCCTGGGACATATGTCGCTCTCAGTGAGATGAGATAATGCTCGCTCCATAGGAGGCGGCGACGTGTCAGTCTCAGTGGCGGTGAATGAATTCCGCCTTGGCGGTTTATATATGCCACAACGGTCATGTTGTCTGAGCGAAGCAGGACATGACAGCTTGCTATTTCTGACTGAAAAACCTTTAAGGCTAGAAATACAGCCAATAGCTCTAAGCGGTTGATGTGCCACGCCCTTCTCGCACCTGTCCAGGAGTCCATTGCACACTGCCCCCCAACCTGTGTTGGAAGCATCCGTAGTCACCACTTTCCTCCTGACAACTTGCCCCTGCACGACACCTTGCTGGTAAAACGCAGGAGCTGTCCATGGTGCCAAAGCAGCTATACAGTGGCGGGATATAGTGATGTGCATGCGCCCTTGGCACCAAGCATGTTGTGCCACGCGGCAGCTTCAGCCAGAACTGAAGAGGTCTCACGTGTAAGAGACCTAATGGGATGATGGCAGATGCCGCCACCATAAATCCCAATGCTTTCTGAAACAGCTTCAGTGGAAGTGTTCTCCCCAGTTTGAACTGAGACAGACACTGTAGAATGGCCTGAACATGCCCGCTCTTAAGGTGCGTGCGCCCGATTGTGGAATCGAGGCGGACTCGAACGCGAATCTCAAAAACATCCTGTAGTGTAGTACAATTTGGATATGAAAGTACGCATCCTTCATATCTATCGATGCAAACCAATCGTGTGGGCATACATGTGATAAGATCCGTTTCCGAGTAATCATTTTGAATGGGCGCTTTGAGTGCTCAATTTAAATGTCTCAGATCCAGGATTGGCCGAAGTCTGCTATCTTTTTTTGGAACAAGAAAATAAACGGCTGTAAAACCCTTTTTGTGCTTGACAATTTGGCAAAATCTCTATTGCGTTTTTCACGATGAGATTGGGTATTTTGACTTGTAACACTGCCGCGTATTCGGGTGAAACCGTGGAAGACAGAACGTCATTAAAACTGGGTGGCTTTTTTTGCACCCATTCTGAAATACACGTTAAGGCTCGCCATGTGTCCGCATAATGGAACAGAGGGCAATTCAGTTTGTTTACCGTATGATGCGTCGCATACTATAGTGAAGCGGTTGCGCATAATGTGTGTGCTTTGAAGAGGAAAAGGACTCTTTGAGAATGTGCGAGCATCTTGTGCATTTGCAACGAGTGCTGTATTCTTTTTTGCACTTATTGCATTTTTTATTGCATTTATTTGAGTGCAAGACACAGAAACAACATTTTGAACAACAATATTCCTTTCCTGGCAACCAGTAGTGGGGAAATGGGGAACAGAGTTTTGTGTCTCTAATCGAGCCTTTTTAGGAGCAGACCCAGAGGGAACCACAGGCTCTTCTTTCCGCTTCAAATGGTTGTGCCCATCAGAAGCGCTTTTGCTGCAAGTGCTGATACACAGGTACCAGTGAGGCAGCAGGTATGGGGGCATTTTAGTCGGGCACTGGCTCGAAACAAGAGCGAGGGAGAACCGGCTGTGATGTACTCCGTTTGGGCATATAGTGTCTCATAGCCTGACTGCTGCTGAGTCGCAATGTAACGCTCATCAAACTTATTCACAGAGCCGCCAAAGAGGCCGGCTGGAGACGCTGGAGCATCCAAAAAAATTGCTTTTTCCTTATTCGTTTCTGTGAGGGTCAGCCATATATGTCAATTCAGAACTGCCAGGTTGCCCATGGACTTGCCGATGGCCTGCGCAGTGACTTTCATGGTATGCAGCGCTAAGTCTGTAGCAGTGCGGAGCTCTTTGAATGTCTCTGGATCGAAGCCGTGCTTGTCCATTTGCCTGAGGAGCTTGGCTTGAAATACCTGGAGCACCACCATTGCGTGGAGTGCTGATCCAGCTTGTCCTGCCACCGAGTAAGTTTCCCGCCAGTGCAGATGTTTGTCGACATGGTTTGGAAGGATGTATGGACCGTGATTTCCACGCCGTTACTCGCTGGGCAGAGGTGTGCCGCTACTGCCTCCTTCACAGGGGGTAATTGGGCAACACCGTTTTCTTCCCCGTGATCCACATTAGAGAGGATGGGTGCCGAGAAGGGTGCGTGCCAGGACTTAGAGTTCGTTATGGACTTTGGGGAAGAATGGGGTAGATTTGCGGGACACTGCCGTTTGATGGCGTCCGGACTGCAGGAACCATTCATTGAGGCGAGACTGTTCAGGTTCCTCTGGGGGAGACCACTCAAGGTGAAGCTCTTTGTCCACCCCTGTAAGGAAGCGGAGCATCTCCCTGTCAGTGGTGCATACACATTCCTCTCTCTCGCTGGGGGGAGGGGCTGCAGCATCATCCACTGACCACTCGCCTAATGCAGCGAGAGACATGACTTCGTCATTATCATCCTCAGAATCAGAACCATTGCACGAGACGAGGCTGCCTGCTCTTTCAGAAGGTCGGCGCTCGTCTCGCACATAGCGTATCGGAAAACATACGCTTCGGAGAGATTGAGGGGCTCGCGGGGCGTGTGCCGCCACGAGGATCACCTCAAAGTCATCCTGCTCGACCTTGTGGCCCCGCCGTGCCTCCTCGTGTGAATCCTCGGGTATCACAGAACAGGTGGGTGGGAGGGCGCGTGAGGCTAAATCGTCCCTCAGAACGAGGGCGATTCGCGAGCGAAGCGTCTTGAGACTACTGCCCTCACAGTGAGGACAGTCTGTCTCCATGAGAACTGTGTCTGCGTGGGTGCGGCCCAGACAGAAAACGCAGCTCTCGTGCTGTTCTGACGGCGGGATGTGCCTCTCGCACAAGGAACACCTACGGAACGACATCTTTAAAAAGACGCGAACACGTAAGTGGCTCTTTTAGATATATAAATATAAAATGTATATACATTTATATTTATCACACAATTGTTTTGTAAGGATACACAAACTCTGCCGAAGCGCTGCAGGGAATCAGGATGCTGATACCCGTTCACCAGCGAAGAAATTGAGGAAATTGTGTTTGTTTGTGCACCTGTTTTTATAGCGGACAGTTTCACGTCAAAACAGGTGGGGCTCAAACACCATAGCCAATATTAGAATACTGGCAATATTGTAGAGAGGTTTCAACTAGGTCGTGTAAGAAGGCACTCCCGTATGCATTAGTGATGGGAAGATCAGATCATTTTACTGACTTGGATCTTTGAGTCTCGTTCAGCAAAATTAATGAGTCTTTACTCAAGTCACAGGCTATGCATAGCATATATGGCTGTCACCTGACAAAAGAACGAACAACTCGGACCAGATGACTCAGGAGGTGAACTAATCATTTCTGTGGCTGTGTCTCATTTGAAAGGCTCCGTCGTCCGGAGGTCGCATTTCTCAGCCGCATACGTCAACGAGGCTGTCTCGTTCCAGAAAAGCGAGTAGGACACTTCGAATGCAGCCTTCGAATGCGACCTTATTTCACGGGAATTCGGAGGATGCATGAGGTGTATCCTTCATGGGCACTCACAACCCACAATTCTTTGCATCAACGGAAAAACAAAATTATGCCAATTTGTCCATAAATATGATGTTCAAATGCAAGGAATGTTAATTCCCAAGTTGAAGTACCTCAGTAGATGGGTGCAGAGTATATAATATGTATAATTATATTAATATATAATTAAAGTATTAGACTAAAAGTACAACTATAAAATCTATTTTCTTTTCTCTTTACATCATTATAACTCTCCTAAAATTTACCTCATACATTTCCTTCTAAACAGACTTTGTTACCTTCTCACTCAAAGTGCTCCTGCTTGTTAAAGAGTGGCGTGCTGTCATAGCAACCACGTTACGTTTTGTTTCCGTTTGTCCTACAAAGGCCATCTCTTTTAAAGGAGACCTATTATGCCCCTTTTTACAAGATGTCATATAAGTCTCAGGTGTCACCAGAATGTGTTTGTGAAGTTTCAGCTCAAAATACCCCAGGGATCATTTATTATACCATGTTGTAAATGCCTCTTTTTGGGTGGAATCAAAAACACGCTGTTTTCGTGTGCGTCTCTTTAAATGCAAATGAGCTGCTGCTCCCTGCCCCCTTTCCGTAAGAGAGCTGTGCCTTTAAAGCTCGTGCTTCGGATACTATAGCAACAACAAATCAGAACCAATATGACTGACACTGTAAATACCGGAGTTCAGCTATATATGTATGAGCAACCATAAATGACGCAAAACATAGGCATTTTGAGTTTGTGATAGTGCTTCTTATGTAGAAAATCACTTCCTGCCCTCCATCTGCATTTCATGCCACAGCAACGCAGTGACGTGACGTCATGTGCAAACAAGCTATAATGACATAGCTCTGGTCTCCGTGAATACAATCAGGGACAATGGTAACTTTAGCTGCATTTGCCGTGGAATCAGCTAACGAGCACATTCGGAAAGGCGATTTGCAAACATTCACAAAATATAAAGTACGATACTTACATCTTCAGGATATAAAGCTGGAACACGAACAGTTGGTACTGATCCATGCTTGAGAGTAATATTTTTTTGAAAATCCTGCTTTATATTGACCCTCATTCACAAAGCTGTCCGGTGTAAAATGATTTGCACAAACATGCACAAATTTTGGTATGTTTTGGGGCACATTTTCTTCAAAAACAAAACTTGTCCAATGCATGTTCAGTGGTTCTGATGCCGGGAGTTCATTAAGACTCTTATGTTCACTTTTACAGCCAACAACAGAACACTTATGACGCTTACGAAGTTGAGACATTATTCTTCTCAATGTAGCTGCTCCAGCGCAGAAAAAAATGGCGGACTGTGTGTCGATCACTCAGGGGAGGATCTATGATAATAGGGTGGAGCCCGTCACCAGTCGTGGGCATGGCCTGCTCTAAAGTGACGTCACTTTAGAGCGGATACGAAAATACGATACGAGAGCGGATACCAGTCATTTTGAGACATGTTTTTAATCATGTTTTTGATTAATAGAAATATAAGAAAGAGGAGTGGGTGGACTTTTAACATTGTAGAGTGGTTGTGTACACACACTGCCGACTCACAATTATGTTCAAACACCATGTAAAATTGAATTTTGCATAATAGGTCCCCTTTAAACGAGGCTTGTTTAAAGGAGGATGCTCGGTATACTGCAGCCTTCAAAGGACGCGTCCTATCTAGCATGCAGCCTTCGAAAGGAGACACAGCCTGTGTCCTGTGTGTGTGCATAGCATGTATGGCTGTCACGTGACAAAAGAACAAACGGAACAAGTGATGAAAGGTGAACTAATCATCTCTGTTTCCTGTACAGCGCCTATGCGGACAAACGGCCAACCCAAAATGAACGAATCACTCTTTGAGACTACTCGTTCTACTGAGTCGAATAAAAGATTCGTTCAAAATGAACGAATCGTTCATGAACGACCCATCACTAATATGCGTTACTACGCAATGTCGAGTGTACCGAATCGTAAGGGAACTCTATTTTAGTCAACCAGTACTTATCACAAAAATAATCTGACAAGTGCTTGGAAACACTTAAAACTCTTTACAGTAGTTTATGCACATCAACATTTAGGCCTGCTCTATAAATAAGTATTAGACAGTGTCAGTTTACCATTATATTAGCTTATTTATTAATGAAACTATCAGTAGTACCTAGCCAAACGTCAGTCAACCTATTATCTTAAGTAATTTCCTTGGAGAAACCACTATTAACACCAGTCATCATTTTCCAGTCCACGTTAAACGTAATTCAAAGGACATATTTAATTTGATAATAACAATAAATGCAGAATTGCGTGTTTTGTGGTTCTGTCGGTTGCTAGAATGTTCCTGAGGGCGTGACGTCACATCAGCAGCAGGCAGCACGAGTCACGCTGTAGCATTCAGCTATCTGTCCACAGCACGCTCCAATCCAACCAACATAAACAACTAAGATTACCAAGATTTATTTAACGTTCTCAATAAGAATCTATTGTACACATACTAAGCATTAAAATACTACAGGAAAGTATTTAGATCCAAAGTAAGTGTCTTACAGGGGGATACAGTCTAAAGTCTCATCTCATCCTACTTTACATAATCGAAATAAAATTCTGTCAAAAATAACGGGGAAAACATTATACAAAAATAAAGCCAAAAATGTGTTTTATTCGCATTCCACATATATTTTAGGTCTCATTGTGCCAGGCCAGTTTTGAAACAGACCAGAAGCACGTGCAATGTCAAAATACAATGTAAAACATATATGAAACAACTTAACCCAAATGAGACAATGTGACTTACGGTGTACACCGGTCGCTATATTCGTTTGCTACGGTCTCTATTCCACCGGCTCGAGCGACAGCAACATAACAGCTCTGGAAGCCCACATCAAATCCCACCACTGACATCTTCACTGGAGATCACGAGTACAACACGGAGAACTATAGCACGGAGTGTCTTTTTAAAATACAGTAGCTACGGAGTGGTGTAGTGAGGATCTTTTATTCATAAAACTCAGGTTTACTGCGATTTCATAGTTCTCGCCTGTCCACTGACTGAGGTAATGCACACCGGCTCAAGCTGAAGTTCACGCGAAAGTCCGCGGATTTATCGCGAGACTTCAGCAGTTCTAGACGGCTCTGGAGCTTTCCTTGTATGACGTAGCACTGACGAGAAATCCAGCCAATGAATAGACCTTTTTCACGGACTGTGATGACGCATTTCCGCCTTATGTAGCAGCGTAAATCTCACATATTTCTTTAATATTATACATTTTTTAAATATTGAGTGTAATATTTTATTATTTGTGTTATATTACCCTAGAATTAGTTTTAAAAACTGAATTACCACAGCTGTGAGGGGGTTTCGATTACAGCTCCTGAGAAAGTGACAGTAAATTTGGCATCTCCCATCTGACTGACTTAATCCACCACTCTCTTTTTTTTTCTTTTTTTTTCTTCTTTTTTTCTCTCTCTCTTCTGGAAAGTCATTCAAATGTAATAGTGGATTTTTTCTTTTGGTCTTGGAGCAAATGGGTGAGTGAAAATAATATTTGCTGTGATCTCCCATTCACTCCCATTCACTGCTGTCACAGTTTACCCTGCAAGGGTTTAGTTCTGCGTTCCAAAACCCTGAGTGTGAAAAAGGTCTATAAAGAGAACGTTAGATGAACACGCGAGTATGTAAAAGTAATCAACATAGAAAAGTACATTTCTTCCAAATATAACATTTGACGATTGCAATGACTAGTGTACTTTTTCTAAATGTATATATATAAATATATATCAGAGATATACCAAAATAAATCAAAACTGTGTTATATTTTAGCATCTTCAAAGTAGTCACCCTTTGCCTAGAATTTGCAGACATGTACTCTTGACATTTTCTCAAACAACTTCTTGAGGTATCACCCTGGGATGCTTTTTAAACAGTATTGAAGGAGTTCCCATCTATGTTGGGCACTTATTGGCTGTTTTTTTTAATTATTCAGTCCAAGTCATCCATTTCAAAAACGTTTTTTTTTTTTTTTTTAAATAAAATTTTAGTTTTGTAATGAAATAAATTAATATGTTGGCACAATTATATTTCTGTCTACAAAACTAATTTCAAACATTTAAGCATACGCCTTCAGATCAAAAGATTTTTAAGATCATGAGAAACATTTCAGTCAAGTGACCCCAAACTTTTGAATGGCAGTGTATATATATATATATATATATATATATATATATATATATATATATATATATATATATATATATATATACATACATACACACTGTATATATTATTCTCTCTCTATCTCTCTCTCTCTCTCTCTCTCTCTCTCTCTCTCTCTCTCTCTGTATATATATATACTGTATATATAGTGTTTTATATATTATTTTTATTATCTATGTCTCATTGTTGTATCCTCTTTGCACCGGCTTCTGTCACCACGACAAATTCCATGGCAATAAATCTGATTCTGATTTTTATTTATTTTTGCCTTCCATAATTACAACAAATACAATACATTAAAATAATTAATTACATTATTTTATGTCTACAGAATTGTGAAGAAAAAACAAACAGGAAAGCAATGAGAGTACTTAAAAATGTTCATTTATATAATGTCCTAACCCCTTTTAATTTATATTCCTTGAGGATTAAATTTCGTACATGTTCAATGTGCTTGTTGTAACTAAAAAATACTTTAATGATGAGGTCGATATACAACATTTGACAACTTTAATAATGAGTGTAGTAACTTTTTCTAGATGTATTTATTAAATTTTATTTATTCCCAAGATGAAATGAGTTTAGATTTTTGCCTTACATAATTACAACAATTACATTACATTACATTAATATAGTTTTTGTTTGCAGAATTGTGAATTTTTTTTGAATGCAGTGACATTTTATACATATTCATTGTGCTTGTTGTCACTAAAAAGACTTTAATGAGGTCGATATATAATATTTGATGACTTCAATGATGTGTAATAGCTTTTTCTGTTTTTTTTTTTATCAAATGTTATTTACTCACAAAATGAAATAGTTTGGATTTTTGCCTTTCCATTACTGTAATTAATTACATTACTTTATAGTGGCAGAATTGTGGAAAAAACAGGAAAGCAGTTGAAATATTTTGCATTTATATAATGTTCCAACCCTTGACTAATATTATAATTATTATAACATTTCTTCTTTAAGTGTATTACATTTTGTACATGTTCAACTTGCTGCTGGTAATTTTCACCTCATTAAAAAAGTTTAACCCCTAAAGACATGAATTGTAATTTTACAATATATATAGGAAATCATGAGCACTCACATTAAAATAAAGACTCCAGTCGTATCAGTAACCTTATAAAAGCTGTTTTATTCTACATGGAGGGGGTCCACACATGGGGGCTGCCATGTTAGAATCACATGACCAGCTGAATACTACTCGCTTAATCTCAGTAACCGTCCAGTTATTTGACACTTTCACTCAATGATTGAAGTAATCATGACTGACTGTGAATACTAAATTTCTACAATGGCATCTGAAACTGAAAACTATTGATTTTACATGATGATGCATCCAAACCGCTAGGTGGCAGTGTAAGTCCAAGATAACACAAAGACAAAAGTTACTGAGTGCACTTTTAAATGAACTACTAATATATAAATGTTAGAAATATCATATAATTTTATTTTATCATTACAAGATACAAGAAGTTTAAAAGTAATTCGTCTGAAAATTCCTAAATATATTTATATATCACGCTCAGTCACATTGGTAGACCAATACATAGACTTGTTGGGAGACTTTAGAAAGAAACCACAAATAAATAAATAATGCACCTCCCAAATATTAGATGGCGCACTTTATTTTTCAGACTCTACATTGAAACCGGACGACAGACACAAGATCGCTGCCAAAATGGCGACTCCCATGCACAGATTGATCGCACGTAGACAAGCGTAAGTTATTTTACATATTTAACGATATTGGAGTCGAGATTTAAATTATGTATGTAATTTATTTAGTATATATTTTTTTAGTAGTCCTCTACTTTGAGATTGTGCAGTCTCCGTCCCGTAAGACTTTTAGCTACAACGCAATCGGCGTTAGAACCCAACCTCACACGTATATGTTGTATTTCTTCTATTTTACCGTTAAATAACTGTGTTGTTTCATGTGATTCTTACAGGGAGGCTAACAAACAACATGTTCGCTGTCAGAAATGTCTGGAACATGGCCACTGGTCTTATGAGTGCACAGGGAAAAGAAAGTACCTTTATAGACCTTCCAGGACAGCGGAGTTGAAAAAGAAATTGAAAGACAAAGAAAACAACGCCTCAAATGAGACGGGGTAAGAAACAAAATGTTCATATTAATTGTCCTCCTAGTGTTCGTATCATATGAAATCCACTATTTATTCACATATTTTGTGCCAGTGCTTTTATCGAGAAAGTCCTTTCTATAATGTGAAGTGACTTTTAAAGTACTTAGTTTGTTCTTTGATCATTTCATTAATTATTATTATGTTAACATTGAAACGCCTCAGTCAGTTAACATGCATTTCAACTGTACTCTCTTGATTTTTCCCCAGACCTGGAATAGTATCACAGACTGAGAAAACGACAAAGAAAAAAAGGTGATTCTTTTTATCTTTCTGAGAATGTCAAGTTTGTCAGTACAGACGTTGTGTTATGCTCAATGCGTAATAAAACACTTAAAGCATTAGTTCACCCAAAAATATAAATTCTTTCATCGTTTATTAACCCTCATGCCATCCCAGATGTGTATGACTTTCTGTCTTTCTGCTGAACACAAACACATTTTTAGAAGAATATTTTAGCTCTGTAGGTCCATACAATGTAAGTGAATGGTGACCGAAACTTTGAAGCTCCAAAAAGGAGATAAAGTCAACATAAAAGTAATCCATACGACTCCAGTGGTTTAATAATAGTTGATAATGATAATAATATTTAGAATGTTATATCTATTCTGTATTCTATGTTATGGAAACTAATGAATTTCAAGCTTTGTTGCATGATAACATGGTAAGGGATATTAAAGATGATAGTTTTTATAGAATTACTGCAGTTTTATTTACACTTATTAATTTGGCAGACGCTTTTATCCAAAGCGACTTACAAAAGAGGAATAATACATCATAAAGTTATTCATCTTAAGGAGACAGTGGTATGAAAGTGCTTCATTACAAAGTTTCACTAGCATCAGAACAGTAGTATCCAAGACAGGTTAGAGTGCAACAAGAATATATACACTGGTGGCCAAAAGTTTGGAATAATGTACAGATTTTGCTGTTTCGGAAGGAAACTGGTACTTTAATTCACCAAAGTGGCATTCAGCTGATTACAAAGTATAGTCAGGCATTACTGATGTAAAAAACAGCACCATCACTATTTGAAAGAAGTCATTTTTGATCAAATCTAGACAGCAGACATCATTCCAACACCTTATCCTTGAGTAATCATGCTAAATTGATCATTTGATACTAGAAAATCACTTGCCATTATATCAAACACAGTTGAAAGCTATTTGGTTAATTAAATGAAGCTTAACATTGTCTTTGTGTTTGTTTTTGACTTGCCACAGTATGCAATAGACTGGCATGTCTTAAGGTCAATATTAGGTCAAAAATGGCAAAAAAGAAACAGTTTTCTCTAGAAACTCATCAGTCAATCATTGTTTTGAGGAATGAAGGCTATACAATGCTTGAAATTGCCAAAAAACTGAAGATTTCATACAAAGGTGTACACTACAGTCTTCAAAGACAAAGGACAACTGGCTCTAACAAGGACAGAAAGAGATGTGGAAGGCCAGATGTACAACTAAACAAGAGGATAAGTACATCAGAGTCTCTAGTTTGAGAAATAGACGCCTCACATGTCCTCAGCTGACAGCTTCACTGAATTCTACCCGCTCAACACCAGTTTCATGTACAACAGTAAAGAGAAGACTCAGGGGTGCAGGCCTTATGGGAAGAATTGCAAAGAAAAAGCCACTTTTGAAACAGAAAAACAAAAAGAAAAGGTTCGAGTGGGCAAAGAAACACAGACATTGGACAACAGATAATTGGAAAAGAGTGTTATGGATCTTAAACCCATTGAGCTTTTGTGGGATCAGCTAGACTGATAAGTGAAGTGTCTGACAAGTCAGCCACATCTATGGCAAGTGCTACAGGAAGTGTGGGGTGAAATGTCACCTGAGTATCTGGACAAACTGACAGCTAGAATGTCAAGGATCTGCAAAGCTGTCATTGCTGCATGTTGAGGAGTAGTTTAAGAAGTTCTGAACATTTTTTTTTTTTTTTTTTCAAATTGTA
Organism: Myxocyprinus asiaticus; assembly: GCF_019703515.2. Taxonomy (NCBI): domain Eukaryota; kingdom Metazoa; phylum Chordata; class Actinopteri; order Cypriniformes; family Catostomidae; genus Myxocyprinus; species Myxocyprinus asiaticus. Next base: position 35,077,580 of record NC_059381.1, on the reverse strand, counting down.
ATAGTTATTTTTCACGTTATTAATTTCCTGACTATAAATTGTGATCAGTTGAATGCCACTTTGGTGAATAAAAGTACCAATTTCTTTCCATAAGAGCAAAATCTGTACATTATTCCAAACTTTTGGTCGCCAGTGTATATTTTTTTTCTTTATTTTTATGAGTACATGGTCAAGTGCTCATGGGAAAGATGTCTTTAGCTGTTGTTGTTTTTTTTTTTTTTTGTATACAGTTTGGACAGCTAACTATCACATTAATATACAGTAAACTTATCTAGCTTGAAATAATGTGAAACATATCTACCGTTTGACTACATTTCGTTAGAAGGGTAATTACAAATGTACTACATTTTAATTAAATAAATAACAGTATAATTATTATTTAATCTGCTCATCAAGTGTCATACCTGATTGTTCATGGTAGAAATGGTGAGAATCAAACACCTCAAAATAGTAAAGAGATTTGTAATACACTCCAAATTGGGCTGGAGAAAGTTTCTATGTAGCTTTATAGATTACAGTTAGAAGTATTTAAATTATTAAGTTTTAATAATTATTAAGTTTTAATGCTATTTTAAAACACTTTTGCCTGGCATGCAAAACTATTTTATTTTTAGGCTAATACTGCAAACTGGAAAACAAAAATGCACTTTTGCTGCTTTCAGCACGCCAAGTGTCCAATTTCCTTTACAATATCTTATTTTATTTATTTTCGTGAGGATGTTCACATGATATGTGTAAAATACATGTGTAAAACACCCTACAGTGCAATTTGTAATTATTATTATTTTTATATTTTATATATTATCTATAATTTAAACTTATTTAAATTGATTAATTATATATGTGTATATAAAGGATAGCACATTTTAATTAAGTAAATTAATTACAAAAAAAAATATTTGTTTATTTTATATAAATTATATACTGTATTTATTGAAAATATAAGGTGCATCATTTATAAATGAGGTGTAACACCTCACCAGCACACAACTTGCTGTTTTTGCAGTCCTTATTTTTAGGGCAAGGGTAAATGAAGTGTGCCATTATAACTAATGTTGAGTTTGATGTAAAAATCGCATGGATTCACAATGAAGTCACGTTGCAAAAGAACAGATACATATCCAATTTATTTTCATGTATAAAGGTGGCCGAGATCTGAATTGAAAATGCCAAATTTAATGTGAATCTGTTCTCACTAACATTCAGATCTTTTTATGGGAAACATGTATCAGTTTTGGGCTGCAGTGTGAACCTCAGAATTCTTGGCTGTTTTCATTCAGGTCCTCCTCCAGTTCCAGTGGTAGCAGCAGTGATTCCTCCAGCTCTTCCAGTGACTCTTCCTCAGACAGCAGCGATTCGTCCAGCTCCTCATCCTCATCTGAAGACAGCAGTAGTGACAGCGAGGACAGTTCCAGCTCATCTTCCTCGTCCGCTTCCTCCAGTTCTGACTCTGATTCAGATTCCTCAAGCAGTTCCGACCACGGCCCACCAAAAAAGAGAAAAAAGAAGAAATGAGGCCCCAGTTTATCTAATTCAAACACGGAACTCATATCACACACTGACTTTACTGACAACAGCCTGGTATAGTTACAGTACCCATACAAAGTTTTCTTTCTCTGCCTCCTTTCTTTCTCTAGTACATGTATTCAGACACAGGATATGAGGGCAGTGGTATCTCAAGACTATAAATTATAATGCAGTCACACTTAATTCATTTACACTGACACATGTTGTTTTATTATACTTCCTATTGACCATAAACAATCCATTTCTGATTCTCTGTAGTTAAGGTGTGCATTATTTTACTTGTATGACTGCAAACAGATATTAAATGGGTACATACTGAAAGGGGCTTGGACAATCTTTTAAGAACAATGGTCTTCTGAAATAAACAGATTTAAATAAAAAAGAATAACATGATCTTTGTGAGATGTGATGTAAATTTAGTATCCGTATTAAAGAAAGAGATAAAATGCAGTGAAATTTACTATTTCAACTATAATGCTCAGTTACTGTGATAAAAGTAGAATCCATTTTTAAAAATGGCAATATATTTTTACAGATTTACATGTGTACATAAACTAAGGATTGGAATAATAATAATACTTAAAGCATGTGAGAGTTATTAAATGCCTCTGACTCATATGTTTTCATGCATTGCTTTGTAAGGAGAGTGGAGACAGACACACACTCCCTCCTGTGTCTCAATTCCAGGACTACCTAGACATCATTTTGAAGTAGAGATAAACAGATAATCAGTTTGGTTATTTAGTTAAACCAATATTTACACTTTTCTACTTAACTGATTCTTTAAGATTTGGACTATCGGTAAGTGCCACTGTTTTTTTGTAATAGGCAAGAATAGGCAGTGTTGGGTAAGTTACTCAAAGTAATCCATTTCTAATTACTTGTTTTAAAAACGCAATCAGATTACTTAATTGAAAAAGTTAACACATTACCAATTACGTTACTTTTACAATGCTTTCCTTTTCCATTCAGTGAATTCAAAATAATGTCTCTCTTTCCTCCTTGTTAATTTTCGCACACCATTCAGCTGTCACAGAAATACAAGATGTACATATGCACATGAATTCATAACCCAAGTGATGTACAAAGGTTTATAAACATCGCTGAAAATCAGTAAACGTAATCTGATTACAAGAATTTAAAATGTAATGCATTACACTACTTTTTTGTCTTAAAAGTAATTCGATTACAGTAACAAATTCCTTTGTAATCAGATTATACCCAACACTGAGAATAGCAGAAAACAAAACTGTTACACCAATGTGCACTCAACAGGAAACAAAAGACTTTAAAGGTAAACTAACTTATTTAAGGTATAATTTGCATAAATTACGTGTTATGTAACAGCCATTTATTCTCAAGTCAAAATGCAATGATCAAATAAATTTGTGACCAGCGGCATAAATATAATGTCATTAATAATATAATATTTAGAAGTCAAGCACTAAAAATGCTGTGCCACTTTTAGTTTTCTTCTTCTTCTTCCTCCCCTATGGCTGCCCTTTGAAACTTTCATAGGAAAATTATGATATTTGGCACATTGATAGGGTTTTTATAAATAGCCCCCAGACCAGGTTTGGTGTCTCCAGGCCGAACTCTGTAGTGCCACCACAAGAACTCGATTCTAACTTTTGAACTGTTTGGTCTAGAAAAATAATTCTTACTTCTAAATACTGTCCTCATGGCAATTTTAATGCACCACTAACATTAGAACTCCACTTATTACAATGGCTGCCATGTGTTGGATTGTGGCGTTAATGTTTTTTTTCTTTTTTATGCTATTCCTCCTGTAATACATGTTTCAAATGATCTTCTGACCAAGCCTTGGACAGAATTAAAATGTTCAACTTTATTGAAAAGTTACACCAATTCGAAGTTGACTGGAGTGAATGCTGTGCTTGGCTTTAATGACTCTAAGCTTGGTGGCTGTTAGCCCTGTGGCAGAATGGTGCAGTGAAGTGGTTGGCTTGCTTTGCGTGTCATATTCGGTCTGTGTTTTTTGTGTCCTGAAAGCTAGGCGTCTGTGTGCAGGACACTAATGCAAATTTCGTCATTAGCGGAGTGCTTGAGCACTGAACGCCTATAGCCAGATTTTTCTAACCGCGTATACTCTGAACGCGCAGTATGTGCATGCACATCAAGAGCATGTGTGTGAGGAGGTATGGAGATACCTGCATTTGTATAACTCAAGTCTGAAGGAATACAAAGACAGTATGGTTCTAAACTCTTAAAGATAAATAGTCTAGTCTCTCATAGCAGTCGTGTGCATGCGCGCACTGTCAAATGTAGCATACTTTGAAAGGCTCGTGTTCGACTACTCAGGGACTAAAACCATCGCGTCAAAACCAAGTATACTTTGGGCTTGGCCTTTCTGTGCTTGGATCCATTAATACTACTTGCAACTATATTTGTTGTTGTTATTATTTCAAAAACAAAACTCATAATGCAAACATATTATGTTTTACTTGTAGTTTTTTTTTTTTTTAAAGATATCTTAAAAAATAATAATAATAATGCCACTTTTCATTGAATTAAAATTTGCTAATGATCTGTTATTTAATGTAGTTATGTTAGTTACTGTTCTTAATAAAACTTAATATAAAGTATTCCTTAGAAAATCTAGGTTTTTAACTGGGGTTCCCTGGGTTGAGAGTCTGTGTTCAGGGTCTGTGATTATTTAGTTTTTAACAGTGTTGGGTGTAATTGAATTACAAAAGTAATTAGTTACTGTAATCTAATTACGTTTTAGTCCAAAATGTAAATTCTTGTAATCAGATTACAGTAATTGACTTTTAATTAACCTTTGTACTTTGTTCGTTTGTGAGTCACACTTAAGTTGTTCATGGGTCAAAACTGACCCAAATATACAAGTGTAATATTTAAAAAAAAATTTTTTTTAAAGATATGTAATAACATGAATTTCACTAAAGTAAAAACACTGAAGTTGTGCATTTATGGGGGGGATTTTATGGTGTGTAGACTACAGGTACACCAATATAACAGTTTTACCTATTAATCGGTGCCAATAGTTGCTTTTGGGAACTATCAGATATTGGCAAAAATCTATGCTGATTGTTTTTCATTCCTCATTTAATTATTCCTCACAAATAAACATTATCTGATGAAATTATAGGCTATAAAAAGATTCAGTTATAAAATACTTAATCTGTCATTTTTAAAATAAAACTCCCCAGTGTATTTCAGGCTTGTTTTAAGTAAAAAGTCCCACGTTATGCAGCAAATCTTATTTTTCTGATTATTATTGGAATTTTGGTTTCACAATAAGCTGCTTTTGAGATTTGATTCACTTTGGACTCTTGCAGCCTAAATGTCTGTGCCCATCTTAGTAAGTAAAGACTAAGAACTCTTTGATCATTCTATAAATAGTTTTTAAAAATCTTTTGGCCAAAAAGTCAATGAGTTTATTTTATGGTGTTAATGCAATGCCTGCAGGAGTCATAACAATAACGGTCAAGGATGTGTGGGAGAAGGAGCTTTGTATTACCATTAGTGATGATGAGTGGGACAAAATTTGGAAATATGCTAAATCCATTTCAGTGTGTAATCGCACCAGCGGTATACAGTTTAAAATTATACATAGGATGCACATCTCTGCTAACTGCAGACATGTGTTTAATAGCTCCCTCTCACCTCTATACCTTAAGTGTAAAACACAAACTGATACCCTTACTCATTGTTTTTGGTCATGTCATAAACTGCTAATATATTGGGCTAAGATAGTTTCTGAAATCAGCATTGTTCTAGGGAAGAAGCTTGATTTGAACCCTTTGTTTTTGATTCTGGGGCTTCCAGACAGTGCTTTAATTTTATCCAGGGAAAAAAGATTTTATAATATACTCACTTTTGCTGCCAGAAAGAACATTTTTTTGAGATGGATCAATAATAAGGCTCCAACCATATCAGGCGGGCACAAGATTTCGTTGGAACTAATACCACTTGAATACGTAACTTGTGTACTCAACGGTCGGCCAGATCACTTCTATAGCATCTGGAAGCCCTATATTAATACCCTGGAGACCAGTCTGTCAACTATTTTATGGAAGGTTACCCCTACATAAATAGACCCCAGGCTGATATTCAGTGTGCAGATTGTCCTGTCTAAACTGATTGTATTGCAAGTGTTTACTTTGATGGACTATTGAAAGGAAATTGACTGTGAATGTTGCCGAGCTGTTTAAGTGACGTTGTTTCAATAAAAAAAAAAAAAAAAAAACCTTCGGCCGATTAATTAATTATCAGCCTTTTCCACCCCCTTTGTTATCGGTCTCTGCAAAATCCACTATCGGTCAACTTCTAATTTAGACCTTATTTACCTCTAAATTATTAAATGACACCATTCATTTTCATATCAAATAAGCACATTTTATGTCAATCTAAACCTTCATTTCAGTAAACTGGTGACATTTGCTGGAATTAAACTAACAATTACATGTAAATTACAACTATGTCCAATAGATGGCTTAAGATCTCTAAAAGCCAGTGCTGTAACAAACGTAATTTCTAGATCATATCAGAAGTTATGCATTGAATATACATTTACACATTTAAAAAAAAAAAATATTTGTAAAATTGTAGCATTTTTTAAACCACTTATGTTGAAGTGTCAGATTTTGCAATGATGCTCCAGTATGCTGTCAAACATGACCATGCTGCCACAGTCAAATCAGATTGTGTTACAAAGAAAAGTTATTATTTTGTTACCTGTCATTTATTTCAAACATGAACTTAGCATGAACTTTGTCACACAGGGGTCAGACTCAGACTTCGACCTGTGTGGTATGTTTGGTATATATAGACAGGCTTGTCTATACTTGTGAGGGCCAAGTGTCCTCATCAGTGGGGGGGGGGGGGGAGGTTCCTAAATGTGTCAGATGATGTTGATCTTCAAATCTAGTGATGTGTACATGTTTGTTGATTAGGTTTTGGTGTAGAGTTGGGACATAGAAAATATCATTAGCCTGTTATGAAATCAAATGAAGTCTATGAGATCACTAAAATAGTCACACACACACACAAAAAACCTTCTGTGTGTGTATGGGTTTTCTGCATTGTGGATGTTTTATAGTCTCACCCCTTCATTTATATGTGATTGTGTTCTGCATTGCATCTGATTTATTGATTTTTAGTTGACAAATAGTGAAAAAAAGCTCTGTTTTGTAGTCTCTCCCATTCATTTCCTATAGCGGGTCAATTTTGACCCTAACAATACAACTGTACAACACTTAGACTTTTCGGATCAAGTCCAGATTTGTTTGCGTGTGCGTGTGTGTGTGTGTGTGTGTGTGTGTGTGTGGAGGAAAAGTCACAAAATCTTGTACAACTCAGATAAAGGATACCATTTTTATTAAAGATACGAAATGACCTGAACAATACATGAGGGTTTACTTTTAAGTATAATACGTAGGTTACACATATCTGTTTACTTAAGAATACATTTTAAACGTGAATTATGCTCATATGTATGTTTGTTTGTGTTTCTGTGACAGCTGAAGGGACAATGAACAAGGAGGAAATATAGACATTATTTTAAATTCATTGTACATAAAAATCAAAACAAAAAACAGTGTTTTAGACAGTAACGTAAAAAGAAAGTAATTAGTAACGAGATTGCTTTGTCTCTGAAGTAATCAGTAAAGCAATCTGATTACAATTTTAAAGAAGTAATTAGTAATTTGTTAAATTTTTGAGTAATTTATCCAACACTGTGATTTAGGCATTTAATGTGTCAAAAAGCAGCAATAAAACAATTCTTTAAAAAAAAAACTGCAAGAGTCGTAAAAAACAATATCTGTCGATCTGTATTTTTGAGTTGACACGGAACGATGCCTATGTGACGACAATGCGGTCTAAGTAGACAGCTCACTAGATTGTGAGCCTCGGCCCTCTCAGAGAACGCTCTCGTCACGTGACCAGGTTAGTTTACGAAGCCGAAATCCGACACACAGATATATGATGATCTCTTAAAAATGATCGCGATCTGTTTGAAAAATCTGTCAGACAGAATCATGCCGGACAAACGACCCTCAGCGGTATGGTTCACTTAAACGGGCCGAGTTTTAGTGTGTGGAGCATTCAGACGTCTCGTGCTGGTTGATGACACATTTATTGGGATTCGACAGCAGATCAGTGCAAGCGGACAGAGACAAAGGGAAAGGCTTTCGATAGCTAGAATGCTTTGGGCCTAAAAGAAGTCAAGAGGTAAGTGGGGGGAAACACTACGATTGAAGCATTACATTGATGCGTAATACACACGTGAAGTGACATTTGTGAGTGCGTTTCTGTTTGTGTCATGAATTTAGAATCCAAATGTTAAAGTGTGTGTAGCCCAACATGCGAGCTGTCCAATGCTGATCACACTCACAGGCCATCGACTAGACTAAGTTGAACTATGCATTATTTACAACAATAATTTTTATTATGTTATTATTCTAAACAATTTGACATTTTCGAGCATGGACAGACGCCAGTTCTTTTTTGTTTTTTGTTTTGTTGCAAAGGTAAAGGGAATCAGGTTTGTCATAACCAGCAATCTAATATATCTAGGTCGTAAGCGTATGATAAAATGCATTTTGGCACGTTTATTCCTAGAAATAGTCTTTTACGTCATATCCACTCGACATATCGAATAATTCGATGACGTTTAATTTGTTGTTGAGTTTTACTTTCAACATGCACTTAAATGCAGTAGTAGTTAAGTCAAAGTCTTATCTATACTGGCCGGTTCAGTTGTTGTACTTTGTGTACAGTTGTTGTTTATTCGTATTTTGTGAACTTTTGACTCCAGTATTATTTCACATTTTTGTGATCGTGACGTTAGCGCATCCTGCACATAGAGCTATAAAATACCTGGAGAGAGCTATTCATCTATATGACTGTGCTCAGCTAGCGCAGGGTTCCCAGAAAGAGAGCGAAATGGAGGCTGACATCTTTGCTCTTGGGCGCTCAGCCCCGGTATCGGGTGTCACGTGACTGATCACTCGTCAATGGGAATAGATAGGGAAAAATATAAATCAATTTCGCGCTTTTAAGAGCCCTTCAAAAACAATCCATCACCGGATGACGATGTGCTAGACTGTAATGAAATAATTTGAATTGAAATGGTTCTTGGAATTATTTTTATTTCGTAATAAAACACGGCTACTTTTGAATGGCTGTCTATGGAGAAACATGCTTTTTGCCATCGGGTGGTGTAGTTCCAGCATCTACCAGCAGGTGCTAACAGAGACCTGCTAACTAGTCGCTTCCTGCCCCCTGAGTCTAAGCGACTGACGTCACAATGCTCTAATGTTTCACTCAGCTGAAGTTCTTGTCGTCTACCATCTTGACAAAATTTAAACAGTTAAAATGGCAGTAGCTCGGTGAATCAGTTCTTAAAAAATAACCCCATTCTCTAACTAGGTTGAAACTGCATGCTGATGCTTTACAGTTTAACTTATACTAGAAAAAATAAATAAATTGAAATAGCAGTATTGTGGGACTGCTGTCAGAATTCTTTTTATTTCTGACAGATATTTTCTGTATGTACCATCTTTTGTTCTTACTCTTGATTTCTATGTATGTTTGGGGCAAATCTTATGTTAATCAAAGCTGTTCTCAGTCACAGAAACTGATTTCTCCGTTCAAACCTAAAATGTTTTTGAAAGTCTTCAGGTAAAACTTAAATTTAAATTTAAGGTAAGGTTTAAACCTAAAGACTTGATTTGCTTATCCCTTGACCAGTTTTTGCTGAAGTCCTGCTGGGCAGTTTGTACCTGTGAGGTTGGAAGTTGTAAATACAATGTGATGTGGGTTCAAGTGACTTTAGGTGGAAAGAATGGAGCAGTTTAGCAAATTGATATTTATGTTTCTCTTTTTCACTTACTGACAAAAACGGTAAGCTTTTAAAGTGCCAGTGCAACAAAATGAAGCGCAAAAACATGTGTTAGGTTTTTTAACAATACATCTGTCTATTTTATCATTCTTGTGTCGCACACACACTGGCAGCCAAAAGTTTGGAATAATGTACAGATTAAAGGAAACTGGTACTTTAATTCACCAAAGTGTCATTCAACTGATCACAAAGTATAGTCAGGACATTACTGATGTAAAAGAACAGCAGCATCACTATTTGAAATAAGTCATTTTTGATCAAATCTAGACAGGCCCCATTTCCAGCAGCCATTACTCCAACACCTTATCCTTGAGTAATCATGCTAAATTGATAATTTGGTACAAGAAAATCACTTGCCATTATATCAAACACAGTTGAAAGTTATTTGGTTCATTAAATGAAGCTTCACATTGTCTTTGTGTTTGTTTTTGAGTTGCCATAGTATGCAATAGACTGGCATGTCTTAAGATCAATATTAGGTCAAAAATGGCAAAAAAGAAACAGATTTCTCTAGAAACTCATCAGTCAATCATTGTTTTGAGGAATGAAGGCTATACAATGCTTGAAATTGCCAAAAAACTGAAGATTTCATACAAAGGTGTACACTACAGTCTTCAAAGACAAAGGACAACTGGCTCTAACAAGGACAGAAAGAGATGTGGAAGGCCAGATGTACAACTAAACAAGAGGATAAGTACAACATAGTCTCTAGTTTGAGAAATAGACGTCTCACATGTCCTCAGCTGACAGCTTCATTGAATTCTACCCGCTCAACACCAGTTTCGTGTACAACAGTAAAGAGAAGACTCAGGGGTGCAGGCCTTATGGGAAGAATTGCAAAGAAAAAGCCACTTTTGAAACAGAAAAACAAAAAGAAAAGGTTAGAGTGGGCAAAGAAACACAGACATTGGACAACAGATAATTGGAAAAGAGTGTTATGGATCTTAAACCCATTAACTTTTGTGGGATCAGCTAGACTGTAAGGTGCGTGAGAAGTGCCCGACAAGACAGCCACATCTATGGCAAGTGCTACAGGAAGTGTGGGGTGAAATGTCATCCGAGTAAGTGGACAAACTGACAACTAGAATGTCAAGGAACTGTAAAGCTGTCATTGCTGCACGTGGAGGATTTTTTGATGAGAACTCGTTGAAGTAGTTTAAGAAGTTCTGAATATTTTTTTCAAATTGTAATAGTAATTTTTCACATTATTAATGTCCTGACTATACATTGTGATCAGTTGAATGCCACTTTGGTGAATAAAAGTACTAATTACTTTCCATAAGAGCAAAATCTGTACATTATTCCAAACTTTTGGCTGCCAGTGTATAATGATGGGAAATGTAATTTTGTTGCACACACTTGTCACCTCTTAAACCAGCTAAATGAGTCTTTTCTGGAAAAACTTTATGGCTACCATCGTTATATCACCTTCCATTTTTATGACAAATGAACCAGAAGTAGCCTAATTATGCAGTTTTTATTGGCTGATGCCAATATAGAGTGCAACAGTGTGGTATTGAAAGTAAAAATCCTATTTGTTTTCTCCATAGACTAATACATTTTTAACGATAACTTATAAATCTAAAAAGACAGGCCCACCTTTGAGCTTCGAGCTTGTTAACAGATGGAAGGCTATATGCTTCTGCTGAAGCCAACAGTCTCCGTTATTTCAACTTCATTAAAAAAAAAAAAAAAAAAAAAAAAAAAAGATTATTTTATAGTGGAATTCCTGATGAAGATCTACACTACCCATAATCCTGAACAGAGATCCACCAATCAGAGAATCACAGCAAATAAACCACGCCAAATGAGCTCAGCAGTGACCACTCGCGATCATGTGACCACTCCCATGACGCACTGTAATTTACGCAATCGTGTCAGTCTTCCTACATACTTAAACTACTTAGATATATGAATATATTCCAATAAAATTAAAACATTGTTTCTGTACATATAATTAACAACTTAAAATCAATAGTTTGATATTTTTCCATTGTTTTTCATTCGAGTTTGTCATTCACAAAAAATTCAAAACAGAAATGGTTTATCCATTGACAAGGAATTCATTACACTTCTACTAATCCAAACAGACACGGTTATTGGCTGATTCCAATAATCGCAAAATGGCCAAACATTGTCCGATTAATTGAAATTAAAAGCATAATATCAGACATGACTTTCAACATCTTTTTCTTGACTCATTTAATCAACCAGCCATAAGTAAATAAATTTTTACACAATCTTTGGTTTAAAATACAAAACAGCCTTATTTATTTCTCAGATGATAACTGGATGCCATTTGTTGAATTAAACAAGAGGTCATGCATAAAAAAATTAGCGTACTACCGTTTTAAACATTTCACATACTGTTTTCACAAAATAGTATGCAGAATACACTCACCGGCCACTTTATTAGGTACCTGGACCTGTACACCTACGTACTCATGTGATTATCTAATCAGCCAATCGTGTGGCAGCAGTGTAATATATAAAATCATGCAGATACGGGTCAGGAGCTTCAGTTAATGTTCACATCAACCATCAGAAGGGGGAAAAAATGTGATCTCAGTGATTTGGACCGTGGCATGTTGGTGCCAGACTGGCTGGTTTGAGTATTTCTTTAACTGCTGATCTCCTGGGGTTTTCACACACAACAGTCTCTAGAGTGTATAGAGTATGGTGCAAAAAACAAAAAAACAACCAGTGAGCAGCGGTTATGTGGTGAAAACGGCTTGTTAATGACAAAGGTCAGTAGAGAATGGCCAGACTGGTCCGAGCTGACAGAAAAGCTACAGTAACTCAGATAACCACTCTGTACAGTTTGTCAGACCAGGTGATGTATTTCCAATCGTCTACTGTCCAGTTTTGGTGAGCCTGTGCGCACTGCAGCCTCAGTTTCCTGTTCTAAGCTGACAGCAGCGGTACCCGGAGGGGTCTTCTGCTGCTGTAGCCCATCCACCTCAATGCTTGACGTACATTCAGGAATGCTTTTCTGCATAGAACTGTTGTAACATGTGGTTATCTGAGTTACTGTCAGCTTGGACCAGTCTGGCCGGGAGGGCAGCATTTCAGCTCACGCTTGATTGAGGAGAGGAAGAAAACACCGCTCACAGTCCAGATGCACTCCAAACTTTCCAAACAGATTAAGGTCATGTAGATCGCAAAGTATGAGTGAATTATAATAAAAAATACAAAATAAGTTGATTGTATAAATATAGTAAGTTTGTATAAATAAGCACAAATTCTGAAACTGGCATTTCTCTGTATGGTCAGAGCCGCTTATGAGTCGCATGAAAAACTGCAAAAGTTTCAAACTTCTCCCGGCTGATACACTGTCTCGTGCGGAGATGCTCATTTCTCACATGTGCTCGCTGCAGCTAGATTATTACGCCGGGTTCACACATCCTCCGTGAGCATGGCGTGAGCGAGACGCGAGTTGTGCGTGAGGCAGTCTTGTTGGACGTTCATCATAAGATACGTATCACGGTGTGTATTTTATCGTGAAGAAAAACTGATATTTGAGCTCTCTTATGAAGAGAGAGTTTGTTTTTTTGTGAGTTAAAGATGAATCAAAGTGACCAAAAAGGTGAGAGAGTGTAGTCTTAGCCCCATTATACAATGCAAAAAAATTTTTTTTTAGATTTGTATATTTTATATTTACTGCACTGGCAAAAGTATGAACAAGTGAAAAAATACACTTATATTTAAGATACATTCTCTTAAAGCAAGTCTAAATATCTTATATGTTGTTTCTCAAGTAAATATATCTTGTTTTAAGGATTTTTTAGACAGTTTGAAATGGAAAACAAGACAAAAACACTTGATAACAATAGGATTTTTTGCAGTGATTTTTTTTTAATGAATTAAACAAAAATCCAAGTATTTGTTTTCCTTGTAATTCAATGAATGTCATTTAGAGATATTTTTAAAAGATGATTTTGTCCTCTTTATTGTTAGTAAGCACGCTTAATAAACCTTTTAAGTAGGGCACAAGCTGAATAATCGGTTAAGAGCTAATGATTAATCGTTGCAATAATTGCAGAATAGTTGAATAATCGTTCTAATAATTGTTAGAATAGTTGATTATCAAAAAAATCGTTAGTTGCAGCCCTAGCTGTAAGTCTTGAGCAGGGACAGATCTTGTGCTGCTTATGGAACAATGCTAAACACACACATTTACACACTCTCTGACTCCTGCCTTGAACACTTGTGATCAGAAGACATGCCCACAAAGGCAGCGTTCCAAAGCAGAGTCTGTGTTATTCCAGTGATATCCAGTGACAATGTGCATTGTTAAAGACATCTTTGTTGAACACAAGACGGCCCGGCCTGTGTATAAATACTGTTTAAAGGTCTTGACTCTCCGCAGCACTTCCTGTTTCAGTTGTGGTCTGTGGTTTCAGTTAACCGTTTCCTCTGTCTGTGTTTATGATTAGAAAGATTGTGTGAGACACTTTGCAATGTTTTGTCTTTCACCACGTTCTTATATGAAAGTTATGCAAGCAGAGCGCAAGTTTTCGGATAAATATTATTGGCAGTTTGGGCTTGTTCTAATGCAACCTAATAGGGCAAAATAAATATAAAGTTTGTCTTATGGTACTGGTGGGTCACAGGTCTGTTGGGGTTGTGGACAGCAGAAAAAAACAAAACAATGCTAAACATAAGTTTCCGCCCACTTTTTCGGACATCTTGTATTTTTCCCATTCTTCTTCCATAAGGATTTGAAAAAATTATAAGTCATGAACCTATCTGAGCTGAATCACAGTTTTGAAAACTTTGATTTAAAACCAAAAAGTATTTGAAATTTGGACAAAAAGACAAAGGTACAAGACTGTGAATTTAAAGTATTTAATCTTTAATAAGGGAGTGAACTACAATCCCATGGAGCATTGCGAATGACAATCAAATTAAATTTGATGTTAAAATATAATCAACATTGAAATAAATCTGAAGTGGATCCAAACACTGTTTAAGATCATTCTGATTGAAAGGTTGCTGTGATTTTTAAATTAATAAAAGGGAATAATTAAACTGTGCGGATCCACTTCAGTTTTATTTATATGCCTTTTGCCTGTTGCAGAAGTGTTGAATGTGTGTGCATTTCCCCCCTACCCCTTTAAAATATAATCAAAAACCTTAAATCAATAGTTGTATAAATGTAGAAACATATTTGAATTTTTTCTGCAAAATATTCAGATATACAAATATATATATATATGTTTGGGAGACTGACTCCATTGCATCCTTTACAGTATGTCATTGGAGTGGCCGATTGCTGCAGAGTTTCTTTGCCGGCATTTGTTTTCCACAATTGGTGGATCTCTCTTCAGGATTATGGGTAGTGTAGTTCTATAGAATTCCACTATTTCAAACAATTAAAAAAATTTTTTACGTTAAAATAACGCACACTGGTGGCTTCAACAGAAGCATATACCATAAATTAACAACCTCAAAGCTCATGGTATTTCTTCATAAGGTTTATAAGTTAAAGTTTATAAATAATTTTGCCTATGGAGAAAATTTATGGGATTTTTAACTCCAGAAACCAACTGTTGCACTCTATAATGTGCAACTAATTGTGCAGAGTTAGGATGGCGTAATGAATAGGCTTATCAGCTTTTAAGAGGGAGTATCTTTTGCTATTGACGTCAGTGTCAATGAGTCCAATCAAACACGCTGTATTTTGGTGTAAATTCATCTGACTAGAAGCTAGACAAGTCAACGTGAACAGATTGTGAAACATGCTGTCATCCTCAAACCATGAGCTAAACTACGTAAGCTAAAAGAAAATATGACTAACAATACTGATTAAAATACTGACTTGCAATGAGAATAAACATGGTTTGTGCCGACCTCAGTGCGTTTTGTGCAGTGAGTTATTGGCTGCTGAGAACATGAAGCTATTGAAATTCAAGAGACATTTAGAAATCTTAATTGCCAGTTTTCCTATTCAGTCTATGTCTGTTAATAATTTAGCTTAGTGTTGGGCCTGTGCAGTTCATGGTGATATTAAAGGAATGTTCCGAGTTCAATACCAAGTTAAGCTCAATCGACATCATCTGTAGCGTAATGTTGATTACCACAGAAAGTAATTTTCACTCATCCCTAGTTTATTTTAAAAATGCCAAAATGGCGGTTATAATAAGGCACTTACAATGGAAGTAAACGGGGCCAGTCCATAATCTTTTGGTAAACATTCAAATACACACTGACATAAACATGACATGTTAACATGATTTTAGTGTAATAAATCACTCTCAGCGTTTACCGATGTTGTGTCATCATGGCAACAAAGTTGTCATTTTTGATGTAACTTTACACAGCAAAGGTTACTAAGCAAATTTTACCACTCAAAACCCTTGTTAAGATGTGTAATCTGGGTTTTCCTGGGTCAAAAATGGTCTTCGGTGGTGACTGACCATCCACATGCGATCATCGATCATCCACATGCTCGACAAAGATTTCCTCCTGTGTATTATATGTTCTGCTCGAATGATGTTTGATATTAGGAAATAAACTGGCCTTGTTTGCCTTCAGATATTCCTAAAGCTTGCTTAAATTATTTAGAAACTTTAACTAAAACTGCCACTGTTGTAATAAACCCTGATAGATTAGCATATTTAATATGAAGCTGCAACATTTTTGTCAAAATACAACCGTTACTGTTACTGCTGTGAAATACAACCGTTACTGTGAATGCTAACTTACTGTTAGTAAGAGTGATGATCGCATATCGCATGAGCGTATCGTTTGCGTGGGTGTTGCGCCATACTGAGCCCACTCGAACAACAATCAAGCTGCAGTCACGCTGCACAAACACGTGTCTTAGATGAGAAGCACATTTAGCGCAGAAAGCGAGATTAATATAATTAATTTTGTTCTGGCAGCCCAAAATGTTGCCCAAAAAGGCTGCAAACTGTTACTATAAAAGCTTAACTTTAAAGGTGCACTCTGTAATTTTTTTTCCTCATTAAAAAAGTTGAACTCCTAAAGACATGAATTGTAATTTTACTATACATGTAGGAAATGATGAGCACTCACATTAAAATGAAGACTCCAGTCATATCAGTAACCTTATAAAAGCTGTTTTATTCTATATGGAGAGGGTCCACACATGGGGGCTGCCATGTTAGAGTCACATGACCAGCCGAATACTACTCGCTTAATCTCAGTAACCGTCCTGTTATTTGACACTTTCACTCATTGATTAAAGTAATCAAGACTGACTGTGAATACTACATTTCTACAATGACATCTGAAACTGAAAAATATTGATTTTAAATTATGCTGCATCCAAACCGCCATGCATGCCATACATGCTGTCGAATAAGCTTCACTTGTATTGAACCTGGAATATTCCTTTTAAAAATATCAATATTTGATTTTAAGAAAAGTTTAACTTTTGTACGATTAAAAAAAATGTTGGTCGCCACTTGATGCCCAATATAAAGTTTGGGTCCTGCAGCAAAACCACTCAATTGTGGTCAATTTTACATTTACACTTGTTTTTTTAACTGATATATTTGACATTATTCTTTATAAAAATATATATACTGTATATATTTCTATATATATATGATTATATTTATATAATATTTTGTTATTATGCAATAGTAAAACATTTCTATCCTAATTTCTTCATTTTCACACGTTATTTTAATGCTCTGATTAAACCCACGAGCCCTTGCTTCTCCTGAAGCAAAACCTTCGAGATTTTGTTTCATCATTTCATCACTCCACAGAAATAAAGTGGGCGTCTCCTCCTCTTTGTCACTGCGTGTCATTAACGCAGCGCGTATGAACCAGGAACAGTTGCCATTACATAATCGTTTAAAGTGAAACCAGAGCACTTTGCATTCACCATCACAGTTTATACTTGTTTATATTTTCGCGGGAGTTTGGCGCGAGCCGATGCGTGCTGTCAGCAGAGGCTCGCGCTAAACTCCCGCTTGTGTTTCTGATTCGGGGCGCTTGAGAAGTTCTTCATGTGCTCTTCTGGACAGGAGCTGGTTGACGTCCGCTGTGCGGCTCAGTGACAATTGGACACGGAGTTCAACTGAATGGCACACAAATGCACCGTTCATGGCATTTATAGAGTATATTCGCTTAAAATTCCCTTATTTGGGCATTAAAACGTGATTGCCCAATAATCACAGTTGTCTCAAATAACCGCGGTTTGATCAAATAACCACGATCAGGTGGTTATATAATAATCGCAACAGGCCTAAGTGTAACATCTTATAACGCACTCATTTTGATGCTGTGAACTCTTAATTTACTATAGCTTTTATTATATGTATTATTACATGAATCAGTATATAAATGAATAAACGTTCAGTTATCATCTTTAATTGACCTTGGAGCAAAAGTAAGGTGTCCTTGCTGATGTTATTCATGCTCATTTGGGAATGAGGACTGACACAGTTTAATCATAGTATACTCTTCTTGACATTTATTTAAAGTATTTTTTTTTTTTTTTTAAGAAAGAAAAATACTGCCTGTATCCTCTCTGGGTAAAACTTTTTTTTTTGGATCTTTTCTATAAAATTCCACTTAACTGCTCAAACACAAATTACATCTTGTAAACTCTAGTTGGAAAAAAAGCAAGTGCTTGTCAGAAAAATGGTGCACGGCAACAGTTGCTAAAATGGGATTGGTCAGAAACACTTTTAGGGTGGATCTTATGCTTTTGTTTGCAACCTCAGCTGTCAGTTCATGGGGTTAGATAAGGTCAATAGCTAGAAGCATTTATTTACTGTGGTACATTCCCAGTCAGTAAAAAGATCATAGCCAGTTCTCCGAGATATAATTGACCATTTGTTTTTTTTTTTGTTTTTTTTGTGTTGCTCTTCCAAAGGGCTGCTGTGAAAGTATTTGGATAACATCCAAGCATTGACTTTTAAACTGAGCTACACTTAAAGTTTGAAACTCAAGCGTAAACTGTTAAAGATTATACATTACTGTTCTGTGAAGTTACATTTGTTTTTTTTTAGGTTTTCCCATAAGTCTCAGCTTTATGATGGTGATGTAAAATTAGACTTCTTTTAGGTTGGTTGCTTGTGTATGTGACACTGGCACACGCCCTGAGCACACAATCCTGAGAGATATTATCAAACACCGTGTTGAATTGACTATTTAACATTATTGGGCAGAATGACAAAAATCTTATATCACCTTAAAGGTGGAGTGTGTCATTTTAATCCAATACTCCTTTTGTCAAATTCTGTGAATATCTCTTCACTGTCCACTAGCTGTCCATTCTGTGTGTGTGCTGAAAAAAAGTCTGGTGTTTGTACACAGCTCTGGCTCTGTAAATGGGAAAATAAATCGGACCGATCCACACAATATTGTTGGGATCACACAGCATTGGCAATGGCTGTGCATGAATTTGGTGGGGGCAGAGCTTCTGAAGGAGCACTGAAGGGATGGGTGTGTTTGTTTGGCTGTTGAGCTCAAATATCAACAGTCTTTCTCAGGAATCGCTTACTCCGCCTTTAACATGAAAACCAGTTGAACCGTAGCACCAGCAATGTTATCGAACAGGCTGATTCCTCTGCAATGCTTTCTGTTCGGTGTGTTTGTGTTATAGTGGTCTTGTTTATTACGTTAAACTTTAATCATCTTTTATTTAGAATGGCCTATTTGTTCATAGGGAATCAGAGAGTGCGAAAGGGCGTGATGAGTCTGAGCGGTGTTGGCAAATGTTGTTTGAAAACATCCTTTATTTTTGTAATTCCGTTTGGTGCCACAAGTAGCGCAGAAATTACACACTCCACCTTTATGTAAGTGATAATGTACAGACAGCCGGTTGTTATCTCAAAATAAACCTCGACAGGGTGATCAGGACCCCGATGTGAAGCGGCTATTACACGGTTAGTAACCACATAAATAAATACATGGACATAAAATATTGATTTGAGTTGAAATTATGCAATTATGTGAGAAGAAATAAATCACTAAAAAGCTGAAATTCCTCCTCCGGTTTGCGTCGTGGTTCTGTTGGTGTTTATTTTGTCATTAATGACTGTCTGACTGCTCATTATCTAGATTTATTACAGGACTACTTGCCAAATAAATAAATGGACATGAAACATTGATTTGAGTTGAAATTATTTTATTAGCTTACTTGTAGTGATCACACAGTGATCTGAGAAGCAGGAAAGATGGCTCGCAATACCTGGATGCGCAGTCTGATCCGTGGATGTGCAGTTGTTACTGAGAAATATCAGACCGCTAGATGGCGCCATTGACCAATCAGAATAGAGTTTCCAGAGAGCCGTGTAATAATGGAATATAACAGAGTATAGTAGGTAAAAAATGGGTAATATTTGGGAAATATTTCATAAACGTGGTAATGCCTTTTTCGGGGTAATTTTGGGTAATTCAATGAATTTAATACAAATACAAATTATTTTCTCTTTGTTTTGTACTTCATGGACGCGAACTAAAAGATACGATTATTTATTACTAATAAAAGATTGTTTATAAAAACAAACAGCTTCACATTTGTATCACTTGGGTTAAAAATAAAAGATTCAGATCCATTATATGAATAGGCAAGTCTAAATTCTGACTGAATCAGCCCTGTTTGAAGCCATTGTAAAATAGCCGATATTTGCACACTCGTGACCGCACATTAGTTGAATTCTATATTAATGTGGCAAGTTGCGACATTGCTGCTTGACAACTATAAAGAACGAAATGCTTGGCGTTACTCTCGATAATAACACGTTCTTCCTCGTGTTGACTTGTTTATGACACGTCCCGCTCTGTATTTTCACATTATGAATCGAATGTTTCTTCGTCGCTCTCAAGTGAAAATGAGTGTGTTCACGTTCACCAATACGCTGATAACCAGTGTTGGGTAAATTACATAAAAATTTTCTAAACATGTAATCGAATTACTCAAAAGTAATTCCGTTACTTTTAAGCTACTTTCTAAAACATTTCACAGAAAAGTTTTTGTTTCTTGGCTCAAAGAATTCAAAAGAAAGTTATTTTTTTCTGAAAGTCATACATTAGCACAACACGTTTCTTGCTTAAAATGACTCCTTAGGTGGCACATGCCCTTCACCCTTTCACAGAAATGCGAATAAACGTACATATCAACATTAGAGGTCGACCGATAGTCGATTTTACCGATACCGATAACTAAGTTGGGCAGTACATGCCGATAACCGATTAATCAACCGATAGTTTTTAAAATTGATACTGAATGAAAAAATAACACTCAAAGTAAAATAGTGCTGAACTTTATTACAAAAATAAACAGTACTGACTAAACCCTGAAAATTTATTGTACTTTTTTAAATGAAATAAATATTAATATATATTAACTAATATTCGAATTTTAAAGTTAGCTGATTTTTAAATTGATGTTGTTTCCTTAGTCCACAAGAGGGCACAAAAAATACATAAAACATTCAGCATTGCATAGAACATTCCTATCCTGGCTGTTAAAAAACTGTCATTGCCAGCACACGTGACAGAATACCTGACCCCACTATGGACCCAGCAGTTCAGCTCCTGCTCCTACATCAGGGGAATCGTCCCCTGGAGGAATACGTAGAAGACTACTGCACTTTGGCCAACCAGGTTGGGTTTAATGAGATCGCACTTCTTCCGTGCAGGCATGAATGAGTCGGTCCATTTTCTCAAATGTTAAGTCAAAAGTAAAATGAGGGGGAAAACATGTCAGTGGACAGTTCACATGGTGCTACAATTGCACTGATTCCTACTATTCCAGACTCAAGCGTCATAATAACAGCGAAATACCACATTGTTTTTTATTCAGTACAGTTGTATGTAGAGTAACAATATTCACAGATAGCAGTGGTATTCGGCTGAACTCGGTGGTGAGGTGGCTCAGACTATGAGCCCAGGCCAGGGGCTGTTCAAACAGATGGAACACAACAGACTGGAACCAAACGTGAGGATCTCGAGACCACATTTCCAAGTTGAACATCTTTCCTGACAAAGCATTTAAACAACTCATTGCTTATTCTGAGAAACGCTTATAAGAGAGCAAGACATAATGTCCAAAGATCTCCACCTACTGTAAGGGGCTGTTCACACCGAACGCTTTTGCAACCATCCATTTGTTTTTCTATGTAAACGCGAATGTCTTTTTGTTTTGCTTTGTTTTTGTTTATTCAGTGTCTCGTGCAGGAACGCTGTTTTTTAGATGATGTGTCTAATTAAAAAGAACTTTAAAAGCATATTGAGACACCTGCTTTCTGTTAAACTGTATTTGTTGTGCTGTGTCTAGCCTTTTTTAGCACAAGAATGTGATCGATCTGAAGTCATTGTATTACAGTGAGGATTAAACTTTTTTTATTGAAATCAGATGCATTTCTGATTTGTTTATACATTTCTCTTGGCTGCATGAAGATATTAATTTGCTTTCTCACATCACTAGCTTTAAATATGCAACTTAGCTGGCTAACAAATGCATAAATGTGACCAGCTGAATATAAACTATATAAACAGATGGTAATAGATGGTAACAATCGTGACATTTAAACATTTGGGTAAGACTTGTGTGTATTTTTGTCACATTGTTCTAACCGCTTGAGGTTAGCCTTAATGTTAGCGTCCCCTCAGCCTTGTTGGCAAACATACTGCTGTTCTCTACTAATGCAGCATCTAGTCAACAAATTAATTACTTTATAATGATATGACAACGTGTACTGTAGTGTACTGTATACATACCTTTTCGTTGTTGATGTTTTAAAACCACATCTGAAGTGTTCCACTCCATGCAGAGTGTAGTCTCACGTGTCAAAACAAACACCACAAGGCATCAGTGAAGTGATAGTTTTTATTTCGCCTCTAGAGGCTGCTCTCATACTGTATAATGACAGCAGACCCTTCCCAACCGCTCCAGCACCGGACGCAACGGGTGGATTTTTGTCGATAACCGATAGTTCCAGAAATCTGTTTTCTGTACCGATTAATTGGCAAAACTGATATATCGGTCGACCTCTAATCAACATAATTGACTTTTTAAATATATTCTACATAAATATATCAGAAATATGTGTAACACAAGAAATGTACTTAAGAGTAATTAACCTAATTGAAAGTTATTATAATCTGATTACAAGAATTTCAAATGTTAAGGACCGGTCACGCATACCTTCGCACGATGAAATTCAGCAGTAGAAATACAGTCGTCTCGATGGGAAACTGCACGATCGTGAATTTTGTGCTATGGGCTTCCAGTGGCGTAGAATTTCTCCTCGCGAATTTCACGTGGGGTTCAAGTTTGATAAACTTTGACAAGTGAATTCGCTGCGTTGACCAATAGGAAGTTGCTTGGTTTGGAATGTGCCCTCTATGTGGGCGGTGCTTCGTGCATAGCTACACTAAACATTCACAATGGACAAGGATATCATTTTAGCGGTGATTCTTTTTTTTTTTTTTTTTTTTTTTATACTTGAGTCTCACAGAGTACAAAGTGCAGCACTAAAAAGAGGCTGCTTTTTCTGCCCATTGTCTCCTGGAAAATGTTATCACTCTATACAGGTGGTTATAATTGAGTGCAAAGTGCCTCTTAAAAAAAAAAAAAAAAAAAGCAGCCAAGCTGCTTGTTAGAGTTCATTGCAGTTCGCTTGACACAGCAGTAATAGTTCATAACAGTTCCAGCACAACAGTTCATAACAGTTTAAAGACTCTGCACCAGCCTTAATGTTTATTGTGCAACTTTAGTAGTTCAATTTTATAACCTCTCTCAATGATAACATCGCATTTTTATTTATTTAAGTCCATATAATTTTAATGACATAAACTGGCGGCCAAAAGTTTGGAATAATGTACAGATTTTGCTCTTATGGAAAGAAATTGGTACTTTTATTCAAGTGGCATTCAACTGATCACAATGTATAGTCAGGACATTAATAATGTGAAAAATTACTATTACAATTTGAAAACAATCTTCAGAACTTCTTAAACTATTTCAAAGAGTTCTCATCAAAAAATCCTCCATGTGCAGCAATGACAGCTTTGCAGATCCTTGACATTCTAGCTGTCAGTTTGTCCACATACTCAGATGACATTTCACCCCACACTTCCTGTAGCACTTGTCATAGATGTGTCTGTCTTGTCGGGCACTTCTCACGCACCTTACAGTCTAGCTGATCCCACAAAAGCTCAGTGGGGTTAAGATAGCTTAACCTTATCCTTAGAGACTCTGATGTACTTATCCTCTTGTTTAGTTGTACATCTGGCCTTCCACATCTCTTTCTGTCATTGTTAGAGCCAGTTGTCCTTTGTCTTTGAAGACTGTAGTGTACACCTTTGTATGAAATCTTCAGTTTTTTTTTTTTTGGCAATTTCAAGCATTGTATAGCCTTCATTCCTCAAAACAATGATTGACTGATGAGTTTCTAGAGAAAGCTGTTTCTTTTTTGCCATTTGTGACCTAATATTGACCTTAAGACATGCCAGTCTATTGCATACTGTGGCAACTCAAAAACAAACACAAAGACAATGTTAAGCTTCATTTAACGAACCAAATAGCTTTCAACTGTGTTTGATATAATGGCAAGTGATTCTCTAGTACCAAATTAGCATGATTACTCAAGGATAAGGTGTTGGAGTGATGACTGCTGTCTAGATTTGATCAAAAATGACTTTTTTCAAATAGTGATGGTGCTGTTTTTTACATCAGTAATGTCCTGACTATACTTTGTGATCAGTTGAATGCCACTTTGGTGAATTAAAGTACCAATTTCCTTCCGAAACAGCAAAATCTGTACATTATTCCAGACTTTTGGCTGCCAGTATAAATTAATCCAAACAGCATCTTAAAGTTAGTCTTAAAATGGACTTTGGTCGACTTTGTATACTGAATTATGTTGCTGTCCAAAACACCCTCCACCATAGTTTTTGCTACATTAAAAGCATGTATCATTGCATAACAGTTAAAAAAAGTCTCTATGTGCCTTGAACATTTTGTGAAATAAGACAGCCACCCACTTCTTGAGCATAATAATAGTTTACATAAAATGTAGGGCAGAATATATCCCAGTACTGAGAGGACATTGCTTTACAACAACTGAAAGGCATATTGAAGGATTGAAGGACATATTTGCATTTTAATAAAAGGAAAGAGAATAAGAAAATAACTTACAAATTAGTTGTAACCAAATATTATTTGCATGTTCCATAACTGCGCAAGTCCAAATGTAATAAGCTAACTTTACTAGAGATGTAAACATTACCATAAGACAAACAAAAAAAAACAAACAAAAAAAAATATATATATATATATATATATATATAAATAAACATATTAAAAATAATCAGTGTGTTTATTGCATCAAATGCATTAAACAGTGTTTTGTGTCATGAAACCTCTTTTTTTATAGCACAAATAGAAGATTATTGATTGGTTGGATCCAAAACTATTAACTTTTGCATTTGGTGAACATTTTTATTATAATATTCAAAGGCAGTTCGAGCCTCAAGTTGTTTGGGATACATAACAATTGTAAATAATCAAATACAGATTAAGCTGTAAAATAACAAGTGGTTTATGGCTCAGTTACAATGTCTTTGAGCTTTATTATACTGTATATCAGTTTTCTCAACTGCTGGGTTGTGACCCAAAAAATGGTCAAAAGTCTTTTCTGATAGGGTTGCTGACAGCAGGGAAAAAACAATACTAAATGTAACCCTTTAAGTTCTGAGGGTGTTTTTTAAAGATTACCTGTTTCAAAGGCTCATAACTCTACAAAAAAATTTATAGATCAAAGATTATGATAAAATGATAATACTCTCAGCCCAAGAAACTGCTGAAAAACTTTTTTTTCTTATTTTGCTGATTTGATGTTATATATATATATATATCTCTGGTTGTAAATAATGTAGCTCTGTTTTGTTCCCAATGATGTCACCTGTAACTGAGTAAAATTTTGTGTTGATATACGACAAAGCAATCAAAAGTTATAGCATTACAAATATAATTTATCCTACTGTCCAAAAACATCTTCAAACATATAAAACAACAATGACTAAAGGTATGCTGTCTCTCCAAAGCATGCAGGCATGAGTAATGTTATTAATAGTAATATATTTCAGTTCTTGATTTTTAAAAGCATTTTTGTTTACTATTGTATGAGAAACAATTTTGGTACTGTGTTGGGTCACCAATTTAATGTCCAGGTGATTCTCATGAAACCTGTCTAGAAAATGTCCTTGTCTTATTTTACTCCAAAAATCAAAAGAAATAAATAAGACATGATATTTTGCATATAAAAATTAAGCCTATTTTTAGGACCATTAAGATTTTTTTTTTTTTTACATTTAAACATTATTTTCATGAGTTACAAACATTTTACACTCAGTTCTCATTACCGCAATGCGAAAAATTATGTTATTTATATTGAGTATTTATACATCATAGTAGTACTCCCTGAATACTGGCTTTAATTTTTGCTGATTTTAATAAAAAATGATGTAATACAGTAAAAAAAAAAAAAAAAAGACTGCTACAAAGC